>NC_092098.1:17125037-18340037 GCF_045679555.1 Salvelinus alpinus | reverse complement strand
GTTATGTTCATACAAATATTTACATATGTTAAGTTTGCTGAAAATAAACGCAGTTGACAGTGAGAGGACATTTCTTTTTTTGCTGAGTTTAGATCATTTGTACCTCCTCATGTTCTTGTTTTTAGCGCTGAGCATGTACAGTGTCCATGGGAAAGAAACTGTGTTCGTTTTTTGCAGTATGTAACGGCTGTCGCTCTCCTCATCCTCGGACGAGGTGAGGAGAGAAGGATCTTCAGACCAAAATGCAGCTTGAGGGAAATAAGCCATCTTTATTAAAAATACGACGATGGCAACACGAAAACACAAACACTTTCAAATTTACAAAAACAAGAAAACGACGTATACGAAACCTGAACATAAACTTACATAACTAATACGTAACACTTACGGACAGGAAACATACTACATCGAAACGAAACGAACAACCGAAACAATCCCGTATGGTGTAAGACATAACACAGACACAGGAGACAATCACCCACAAACAAACACTGTGAACAGCCTACCTAAATATGACTCTCAATTAGAGGAACGCCAAACACCTGCCTCCAATTGAGAGCCATACCAGGCAACCCTAAACCAACATAGAAACAGATAACATAGAATGCCCACCCAAACTCACGTCCTGACCAACTAACACACAAAACTAAACAGAAAACAGGTCAGGAACGTGACATAACCCCCCCCTCAAGATGCGTACTCCGAACGCATCACCAAAAAGTCCAGGGGAGGGTCTGGGTGGGCATCTGACCACGGTGGTGGCTTAGGCTCCGGGCGTGGTTCCCACCCCACCATAATCAATCCCCGCTTCCCTATCCTCCCCACAATGACCACCCTCCAAATAACCCCACCTAAATTTAGGGGCAACACCAGAATCAAGGACAGCTCTGGGACAACGTAGCTCAGGACATAGGGATAGCTCAGGACAGAGGGATAGCTTAGGAGAGAGAGGTAGCTCAGGATAAAGAGGTAGCTCAGGATAGAGGGGCAACTCCGGACTGAAGGGCAGCTCCGGACAGAGAGACAGCTCTGGACTGAGGGGCAGTTCTGAATTACTAGCCGCTTCTGGCTGAGGGACAGCTCATGGCTGACTGACGGCTCTGGACGCTCATGGCAGGCTGACGGCTCTGGACGCTCATGGCAGGCTGACGGCTCTGGACGCTCATGGCAGGCTGACGGCTCTGGACGCTCATGGCAGGCTGACGGCTCTGGACGCTCATGGCTGGCTGACGGCTCTGGACGCTCATGGCTGGCTGACGGCTCTGGCTGCTCATGGCTCTCTGACGGCTCTGGCTGCTCATGGCTCTCTGACGGCTCTGGACGCTCATGGCAGGCTGACGGCTCTGGACGCTCATGGCAGGCTGACGGCTCTGGACGCTCATGGCAGGCTGACGGCTCTGGACGCTCATGGCAGGCTGACGGCTCTGGACGCTCCTGGCAGGCTGACGGCTCTCGACGCTCATGGCAGGCTGACGGCTCTCGACGCTCATGGCAGGCTGACGGCTCTCGACGCTCATGGCTCTCTGACGGCTCTGGCTGCTCATGGCTCTCTGACGGCTCTGGCTGCTCATGGCTCTCTGACGGCTCTGGCAGATCCTGTCTGGTTGGCGGCTCTGGCAGATCCTGTCTGGTTGGCGGCTCTGGCAGATCCTGTCTGGTTGGCGGCTCTGGCAGATCCTGTCTGACGGGCGGCTCTGGCAGATCCTGTCTGGTTGGCGGCTCTGGCAGATCCTGTCTGGTTGGCGGCTCTGGCAGATCCTGTCTGGTTGGCGGCTCTGGCAGATCCTGTCTGGCGGGCGGCTCTAGCGGCTCCTGTCTGGCTGACGGCTCTAGCGGCTCCTGTCTGGCGGATGGCTCTGTAGGCTCATGGCAGACGGGCGGCTTTGCAGGCTCATGGCAGACGGGCGGCTTTGCAGGCTCCTGGCAGACGGATGGCTCAGATGGCGCTGGGGAGACGGATGGCTCAGATGGCGCTGGGGAGACGGATGGCTCAGATGGCGCTGGGGAGACGGATGGCTCAGATGGCGCTGGGGAGACGGATGGCTCAGATGGCGCTGGTGAGACGGATGGCTCTGGCCGGATACGGCGCACTGTAGACCTGGTGCGTGGTGCCGGAACTGGAGGCACCGTGCTAATGATAAGCACCTTCCTACTAGTGCGGGGAGCAGGGACAGGGCACACTGTATTCTCAAAGCCTACTCTACCCCTGATGCGTGGTACCGGCACTGGTGACGCCGGGCTGAGGACAAGCACATCAGGATTAGTAGGGGGAGAATATACAGTGTGTACAGGGCTCTGGAGACGCACTGGTAGCTTAGTGCGTGGGGCCGGAACTGGAGGCACCGGGCTAGATACACGCACTACAGGGAGAGTGCGTGGAGGAGGAACAGGGCTCAGGATACGCACTGGTAGCCTAGTGCGTAGTGTAGACACTGTAGGTACTAGGCTGGGGCAGGGAGGTGGTGCCGGAAATACCGGACCGTGGAGGCGTACTGGCACTCTTGAGCATTGAGCTTGCCCAACCTTACCTGGTTGAATACTCCCGGTTGCCCGACCAGTGCGGGGAGGTGGAATAACCCGCACCGGGCTATGTAGGCGAACCGGGGAAACCATGCGTAAGGCAGGTGCCATGTATGCCGGCCCGAGGAGACGCACTGGAGACCAGACGCGTTGAGCCGGCCTCATGACACCTGGCTCAATACTCAATCTAGCCCTACCAGTGCGGGGAGGTGGAATAACCCGCACTGGGCTATGCACTCGTACAGGAGACACCGTGCGCTCTACTGCGTAACACGGCGCCTGCCCGTACTCCCGCTCTCCACGGTAAGCCTGGGAAGTGGGCGCAGGTCTCCTACCTGCCCTTGGCCCACTATCTCCTAGCCCCCCCCCAAGAAATTTTTGGGAATTACTCACGGGCTTTTTTGGCTTCCGTGCCAGACGCGTTCCCTCATAGCTCCGGTTCCTCTCCCCGGTAGCCTCTGCTCTCCTCCGTGCCTCCAGCTCAGCTTTGGGACGGCGATTTTCTCCTGCCTTAGCCCAGGGACCTTCTCCATTCATTATTTGCTCCCATGTCCAGAAATCCTTTCTCTCCTGTCCCTTACTCTGTTTAGTTTCCCTTTGCCGCTTGGTCTGTTCGTGGTGGGTGATTCTGTAACGGCTGTCGCTCTCCTCATCCTCGGACGAGGTGAGGAGAGAAGGATCTTCAGACCAAAATGCAGCTTGAGGGAAATAAGCCATCTTTATTAAAAATACGACGATGGCAACACGAAAACACAAACACTTTCAAATTTACAAAAACAAGAAAACGACGTATACGAAACCTGAACATAAACTTACATAACTAATACGTAACACTTACGGACAGGAAACATACTACATCGAAACGAAACGAACAACCGAAACAATCCCGTATGGTGTAAGACATAACACAGACACAGGAGACAATCACCCACAAACAAACACTGTGAACAGCCTACCTAAATATGACTCTCAATTAGAGGAACGCCAAACACCTGCCTCCAATTGAGAGCCATACCAGGCAACCCTAAACCAACATAGAAACAGATAACATAGAATGCCCACCCAAACTCACGTCCTGACCAACTAACACACAAAACTAAACAGAAAACAGGTCAGGAACGTGACACAGTAATTTCTTTTTTGTTGTAATATCTCAAACAGATGTGGCAGTTTCACCAATTAAGGATTCTTCATTGGTGAAACTGCTTTAAAAATAAACTGTATAAAAATAAAAAATAAGAAAAGGTGCTTTTTGGTATTTTGCGAATGCCTTGGTGTGCACTTATTATGGCCAGATGTACTACTTGGGTCAGATTGTAAAGATAAGATACTTGGTAATATTAGTAAAGATAAAACTTAAAACTCAGTATCATGGTTAATCTTCAAAAATAGTAGTTGCAAACTTTGCCCTTGTCCTTAGCCTCCACATCGTATCCACCCACGGCACTAGCTACATCTATAACAACTTGATGCATATTTTTCCAACATAGTTTCAAGGAACCTGCTTCTGTTGATCAATTTCAAAATGTTGCTACTGTAGCTTCATGTTAAGCTGATTTGATGAAAGATGGCTGACATCTAGTTCATCATGCCAGCTCACCTTACTGCTCCAGCATTACAGAATAGAGCCCATTTCTTGTGGCTGTGTTGAGGAAGCTCTAGCTGTTTACCGTTGGAGAAAGAGCACACTAACAGTGTTGTGCTCAAGCTGAAGTAACGTGACCTTGTTTTTCACCAACTTTTACTGAACTGATTTAATCTGAGAAAGCAGGAAACCTATGAACTCAACATGCAATATTATGAGTCTTAATTTGTCCCCCATATAAAGTGCAAGGAAATGTTTTGCATTGTGAAACTGTTTTGTGTTGAAGCAGACTGGTTATATTGCATCTTGATAAGGAGATAACGTTTTAGTCAGGCTCCTACTCAAATTACTTTTTTAAATGTCCGCCATTTTTGCTCTGGAAACAGGCTGTTGAAAACATGCTGAACTTTTGGTCTTTTTGACCCTTCCAAAGTGGAAGTTTGTGTTTTGGCATGTTAGCAGGTGTCTCTCTGTCTCATGTTTTTACTGACAACACAGTGACTAATCTTGGCACCTTGGAACAGTATTGCCATTATTTTGGTGAATTAGAAATGTAATTTTTATTAAAATTACATAATTTAAATTGTGACTGTATTTGGTAGTATGTGTGGATGGGGGGAGCATGCTTTTATATACGTGTTCTTGTGTGTTTCTGAGCCGCATGTATTCAGCTGTATATGAGAATATACAGTTGAAGTCAGAAGTTTACATACACTTAGGTTGGAGTCATTAAAACCCGTTTTTCAACCACTCCACAAATTTCTTGTTAACAAACTATAGTTTTGGCAAGTTGGTTATGACATCTACTTTGTGCATGACACAAGTTATTTTTCCAACAATTGTTTACAGAGATTATTTCACTTATAATTCACTATATCACAATTCCAGTGGGTCAGAAGTTTACATACACTAAGTTGACTGTGCCTTTAAACAGCTTGGAAAATTCCAGAAAATTATGTCATGGCTTTAGAAGCTTCTGATAGGCTAATTTACATAATTTGAGTCAATTGGACGTGTACCTGTGGATGTATTTCAAGGCCTACCTTCAAACTCAGTGCCTCTTTGCTTGACATCATGGGAAAGTCAAAAGAAATCAGCCAAGACCTCAGAAAAAAATTGTAGACCTCCACAAGTCTGGTTCATCCTTGGGAGCAATTTCCAAACACCTGAACGTACCACGTTCATCTGTACAAACAATAGTACACAAGTATAAACACCATGGGACCACGCAGCCGTCATACCGCTCAGGAAGGAGACGCATTCTGTCTCCTAGAGCTGAATGTACTTTGGTGCGAAAAGTGCAAATCAATCCCAGAACAACAGCAAAGGGCCTTGTGAAGATGCTGGAGGAAACAGGTACAAAAGTATCTATATCCACAGTAAAACGAGTCCTATTTCGACATAACCTGAAAGGCCGCTCAGCAATGAAGAAGGCACTGCTCCAAAACCGCCATTAAAAAGCCAGACTACGGTTTGCAACTGCACATGGGGACAAAGATGGTACTTTTTGGAGAAATGTTCTCTGGTCTGATGAAACAAAAACAGAACTGTTTGGCCATAATGACCATCGTTATGTTTGGAGGAAAAAGGGGGAGGCTTGCAAGCCGAAGAACACCATCCCAACCGTGAAGCACGGGGGTGGCAGCATCATGTTGTGGGGGTGCTTTGCTGCAGGAGGGACTGGTGCACTTCACAAAATATATGGCGTCATGAGGAAGGAAAATGATGTGGATATATTGAAGCAACATCTCAAGACATCAGTCAGGAAGTTAAAGCTTGGTCGCAAATGGGTCTTCCAAATGGACAATGACCCCAAACATACTTCCAAAGTTGTGGCAAAATTGCTTAAGGACACAAAACAAAGTCAAGGTATTGGAGTGGCCATCACAAAGCCTTGACCTCAATCTCATAGAAAATATGTGGGCAGAACTGAAAAAGAGTGTGCGAGCAAGGAGGCCTACAAACCTGACTCAGTTACACCAGCTCTGTCAGGAGGAATGGGACAATAGCCACACAATTTATTGTGGGAAGCTTGTGGAAGGCTACCCGAAACGTTTGACCCAAGTTAAACAATTTAAAGGCAATGCTACCAAATATTAATTGAGTGTATGTCAACTTCTGACCCACTGGGAATGTGATGAAATAAATAAAAGCTGAAATAAATAATTCTCTCAACTATTCTTCTGACATTTCACTTCTTAAAATAAAGTGTTGATCCTAAATGACCTAAGACAGAGAATTGTTACTCTGATTAAATGTCAGGAATTGTGAAAAACTGAGTTTAAATGTATTTGGCTAAGGTGTATGTAAACTTCCGACTTCAACTGTATATTGCTAATTTCCCTCACAATCTGAACTGTCATTTATGTACAGTTGTATCATGCATTTGGCAATTGTTAACAGCTACACCAGATATTACACTATTCTTCTACCATTACTCATCCATGTTCCATTTCTTGACCATATGTAGCACGTAAACTGAAGAAGATTGGACAGCTGAAGAGCCCGGAGGAGGATCTGCCCACCCAAGGCCCCACTGATGCCATCCAGTGTGTCTCTCCCCAGTCCGGCCTGACCTTCCATTCCCAGCTGGTGTTCCTCAACATCTTGGAGTCCATCGAGCCAGAGGTGGTTAATGCGGGACATGACCATTGCCAACCAGACTCAGCTGCTCTGCTGCTCACCAGCCTCAACGAACTTGGGGAGCGCCAACTGGTCAAAGTGGTCAAGTGGGCCAAAGGCATGCCAGGTACAGTACTGGAATAGAAGAATCATACAAAACATATTTCCATGTGGTCCTTGAAGATGTCCATGTGATCCTTAGAAGATATCATAATTTGATTTATAACAACTTTGCAATGGCATTGCAGCACTTTGCAGGTAGTGAAGGCATTAAGAATTCATCAGAGACATGTTTTGATAATAATCCATTTCCATGTGGTTTTTCATTTTCTTCTCAGGTTTTCGGAATCTGCATGTGGATGACCAGATGACAGTAATCCAGCATTCATGGATGGGGGTGATGGTGTTCGGCTTGGGATGGAGGTCCTACAAAAATGTCAATGCCAGAATGCTCTACTTCGCCCCAGACCTTGTTTTCAATGAGTATGTGCAGCTATGTGATACTGAATTCAATTATTTCTGTGAAATTATCTTATTACCCCCAGGGCCACAACTCAGTGTTGTCCCATTATGTTGGTGGAGATTTCCTACAGTGGCTTCTGTCTGTCATAAGTACGGCAGATGCCAATTTTGTTCCCTCTATGTCTGTCTTGCTCCTTGTCCCTGTCGCTCTCATTTTCTCTCGCTCTTTCTCTCTCTCTACTTGCCTCTCGCTCTCTCTGTCTCGCTCTCACCGATATGTCTAGAATTCCATGTGCACACGGGCTTACAAGCCTGGCTTTCAGTAACATTTATATTTAATTTCCTTATTTGGTGTTCTTTAGTCACATGATAAGCCCTGAGGAAGATTCGATTTTTTCAGCATTACATCACCTATGGTGCAGGTTTTAAGAGAAGTAGTGATATTTAGTTCAAATCTGAATATTACGGGGTACGCAAGTATCGTAAGTGACTAAGGTAGTTCAATGGTATTTAAAGTGTCATTACTAGGGTTGCATAATTCTGGGAACTTTCAATAAATTCTCTAGTTTTCCCAAAATCAAGGTTGTAGGGTTCCCAGAATTAGGAGGGGATAAGCAGGAAATCTGGAACCCAACAACCAGGATTTCTGGAAAACCAGGGCATTTATTGAAAGTTCCCGGGATTTTGCCACAATAGCCATTACTGAGGAATATGTACAGATACAACAGTGGAGATATTATTACCCTGCCATGAGGTAAATTAAATATGTTATTATTGGTAATATACTGTAAATGTTACAACTAAAGCACCCTTATTATCATTAGCTAGGTTTCCATCCTATTGGTGACAGATTTTCATTCAAATATTCTAAAATCCGCATAAAAACAATATACGCATTTTCCCACCAGAGATGTGTTTCCATCAGATTGACTTGTTGCAGATAAAAGTCTGTGCGTGATGACATAGTGCACATAGAAATACATTTTGCGGTTAAATCCCATGTACCAAATAAAAAATACCAACACATTTTCAACTCAATTCATGGTTTTCTCACAAAAATGTTTGTATTATATAGCGTGTGCCCATTATGTTATTGGCACGTGCACTCTAATCAATATCTTACATGAGATTATTATGGACAAGATAGTGAGATTATTTTTATTTGTCAAACGGCAGCCAAGCGTTGATGGTCATGACTCCCAAGTTTACTTCGATATGATGTTATTATATCAATATTTGCGCATAAAAGCGTTTCCACCGACATTTATCGTATAATTAATTTTACCGACACAAAAAGATCCCACCTTGTCTAGGGTATTGAGTTTTGTTGACATTTGGAAAGTTAACCGAAAAATTCTCTGTTTCCATCAGGCCTGTCATGACATTTTTTATCCAATATGTACTTTACTCACATAAAAAGGTTGGATAGAAACCTGGTTAGTGATCCATGTAGCTAAGTAAGTATATTAACATCTATTACTGTGAACTATGTCTGTAAATTATTTATACATTAGATGTACAATGTCATCATAGAAAATCATGTAATCAGGTCACATTTTCAGTTTGTTTGAAAATAATCCTGGGCAGTATTCAGTACCAATCACTGTGATTCTGTATTATCAGACCACACTCAACCCAGCAGGCAAAACTAGTTGAAATGACATCATTACAAACAGATTTCATCCAGCTTTGCCCGCTGGGCAGTAGGTCAAAGGTCACATATGAGCATATAACTATGGTCATAAAGAGGGAGGATTACAATTGTAATCATTGCAACAGTTTCACATAAGGGTCTCACTCTCTTACCCTCTCACCTATTTGCCCCCTCTATCTTTATCTCTCACAACAACACGCTCACAGATTATCCCTCTCTTAATATATTCCCGATAAACTCCCCAACCCCGCTCTGATTTTTCATTGGCTCATTCTCTTTATACTGTATCTCACCCTGACCCTCACTGCCCCACTCCCTCCTCTCTTCCAATAATGGCACCGGATGGGATGGCTGCCATTTTACGGGCTCCTAACTAACTGTGCTATTTTTATTTTTATTTTTCGCATTGTTTATAACTCATTTTGTACATAATGTTGCTGCTACCGTCTCTTATGACCGAAAAGAGCTTCTGGACATCAGCTCAGTGATTACTCACCTCGAACTGGACAAAGATTTTTTCTTTAATGAGTCCGAACGCAAAGGATATACTGCTTTGCCGTGCCTTGTAAGAATTTGCAGACGAGTAGTTAAACCACCACTACCCTACGTATTATTTGCCAACGTGCAATCATTGGAAAAGAAACTGGATTATCTATGATTAAGGCTATCCTACCAACGGGATATTAAAAACTGTAATATCGTATGTTTCACCGAGACGCGGCTGAACGATGACACGGATAATATAGAGCTGGCTGGCTTCTCCTTGCATCGTCAGGACAGAGCAGCTACGTCTGGTAAGACGAGGGGCGGGGGTGTGCGTCTATTTGTCAATAACTGCTGGTGCGTGGTGTCTAATATTAAAGAAGTCTTGAGGTATTGCTCGCCTGAGATAGAATACCTCATGATAAGCTGTAGACCACACTATCTACCAAGATAGTTCTTATCTATGTTATTCGTAGCTGTCTATTTACCTCCACAAACCGATGCTGGCACTAAGACCGCACTCAATGAGCTGTATTAAGACCATAAGCAAACCAGAAAATGCTCATCCAGAAACAGCGGTCCTAGTGGCCGGGGACTTTAATGCAGGCAAACATAAATCTGTTTTACATCATTTCTGCCAGCATGTCACATGTGCAACCAGAAGAAGAAAAAAAACTCTAGACCACCTTTACTCCACACACAGAGATGCATACAAAGCTCTCCCCCGCCCTCCATTTGGCACATCTGACCATAAGTCTATCCTCCTGATTCCTGCTTACAAGCAAAAACTAAAGCAGGAAGTACCAGTGACTCGCTCAATACCGAAGTGGTTAGATGACACGGATGCTACACTACAGAACTGTTTTGCTAGAACAGACTGGAATATGTTCCGGGATTCATCCATTGGCATTGAGGAGTATACCACCTCAGTCACCAGCTTCATCAATAAGTGCATTGACGACGTCGTCACCATAGTGACCGTAAGTACATATCCCAACCAGAAGGCATGGATTACAGGCTAAATCCGCACCGAGCTAAAGGCTATAGCTGTCCTTTCAAGGAGCGGGACACTAATCCGGATGCTTATAAGGCATACAGCTATGCCCTCAGACGAACCATCAAACAGGCAAAGCGTCAACACAGGACTAATATTAAATCCTACTACACCTGCTCTGATGCTCATCGGATGTGGCAGGGCTTAAAAAACAATTACAGACTACAAAGGGAAACCCAGCTGCGAGTTGCCCAGTGACGCAAGCCTACCAGATGAGCTAAATGCCTTTTATGCTCGCTTCGAGGCAAGCAACACTGAAGCATGCATGAGAGCACCCGCTGTTCCGGACGACTGTGTGATCATGCTCTCAGTAGCCGATGTGAGCAAGACCTTAAAACAGGTCAACACTCACAAAGCAGCAGTGCCAGACGGATTACCAGGATGTGTACTCAAAGCAGGCGCGGACCAACTGGCAAGTGTCTTCACTGACATTTCCCTGACCGAATCTATAATACCTACATGTTTCAAACAGACCAACATAGTCCCTGTGCCCAAGAAAGCGAAGGTAACTTGCTTAAATGATTACCGCCCCGTAGCACTCACGTTGGTAGCCATGAAGTGCTTTGAAAGGCTGGTCAAGGCTCACATCAACACCATCATGCCCTTTCCCACCAGGACAAAAGGAACACCTATGTGAGAATGCTGTTCATTGACTACAGCTCGGCGTTCAACACCATAGTGCCCACAAAGCTCATCACTAAGCTAAGGACCCTGGGACAAAACACCTCCCTCTGCAACTGGATCCTGGACTTCCTGACGGGCCGCCCCCAGGTGGTAAGGGTAGGCAACAACACATTTTCCACGCTGATCCTCAACACTGGGGCCCCTCAGGGGTGCATGCTTAGTCTCCTCCTGTACACCCTGTTCACCCACGACTGCGTGGCCAAGCATGACTCCAACACCATCATTAAGTTTGCTGACGACACAACAGTGTTAGGCCTGATCACTGACAACGATGAGACAGCCTATAGGGAGGAGGTCAGAGACCTGGCAGTGTGGTGCCAGAACAACAACCTCTCCCTCAATGTGAGCAAGACAAAGGATCTGATCGTGGACTATCGGAAAAGGAGGGCCACACACGCCCCCATTAACATCAAAGGGGCTGAAGTGGAGCGGGTTGAGAGTTTCAAGTTCCTTAGTGTCCACATCACCAACAAACTATCATGGTCCAAACACACCAAGACAGTTGTGAACAGGGAACGACAACACCTTTCCCCCCTCAGGAGACTGAAAAGATTTGGCATGGGTCCCCAGATCCTCAAAAGGTTCTACAGCTGCACCATCGAGAGCATCCTGACCGGTTGCAACGACGCCTGGTATGGCAACTGCTCGGTATCTGACCGTGAGGCCCTACAGAGGGTAGTGCGTATGGTCCAGTACATCACTTGGGCCAAGCTTCCTGACATCCAGGACCTATATACTAGGCGGTGTCAGAGGAAAGCCCAACAAATTGTCAAAGACTCCAGTCACCCAAGTCATAGACTGTTCTCTCTGCTAACGCATGGTAAGCAGTACCAGAGCGCCAAGTCTAGGACCAAAAGGCTCCTTAACAGCTTCTATCCCCAAGCCATAAGACTGCTGAACAATTAATCAAATGGCCAGCCGGACTATTAACATTGACTCCCCCCCCGTTTATTATCTTTGCAAAGTCACTTTACAAATGACCTCGACTAACCTGTACACCCGCACATACCGGTACCCTCTGTATATAGCCTCGTTATTGTTATGTAATTTTCTTGTGTTACTTTTAGATTTTTTTTTTTTTTACTTTAGTTTATTTAGTAAATATTTTCATAACTCTATTTCTTGAACTGCATTGTTGGTTAAGGGCTTGTAAGTAAGCCTTTCACGGCAAGGTCTACTTACACCTGTTGTAGTCGGCGCATGTGACAAATACAATTTGATTTGATATGATTCTCTCTCGTCCCCAGCCATCGGATGCACATCTCCAGCATGTTCGAGCACTGCATACGGATGAGACACCTCTCCCAGCAGTTTGTCCTGCTGCAAGTCACTCAGGAAGAGTTCCTCTGCATGAAGGCCCTGCTCCTCTTCAGCATCAGTGAGTGTTGCTGCCCAGCCCAATTAAAATAATGTAGAGAGCCTCACATTGTGTATTTCTTTTTTTCATTAAATTGATTTGCAAGCAATGTCCTAGTCTAAGCCATTTTCATAATACTGTCGAAATGATCCAGTACAATCAGAGATAGCTTTGATTTATAAAACCAAACAGTGTATTATCAATAGTTGAGCAACAGAAATGCAATATTGTGGACAAAACAACAATAACGTTGCTTGTCTCCTTCGCAGTTCCAGTCGATGGTCTTAAGAGTCAGAAGTACTTTGATGAATTGCGGCTGACCTACATCAATGAACTTGATCGCGTCATTAACTATGGAAGGAAGTCCAACTGCTCTCAAAGGTTCTATCAGCTCACCCGCCTCCTGGATTCCCTCCAACCGGTAAGAGACAATGTGCATCCTCAATAACTGTATTTTATTTATTCTGTTATCATAGAATGTATCGAGCCTTAATGACAATCTTAAATTACAGTACCAAGATTTAATGACATATTTTATCTAAGTGATAAAAGTCTAACTTTGTCATGTTTAACTAAACAAAAACAGATAATGCGACAGAATTGTAATGGAGTGGGTAACAGGTGTGCTATCTCACCTTATTCACTGAGTGCTCTGCCATATATGACAATGACTTCAAATGAACCAAGTTCAAGAACATTGGGAAACGATGGCATTCCTCTTTTTTGAGACGTCACCTCATTTCACGTTTTCGGCAGTTATGCCTTCATCAGAGCATCAAGAGATGTGCCAAAGCCATCGTTCTTTACGCAAGTGCCTAGGTGATAATTACAATTGCCCATACCGGTGTGAGGGCAGTGCATAGTGGTATTCAAAACATTAGCCAACAAACAATTGTTACAATATATATATATAGAAATACATATACAAATATACAGCACAAATACACAGATCAGCACAATAAATTCAACAAATAGCATTTAGGTATTCATGATGATGTAGGAAATTTTAGATATTTTCTTACAGTTAATAACTTCCTAGTGCACAATAAAGACTACAAAAGTAGATGCTTTGGGGTATAAAAAATGTACGTCTGGATAGAAATATTGCGACTGAATGTGGGAAAATATACATGAGCATACAAATGACAGCGCGGCCAAATAGTCTACAAGAATAATCTGAATGAGAACTCATTGTTTAGACCAGGGTTTCCCAAACTTGTTCAATCACAATCTTTCTATGCAGATGTTTATTTTCCATACCCCAATGCATCTACTTTTGTAAGCTTTATTGTGCATTAGTTAGTAACTAATTGCGCCAACATATCTCAAATTTCCTACATCATGAATACCTAAATGCTATTTGTCGAGTTTATTGTGCTGATCTGTGTATTTGAATATGTATTTGTATATATAGTAACAATTGCTTGAATACCACTATGTACCACCCTCACACAGGCAATTGTAATTAACACTTATGCATTTGCATAAAAACGATGGCTTTGGCACATTTCTTGATGCTCTGATGAAGGCATAACTGCCGAAACACGTTAGCCTGCCCGGACAAAAATATAAAGGTGAAATGAGGTGACGTCTTAAACATTTTGGAGTGGCGCCGTTTCCAAATGTTAATTTGAAGTGACAGAATTGTAACTTTGTATTGTCTCTGTCCATCTCTCCAACAACCAGATCGTGAGGAAACTCCAGCAGTTTACATTTGATCTGTTTATCCAGGCCCAGTCTCTGCCCACCAAGGTCAGCTTTCCAGAGATGATTGCCGAGATAATCTCAGTGCATGTGCCAAAGATCCTGGCAGGCTTGGCCAAACCAATCCTTTTCCACAAGTAGCAAGTAGCAGGATTTGCCATCCTCCCGAGAAAATCTGATCCGATCCAAGCTGACTCTATAACCCTACAGAGCCAAGGCTCTTGTTTTCCCTGCCATTGTTTTCTCTCTCTCAGCTCCTTTACTTTTTTATCGAATAGCTCAACATACCATTTTTAAATCATTACATCATCACGGTAGTTTAGCTGCTTATCAGACATAATTGAGATCATTTTCTCAAATAGGCAGCAAGGTTTTAGCATTTATATCAAGAGTTGCAAGGTGTCACCGTGTTGACGGCCATATCTGTCCTGTATTTCAAGAACAAATATCACACAAGACCAGTGGGGTTATGTCAAATGTAAGAAACAGAAGAATACCATTCGTTGACTGAATGAAAATAAAACTAATAAAACTAAATAATAAAACTAACAAATGCAGAAATTGTTAAAAATATCTATGCATATCTTTACTTTTGGAACTTTCATGAGATTGTGCTATGTTCATTTAAAAAACAACTACCAAAAGGAATGTGGAATTAGTCGTTTACAGCATACTCACATACATACACAATAGTCTATCTGTATTTACTAGCTAAATTGCATATATATATACAACGTATACATCACTACATTTATTGTACAGTACTTACAACTTTCTTGCTAGTTATTTAGTCAGTGAACAAACAATACATTCTAATGGTACGTCATAATTTCATCTGATTATGGGAAATGTTGTAATAATTCACCCAAATGTGACTTACTAATTATAGACACACAGAGTGAGACAATTGCAAATAATACATTTTCAGATATATTTAGTGGCAGTGGATCTTTAAAAGTATACTATAAAGATATAGTATGAAACCTGCTACAACTTGGCTGCACATTTTGTCTCTTCGTGTAGTATCAGGAGGCCAAATGATTTGGTCAAACGGAGCATACCCATAATCTCTCAATGCTGAAAATGCTCTTATAAGGTTTAACATGGCCGGAATATTTGCATTATTTAGTTCATGCTCCATGTGTTTGTAGATGTTAGAATGCTTCGATCTTTATTGAAAACAATGCATGCCAGGTGTACATTTTGCAAGTTCAGTGCAGCTATGATAGTTATTGTGTTCAGAGTAATCTCCAATCTGCCATTCTACCTGTAAAAGCATGTTGACATTTCATTAGTTTAGATTGAGTCAAGTCAAATATTACCGCTTTTTTCACATGATTTCTTATTAAGACATCGTCTTTTCTTGATGATTCATTCTGGTTTTGCAGTTAAGTGCCAAACAGGGACATTTTATTCTCTGCACTAGCAAAACATTCTGACATTACACCATTATTATACCAAAACAAGTCTTTTTATACAATAATCTGTACTTTTGCTTGTTTCAAAAAGTAGTGAAAAACAACAAAAACAATCAAGAAAAGCTCTGTTATAAGATCCATAACATGCAAACTATGTTTAAACTAAGTGAGTGTGGTCTTTTTGTTCAGATACCTCAACAAAAATGTCAACAGGTGCTAAACTATGGGATTCAATGATAGCACGGGATAGTCCCTGACTTTGCTTTTATATGCCAACTGTATCTTAAATTGCTACATCAAATCAAACCGTTTCATATTTTAGACTAGGTGAAATGCATTATCATAAAATGCTGAAATCTTCATGCAAATATCTGGAAAACAGCAAAACTCCAGAAAGATCACATGTTCATGGCCTCGACATCTGATTGAACAAATGGTGGTTCAACATTGGCTGAACCAGTAATGTGAAATGGAGTTTGCTGGGAAGCATCTTGACGCTCTAAATACTATAGGCTGTGGAAAGAATGGGTTGTCAGAATACACTTTACGTTTGACAGCCACAAGCACTATGCAATTACTTGCAGGTGTTTACCCATTTATAACAACACCATAGCTGCTTAATTAGAATATATGACTCCAGACTGAAACCTAGGCCAAGTTGAAAGTGCTTTATAGAAAAAAAGTGACTGTTAATATTTGTCCCTAAATAGACCACATCAAACCTACAACAGGTAGCACTTACTGTAATCAATTAGTGTTACAATACACATGCTTCTCAGATTTTAAGCAGTGATTGCTTGCACCTTTCTTTGCCTGACACCATAAAAATGTCCAGGGATGAATCAAAAGATAATTTGACAGCAGTAGTTTTTGTTGTTGTTCTATCACCATAAATGGCAATAACATGCATCCTTCACAACAATTGCACTCATTCTCAGACACATGCATGTGACGCATGCAAGAATGGACGCGTTAGAACTCCAGTCTACTCTGGGCATGCAGAAAACCAGTCAATTATAGTGCTGTTATATATTTCTTCAATAGCTTGTGCATAAAAATCCAAATCAACTGTATACATTGTGACTTAAATCCTTTAACGCATATTACCATTAGTCAATTGAGACCATAATCAAATGCATTTGTACAAATGTAAGTTCAAGTTGTTGTTGTTCTTGTGTTGTGAGGAACTTTACTTGTTGACCACCATAATTCTTATAAATGTACTGCAATAATATGGATCTCAATTCAATGAAACCACATTGCAATATTCAAGCAGTAGCACAAATCTAAACATACCTTTTCCGTTATAAACAAAATGGCAAAATGGTTTTGGTAGAAACAGCAGGTAGTGCTTTCAGTTTTCAGACACGTGTGCATGACAGCAGTTGTGTAAACAAGGATACTGCATAAATATTGCTATGGCAGATTTAATTGAATTCGGCCCTAGGTTACAATTGCCCATCTGAAAACATCTGATCTTTTCTCGTCATAGAGACATTGGCTATGCCTACATAAAAGCAATAAAACAATTAATTTGAATATTGATAAGAAAATGTTTTAATACATCAGATGACAATTTGTAAAAGTCATGGGCACATACTTTACATTGGTATTGTCGTATTCCTTTGTTAATCATCTTGATAATAAAATATACTCGTTACAGGGTTTTCCTCAAAAGAACATCCCAAATCAGACACCTTAAATCAGAAAAAAATATTTCTATGAGTAGTAATTCAATATTAAAGCCATAGATTTGCCTTAAAAAGCATAGAGATTTTGTACCGTATATTATTTTAGATTAATATATGGTACAATTGTTATGATTCAATTGTCTGTAAAGTAAAATGATCAGCAGTTGTGTCCACCATACTGAGGCCACATTACTTAACTTGAATTCTGAGGTAAATGACGAGGTAAATTAGTTGGTAAAATCGTTTCTGATTTAAGGAAATTATCACAAAGATAAAGCTATTTCTCTTCATACACCCAGTAGTCATGCTATGACTGCTTTGTTTATCATATAAAACATTTTCAACATGCCTTTTAGATTGACTTGGAGAACAGGATTGCACTGCCAAGCAATAAACAATTTGCCATAATAAACTTTACTTTAAATGTACCATGGTAGACCAACATTGAATCATAATGACAAAATCTATTTAAAGAAAATCCAGTTCCTAGAATTGATGTTTTCATACTGTTGTTATTAGTGGTAATGCTGGTATGTAAAATGTTATATATAAGTAAATTACATCACAAGTATATTAAAATGTCAAAATGGACACAGCTGTATGTATTTATAAACCATATTAGCCTGGTTTTGTGTAAATGGTACAATGACTTTGTGCACATGTAACTGATTAAAACAATTTATTGGGAAATCAATTGTTAATGCTTTTTAACTACCTTCTGTAGTATTGACGATGTACTCTATGTGTTTTGTGAGATTTTTTTTTAAACTGCAAACTTGCATAACTTTTTAAAGATATTTGAGGCAATTCTGACCATCAAAATGGTGTTACCTAATATTTGAAAGTTTGTAGTATTTCTACAATTTATCATGTGAAGTGACTACTAGTGAATGTGTCATTATTTAAAAATGCCCCCCCCCCTCCACCCATAATCTGTAAATTGATTGTTCATTTTCAGCTATTGATATGAATTGTGTCAGATAAGTCTTAGTGTAAATCGGGTTTTGTTTGTTTGTGTTCCTTTGCATATTATTAAAAACGATCAAAAATGTAGTGTGTGTGAACTTTATTTACATACTGAAGTTATTTTATGTTAACTTTCCTAATATTTTTCTAAAATCTCTGAAGCCATCTTGTGTGCACCAGCTAGCGATCTACTCAGTTTATTTTGGGGGATGAAGTAAAAATATGAGCTAATGGAAACAGCTGATTCAGACCATCCCCACTACAGAACCACTATGAAAATTCTGGTTAAAATCCCACCTCCACTTCAAGCACTAACTTGATTCATCAAAATAATTAGTGATGCTGCTCTTCACCAGAAGATTTTTGTTCCCCTATCTCAGATTAAGCAAATATCGCCAACAGATGTCAACATTTATGTTTATGTTCTGTCATGAGAAATTTGCTATTGACCAGCACCCGCCTGCATTATTTTTTTTTTTACCCAACCTCACCAATAAACACTTCATGTGCAGTAATTAGCCTAAACATTTCTCAGAAAGACATTTTGGTCATTCTTGCATTTTTTATTTAAATGCATTTGGGTACATCTTCCCATACTAAATCAACTAATATGGCAGCTTAATGATTTCAATGTTTAACCATTATGATAACATTGTGCCACCAGTAGGAGTAGTAACATCAATGATGGTAACATCAATTACACATTTTTGGTAATTGAGGACTTTCTTAAATTGAGTAACACCAATAGCTAGGTTTCCATCCAATTGGTAACAGATTTTCATGTGAAAATTCTAAAATACTCATTAAGAAAATAGGCACATTTTCCCACCAAATGGACTTGTTGCAGATAAAAAGCATTGGAAATGGAAATGAGCATCAAGCTCATCACCGTGCACTTTCCCCACCTTGTGAAGTTCATCATAATGTATTTAATCTGTAGTCTAATAAACTGCATTGTTTCCCGAGTTGTAGTGGGAGGACCACACGACATACCATTGCGTGACTCCAAGTTGATTTCCCAAGTTATTATATCAATATTTGCTCATAAAGGCGTTTCCGCCGCCATTTCTCACATAATTCATTTTACCGATCTCACCATATAGAATGAACAAATTATCTGTCTGCATTTATACAATTGTACCGAAACCTGTTGTTTCCATCACAGCTGTTATTATTATTTTTTTTTGTATATATGTTATGACTTTAGATGGTATGAAATACTAAAAAAGTGGTTAGCTAATAACTTTCTTTAATATACACTGAGTATACAAAACACTAAGAACAACTGCTCTTTCCATGACAGACTGACCAGGTGAATCCTGGTGAAAGCTTTGATCCCTTATTGATGTCACTTGTTAAATACACTTCAATCAGTGTAGATGAAGGGGAGGAGACAGGTTGAAAAAGTTTTTTAAGCCTTGAGACAATTGAGACATGGATTTTGTATGTGTGCCATTCAGAAGGTGAATGGGCAAGACAAAAAAGTGCCTTTTAACAGGGTATGGTAGTACGTGCCAGGCACACCGGTTTGTTTTTCATGCTCAACAGTTTTTTGTGTGTATCAAGAATGGCCAACCACAGAAAAGGACATCCAGCCAACTTGAAACAACTGTGGGAAGCATTGGAGTCAACATGGGCCAGCATCCCTGTGGTGGGGTGGAGGGGGTATATTCAGTGTATGCCAAACACCAGATAGCAGTTTAGCACTGGAGGGAATGCTCAAGGTCAGTGTATACAGTGGGGAGAACAAGTATTTGATACACTGACAATTTTGCAGGTTTTCCTACTTACAAAGCATGTAGAGGTCTGTAATTTTTATCATAGGTACACTTCAACTGTGAGAGACGGAATCTAAAACAAAAATCCAGAAAATCACATTGTATGATTTTTAAGTAATTAATTTGCATTTTATTGCATGACATAAGTATTTGATACATCAGAAAAGCAGAACTGAATATTTGGTACAGAAACCTTAGTTTGCAATTACAGAGATCATACGTTTCCTGTAGTTCTTGACCAGGTTTGCACACACTGCAGCAGGGATTTTGGCCCACTCCTCCATACAGACCTTCTCCAGATCCTTCAGGTTTCGGGGCTGTCGCTGGGCAATACGGACTTTCGGCTCCCTCCAAAGATTTTCTATTGGGTTCAGGTCTGGAGACTGGCTAGGCCACTCCAGGACCTTGAGATGCTTCTTACGGAGCCACTCCTTAGTTGCCCTGGCTGTGTGTTTCGGGTCGTTGTCATGCTGGAAGACCCAGCCACGACCCATCTTCAATGCTCTTACTGAGGGAAGGAGGTTGTTGGTCAAGATCTCGCGATACATGGCCCCATCCATCCTCCCTTCAATACGGTGCAGTCGTCCTGTCCCCTTTGCAGAAAAGCATCCCCAAAGAATGATGTTTCCACCTCCATGCTTCACAGTTGGGATGGTGTTCTTGGGGTTGTACTCATCCTTCTATTCCTCCAAACACGGCGAGTGGAGTTTAGAGCAAAAAGCTCTATTTTTGTCTCATCAGACCACATGACCTTCTCCCATTCCTCCTCTGGATCATCCAGATGGTCATTGGCAAACTTCAGACGGGCCTGGACATGCGCTGGCTTGAGCAGGGGGACCTTGCGTGCGCTGCAGGATTTTAATCCATGACGGCGTAGTGTGTTACTAATGGTTTTCTTTGAGACTGTGGTCCCAGCTCTCTTCAGGTCATTGACCAGGTCCTGCCGTGTAGTTCTGGGCTGATCCCTCACATTCCTCATGATCATTGATGCCCCACGAGGTGAGATCTTGCATGGAGCCCCAGACCGAGGGTGATTGACCGTCATCTTGAACTTCTTCCATTTTCTAATAATTGTGCCAACAGTTGTTGCCTTCTCACCAAGCTGCTTGGCTATTGTCCTGTAGCCCATCCCAGCCTTGTACAGGTCTACAATTTATCCCTGATGTCCTTACACAGCTCTCTGGTCTTGGCCATTGTGGAGAGGTTGGAGTCTGTTTGATTGAGTGTGTGGACAGGTGTCTTTTATACAGGTAACGAGTTCAAACAGGTGCAGTTAATACAGGTAATGAGTGGAGAACAGGAGGGCTTCTTAAAGAAAAACTAACAGGTCTGTGAGAGCCGGAATTCTTACTGGTTGGTAGGTGATCAAATACTTATGTCATGCAATAAAATGCAAATTAATTACTTAAAAATCATACAATGTGATTTTCTGGATTTTTGTTTTAGATTCCGTCTCTCACAGTTGAAGTGTACCTATGATAAAAATGACAGACCTCTACATGCTTTGTAAGTAGGAAAACCTGCAAAATCGGCAGTGTATCAAATACTTGTTCTCCCCACTGTATCTTTGTAATAAGTGATTGATTTTCAAGGCAGTAACACCAATGACATCAAACTTGTGTACAAATATTATATTTGTAAATATGTATACAGTACCAGTCAAAAGTTTGGACACACCTACTTGTTATAGGGTTTTAATTTACTTTTACTATTTTCTATGTTGTAGAATAATAGCAAAGACATCAAAACTATGAAATAACACACATGGAATCAAGTAGTAACCCACTTTTTTTTTTACAATTCTTTACAATTCTTCTTCAAAGTTGCCACCCTTTGCCTTGATGACAGCTTTGTACACTCTTGGCATTCTCTCAACCAGCTTCATGAATAATTATTTACCAACAGTTTTGAAGGAGTTCCCACATATGCTGAGCACTTGTTGGCTGCTTTTCCTTCACTCTGCAGTCCAACTCATCTCAAACCATCTCAATTGGGTTGAGGTTGGGTGATTGCAGAGGCCAGGTCATCTGATGCAGCACTCTCCTTGGTCCCTTACACAGCCTGGAGGTGTTTTTGGGGTCATTGTCCTGTTGAAAAACAAATGATAGTCTCACTAAGCGCAAACCAGATTGGATGGTGTATTACTCCAAATGCTGTGGTAGCCATGCTGGTTAAGTGTGCCTTGAATTCTAAATATATCACTGAGTGTCACCAGCTAAACACCCCCACACCATCACACCTTCTCCTCCATGCTTCATGTGGGAATCACACATGCAGAATGCTTTTGCAACAGTCCAGTTTAATGTCTAATGTCCACCGGTCTAATGTCCATTCCTTGTGTTTCAAGTCTCTTCTTCTTATTGGTGTCCTTTAGTAGTGGTTTCTTTGCAGCAATTCGACGATGGAGGCCTGATTCATGCAGTATCCTCTGAACAGTTGATGTTGAGATATGTCTGTTACTTGAACTCTGTGAAGCATTTATTTGGGCTGCAATCTGAGGTGCAGTTAACTCTAATGAACTTATCCTCTGCAGCAGAGGTAACTCTGGGTCTTCCTTCCTGTGGATGTCGTCATGAGAGCCAGTTTCATCATAGCGCTTGATGGTTTTTGCGACTGCACTTGAAAAAACTTTCAAAGTTCTTGAAATGTCCCGGATAGACTGACCTGCATGTCTTAAAGTAATGATTGATTGTTGTTTCTCTTTGCTTATTTGAGCTGTTCTTGCCATAATATGGACTTGGTATTTTACCAAATAGGGCTATCTTCTGTATACCACCCCCACCTTGTCAAAATACAACTGATTGGCTCAAACGCATTAAGAAGGAAAGAAATTTCACAAAAAAACTTTTAACAAGGCACAACTGTTAATTGAAATGCATTCCAGGTGTCCACTACATGAAGCTGGTTGAGAGAATGCCAAGAGTGTGCAAAGCTGTCATCAAGGCAAAAGGTGGCTACTTTGAAAAATCTAAAAAATATAATATATTTTGATTTGTTTAACACTTTTTTGGTTACTACATGATTCCATTTTTGTTATTTCATTGTGTTGATGTCTTCACTATTATTCTACAATGGTGAAAGAAATCCTGGAATGAGTAGGTGTGTCTAAACTTTGACTGGTACTGTATATACAGTGCATTTGGGAACGTGTTCAGACCCCTTGACTTTTTTCACATTTTGTTAGGTTACAGCTTTATTCAAAAGTTTTGTTCTTTCAAACTACATACAATATTTTTCCCACTTTTGCTTCATTAAATAGTACCCACAAAACACCAGTCTCAACGTCAACAGTGAAGAGGCGACTCCGGGATGCTGGCCTTCTAGGTAGTTGCAAAAAAAAGCCATATCTCAGACTGGCCAATAAAAAGAAAAGATTAAGATGGGCAAAAGAACACAGACACTGGACAGAGGAACTCTACCTAGAAGGCCAGCATCCCGGAGTCGCCTCTTCACTGTTGACGTTGAGACTGGTGTTTTGCGGGTACTATTTAATGAAGCTGCCAGTTGAGGACCTGTGAGGTGTCTGTTTCTCAAACTAGACACTCTAATGTACTTGTCCTCTTGCTCAGTTGTGCACCGGGGCCTCCCACTCTTCTTTCTATTCTGATTAGAGCAAATTTGCGCTGTTCTGTGAAGGGAGTAGTACACAGCGTTGTACCAGATCTTCAGTTTCTTGGCAATTTCTCGCATGGAATAAATAGCCTTCATTTCTCAGAACAAGAATAGAGTGACGAGTTTCAGAAGAAAGTTTTTTGTTTCTGGCTATTTTGAGCCTGTAGTCACTCTGAGGAAGGCACAGTGATTCCGAAACGTTGGTAAATACCCATGAAATGGCTGTAAGATTATACATGGAGTGTGTGACTTTTTTTATTTTGATAGTTTATAGTTTATTCGCCGTTAGTCAGCACTTCCACACAAACTATTATTCTGGGTGTGCGCTAGCTCATGTTTTTTTATGAGCCTGTAATTAACCCCACAAATGCTGATGCTCCAGATACTCAACAAGTCTAAAGAAGGCCAATGTTATTTCTTCTTAATTCAGAACAACAGTTTTCAGCTGTGCTAACATAATTGCAAAAGGGTTTTCTAATGATCAATTAGCCTTTTAAAATTATAAACTTGGACTAGCTAACTCAATCTCACACAAATTACAAATGAACCTACCAGGTACAACCCCAAATCCGTAAACACGGAATAGATATAGCCCTTGGTTCACTCCAGACCTGTCTGCCCTTGCTTGACCAGCAGAAAAATATCCTGTGGCGTTCTGCATTAGTATCGAATAGCCCCCGTGATATGCAACTTTTCAGGGAAGTTAGGAAAGCTAAGGCTAGCTTTTTCAAACAGAAATTTGCATCCTGTAGTACAAACTCAAAAAAGTTCTGGGACACCGTAAAGTCCATGGAGAATAAGAGCACCTCCTCCCAACTGCCCACTGCACTGAGGCTAGGAAACACTGTCACTACCGATAAATCCACAATAATTGAGAATTTCAATAAGCATTTTTCTACGGCTGGCCATGCATTCCACCTGGCTACCCCTACCCCGGTCAACAGCCCTGCGCTCCCCTCAGCAACTCGCCCAAACCTCCCCCACTTCTCCTTCACCTAAATCCAGATAGCTGATGTTCTGAAGGAGCTGCAAAATCTGGACCCCTACAAATCAGCCGGGCTAGACAATCAGATTACCGACCATTTCGAATCTCACCATACCTTCTCCACTATGCAATCTGGTTTCAGAGCTGGTCATGGGTGCACCTCAGCCACGCTCAAGGTCCTAAACGATATCATAACCGCCATCGATAAGAGACATTACTGTGCAGCCGTATTCATCGACCTGGCTAAAGCTTTCGACTCTGTCAATCACAACATTCTTATTGGAAGACTCAACAGCCTTGGTTTCTCAAATGATTGCCTCGCTTGGTTCACCAACTACTTCTCCAATAGAGTTCAGAATGTCAAATCGGAGGGACTGTTGTCCGGACCTCTGGCAGTCTCTATGGGGGTGCCACAGGGTTCAATCCTCGGGCCGATTCTCTTCTCTGTATATATCAATGATGTCGCTCTCGCTGCTGGTGATTCTTTAATCCACCTCTACGCAGACGACACCATTCTGTATACCTCTGGCCCTTCTTTGGACACTGTATTAACTAACCTCCAGAAGAGATTCAATGCCATACAACTCTCCTTCCGTGGCCTCCAACTGCTCTTAAATGCAAGTAAAACTAAATGCATGCTCTTCAACCATTCGCTGCCGGCACCAGCCCGCCCGTCCAGCATCACTACTCTGGACGGTTCTGACTTAGAATTTGTGGACCACTACAAATACCTAGGTGTCTGGTTAGACTGTAAACTCTCCTTCCAGACTCACATTAAACATCTCCAATCCAAAATTAAATCTAGAATCGGTTTCCTATTTCACAACAAGGCATCCTTCACTCATGCTGCCAAATATACCCTCGTAAAACTGACCATCCTACCGATCCTCGACTTCGGTGATGTCATTTACAAAATAGCCTCCAACACTCTACTCAACAAATTGGATGCAGTTATATCACAGTGCCATTCATTTTGTCACCAAAGCCCCATATATTACCCACCACTGCGACCTGTATGCTCTCGTTGGCTGGCCCTCGCTTCATACTCGTCACCAAACCCACTGGCTCCAGGTCATCTACAAGTCTCTGCTAGGTAAAGCCCCGCCTTTTCTCAGCTCACTGGTCACCATAGCAGCACCCGTAGCACGCGTTCCAGCAGGTATATCTCACTGGTCACCCCCAAAGCCAATTCTTCCTTTGGCCACCTCTCCTTCCAGTTTTCTGCTGCCAATGACTGGAACGAACTGCAAAAATCTCTATAGCTGGAGACCTCCCTCACTAGCTTTAAGCACCAGCTGTCAGAGCAGCTCACAGATCACTGCACCTGTACATAGCTCATCTGTAAATAGCCTGTCCAATCTACCTCATCCCCAAATTTGATTTGATTTATTTATTCATCTTGCTCCTTTGCACCCCAGTATCTCTACTTGAACATTCATCTTCTGCACACCCTACCATTCCAGTGTTTAGTTGCTATATTGTAATTACTTAGCCACCATGGCCTATTTATTGCCTTACCTCTCTTATCCTACCTCATTTGCACTTGCTGTATATAGATTTGTCTACTGTATTATTGATTGTATGTTTGTTTATTCCATGTGTAACTCCGTGTTGTTGTATGTGTTGAACTGCTTTGCTTTATCTTGGCCAGGTCGCAATTGCAAATAAGAACTTGTTCTCAACTAGCCTACCTGGTTAAATTAAGGTGAAATAAAAAATAAAAAAATAAAACACAACGTGCCATTGGAAAATAGGAGTGAGGGTTGCTAATAATGGGCCTCTGTACGCCTATGTAGATATTCCATAAAAAATCAGCCGTTTCCAGCTACAATAGTCATTTACAACATTAACAATGTCTACACTGTATTTCTGATCAATTTTATGTTATTTTAATGGACAAAAAAAGTAGCTTTTCTTTCAAAAACAAGGGCATTTCTAAGTGACCGCAAACTTTTGAACGGTAGTGTGTATATACACAGTGGGGAGAACAAGTATTTGATACACTGCCGATTTTGCAGGTTTTCCTACTTACAAAGCATGTAGAGGTCTGTAATTTTTATCATAGGTACACTTCAACTGTGAGAGACGGAATCTAAAACAAAAATCCAGAAAATCACATTGTATGATTTTTAAATAATTAATTTGCATTTTATTGCATGACATAAGTATTTGATCACCTACCAACCAGTAAGAATTCCGGCTCTCACAGACCTGTTAGTTTTTCTTTAAGAAGCCCTCCTGTTCTCCACTCATTACCTGTATTAACTGCACCTGTTTGAACTCGTTACCTGTATAAAAGACACCTGTCCACACACAATCAAACAGATTCCAACCTCTCCACAATGGCCAAGACCAGAGAGCTGTGTAAGGACATCAGGGATAAAATTGTAGACCTGCACAAGGCTGGGATGGGCTACAGGACAATAGGCAAGCAGCTTGGTGAGAAGGAAACAACTGTTGGCGCAATTATTAGAAAATGGAAGAAGTTCAAGATGACGGTCAATCACCCTCGGTCTGGGGCTCCATGCAAGATTTCACCTCGTGGGGCATCAATGATCATGAGGAAGGTGAGGGATCAGCCCAGAACTACACGGCAGGACCTGGTCAATGACCTGAAGAGAGCTGGGACCACAGTCTCAAAGAAAACCATTAGTAACACACTACGCCGTCATGGATTAAAATCCTGCAGCGCACGCAAGGTTCCCCTGCTCAAGCCAGCGCATGTCCAGGCCCGTCTGAAGTTTGCCAATGACCATCTGGATGATCCAGAGGAGGAATGGGAGAAGGTCATGTGGTCTGATGAGACAAAAATAGAGCTTTTTGGTCTAAACTCCACTCGCCGTGTTTGGAGGAAGAAGAAGGATGAGTACAACCCCAAGAACACCATCCCAACCGTGAAGCATGGAGGTGGAAACATCATTCTTTGGGGATGCTTTTCTGCAAAGGGGACAGGACGACTGCACCGTATTGAGGGGAGGATGGATGGGGCCATGTATCGCGAGATCTTGGCCAACAACCTCCTTCCCTCAGTAAGAGCATTGAAGATGGGTCGTGGCTGGGTCTTCCAGCATGACAACGACCCGAAACACACAGCCAGGGCAACTAAGGAGTGGCTCCGTAAGAAGCATCTCAAGGTCCTGGAGTGGCCTAGCCAGTCTCCAGACCTGAACCCAATAGAAAATCTTTGGAGGGAGCTGAAAGTCTGTATTGCCCAGCGACAGCCCCGAAACCTGAAGGATCTGGAGAAGGTCTGTATGGAGGAGTGGGCCAAAATCCCTGCTGCAGTGTGTGCGAACCTAGTCAAGAACTACAGGAAACGTATGATCTCTGTAATTGCAAACAAAGGTTTCTGTACCAAATATTAAGTTCTGCTTTTCTGATGTATCAAATACTTATGTCATGCAATAAAATGCAAATTAATTACTTAAAAATCATACAATGTGATTTTCTGGATTTTTGTTTTAGATTCCGTCTCTCACAGTTGAAGTGTACCTATGATAAAAATTACAGACCTCTACATGCTTTGTAAGTAGGAAAACCTGCAAAATCGGCAGTGTATCAAATACTTGTTCTCCCCACTGTATATATATTTTTTTTTAATAGCCTTTGTTTTTATTTAACTATACAATATATTAAATACTTTTGTTTACTCTCCAGCATTCAAAATAATAGATATCTCTTAACCCCAAAAACATGTATTAGTAGCTAATAATATAATAACCGGCAATAATGCAATAGCTGCACATAATGTAATAACTTTTGCATTTATAATGTAATAAAAGGTGCTAATGTAATACATTGCCAATAATGTAATAAATATGCTGAACGTAATAACGTTTTTGTGCATAATGTAATAATTATTTTTATGCGTTGATCATTACATTATGAAGTGGGTAAAAAACAAACATAAATTGTGTCATAACTTTAACCAATATTGTAATAACAACCAATTAAACATGTAAAACTAAATGGACTATTTATTTTCATGCATATCAAGTGTAATGCTTCAGTAATAGCTGACTATACACCAAACCACATTCCTTAATCCTAGCTCTGAAGCTTACTTTCGCAGTAATATCAAGACTTTCAATTGACACAATTGACTCCCCAATACACACCCAACAGCCCCTAACCCCCCCCCCCCCCCCAATATAATCAAATGCAAAAACTACTAAGATGCTGTTTACTGTTAAAACAATGTTGAAACAATCCAAGACACTTCCAACAATAGTTTTTATGAAAAATATTTTATTTAATCAAACATTGTTCAACACTTAACAATCACAGTTTTAATTCAACAAATGTGCCACTATTTTAACTTGTGCTCAAATCTTTAATGAACCAAAATCTTTAATTAACCAACATATTAATCTTATAAAACACTTAACCAAACTTTTCTCCACAATTATAACAATTAACTAAAAGGTTATCCATGGGGATTTGGAAAAAGAAAAATGAACAAAAAGGTTAGCCATCTGGGGATACTCCTCTCTGACGGTCATAGGGGTGGTGTTGGTAGTGTTGGTGGGGACACTTAAGGCGGTGTGGGTGGGGCTACGCGCTGCCTCATAACTATTTTTCTACTGTATGGAGACAGTAGCCTGGTCAATCCTGGGATAAGGAGGAGTGAGAATTTGGAATATCACTGCGAGGTGTGTCTTTTTTTCTTGACGACACTGGATGTTTGCAATGTCAAACAAGTCTGCTTTGGCAATTAATGCAAATACAAAGTGTTCCTCAAGTGTGAGATACTGCATTCCATTAAAGAAAGAGTGTGATTTTAGGTTGTTATTACATTATTTGTTTACGTTATTACACTATAGATTTTTTTAATCTACTTTACCATGTAATAATCAACATTATTACATTATTACATCAATGTTAAAACGTTATTACATTATGCGTTCAGCATATTTAGCACATTATTTATGACAATAGCAGCATTTATAACATTATACATGCACAAGTTATTACATTTTTAGCAGCTATTACATTATTGCCAGTTATTACATTATCAGTTGCTACACGTCACTACAACTCTACTCAACTCTACTCGTCGGATGGGGCCACAGTGTCTCCCGACTCCTCCTGTCTCAGCCTCCAGTATTTATGCTGCAGTAGTTTATGTGTCGGGGGGCTAGGGTCAGTTTGTTATATCTGGAGTATTTCTCCTGTCTTATCCGGTGTCCTGTGTGAATTTAAGTATGCTCTCTCTAATTCTCTCTCTCTTTCTTTCCTTCTCTCTCTCGGAGGACCTGAGACCTAGGACCATGCCTCAGGACTACCTGGTCTGATGGCTCCTTGCTGTCCCCAGTCCACCTGGCCGTGATGCTGCTCCAGTTCCAACTGTTCTGCCTGCGGCTATGGAACCCTGACCTGTTCACCGGACGCTACCTATCCCAGACCTGCTGTTTTCAACTCTCTAGAGACAGCAGGAGCGGTAGAGATACTCTGAATGATCGGCTATGAAAAGCCAACTGACATTTACTCCTGAGGTGCTGACCTGTTACACCCTCGACAACCACTGTGATTATTATTATTTGACCCTGCTGGTCATCTATGAACATTTGAACATCTTGGCCATGTTCTGTTATAATCTCCACCCGGCACAGCCAGAAGAGGACTGGCGACCCCTCAAAGCCTGGTTCCTCTCTAGGTTTCTTCCTAGGTTCTGGCCTTTCTAGGGAGTTTTTCCTAGCCACCGTGCTTCTACACCTGCATTGCTTGCTGTTTGGGGTTTTAGGCTGGGTTTCTGTACAGCACTGAGATATCAGCTGATGTAAGAAGGGTTTTATAAATACATTTGATTTGATTACTACTGGGACAAGCCAATTTGATTCTCCTAAGTACTTGAAAGAATGCACAAGGTTTTGCAATATAAACCACTTGCATTGTTTTATCGTTGATAAACAGTTCAATATAAACAAAAACATGTATGATGTGTAACTAGTTGTAATTTTAAAGTGTTTTTTACGATTGCAAAGCTAAGGGACACAAATGCCACCATAATTCAATAATGACCCATATCAAATTCAATTCAATACAAATCAAATTAAATTGTAATTGTCACAAGCACCGAATACAACAATGCTTACTTACAAGCCCTTAACCAACAATGCAGTTAAAGAAATAGAGTTAAGAAAATATGTACTAAATAAACGAAAGTAAAAAAATTCAAATCAAATAATGAGGCTATATACAGGCGGTACTGGTACCGAGTCATTGTGTTAGTCGAGGTAATTTGTCCCCTTTGGGCAATTACTAAATAAGGGTATCTTCTAATTGGCAAAAACATAATAGAATCCAATCTATCTTCTTAATTCTTTCTTGATAAGACCAAAGAGCATTTAACAGGTTATTATGAGTATACTTTATAGGCCCAGTGCAGTCAAACACATGATTTTCCTGTGTAATATATATTTCCACACTATAAAGATTGGAATATGTCAGGGAACAATTACATACTTACCTGATTTGTTTGATATTAATAGTAAATGTTTATATATTTAACTAAGAGTAAGACTGGCCTGCTAATGCTGAGTTTTTATGGTGTCCACTCTAGCTTCCTGCAGTTAGCCTGGGCTTGTTTTTTTTTTTTAACAGTATTTTTATTGGAATTTCACAATTTTCACCCATATTAAAGAGATACAACAACAGAGACAAGGCAAAAAAAAAAAAAAAAAAAAAACGGCACCCGCCTACACATACCTGCGCATACATACAGTGGGGAGAACAAGTATTTGATACACTGCCGATTTTGCAGGTTTTCCTACTTACAAAGCATGTAGAGGTCTGTAATTTTTATCATAGGTACACTTCAACTGTGAGAGACGGAATCTAAAACAAAAATCCAGAAAATCACATTGTATGATTTTTAAATAATTAATTTGCATTTTATTGCATGACATAAGTATTTGATCACCTACCAACCAGTAAGAATTCCAGCTCTCACAGACCTGTTAGTTTTCGTTTAAGAAGCCCTCCTGTTCTCCACTCATTACCTGTATTAACTGCACCTGTTTGAACTCGTTACCTGTATAAAATACACCTGTCCACACACTCAATCAAACAGATTCCAACCTCTCCACAATGGCCAAGACCAGAGAGCTGTGTAAGGACATCAGGGATAAAATTGTAGACCTGCACAAGGCTGGGATGGGCTACAGGACAATAGGCAAGCAGCTTGGTGAGAAGGAAACAACTGTTGGCGCAATTATTAGAAAATGGAAGAAGTTCAAGATGACGGTCAATCACCCTCGGTCTGGGGCTCCATGCAAGATTTCACCTCGTGGGGCATCAATGATCATGAGGAAGGTGAGGGATCAGCCCAGAACTACACGGCAGGACCTGGTCAATGACCTGAAGAGAGCTGGGACCACAGTCTCAAAGAAAACCATTAGTAACACACTACGCCGTCATGGATTAAAATCCTGCAGCGCACGCAAGGTCCCCCTGCTTAAGCCAGTGCATGTCCAGGCCTGTCTGAAGTTTGCCAATGACCATCTGGATGATCCAGAGGAGGAATGGGAGAAGGTCATGTGGTCTGATTAGACAAAAATAGAGCTTTTTGGTCTAACTCCACTCGCCGTGTTTGGAGGAAGAAGAAGTATGAGTACAACCCCAAGAACACCATCCCAACCGTGAAGCATGGAGGTGGAAACATCATTCTTTGGGGATGCTTTTCTGCAAAGGGGACAGGACGACTGCACCGTATTGAGGGGAGGATGGATGGGGCCATGTATCGCGAGATCTTGGCCAACAACCTCCTTCCCTCAGTAAGAGCATTGAAGATGGGTCGTGGCTGGGTCTTCCAGCATGACAACGACACGAAGCACACAGCCATGGCAACTAAGGAGTGGCTCCGTAAGAAGCATCTCAAGGTCCTGGAGTGGCCTAGCCAGTCTCCAGACCTGAACCCAATAGAAAATCTTTGGAGGGAGCTGAAACTCCGTATTGCCCAGCGACAGCCCCGAAACCTGAAGGATCTGGAGAAGATCTGTAGGGAGGAGTGGGCCAAAATCCCTGCTGCAGTGTGTGCAAACCTAGTCAAGAACTACAGGAAACGTATGATCTCTGTAATTGCAAACAAAGGTTTCTGTACCAAATATTAAGTTCTGCTTTTCTGATGTATCAAATACTTATGTCATGCAATACAATGCAAATTAATTACTTAAAAATCATACAATGTGATTTTCTGGATTTTTGTTTTAGATTCCGTCTCTCATAGTTGAAGTGTACCTATGATAAAAATTACAGACCTCTACATGCTTTGTAAGTAGGAAAACCTGCAAAATCGGCAGTGTATCAAATACTTGTTCTCCCCACTGTATATACACATATACATATACATACACATATACACACATACATACACACATACCATTTTCCTATCCCCGCTTCTCTCACCCTATCCCCATCATTGCGTCTCTCAATACATACATTTTAAACAAACTTACAAACAGAAATTAAACAAAAAAGCTCGGTTTAAACTAAGAAGTTAGGTTCCACACATGGAACATACAGTGTAATTGTGAATACATAGATCACCACCATTCTAAGAGAATCCTTGCAGCATAATAGCTGATACCTCAGGTTCTAGGTAATTTAGATAGGGTTCCCACACTTTGTAGAACTGATCTGTTTTAGAATGCAATGTACATGTCAGATATTCCAGAGGCACCCATTCAAAAAGTATCTTATGCCAATCTTTAATAGAAGGAACCTTATCACTAATCCACCGTAAAAGGATGTTTTTCCTTGCAGCAAAGGTAAGGATGTTGTAAAGCCTCCTCTTACTCACAGAAGTAACATCTGGGCTTCTGGTTAAGGAAATGGGTTTTGCTAGGGATAGCTTGAGCAGACAATGACTTGGTGATAAAAATCTAAAAGCTATAGACAAGATGTGGTGTGTGTGACCCGAGATAGAGATAGCCTGGAAGAGTTTAGATAAATGTCTCATTGTCTCATCTTCCTAGCATCTGGGAAACTAAGCCAGGTTGGAAGTAAAACATCCCTTGCAGATAACCAGGAGATGGACCAAGGTGGCTTATGGGAACGGTAGAAATGACTGACTGAGCATTTAGGGCCTATATAAGATCTGTTTTTTCATTATCAGTTAAGCTCTCTGCAACACAACCTAGAGAGTGCGGTCGACGGTTTCATTATTGCAATAATTAATCGATGTTGAATAAAGATGATTGAATAATTGTCCAAGTCTCTCTCAGTACTGAAATTTCCACTACAAATAATACTGTGAAATTGTGATAATGCCCTGCCTGGTGACATCAGAAGGTGGTAAATCAGTTATCAGACCAATAAGAAAGAGAGATCCAAACCTATCTTCCAATAACAGCTAGTTTTCAGTTTTCCCTTCCCCACTCAGACCACTCCCAGACGGTCCCAGCAAAGTTTTTTCTTGAGAAATGTAACTTCGCTAAGAAGATATTTTTGTTTCTTTTTCACCTTTTTAATTGAAAACAAACACAGTAAGGTTTATTTAATTTAACTAGGCAAGTCAGTTAAGAACAAAATATTATTTACAATGACGGCCTACCCCGGCCAAACCCTAACCTGGGCAACGCTGGGTCAATTGTGTGCCTCCCCATGGGACTTCCAATCACAGCCGGTTGTGATACACCCTGGTATCGAACCAGAGTCTGTAGTGACACCTCTAGCACTGAGATGCAGAGCCTTAGACGGCTGCACCACTCAGGAGAACATAATTGTTACCCAGAAATTATTTGATATTGAGATAATTACAGTTGCATTGGACCTTCAAAAACAGAAGCTGGCTCCCCTGGATTCCTAAGGAACTGATTCCCCGACATTCTGAAAACTCTGAGAGGAATCTTGGTTGATACAATCCTTCCCTTTAAATAATTACTTTTCTTTCAACACTTTTTAAGGTGAACACGACTTATCAGTATTGACAACCGACTCAACCTGTTTTTTGTTTTGTTTTTTCCCAAGTTGAGAACTTCAGAAGGCCAAGTATATTTTGGAATGTGTGTGACTTTTAACCATATGATTTATTGAAAATATGTTGTGGGAAGGACCTGGCTTATGGCCAGTTGATATTTGAGACTGAACACGTGAATATCATCAGTGCAATATCTAAGATAATGGCCTTATGCAGGCTACAGTACCAAGCTGTACTGCTACATGTATCATTGCCACTGTTCATCGAAATCTCCCTTTTCTCAAATTCTGACTTACTAAATCCATTTTTATAAACTTTCTTAAAAAGGTCATTTGGGAGCAGCAATGTGTGTGTCGTTTTTTATTCAGTATTTTCTTGCCCTGGATCTGAGTTATAGTTGTTTTTTATTCAGTATTATCTTGCCCTGGATCTGAGTTATAGTTGTTTTTTATACAGTATTATCTTGCCCTGGATCTGAGTTATAGTTGTTTTTTTATACAGTATTATCTTGCCCTGGATCTGAGTTATAGTTGTTTTTTATACAGTATTATCTTGCCCTGGATCTGAGTTATAGTTGTTTTTTATACAGTATTATCTTGCCCTGGATCTGAGTTATAGTTGTTTTTTTGTGTTATAGGGATTTGGATATGACCACACTAGTCCCTTTTGCTCCACTTATTAACCATTCTGATTCCACTTTTCATTGTTATTGAGACAGAGTGGAAAGTAGAAAAAAAATGTTACTTTATTTTTCAATGTTTACCTAAACCATACAGATACATGGGAAATGTTTCTTGAAAAACTCATTATAGAATGCATATAAGGGATAAAGAAAAGGAAAATGTAAACATTAGATAAGAAATGACAGGACATTGAAGAGCATATTGGTTTTATACAATCATATCATTTTCATACAAAGACAGATGAATACGGTTGTTGTTCCTGTAAGAATAAATTACAGACACGGTCAAGCAGGTCAGACACATATAAGAAAATGTATGTTTCATGGTTCAAATGTTCACAGAAATAAAATGGGAGTTGAGACTCAATTTAAAGATGAAAAATCTCTGGGAAGACCAATGACAAGATCTTAACTGCGCTGTCAATCTTTCACAAATTATTCTAAGACAGAAATCCTTAAAGACAACTAAATAAAATGCTCATCACCTTCCACACAACCCAGGATTCCTAACAATTCCCTTCACTGCTTAAACGATTTATTAAAATGTCATTTTCACAACATTCCACAAATGAAACATTCATTAATGAATCAATTAAATTAAATCAATAAAGACAAGTTATCCGAATGTAGATAGAAAATATATATTTTTTAAAGGACCCACGTTAAGTGCAAAAAAGGTGGTTAAAAACATGTTAGATAAAATGGTTTCCTTCATAGTAAGTGTTGCTAAAGTTATAGTGCTAAAGTTCAGGTAGGTAAATTACAGTCCTCACATCTGTGATACATTGACATTTTAATACATATTAGCTTTGCATAAACCTCCCCTCTTAATATAACGCATTCTTAAAATGACACCGTAATCTCCATTGTGAATTAATTTGCAAGTCTTTGAAATGGTACAAGCCACAAACCGGTTTAACAGTTGCTGGTCCTATGTGGGTTGTGTACCCACACTGGGTACACTGTACAGTACCTGCCAATGTAATTACTATGTACAGTTGAAGTCGGAAGTTTACATACACTTAGGTTGGAGTCATTAAAACTCGTTTTTCAACCACTCCACAAATTTCTTGTTGACAAACTATAGTTTTGGAAAGTCGGTTAGGACATCTACTTCGTGCATGACACAAGTCATTTTTCAGTAATTGTTTACAGACAGATTATTTCACTTATAATTCACAATTCCAGTTGGTCAGAAGTTTACATACACTAAGTTGACTGTGACTTTAAACAGCTTGGAAAACTTCAGAAAATGATGTTATGGCTTTAGAAGCTTCTGATAGGCTAATCGACATCATTTGAGTCAATTGGAGGTGTACCTGTGGATGTATTTCAAGGCCTACCTTCAAATTCAGGGACTCTTTGCTTGACATCATGGGAAAATCAAAAGAAATCAGCAAAGACCTCAGAAAAAAATGGTAGACCTCCACAAGTCTGGTTCATCCTTGGGAGCAATTTCCAAATGCCTGAAGGTACCACGTTCATCTGTACAAACAATAGTACGCACGTATAAACACCATGGGACCACGCAGCCGTCATACTGCTCAGGATGGAAACACATTCTGTCTCCTAGAGATGAACGTACTTTGGTGCGAAAGTGCAAATCAATCCCAGAACAGCAGCAAAGGACTTTGTGAAGATGCTGGAGGAAACATGTACAAAAGTATCTATATCCACAATAAAACGAGTCCTATATTGACATAACCTGAAAAGCCGCTTAGCAAGGAAGAAGGCACTGCTCAAAAACCGCCATAAAAAAGCCAGACTAAGGTTTGCAACTGCACATGGGGACAAAGATCTTACTTTTTGGAGAAATGTCCTCTGGTCTGATGAAACAAAAATAGAACTGTTTTGAAGCACGAGGGTGGCAGCATCATGTTGTGGGGATGCTTTGCTGCAGGAGGGACTGGTGCATTTCACAAAATAGACAGCATCATGAGGAAGGAAAATTACGTGGATATATTGAAGCAACATCTCAAGACATCAGTCAGGAAGTTAAAGCTTGGTTGCAAATGGGTCTTCCAAATGGACAATGACCCCAAGCACACTTCCAAAGTTGTGGCAAAATGGCTTAAGGACAACAAAGTCAAGGTATTGGAGTGGCCATCACAAAGCCCTGACCTCAATCCTATAGAAAATTTGAGGGCAGAACTGAAAAAGCGTGTGCAAGCAAGGAGGCCTACAAACCTGACTCAGTTACACCAGCTCTGTCAGGAGGAATGGGCCAAAATTCACCCAACTTATTGTGGGAAGCTTGTGGAAGGCTACCTGAAACATTTGACCCAGGTTAAACAATTTAAAGGCAATGCTACCAAATACTAATTGAGTGTATGTAAACTTCTGACCCACTGGTAATGTGATGAAAGAAATAAAAGCTGAAATAAATCATTCTCTCTACTATTATTCTGACATTTCACATTCTTAAAATAAAGTGGTGATTCTAACTGACCTAAGACAGGGAATTTTTACTGGGATTAAATGTCAGGGATTGTGAAACATTTAAACTCAGTTTATTTGGCTAAGGTGCATGTAAACTCCCGGCTTCAACTGTAAATGATGGTCTTAGTCACACTACATACAGTACATGTCACTACTTAATAAACATTCATGTTGGAGTGTTGTATGAATGACAGTACCCAAATGGAAATGGGGAGATGCCAACCATCAGTTTCAACAAAATAACAATGGCAAAAACTAGGACTGCTGAGCCTTCAAATAAACCAGTGCTAATTTGGCTTCCACTATCCAAAATAATTGAGTTACGAGTTCTTAAAGCTGAGATCTGAATAAGGTGAAACAGCATCAATGGTCGCCCCAGGCATATATCTTATTTGTTTTGATTATGAAGAGGATAGTAGCATCTAGCATCGTGGTAAAAACAAGTCGTTGTACATACTGTGCTGTTCTATTGTGTGTGCAATGATGTCCGAAGGGGGGAAAAAACTGTGTTGGTTGTTGAAGTGTCTTTGTTGTTGTAATATCGCAAATGAACATGGCAGTTTCACCACTACGAATTTAGGGATTCCAGCTTTAAGGGTTCTTAAGAACATGGGAATGGTTGTGATTTTTTGTCAGAGACACTTTCCCTCTAACAGCATCTAACATAGTGTGACAGAGAGTGGATCATTATTCGTTACTTATTATTTGCTATCATGGCTGGTATAGTAGGACTTTAAGCTTAACCAAATTAATTATGGTATTCAGCACATCAGAATTCCTGTGGTCTGTTTTCAATCATCAAAGTGCATCACGAACAGAAGGAGTATAGTCAACAGTCCTATCATATAACTCAAATCAAGTAACATTTTATTTGTCACGTGCCAAATACAACAGGTGTAGACCTTACAGTGGAATGCTTACTTACAAGCCCCTAACCAACAATGCTTTAAGAAGTTAAGAAAAATAAGTGTTAAGTAAAAAAATAGATAAGTAAAAAGTTGAAAATAAAAGTCACAAATAATTAAACGGCAGCAGTAAAATAACAACTGAGACTTAGAATCTGCACCTTTGGCTCTCAGTTTTGCTTTAAGATACTACAGTAGTTAACAATATTGTGCTACAACCGAGTCACTTGCTTTCATTTCAACCTGTTACAGTAGGGTACTACAGTATAGCCTACATGTATGTGAATCCAAATGGTATTAGGTAGCTACAGTAGCTTGTTTTCGAGCAGTTTAAAAGTCAAATAACTGTATACTGGAACTAGCCACTTGGACCAGGATTCATTTAGTTAACATTACATAATTTAGTTAACAGGTAAGTTGTTTTTGTTTAAATTACATCATTATAGGGTTGATCCCATAGAATGTATAAATATCGACCCAGCTGCCAAAATCTCCAAGATTTGGATCAGACAGAGACATATAAAGGCCTCCTTTAATAAACAGATTGTTTTAATATCTAGACTGGAGCTCCTTTATCACAAATTAAACAACATGTTAATTGGGTCCCTTATAGCAACAAGCAGGAGGGTGTCCACTGACAGTACAAAATGCACTCTGTTTCCTTTGTTCCACTACAGTACAGTATGTGTCCAGATACTCACTGCAGTTCCACAGGTCAGTGACAGGAGTAGAGGCCATGGAAACAGACTCATCAACTTAAATTCTAAGAGAAAATAAAGAGTGGTTTTGATCACAAAGGGCAAAGTAAATTATTTAAAAAACAAATGTGGAGAGGGCCCGGGCATTTACTTCTGGTTTAAGGGCAAAATTTGTTCATAAAAGCTTAGCAAGGCCTATTTCAAACCAGTAACGTGTTTGAAACCCATTTCCAGGTATACTGTACGTATGAAGCTGAGCTATTATCTCAACTAGCTCTAAATCGCTTCTGCAGTAGCTCAGTCAAACCATTACTCTCCCTCTGTCTGCTTGTTCACAAAGTGTAAGAGGGGAGGGGGGGGGGGGGGGGGGGTGAAATCACAGGACATCATACCTCCTCTTTCACATTGAGTAAAGTAGATGCTGGAGGTGAGACCGATGAGCTACATGAGGAAAGCAGAACAACCCATTAAACATGAAATAAGCAACAATGTCAGATACAATATTATTTAAAAAATACATTTAGAATTTCTCCAACAGTTACAGTTGGCAAGCAATACTATTGTCTACATTAACCTGTCAGCTTCAAAGAACATCCCTCTACGTTATTATTCTGCATTTGCTTTACCCGCCTGGCTTGTGTATACAATAATTATTTAATTATTAAATACTATTATAATTGATGATTGAAGTTTATCATTACTGTATATACAGGTAACCGCCAAAATAAAGTAAACACTCCAGTAAATTAGGGATAAAAAGTATATTGAAAGCAGGTGCTTCCACACAGGTGTGGTTCCTGAGTTAATTATGCAATTAACATCCCATCATGCTTAGGGTCATGTATAAAAATTCTGGGCATGCCATTATTTTGGCTACCATGACAATGCCCCCATACACAGGATACGAATGGTTACTGAATGGTTTGTTAAGTATGAAAACGATGTAAGCCATATGCCATGGCCGTCTCAGTCACCCAATCGCAACATAATTGAACACTTATGGGACATTCTGGAGCGGAGCCTGAGAAAGCGTTTTTCACCACCTTCAACACAACACTTGTGGAAGAATTACATTTACATTTAAGTCATTTAGCAGACGCTCTTATCCAGAGCGACTTACAAATTGGTGCATTCACCTTATGATATCCAGTGGAACAACCACTTTACAATAGTGCATCTAACTCTTTTAAGGGGGGGGGGGGGTTAGAAGGATTACTTTATCCTATCCTAGGTATTCCTTAAAGAGGTGGGGTTTCAGGTGTCTCCGGAAGGTGGTGATTGACTCCGCTGACCTGGCGTCGTAAGAATGGTGTAGCATCCCTCCGATAGAGTTCCAGACACTCGTAGAATCTATGCCACGGTGCATTAAAGCTGTTGGTGGCCCAACGCCCTATTAAGACACTTTATGTTGGTGTTTCCTTTATCTTGGTAGTTACCTGTAACAGCATACAATGATTTACTGGATTTGATCCAAACGGTCACTAAGACTACTGATCATTTGACATTTGAGGTTGGCCTCTATGCTAAATTTAGGACAAAACAAAAGCCATCCCATCGGTGCCTGAGCTTTATTTATTCTGAAACTCAAGTGGTTCTTTCAAGGTTTAACTCATAGTTACCAGGTCACACCTGACACCAGGAAAACACAACATCACTCATGGCTCTATTTTAACAAACCTAACGCAATGTTGAATCTTAGCACTGGCGGTAGCACTTTAGGTTCAGTGGTATAAAAAATATTTTCAATATTTTTACAACTGGAATTATGGGCGCAGTAGATGAGAGGCAGGAAAGGGCTGGGTTTTGATGAATAAACAAGTTGTATGTGTTGATGATTGACTCTTCACTGACCAATCGGAACGTGCTCCATGACTAAATATGCGGTTTCTGGAAGTTGTGTATTTACAGTCTTATGTATTGCGTTGGAATCAACTCCAATTCAAATGTTAGTACATTATAGGCTAGTTAGTTAAAAATAGCCTACAGAAACAAAATGTATGTAGGCCTATCCCATCTTTTCTAAATATGTTTAACATGTAAGAAGCCTAATTGTATGGCTTCAATATGGAAATATACTGTTAAACATAGCATTCACACTGATATAGGGGCTAGGCCTATAGTAAATTGAATTATGTCTGCCATGTCTGAGCCATGGACATGCCAAACGTTGTCAATAAGCAAGATTAAATTCACTATTGATAAGGCTTCAAAAGAGAGTGAATATTTGTAATCAAATGAAACAAGTTGTTTTAAATAGGTTATGTCTTAATACAGTTACAGGCACTACAATTCAAGATGGCACTATCCATACCTCTAATAAACCTGGTTCATTATCAAAATCCTAAAAATAGAGATGTTTCTATGTTAAATGCACATGTTTAGTATTAGTGGATGGAATTTCTTTGCTTAGCTTTACTTCCTAATGTGTTTCCATTCCCCTTTAAAAATTGTTTATTTTCTTGTCTCTACACTTTACATTTTAGCCTCAAGGCAAAAGCAGTTAGCCTACTAATAGCTAACAAAATCTCTTCACCAAGTAATGCTAGCCTATCAAAAATGAATGATTACCCCTCTAATACGAATATAAAAGTACTGTAGGCCTAACTTACAACAAAACATGATTAATTTTGATCAATATCATGCAAATCATTAGGCTTCATGTGGCAAAAGCAAATTGCAACTGAAAACGTGGGTATAATTCACCGGGAGTTGAGATGTTGAGCAGATTTATATGGAAGCCCATTCCCGCCACACAAAAATAAAGGTTGCGTTTCTTCATTTGTGCCATTTTGTGTCGATTTCCATCTATCTATGCTGCAGTGGGCCGCTGGTAGATGTGTGGCGAGCAGGCATTTGCCCCAGCACTTTGATTTGGTTTAATAAAAAATATTGACACAAAAGCGTTGAAAAGAGGGACAAAGCACTGTTGTTTAGACTGATTCGCCTCATGATTTGTTTGACAGGATGTTCATGTTTTCATCCTCCCTAGGGTTTTTCCAGGATTTCATATTTTTTTAAATATTTTAAACCATATGACCGGATAAAAAAAAAAAATTCACATCAAAGCCCATATAAAACAGTTTTTATTTACAGCTGGTTTATTAGTCATACCACCACTCTGGGATCTGTTGTGCCACCTTTGAAATCACCACACAATGTTACAAATTAAAAAACATTCTATTCGTATGAATATTGACTTACGCAGTTTTACTTGCATATCTCAACATTTTGACATACATATCTAAACATTTTGAGGTAGTGCTCGAGACGTGATAATTTCACAAGTTTACACAACAGTATTGTCTCTAAAGAATCGATACCTCTCGAGAACCTGTCGAAAATGTCCCTTTGCTATCGTCATTGTGAAAAAGGTCTAAGAGGACTATATATTTTAAAAGATGAGACATTGAGGATTATAAATACTTATGTCACATGAGCAAGTCAAACACCCGTGAGTCGAAATATGAACTTCACATTTCATGTCATAAAACATATACAGTGTCAATGTTTATGATCACAATGTTTGATGTACAGTTACCAGATTACATGGCATCATACCCTGGGTTGTTCTGAACAGAATCATGTTTGTCTACTGTGAAGAAAATGTACCGCGGCACACGCACCTGAATGCACTCATGACTCCTTTCTATCCGCACCAAAATTACGTTATGTTTCTCTGAATTGCATTGTGAAAACCTAACACTGATATATCGTATTTTATAACTTTGGATTGCGTAAACAACAACAGTAACTTTGTGATGGCAGGGATGCAGGGTTGTGTTCCAAACAAAACTACTACAATTGTGCTTGCTCTAGTTCCTTAATGGCAAGGCTAGGAGAGCTCAAAACAGCACCTTATAGTTGAAGACTGTTCTTTGAAAAGGGCATTGAAATTACTTAGGAAATGTGCGCACTTTGGAGAGGTGTGTGGCCATTTGGAGACACCAGTTAGTACTCTCACTCAAATCCTTGTAATTATTTTGTCTTATGTCGTACCTACAACACATTTTCCAGGAATACTCTTATCATGTTACTGAATGTATCCAAAGCATTTTCAGATTTTGTTATAAACAAATATGTCAACGTACAGTAAATCTAAAATGCACATAAAATCAAAAGTGTAATGTTTGGATTCAGCTTTGTGTCAGGTGAACTGTTGTGTCCTCACATTTGGTCTGATAATTCCCCCATAATCTCCAGTGTTCCCTTTCAATTGCTACTATATTCTTCTGTACGAAACGTTTAAATTTATCCCTATCTGTATAGGCCAATTGCCACGAGTCTAAAGGGTTAAGGGGAGGTTAGGCTATGCATTTCGCTACACCCGCAATAACTGCTAAATATGTGTATTTGACCAATAAAATGTGATTTGATGCTTGGTTTTGTATCAAAATAAACAAAATGGGCAGAAAACAATTGTTATGTTTCACTATATTGGATCACTCCATTATATTGGTATCACTCCACGGTGGAGGGATACATCCGAGGTGAGGATTTACAGATTTACGCCCGTGTACACCTGTGTCACGGCTGCGGTCCGCCCCTATATATAGACCCCATGGCCGCGACACACGTTCTTTCATTTTCTCGGCGGACGTCTGTACGGTTTGAGGTACAAACTTTCTGAAGTTTGCTTGGTAAGTCACTGGTAAGTGTAATATCTTGCGTAGAAGTATACTCACTGGCTGTTTACAGCCTGGAGCAGCTGGCCACATGACCAGCCCCTCCTCTTAAGTGCTCCACTCGCTGCGTGCGGTTGATCTGCATCTTCCGCCCGTGGTTTGTCGTGCTTATATTTCTTTAGTGTTACACTACGACTCTGTGTGCATCTGTCACGGCCGTCGTAGGGAGGAGACCAAGGCGCAGCGTGGTATGCGTACATTCTCTTTAATATAAGAATGAACACTGAACAAAACTAACAAAACAACAAAACGAACCGTGAAGCTATACAAAGAGTGCTGAACAGGCAACTACACATAGACAAGAACCCACAAAACCAAAAGGGAAAATGGCAACCTAAATATGATCCCCAATCAGAGACAACGATAAACAGCTGCCTCTGATTGGGAACCAATTCAGGCCACCATAGACCTACATATACCAAAACCCCTAGATATACAAAAAACCCTAGACAATACAAAAACAAGCATACCCACCCTCGTCACATCCTGACCTAACCAAAATAATAAAGAAAACATAGATAACTAAGGTCAGGGCATGACAGCATCTATTAATATATTGGTGGCTCTTGCGGCCACAAACTGTATTTACCTTACACAATTTGCCGACTGGCTTGTTTTGTGTGTGTTGTGAATTGCTTTAACATGCTGTCCCCACGCTATAGGCGTGGGTTCTCTGCTAATTACTATACATGGGTTCTCTGCTAATTCCCCTACAGGTTTCTTTTGTTCTTTCTCTGCAGAATGTAAGAGTATGGTGGTGGGCTGCCACTACGTTGAGACATTAACTTTGGAGTTCCTTAACATCATACGGTGCTGTGTTTTGTTTTCTGCTTGGATATTAAACCTGCTAGGTAAAATCGCAGTTGGCGTAAAACAAAAACAAAAAACCACAAATCAAATCCATTACCTGGTTGCTGTTTTTTTTTGTCTGCCTGTTTTTCCCACAGGGGCCTTCCCCTGGGTTTGCAGAGGTACTGGGTAATTTATCCCTCACCGGGTTCCTATTCCTCCGGGCGGGTCACACCATAAGGTCTCCCAGGGCGTCGGACCCCTGCTCCGTGGCCTTCTTGGCTGAGCTTATGGCTTCCCTTTGTGACAGGTGTCAACCGTCACCGCCATAGGGACGTGCCTGGGGGACCCATGCGCTCAGGGCGCCAGAGGAGAGTCGGGCCCCGGCAGGTCCCCTGACACACCCTTCCCCTGCCGCTTCTCCCGGTCTCAAAGGGTAAAGTGGGAGGAGTGTGTGGATCACCATGGGTGTTGTCCTCAATGCTCGAGGGGTACTGACTCCAATTCCGGTGCCGGCCTCCGTTCTTCAGGGGCCTTCGTGTCACCACGGTGGCCAACCCCCTGAAGAAAACCCTGCGGCTGGAGATTTCCTCACTCCTGGACAAGTGTGTCGTCCGCAGGATTGAGACATCAGAACAGCTAGGTGGGTTCTACTCCACTTATTTTGTGGTCCCAGATAGAGACGGAGGGTTTCGACCGATTCTGGACCTCCGCAACCTCAATAGGTACTTGAAGGTACTGAGGTTCCACATACTGTCCCCAGACCGCGTGTTGCAGGGACCAGTGGTTTGTGACGCTGGACATGATGGATGCGTACTTCTATGTTCCTGTTCACCCAGCTCATTGGCAGTACCTCTGATTCGCTTTCGAAGGGACGGCTTACGAATTCATGGTTCTACCTTTCGGCCTCTCCTTGGCACCCTGCACTTTCACCAAGTGCATAGGCACTGTCCTGGCACTTCTCACGTCCCGAGGATTGTTGATCCTTAATTACCTGGACAATTGGCTGATTGTGCACTGACCAGGACCCAGGTCCTGTCAGACAGAGACGTGCTCCTGACACACATCGGTGGGCTGGGCATTACTGTAAACGACAAGAGTCGTCTGACGCCCACCAGAGTGTGGCCTTCATTGACATGGAACTGGACTCAGTCCTCATGAGAGCACGCCTGCCCACCAGAAGGGTTCAGGCAATCTTATCTTGCCTCGACTACTTTCGGCAGGGGCGGGTGGTATCCGCCCTAACCTGCCAACGCCTGTTGGGCTTGCTGACAGCGGCCTCGTTGTTGATTCCCCTGGGCCTGCTCCATCTCCGGCCTCTTCAATGGTGGTTCAACTTCCACCAGCTGCACCCAAAGCGCCACAGTCACCGCCAGCTATGGGTGACCACACAGTGCCTCAGGGCATTGTTGAGGTGGCGCTGTCACTCCTTTCTCTCAGGTGGGGTGGAGATGCTGAGGATGTGCCGCCGTGACCTGGTCAGCACAGACGTCTCCCAGATCAGCTGGGGGGGGGGGTGTGACCAAGGGCAGGTCGGCCATCGGCTGTTGGCTACCCCCTTGGAGCGGCAGGCACATCAATACACTATAGCTCCGAGCTGTACTGCTGGCCCTGCAGTCTTTCCTTCCACATCTGAAGGGAAGACATGTCCTGGTGAGAACGGAAAACACCACAGTGGTGGCTTACATCAACCATCAGGGTGGACTGAGGTCCCACCGCCTCCATATTATGGCACGGGAGCTCCTTCTCTAGGCTCAGGGATGTCTAGCGTCTCTACACGCAGCGCACATACCATGCATCTTAAATGTGGCAGCGGCTATGCTCTCGAAGGAGGGCCCGCCAACTTGGGACTGGAGCCTACAGTGGGGAGAACAAGTATTGGATACAGTGCCGATTTTGCAGGTTTTCCTACTTACAAAGCATGTAGAGGTCTGTCATTTTTGTACACTTCAACTGTGAGAGACGGAATCTAAAACAAAAATCCAGAAAATCACATTGTATGATTTTTAAGTAATTAATTTGCATTTTATTGCATTACATAAGTATTTGATACATCAGAAAAGCAGAACTTAATATTTGGTACAGAAACCTTTGTTTGCAATTACAGAGATCATACGTTTCCTGTAGTTCTTGACCAGGTTTACACACACTGCAGCAGGGATTTTGGCCCACTCCTCCATACAGACCTTCTCCAGATCCTTCAGGTTTCGGGGCTGTCGCTGGGCAATACGGACTTTCAGCTCCCTCCAAAGATTTTCTATTGGGTTCAGGTCTGGAGACTGGCTAGGCCACTCCAGGACCTTGAGATGCTTCTTACGGAGTCACTCCTTAGTTGCCCTGGCTGTGTGTTTCGGGTCGTTGTCGTGCTGGAAGACCCAGCCACGACCCATCTTCAATGCTCTTACTGAGGGAAGGAGGTTGTTGGCCAAGATCTCGCGATACATGGCCCCATCCATCCTCCCCTCAATACGGTGCAGTCGTCCTGTCCCCTTTGCAGAAAAGCATCCCCAAAGAATGATGTTTCCACCTCCATGCTTCATGGTTGGGATGGTGTTCTTGGGGTTGTACTCATCCTTCTTCTTCCTCCAAACACAGCGAGTGGAGTTTAGACCAAAAAGCTCTATTTTTGTCTCATCAGACCACATGACCTTCTCCCATTCCTCTTCTGGATCATCCAGATGGTCATTGGCAAACTTCAGACGGGCCTGGACATGCGCTGGCTTGAGCAGGGGGACCTTGTGTGCACTGCAGGATTTTAATCCATGAAGGCATAGTGTGTTACTAATGGTTTTCTTTGAGACTGTGGTCCCAGCTCTCTTCAGGTCATTGACCAGGTCCTGCCGTGTAGTTCTGGGCTGATCCCTCACCTTCCTCATGATTATTGATGCCCCACGAGGTGAGATCTTGCATGGAGCCCCAGACCGAGGGTGATTGACCGTCATCTTGAACTTCTTCCATTTTCTAATAATTGCGCCAACAGTTGTTGCCTTCTCACCAAGCTGCTTGCCTATTGTCCTGTAGCCCATCACAGCCTTGTGCAGGTCTACAATTTTATCCCTGATGTCCTTACACAGCTCTCTGGTCTTGGCCATTGTGGAGAGGTTGGAGTCTGTTTGATTGAGTGTGTGGACAGGTGTCTTTTATACAGGTAACGAGTTCAAACAGGTGCAGTTAATACAGGTAATGAGTGGAGAACAGGAGGGCTTCTTAAAGAAAAACTAACAGGTCTGTGAGAGCCAGAATTCTTACTGGTTGGTAGGTGATCAAATACTTATGTCATGCAATAAAATGCAAATTAATTACTTAAAAATCATACAAATGTGATTTTCTGGATTTTTGAATAAAAATTACAGACCTCTACATGCTTTGTAAGTAGGAAAACCTGCAAAATCGGCAGTGTATCAAATACTTGTTCTCCCCGCTGTACATCCCCAGGTGGTGCAGCACCTGTGGGACAAGTTCGGGAAGTTGCAGGTGGACCTGTTTGCCTCCCTGGACAATGCACACTGACCCCTGTGGTACTCCATGTCGGAGCCACCAGGGCCTCTGGGCTTGGATGCTCTGGCTCACGATTGGCCAGAGCTGGAGCTTACGCATTCCCCCCTTTTCCCCCCTTTTCCCCTGATCCAGGCTGTGCTGGACAGGACCAGGATGGCAGAGCATCGTCTGTTTCTGGTGGCCCCATACTGGCCCAGACGACCCTGGTTCAGCATTCTCCTGTCCCTGTTGTCTGGGACACCTTGGCAACTTCCCCTGAGACCGGACCTGCTGTCTCAGGTCGGGTGAACTCTGTGGCATCCGAGGCCGCACCGCCTCAGTCTGTGGGCTTGGCCACTGAACGGCACCAATGGTCTATCTTAGGACTACAGGAGGGTGTAATGAACACCATGCAGAGCGCAAGGGCGCTGGTTACAACCGCGGCATACCAGTTGCGCTGGTGGTTGTTCTGCTCTTGGTGCACTAGTATTGAGGTTGTGCCCGAGTCATGTGGGGTGCAGTATGTCCTCCAATACCTGCAGTCTCGCTTGGATGAGGGCTATTTGGCCGCTATATCTGCCTGCCATGCGGGGTGGATGGGCAGGCCAGTGGGGCGCCATCCCTTGGTCGCCTGGGTCCAGCTAGGACCAGCTCAATGGCCAGCTGGGATCTGTATGTGGTCTTGGCAGCTTGGCAAAGCCGCCTTTCGAACAGTTGGAGTCTGCCTCCCTGAAACACCTCTCTATGAAGGTGGTTTTCTTGGTAGTGATTACTTCCATGAAGAGGGTGGGTGAGCTCCATGCTCTTTCAGTAAGTTCTGAGTGCTACAGGATGGACACTGGGGAGAGGAGTATATCTCTCCGCCCCAACCCTTCATTCCTGCCGAAGGTCCTATCAGACAGTCATGTGAACATCCCTTTTTATCCTATCTGCTTACGACCCCCCCGGCAGTGGCGGGGAAGTCTGGGCCTCCCTCTGGCATGCTGTGCCCTGTGAGGGCACTGGCTGCCTTTGTGGAGCGGACACGGTCAGTGAGAACAACAGACCAGCTCTTTGTCTCACTGGATCGTGGACACGATACCGCCTGGCTGGCAAGCCAGGGCTGGGATCTGTGGTGGCACATTCAACACGAGGTGTGGCTGCGTCCTGGGCTCTACTGAGAGGAGTGTCCCTTGCTGATATCTGTGCTGCGGCCAGCTGGGCACCTTTGCTAGGTACTATCGGGTAAATGTGGCACCTCCCTCTGCGGTTGGTTCAGCGGTCCTGGGCGGCACAGTCCCCGGAAGGGGACTTCCACATTGACGGCCCCTGCGTCTTGGTCCCACGCTGGGACTGTTTCCCGCTGGTTGGCCAGGTCCCTCTAGCACCGACTAATCTGGTACGGGTATACCAATATATTGGAGTGATCCAATATAGTGAAACATAACGAAGGTTACGTATGTAACCACGGTTATGTGAGCTATACGGATCACTCCAATCCTCTACGGAGCTAGAGGCGCCTCAAAAATGATGTGGAGAACGTGTGTCGCGGCCATGGGGTCTATATATAGGGGCGGACCCCGGTCGTGACACAGGTGTACATGGGAGTAATTCTGTAAATCCTCACCTCGGATGTGTCCCTCCGCCGTGGAGTGATACCAATATATTGGAGCGATCCATATAGCTCACATAAGCGTGGTTACATATGTAACCTTCGTTTTTATGTTTTGAAATACGAGATTGACTGGCACAAAAAGGTACATTCCATGGGCACTGCTCTCATAATCCATGCTATTACTAACTGTGTTACCATTAAGACCCGCTTTTTGTGGGTCTTAAAACATCCCATTAGCACTGCATGAAATCGTCAATTTTGCGCTTGTTTTTAAGGACACACCTGAAATATTGCCACCACTTCCACCTCAGCGCAAGCGAGCTGATGTTAGACTGGTAATTTGCTGAACCTGGCATAAGGGGTGGAAAATGCCAGTGTGTTTGACACTTGCGCCTCCTTAGCGCCAGGCGAAAATAGAGCCTAATCATGAGCTCAATCACTTGTTAAAGCTTGTTCGTGGGAAAGACATGTAGGTCTGTGGCAGTTAAAGTTGGGGGCTTATCACTTTAGTCATACAAGCATGGACATAGTTGTATGGCCAAGTATGGATAATTTTCAACATTCATTTGAGATCATTCAAGGCAACCTCTCAGCTCCTCTTTAATTATAAATGGCCAAACAAGCTGAGACCAGGGACAGTGACTACTTCATTTTTAAGAGCAAGTTACTTTCAATAGTTCATCTTTAAAGTGAACTCATTGATTTATTTCTCAGCCATCAGCATGAAGCATAATGTTTAAACAACTTGGCTTTGGAGCATGTTGAGACCTTGCCAGCCATGGCAGTAACCACTGCCATCTCATCATGTAACATGCATATCTTGCTGATTTACTCTACATAAGGATTTCATGGAGCAAAGGGGCATGTAGAGATTGAGTTTATTTTCAAACCTACCTTCCAAATTACCTTGAAGCATTCTCAAAAAACTTGGCTTTGGAAGCAACACTGGAAAAAGAGTAAGAGAAAGACAGATTAATCCCAGATGATCCCTGAGACATGTTGGTCTTACAGCATACCAAACACTGCTGGAGTACAATGACAAAAGTTATGGGCAACATTTTCTGCACACTAAACAGCCCTGGCAATGTGAAAATGACATGTTACTTAGAATAGGATGTTACAAAACAACTGTAGTATTTGAAATAGACAGGTCACCTAATACAAAATGAGTTTGGAATAATGCAGCTTGTGATCTCATTACCTACATCTGTGGAGCACACTGTTAACTTGAGATCCACATAAATGATTGCCACAATCACATGGACATTGTAAAAGAGAGCTTTTGAGATGCAGTACAGTGAAAGTATTATTAGTAACATTGTTTTTCTTTTGTGCATTTTAGCTGTATTTAGTGGGCAGAAAATATCTCCCTAAATATATTATGGCATTGCACGGCATACCCCTTGTAAAACAACAGGGGCAGGCATGAACAGAGTACAAGGGTCAATGGTGAGTAGCAAAATATAGGTTCTTTTGTTGCTACAATGTGATATCGAATAGGACACTGAAGCTGAAATCATAGCAGGGAATTTCTGAAAAGACTAGTGACTAATAAGAAAATACATTGACTAAGACTTCATGTACACCTTTCCAGAAACAAGTCTCTCACCGTTGCCGCTTGCTATAGACCACCCTCTGCCCCCAGCTGTGCCCTGGACACCATATGTGAATTGATTGCCCCCCCCATCTATCTTCAGAGCTCATGCTGCTAGGTGACCTAAACGGGGACATGCTTAACACCACGGTCATCCTACAATCTAAGTTGATGCGCTCAATCTCACACAAATTATCAATGAACCCACCAGGTACAACCCCAAATCCGTAAACACGGGCACCCTCATAGATATCATCCTAACCAACTTGCCCTCCAAATACACCTCTGCTGTTTTCAACCAAGATCTCAGCGATCACTGCCTCATTGCCTGCATCCGTAATGGGTCTGCGGTCAAACGACCACCCCTGTGTCAAACGCTCCCTAAAACACTTCAGCGAGCAGGCCTTTCTAATTGTTCTGGCCCGGGTATCCTGGAAGGATATTGACCTCATCCCATCAGTAGAGGATGCCTGGTTATTCTTTAAAAGTGCCTTCCTCACCATCTTAAATAAGCATGCCCTATTCAAAACATTTAGAACCAGGAACAGATATATCCCTTTGTTCTCTCCAGACCTAACTGCCCTTGACCAGCACAAAAACATCCTGTGGCATTTTGCATAAGCATTGAATAGCCCCCGTGATATGCAACTTTTCAGGGAAGTTAGGAACCAATATACACAGGCAGTTAGGAAAGCTAAGGCTAGCTTTATCAAGCAGAAATTCGCATCCTGTAGCACAAACTCAAAAAAGTTCTGGGACACTGTAAAGTCAATGGAGAATAAGAGCACCTCCTCCCAGCTGCCCACTGCACTGAGCCTAGGAAACACTGTCACCACCGATAAATCCACTATAATTGAGAATTTCAATAAGCATTTTTCTACGGCTGGCCTGGCTACCCCTACCCCGATCAACAGCCCACCACCCCCCACAGAAACTCGCCCAAGCCTCCCTCATTTCTCGTTCACCCAAATCCAGATAGCTGATGTTCTGAAAGAGTTGCAAAATCTAGACCCCTACAAATCAGCCGGGCTAGACAATCTGGACCCTCTCTTTCTAAAATTATCTGTCGAAATTGTTGCAACCCCTATTACTAGCCTGTTCAACCTCTCTTTCCTCTCATAGATTGGAAAGCTGCCGCGGTCATCCCCCTCTTCAAAGGGGGAGACACTCTAGACCCTAACTGCTACAGACCTATATCTATCCAACCCTGGCTTTCTAAGGTCTTCGAAAGCCAATTTAACAAACAGATCACCGACCATTTCGAATCCCACCGTATCTTCTCCGCTATGCAATCTGGTTTCCGAGCTGGTTATGGGTGCACCTCAGCCACGCTCAAGGTCCTAAATGATATCATAACCGGGGTCAATAAGAGACATTACTTTGCAGCCGTATTCATTGACCTGGCCAAGGCTTTCGACTCTGTCAATCACCACATTCTTATCGGCAGACTCAACTGCCTTGGTTTCTCAAATTACTGCCTCGCTTGGTTCACCAACTACTTCTCTGATTGAGTTCAGTGTGTCAAATCGGAGGGCCTGTTGTCCGGACTACTGGCAGTCTCTATGGGAGTGCCACAGTGTTCAATTCTCGGGCCAACTCTCTTCTCTGTATACATCAATGATGTCGCTCTTGCTGCTGGTGATTCTCTGAACAACCTCTACGCAGATGACACCGTTCTCTATACCTCTGGCCCTTCTTTGGACACTGTGTTAACAAACCTCCAGACGAGCTTCAATGCCATACAACTCTCCTTCCATGGCCTCCAACTGCTCTTAAATGCAAGTAAAACTAAATGTATGCTCTTCAACCATTCGCTGCCCACACCTGTACTCTCTCGTTGGCTGGCCGTCGCTTCATACTCGTCACCAAACCCACTGGCTCCAGGTCATCTACAAGTCTCTGCTAGGTAAAGCCCCGCCTTTTCTCAGCTCACTGGTCACCATAGCAGCACCCACCCGTAGCACGCGCTCCAGCAGGTATCTCACTGGTCACCTCCAAAGCCAATTCTTCCTTTGGCCGCCTCTCCTTCCATTTCTCTGCTGCCAATGACTGGAACGAACTGCAAAAATCTCTATAGCTGGAGACCTCCCTCACTAGCTTTAAGCACCAGCTGTCAGAGCAGCTCACAGATCACTGCACCTGTACATAGCCAATCTGTAAATAGCACATCCAACTACCTCATCCCCATACTGTATTTATTTATTAATCTTGCTCCTTTGCACCCCAGTATCTCTACTTGCACATTCATCTTCTGCACATCTACCATTCCAGTGTTTAATTGCTATATTGTAATTACCTCGCCACCATAGCCTATTTATTGCCTTACCTCCCTTATCCTACCTCATTTGCACATACTGTATATAGACCTTTCTACTGTATTATTGATTGTATGTTTGTTTATTCCATGTGTAACTCCGTGTTGTTGTATGTGTCGAACTGCTTTGCTTTATCTTGGCCAGGTCGCAGTTGCAAATGAGAACTTGTTCTCAACTAGCCTACGTGGTTAAATAAAGGTGAAATAAAATTTAAAAAAATTTAAAACTCTTGACTATATAATGCTTTACAACTCAACTCCAAAACAGAATAACACATGTTTGGAGAGGAGTAAACCAGATAGACAATGTTGGCAACAAATGCAGTCAATGGAATTGGTATGGTGTGGAGGGTTCATTAGGAAAAGGGGATACAACTTCATGTGATATTTCAATTTGACAGGGGAAACATTTAACAAGGGACTTACAAGGACTGGAAGAAGACCAAAAGGAAACTCATAGCTAACATTTTGTGATTGTTCTCTTGATTACAATTTGAATCAGTCTGGATGGAGTGTCTGGGTCTGAGTTCTAAGATCTACTTACTACGACGCTGGGGTGTCCTCGCTGGGGGCTGCAGTGGGGCTCTTGTGGGGTGCAGGGTATCGGCTAGGGGGGTCAGGGGGTCTGGTTGGAGGTCTGCAGATGGCAGGCTTCTCAGCTAGAGACCTCGGTTTTATCATGCCGTCACTTTTTGCTGCAATGCAAGGAAGGAAAATCTTAGGTAAACTGTTGTAAAATGTAGATTCAAAATGAAAAAAGCTAACAATGTATGAAAAGCCACTTTCCAATTTCTCTTCTCATTGCACATGATATGGCATCAATATCCCAGACCAGCTAGGCACTGTGGTTAAGCCACATATAAAAGTCTAGAATTCATAGTGTGTTTGTGTTGTGAGATGATGTAGTAGGCTAGATTGTTCTGCTACCTTCTCTGATGACTGCAACACTTCGCGGAGGTGGTCTCCTACATTGGAAGGACTGCGCTCGGTTCACAGTGACTCCTGTCTCACCATTGGCTGTTGCATCTGACCTCTGACCTCCGTCTTGTAGCTTAGCGACAAGTTTGGCAACGTCAGAGTCTGAGTGTCTGTCCTGGCGGGTGGATGGCTTGGGCAGGAGGGCCTGCCTTTGAGTGTCCCTATGGAGCCGTGGAGGTGCGGTAATGGGTTTGGTCCTTTGGAGAGGTGTGGGGCTCGTTGGGGTGTCCCCGCCAAAATCCACCCCCTCTGGTCTGCTGCCATTCTGCCTGCTGCCTTTCTGCTCATCTGTGACAAACAGTTTCAAAACATAGTTAAATCAAAATACAAATAAAGTGCAACGCATTTTCATCATAGCCCGATTCCTGTACCACCTTCTTGTGGTGGGTGTATTGGTTAAAGAACATGCAGGTAATTCCCCACAGTCATAATGCAGAGGTTGCTGATTTAGAACTTGATATGATCATTACTTCTCCTGAGCTCCTACCGATCACGTGTAGCATACTGCTACTATACATGTGGTATATGTGATTTAACCATGTTTAACTAATACAAACAAATGACCCACACAAACCAAGATATATTATTTTAATTAGTACTTTCATTCATTCATGCATTCTGAGTATTATGAAAGCAATGTCTAATGTGGGCATTTGGGCAGATTTATTAAATAATGGAGAGAAAAAACAAAGCCTTTTGTGGATTAATATAGTCTGTGATCCAGAGAAAAATTATGTTTTTAGGAAAGAGGATTGCATATAACAATTATCTATTCATCTAGGAGATTAAAAAGTAAACAGACGACTTCGGTGTACTCTTTGTCTCATCTCGAGTCATGCTGTTGGCCAGGTTTCCAGTGGTACATGCACTATTCAAATGCTGCGATGGATTCAGACAGGTGGTAGTTACTTGTCATGCAAAGCGGAGCTGGTTATTTGGTAACTCCACGCAGGAACTCAGAGAATAGCAATAAATAAAATACCACACAATGAGGGGAGGACACGTAGCAAGTGCTCCACATCTATCCATACCACAGTAAATGAAAGGACTGACTCACACAGAGACATTTAACACAAAGTTACAAGAGGTATAAATTACATGATTTAGCCTGAAGCAAAAACTTCCATTCAGTGAGCACACAAGACCTCCATCTGCCTCTCTAAGTGCAGTTAACAAATAAAAAGTATGGTTAAGCTTGGCTTAGGAAGAGGTCGGAGTAAGCCAACATCTAGATATGACATGACATTTTGTTATGTTTATTGTTTCCAATTCAACAAAATTGGTTTTAACTTGATAAAATAACTCACACCTTTCCCTCAAAGGGCATGCAATTAATGTAAAGATCAAACATTTAGAAATAAAAGTACATGCTGTATTCTGGCTCCCGAGTGGCGCAGCGATCTAAGGCACAGCATCTCAGTGCTAGAGGCGTCACTACAGACCCTGGTTCGATTCCAGGCTGTATCACAACCGGCCGTGATTGGGTGTCCCATAGGGCGGCGCACAATTGGCCCAGCGTTGTCCAGGTTAGGGTTTGGCCGGGGTAGGCCATCATTGTAAATAAGAATTCATTCTTAACTGGCTTGCCTAGATAAATAAAGGTTATATATATATTTTTTTTTATCATTCTATGCTAGCAATTCACAAGTACTTAGGATTCACACATCAGTAATACTGTGCCCAGAATAAACATCAGCCACCTACTGTATAAATCACCTTACTCATACCAACTGAACACTGTAATAATCTAAATATAATCTGCTTTCGCAGGACAAGGGATGGTAATGATAATAATGGTTATGGTGATGATGAGGAGGATCATGATGATTAAACCAGAGGCAAATAATTACTCTCAGTGTTCTGGAGCTGGCCACAATTAACTGCTAGGCAGATGCGGAGCGGACGCTTGGCGATGGTGATTGGTTGCCGTTTCCTTGGGGTGATCCTTGGAGGAGGCATCGGTGGGGCTGTGGAACTCTCATCTGGTGCGCTGCAGAAGATCTGTAATCACACCAGCTCATCTAAAAGGACTTACATTTAATATACATTACATTATACTTGAGAATACGCATTAAATAGTATCTAGATCAGTGGTTCCTAAACTGTGCACCTTGTGCATTCTACTAATCCAACTTTCAAGAGTAAGTTGAATGACCGACTCAGGCTTTCAACATACTCTTGAAAGTTGTAATAGTAGAATACACAAGGTGCAATTTCGAAAATGGGTAGTACATCATCAGTTTTCCTCTTGTCATGTCAGGCATTGCAGACCTTTGAAAGCCATTTATAACTTGTCAGAAATGTCCAGATCAAGTAGCCCATGTCAGCTGACGTTTTTTCTTTTTAGCTAAGTTGTTCCCCAATGATGGAAGAGAGCCCCCCCCCCCCCCCCCCCGAGAGAAAAAGTGTTTTGAGATTCACTGATCGAGAATGTACCATGGCCTACTTGAATGTTTATGATGCCACAGAGCATAAAATAACCATCACATGACTCTTGACCTCTTTGCAAGGGAGGAGCGGAATATTAATCTTTCAAATTCACCTTGGTATAGTCCTCAATGAGAATCTCAACAACAATGTTCTGGAACTTTATATCCAACATGGCTGCCACAGTCTCCTCCTTTGCCCTCATCAGGGTGGGGCCAAAGATCACACCCATGTTGGAGGGAGTCATCAGGTTGTCCCCACTGTTACCGCAGACACTGTCAATAGCAATCCAGACAAGTTCGTAAACAACATGACTCTCTAAAGACATGTCCAATAGGAACAAACATCTCTCGAATAGTGAAAAACTTAATGCCAGTTAATGTCAATTTATAATTGCACAACTATCATAAATGAATGAACAGGATATTGATGATATTGGAGGACTGGACAGGTATTTCCCAATTGAAAAGTACATTACATTTGTGCTATACATAGATACAAGTTTCTAGGTCCGATACAGTAATCATCTGAACAGATGCCAGTTAACCCCTTCACTGGGCCCACGGGCAACACAACAGATATGTAATTACACCACAATAAAAGGCCTAAATAAGAATAACCCTTGTAACTGCATCAGTTAGGAGGCAAGGCACAGAGGCTGCAGCACAACTTACTTGACCAGGTGTTGGATCAGTAGGCTTAGCATTTCTCGATTCTTCTCTGGGAGTTTGTACGTCAGGCAGTGGATTGCACCCAGTCGATCATCTAGATTATCCGATTCTAAGAGACGAGAAATACTTTTTACATGCTCAATAATTTATATATTATCCTCAACTGAGACTGACCTAAACATCACTGCTTTTAGGGCATTTATCTGTTGTCGATTTTACACAATCCATTATGTATATATGGGGTGTTAATTAAACATGCATAGACATTGTGCATGAGCAAATAAATCAGCAAAGCCTAATCCCAGTCAAAACATTTCAGGGGTCCAGCTCCACACAGCTGCATTGTGGTGTAATGTGAAACGAGGACCTCATTCAGTTGAACAATAGGTCTCCTGGGGCATGGGGGCTTGTCTCAGTTAAGAGGATTAGAGCTGGTGTACAACATACCATTACAATGATTTTACCATTTAATTATGGCATTTTCAAATACAAAATATGGAGTTTCACACACCCACTAGGATACTGTGGATCCAGTCTGTGGGGAAACGGAACACAAAAGAAGGCAGGGGACTAGAATCCCCCGCAGGAGAACTGAATAAGCTATCTGGAGGTTGGAACTTCTAATTGATTGGAAAGACCTAATAAAAGAAAATGCATTTGTTCTTTGTTATTGCTTATGTAAGGAACACACAGATGTGTGCCTGTGTACTTTTTTTCTTCCCTTTTATAGCTGTAACCCAGCCTGTAGAACTTGAGAATGAACTCACTCTGATGGAGAACAAATGCACAATGAATTAACTCTACAGAGAGCATTTGGCAAACACACGACAAGATGTGGAAGTAAACAACCTGTTGCTCAGCTCCCAAAGCCAACCTTAAAAATGTAATGACTTGTACAATACAAATGTACAGTAGTGTCAGACAAAATGTGTCCTACAAAAACATGCCCTCACATGAGAAGGAAACGTACGTTTTATGTGCAATGAGACTATGCTAAAGATCTATAAATCTGACGTCTGTTATGATAACAGAATTCCATCAGTTTAGGGGACTGGTGCAGTTTCTTTTTAAATGTGTAAGCCATATGCAAATCAGATAATATCTTATCTTGAAGTGGGTTTCAGTAATTGTTTCCCCAATGTTGTTTTTAAGTCAGTAAGTGCGAAAACACGTCTTACTTGCTGCTAAGATGAGGTCCCTGTTGAGACCGTAGGTCATCAGAGGCTCTGCTAGACTCCTGTGGATGAACACACGCGATCAGGTAAACAAGTACAGTACAAATACTCCAACACTTACATCATACCCTAAAACACCGTTTTTAACAACTGCTACTCATGTGTTGCTCATGCACTTTCAGCATCAACAAGTGCTACTCATTCTGAATGAATGAGAGTTCACTGGCAAATTTCTCTTTATCAACATTTTTATTTCCTGATCTGAAATTAGATTTATCAGCGCAGTGTTAAGGCATGAGAGACCAAAGGCCTTGAGCAAGCTCCTTCAAACAGCTGCCTGGCCTCTTCCAAGCGTGGCAAAAAGACATGTGAGTAAATCATCATGATGGGTATTGGGGGAGGATAAAAACCTGGCCTTGAAGCCAAGAGGCCTTGTAACGGAGTACTTCAAACAGCAAACAATTATACTAGGCTCATGGAGCAGAGAAAAACCTCTCATCCTCAGCCAGCATAGATTATTACAAAGTATCTCTAATCATTAGACATAACTAACTTGAAACATAATATTTTCATATAAAACATATACAGAATATACAGTCTGGAAATGCCATAGAACTGCAAAATGTACATACTATACTGTGCATACTGTACACTTCACGCAATACAGAGCCGTATATAATTTTATATGGCTCTGATGTAGAAGCTGAGTGCTAATGGGCTTCAGACAAAGGCTGGTGTAACATAATTATATTGAACTTGTTGTTACAGAGCAGCTGGCTCTTGTGTGTCACCTGCTGGATGATTTAAGAGGATGGGAACACACCTGAGATAAAACTTCATGGCACTGGTGATGGTTTTTATGTCCCAGTCACCGCTGTGGAAATCCACATCCCCTGGGCATTTCTGGTCTACAGAGAGAGGAGGGAACCAATTAAAAACAAATATGCAGTAATGGTCAAAATAAAATATATAGCTATATATATATTTAAAAAAAATAACTGGCAAGTTATCTACAGTAGGTCCAGCCAGTTGAAATATCTGAATGTATTGGTCTAGAGTTAATTAAACTATTTTATTAAAGAGCTTATTTGTCTCAGATTATTTATTTATATGCAACCATTAATTGTATTCCTTCATTCAAAAAGGCAAGTAAATATAACATTTCAATGTTTCCACAACATCATTATAGAGGGCTGCAAACATGGATACAATATAATAAATTTAGCCTTTGCAATGGCACATCTTAAATATCGGATCAATTAATTGTCATCCGCCTTAGGGGCGAGGAAATTACTTATAAACTAGTCCATAAATTAGAAATAAAACAATATTTACTAAGTACTTTTTAATATTGTTTCAAATCCTGTTGTGTGTGCCAGTGAAACAGGTACATTTAACAACTTAATCATTTTATTCTGCTTCAAAACAGCCCTTCTGTTTCTATGCATTCCTCAATCCCAACTCAATAGAGAGCACAGATGTTGACTGGGTAATTTCCTCACCAAAAAATACATTTAAAAGCTTCTGGACTTGGATGTTGCTGCCAACAGTTCTGTACACTCCTTCTTGTGTGAGTCCTGTAAAAGAGAGCAGGAGATGGAGAGAGTGGATGGGGTTGAGGTAAAAGGAAACTAAAGGGGGAGTTTCCTCCAGAGAAATTCCAAGCAGTGGAAATGTACAGGCTGTTCCTCAGTGCAGGCCTGTCTGAACTGGAGTGAAAATGGGAACGTAGCAGACACCGCCTTGACAACGCTAGCCTACGTCTCAACCTCTTTCAAATGAATGATTTGCTTCACTGCTCCAGTGGACAGCTGGAGTTTATGTTATTATATGATGCCTGCATATCTTACTGGTTGTGAAAGATACAGGGAGCATATCATAGTGCTGGTGCTTCACCAAACTCATAAATACAGACTGAGTGTATTTTTACTAAATTAAAGTAGAGTATAGAAGAGTGAATTAGGGAGGGCTGAAGTGAGAAGGCCCATGGAATCTAAAGAATTTAAGCTGCTTGAGAAATTGAAACAGTTGAATATGAGGTGACCACACTGTTAAAAGTGTTCTGATGCCACATGTGAATAGACTCCCTCTGGAGTAATACCTTTGTTGCCTACCTGCAAGCATGATTATTAATAAGCTATGCACAGTACTGTTGCGTTATTAATAGTTCCATTGATGTAAACAAAGTAAAACAGCTCATTTAGTACGGACTGAAGTACTCTACTGTAAGGAAGTTTATTATGTTGAGCTACATGCCAAAGTTATGCTCTCCTGGCCGGACGTCACATTGGAGCCAGTGTTTTTATTTAGTGCTGGCCTTTGGTGAGAAGGTTCATTCAGGATAGCAGTGAGGCTTTAGCAGATCTCATTCCAAACACAACTCATCTCTGCCCTCTAAAGGGCAATGAGGCAAACTGACTAGACTATGACAAACCTGGCATGAAATCTGATCCGAGACATACAAAGAGAAAACACATGGTGTGTACTGGAACTTTCTGGTAACTTTACCTTCAGTTTCAACAAAGTTGATGCATTTTCTCACAAACTTGAATCCAACTTCATTCAATTGCACTGTGGAAGGCAAGTAACATTTTATAGATTTCACAAGCAGTGGCACTACATACAAATGTGTGTGTGTAAGGATGTTCAATGAGACGAATACATTTTAATTCACTATAATATACTGCAGTAAAATACAAAAAAATGAACACTGCTAATGGTACATACTTTCAGCTTGCTTGTGAATTGGGGAATGATAAATCTGGAATGAAAGGAAAATGTAAGACACCAAGAAACAGAAGTATATGTGGAGCTTTCTGTGGCCATCATAAATGATCTGTATGATGCAGAATATATGCTATTATTATAAAGAGATGCTGCTTTTATAATCATATTATTGTTTATCAAAACCAAAGTAAACAGCAAGATGAGGACTATAAACACAATGCCTTTACAGTACAGAATAACTTTTGGACCAGGGGGGTTGTATGGACCCTCCAGTAGGAGGCAGCAAAGAAACTCACAGGCTCTTTTCCGTACATGGCCTCCATCCACAACTTCCTGTTGGCCTCCGAAACTGCCTGGAGTGTGACAGGTGTGTTTCTATGGTTATAGGAACAAGTGTCACAGTTAGGGCATATATTTCATTTATTTGTCTACAGTTTTGTTACATGAAACCCATAATCAAAATAAAAATTAACTTAAATCTACATATAACTGCCAAAAAAGAGGAAGTATGAGGGATATAAAGTATATTGAAAGCAGGTGGTTTCCACCACCATCAACAAAACCACAACATTATGGAATTTCTCATGTAAGAATGGTGTCGCATCCCTCCAATAGTTCCAGACACTTGTAGAATCTATGCCAAGGCGCATTGAAGCTGTTTTGGCGGCTCGTGGTGGCCTAACACCTTATTAAGACTCTTTGTTGGTGTTTCCTTTTGGTAGTTACCTGTATTTGTCTGCCCTGATTGATCAACATTTTATGAACTGGTGTCTGACATCCCTCGGTCTGATATGAAATGTCAGTGTATGGCTTGTGTCCCTCTGCTGTGCATATTGTACAGAATGTTTTGCTTGTATACATATGAGTTCATGGTGTTCCCTTCTCCTGAAATCACTGAGTTTGCCATCTGCTTCCAGCAGGATATAGAGGAGCCTGCTGCCAACTGATTGTTTGGGCTAGAATCCACTCTGTACCCACACACTTAGTGTCCTTGTAGACCACCTGTTCACTTCACTGCTCAAACTTGTTTATCCCACAAGGCATGTATCATCTAATACAAAGTCTACCTCATCTCGAAGTCTCAAAGTGGAGCATTTGTACTAACCTCTCGTAAGTTTCAATATCAAAGCAGAAGCGCTTGTCTATGGACTCTGTCTTTCTGCGGAAGCAGGATTTAAGCTTCAGCTCTGTGGGGCCCTGGAAGAAACCATGATAGTGTGTAGTTAAAAAGTGGGGGAGAGAGGACTAGAGAGAATCTCTACATTAAAGCTTTGCAGAAAGTTAATAAAACAGTAAAAACACAAGTAATATATGAGCGCATGTGCATTTAAATAATTCCATTGAGTCTGATCAATTATCAGAGATGTGACAAATAGTTGTTCAAGTGTCTTATACAGATTATACGACCCATTTTATGACCTACCTGTTTGGTTGCAGGTTTTGGTTCAGCAGGGACCATGACAAACAGCTTACTGTCTTTGTGATACTTACAGTAGTACTTCACCCATGACACACCCAAGGCCCCTGAGAGAGCAGGGTGATAGTTTATCATGTCAGGTCAGGGCTTATTGAATACAACATGTTGAGAGGAATGTAGCAGGTTTACAAACTATAGCATGCATACTTACACTTCTCCTGAGAGTACAAGTAGCCCTCAATGACTGGTTTGCTGTGCATTTTACCAATCTGGGTTTGCTGCTTCATTCTCTTCATCAGCTCCTCTATCTCCTCACGAGTGCTCTCAAAGTGGTTCCGCGTCTGCAGATCACATCAAAACACACTCAGACTCACGGTCATGTTGGATGGTTATTGGGAAGCCCTATGACAGCTTCCTGGAGTCCTAACTAGACCCATCACCATTAATATATCTATCGCCTCCAGGTTTAGGCATCATCATTATTGAGTCTCATTTAACTAATGTTGTCATTACCATCGGTAGCTACTCACATTCTGCAAGCTGAGCTGCAGCTCCTGCTTATAGGGCATGAAGTCCTGAGTCATCTCCACCGTCAGGTTGTTGAGTGTTAGGATACTGTGAAGAAATGCCAGCACCTGTCCATTGAAAACAACCCAACATACAACCGATTATTAGTATATTGATAATTATTCAAAAATGGTCCGTTCACTATATTCTTATAATGGGCAAATTAATTTTATAATACTTAATGAAGTGAAGTGTAAGAGTTCACCTCCGTACTACAGTAGCCTTGCGTACCAGACTTCTAGACTCTCATAGCTAATCAAAGGCTGTTCTTAACACTCACTCATACCGTACTCTAACACTGACCTATTGCTAATCTAGCCATTGGTTCAAATGAGAAATCAAAATCAATGAGATTGTGAGTAATTCTTTCCTAGTGTGCCATGTTAGACTTGCCTGTCTCAATGTGCAATGGTGTTCAGAGGTAATTATGGTTGTTCAGGATGTGTGCCACTGATCCACTGTGGCCGTATCATTTAATAGCTTACACAGGCAGCATCTGTAGCTGTGTGTGTGTGTGTGTGTGTGTGTGTGTGTGTGTGTGTGTGTGTGTGTGTGTGTGTGTGTGTGTGTGTGTGTGTGTGTGTGTGTGTGTGTGTGTGTGTGTGTGTGTGTGTGTGTGTGTGTGTATATATATATATATATATATATATATATATATATCCGTGCAGCAACACAGGGAGGTGTAAACAGGAAGTGTGGACGACCGAGAGGAAGAAAACACTCACAGGCTCCACCACATCAAACTTCTTCCTGTCCTGCACCTGCTGGATCTGGTACACATATTCCACTGACGACTCATAGAAGTTCCGCCTCTCTTTGTCCAGCAGCTCGTCAGCCTTTGGAGGAATGAAATGGTGATTACAAAGCAGCTTGTTTCCGAATAGTCTTAATATTTGTTGTTATTGGCTAAACTTTAAGCCGGTGAGCTTGAGCCAGTTGAGTTATCCAATTAGGGAGCATTAGAATAAAATATTCACATTTTACAAACAAAACTTTTAATCCCTTCAGAGTTCCATTAAACTCTTTACAGGAAGTCTCTGTTGAGGGATTTCCACCAACCTCCTGCAGCTGAGTTTCCTTCTTCTTAGCTGACAAATTCAGATGTTTATCTAACTGAGAGTAATATTTTTCACTCTCTTTCTCAAACTTCTTTCTTCTTTCCTAAAAGATAGACAGAAGTTTATTCAATTAATTACACAATAATTCAACAAAACATTTGAATTGTTTTTCAGTGTGAGACTTCATCATGTGTCAACAATAATAATAGCAAGATCATAATGTCATAATAGTAACAGTTTGTCTTGCTCCCAGACAGACTAAACAACTTCTTTGCTCGCTTTGAGGACAATACAGTGCCACTGACACGGCCCACTACCAAAACCTGCGGACTCTCCTTCACTGCAGCCGACGTGAGTAAAACATTTAAACGTGTTAACCCTCGCAAGGCTGCAGGCCCAGACGGCATCACCAGCCGCGTCCTCGGAGCATGCGCAGACCAGCTGGCTGGTGTGTTTACGGACATATTCAATCAATCCTTATCCCAGTCTGCTGTTCCCACATGCTTCAAGAGGGCCACCATTGTTCCTATTCCCAAGAAAGCTAAGGTAACTGAGCTAAACGACTACCGCCCCGTAGCACTCAATTCCGTCATCATGAAGTGCTTTGAGAGACTAGTCAAGGACCATATCACCTCCACCCTACCTGACACCCTAGACCCACTCCAATTTGCTTACCGCCCCAATAGGTCCACAGACGACGCAATCGCAACCCCAATAGGTCCACAGACGACGCAATCGCAACCACACTGCACACTGCCCTAACCCATCTGGACAAGAGGAATACCTATGTGAGAATGCTGTTCATCGACTACAGCTCAGCATTTAACACCATAGTACCCTCCAAACTCGTCATCAAGCTCGAGACCCTGGGTCTCGACCCCGGCCTGTGCAACTGGGTACTGGACTTCCCGGCGGGCCGCCCTCAGGTGGTGAGGGTAGGTAACAACATCTCCACCCGGCTGATCCTCAACACTGGGGCCGCACAAGGGTGCGTTCTGAGCCCTCTCCTGTACTCCCTGTTCACCCACGACTGCGTGGCCATGCACGCCTCCAACTCAATCATCAAGTTTGCAGACGACACTACAGTGGTAGGCTTGATTACCAACAACGAAGAGACGGCCTACAGGGAGGAGGTGAGGGCCCTCGGAGTGTGGTGTCAGGAAAATAACCTCACACTCAACGTCAACAAAACAAAGGAGATGATCGTGGACTTCAGGAAACAGCAGAGGGAGCACAAGATTCTCTCGATTGTGCATCTGTAAAAGTTTGTGAGTGCTTTTGGTGAGAAGCCGAATTTCTTCAGCCTCCTGTTCCGTCGATGTGGATAGGGTAGAAAGTTAAGTTCCTCTGCGTACACATCACGGACAAACTGAATTGGTCCACCCACACAGACGGCGTGGTGAAGAAGGCGCAGCAGTGCCTCTTCAACCTCAGGAGGCTGAAGAAATTCGGCTTCTCACCAAAAGCACTCACAAACTTTTACAGATGCACAATCGAGAGCATCTTGTCGGGCTGTATCACCGCCTGGTATGGCAACTGCTCCGCCCACAACCGTAAGGCTCTCCAGAGGGTAGTGAGGTCTGCACAACGCATCACCGGAGGCAAACTACCTGCCCTACAGGACACCTACACCACCCGATGTCTCAGGAAGGCCATAAAGATCATCAAGGACAACAACCACCCGAGCCACTGCCTGTTCACCCCGCTATCATCCAGAAGGCGAGGTCAGTACAGGTGCATCAAAGCAGGGACCGGGAGACTGAAAAAGAGCTTCTATCTCAAGGCCATCAGACTGTTAAAACAGCCACCACTAACATTGAGTGGCTGCTGCCATACATGTAAAAAATGTATCACTAGCCACTTTAAACAATGCCACTTAATATAATGTTTACATACCCTACATTACTCATCTCATATGTATATACTGTACTCGATACCATCTACTGCATCTTGCCTATGCCGTTCTGTACCATCACTCATTCATATATCTTTATGTACATATTCTTCATCCCTCTACACTTGTGTGTATAAGGTAGCTGTTTTGAAATTGTTAGGTTACTCGTTGGTTATTACTGCATTGTCGGAACTAGAAGCACAAGCATTTCGCTACACTCGCATTAACATCTGCTAACCATGTGTATGTGACAAATACAATTTGATTTGATTTGAGTTTGTACATGCACATGTTGCTCCACACAGCCATAACTGGCCTTGATCAGTTGAGATAAGTGTTTCCCAACTCTCTCCTGGGGGACTACAAAAAACAGTCCACAGTGTTGTTCTCGCCCTGCACTGAACCCTCACACACCTGATTCAACTACTCAAGGGGCTCTATTTTTGTCTGGCACTAAGGCGGTGCAAGTGTCAAAACACAAGTTAGCTGGCAATTACAGCATGTAAAAACTGGCACTCTGGCATTTTCCAACCTTTGCCCCAGTATCATCTCGCTTGCACTGAGGTGAAAGGAGTGGCAATATTTGAGGTGTGTCCTTAACAACTAGCGCAAAAGTGACAATTTCATTCAGCGTAAATAGGGAGATTTGACTCACCAAAAGTAGGTCTTAGCGTTAAAGCGTTTGGTTATGTAATATCCATGACGCACAGTGCCCAAATGCTCATGGAACAACAGAAATGTGCTCTTTGTGCCCGTGTACATATCAATGAAGGCAGTTTTTTTTCTGCCCAATGCATTCACCAGTACCCAATACTATCAATAAAAGGTTTGGCTCATGAGACCGCTATGAAATAAATCTTAATCACCAAAGCTTTATTCAAAAATAACGTTTGGGAGCAGCAAAACAGTAAGCGGGCATCCCCTTTTTATCTACAATAGGACAGAATAATTTGAGTAATTTTGGAGGAGCACGTCTTTGGTAACTGGACAAGAGGCACTCTTTGGAAATGGGGATGGATACAAGTAAAATGGAGTATGCAGGTAGGCCTACTGTATGTGAATTGTGAATAACGCAAAAGCATGCCAGTAAAAGCCTCACAAGATGACCATTTAGACACCTTTTATGATAGGCTACTTGGCTAATGCATGGCCAGAAAGACAGCAGACACATTGCTATTTAACCAGCTTTCGTTATAGTAGGGTAAGGGTAGCCTACTGAGGGCTTGGTTTTTAATCGAATGAAAATAACTTAGATGTTTCTAAATACAGCACGTGTGTCACCGTCATCGTCTCATCTCTCATTCCATGATGGGCATATGTGAGGCGCCTACGTGAGGCGCGTTCACACTGCACCTTAGCCCAGGGCTAAGGGAGATTTTAGCCTGGGGCTGAGCGAGTGTTCACACTTGCACATTCTAAAGTGGGCAAGCACCAACCTTAGCCCAGGGATAGCTGGCCCTGCTCCTGAGCAGGGTTAGCGCTGACTTTTCAGGGCTAGCCCAAGAAACATGGTTCCAAAATAGCCCGTGTGAAATGGGATCAAGAACAACGCATATAATTTTCTGGGTAACAATTAAGTACCTTATTGTAATAGAGTTCCATTAAAATGGGCAAAAATAGCTTTTTAGCAAAACAAAATACTTTTCTCAAGCAAGAATTTAGCTAGGACTGTCTCTGGGACCTATCTGAATGGGGAAGGGAAAAATGAAAATTAGCTGTTATTGGCAGAGAGGTTTGGAACTCTTTGCTGCTATTGGTCTATTGACCAATTTTCAGGATGGTCATATCACCATGGACAGCCAAAATGCCACACCCATGCAAACCTGCTGGTTAGAAGGTCCTGTGTAGATTGTGTTTCCAAACAGCAACTATTAGGAAATAACACTGATCAAATTGATCAAAGGAAGAAATGAATTTTGACTGCATTGGGCCTTTAATAAACGGACGAGGACACAAATATTCCGTGCCTCCAGCCGAATTGGAGTTGATGACAAGGCAAAGGCAGTCAATAACATACACAACTTGAGACAACCACATGAAGTATTAATCCTTGGAACAAGTTGATTGGCCAGTGAATGGTCAAGCCCTTGTCCCACAACTCCTACCGACAACTTATATATGAATCAAAACCCAGCCTTTTCGTAGCACCGTCACCTATTGTTCCCATAATTCCTGCTGTGAAATTAGCAAAAATATTTCTGACACACCCCCGGACCTATAGCGCTACCGTCAGCGCTAAGATTTACCATTGCATTAGTTTGTTAAAATAGAAGGTTTGGGCGTTGAGTATTAGTTGATTAGATGAATCAGGTCTGTTAGTGCAGGGCTATAACAAAAATGTGGGCTGTCTGGACATCCTCAAAGACAGAGTTGGGAAACCCTGGTGTGGATAGTACTGCCAACACGCTTGGGATGCCAAGCATTTGTTTGAGCTAGCGTCTCAGCTGAGGTCATCTGCAGTTGATTACAGATGCCAAAGCACTACAGTCCACAACCTAGACCATAGCTTACTTGGCAAAGGGAAGAGAGTCACACAAATATTTAGTTGGATAAAGGCAATCTACCACTTCTTGAAAGCAATGTCCATGTATTTAGTACAAATGCTGAGACTAATGTGTGTTAGATAGATCTGGACACACTACATAATTTCAATGTGGTTGAGACGTTGATCAATGGGATTACAAATTATATTCACCCTCTTAAAAAGACAGTTGAATTTCCTATGTGTTATCACTATGCTTTCAACTATCTAAAAGCACAACCAAATTCCCATGGAAAACAATGTCTGATTTTTGGTTTAGTTGTCACCCAAATGTCTATCACTGTGCTTTCAACCATTTAAAAGCACAGCAAAGTTCAAATGGGAATACAATATCAGACATTTTGTTTATTTAGACAACAGATTAATGTGACATTGCTGTGATTCATCTAAAAGCAGAACCAAATGACTGGGATTGCAGTTGAGATGACATTAAAAGTACATGGTGCAAGTGATCAATGCCATTTGAGATTCAGCGCAGATTATTATAGCAATGGTGAAGATCTCCACAGACCTGTGATGACTTATGAATGTGATCTTGAACATAGTATATATGATTACATAAGACCTTTATAGTTTTAGTAACCTCAACATGTGGCCACAGATGTGTTACTCGTTTTAAGGTAGAATATTACATTCCTTTGTAAGATAACCTAAATTAAGGAAACTATTTACTGCATTACAAAGGTAATATTAAATTGTGTTTGGTTGACAATGCAACCAAATATCAACATTTAAAGGAGGAGATGTATCTACTGCTTGGATATTTCCATCTGAGCCACAGGCTTAATCACATTATTTTACTTTTGGTTGAGTGTGAGATGTGAATCCAATATCATTTGTTAACTTGTCGACAAGTTAATAGGCTATTTATTGGATTTCAAAAGTGATAGTGTGTTTGGTTGTCAACACAACCAAATATAAACATTTGAAGGAGATGTATCTTATGCTTGTGTAGTTCCATCTGTGCCACTGACTTTAAATGCACTATAAATAAAGTGTAACTTGGGTTAGTCCTATACTTTCACTTACAGTGAGCTCCAAAAGTATTGGGACAGTGACAGATTTTAGTTTTGGCTCTGTACTCCAGCACTTTGGATTTGAAATGATACAATGACTACGAGATTAAAGTGCAGACTGTCAGCTTTCATTTGAGGGTATTTTCATCCATATCGGGTGAACTGTTTAGAAATTACAGCACTTTTTGTACATAGTCCCCCATTTTAGGGGACCAAAAGTATTGGGACAAATTAACAAGCTTAGTATTTGGTCCCATATTCCTAGCTCGCAATGATTAATTACATCAAGAAATGTGGGACCAAACACTAAACTTTCGACTACTTTAATACACATAAGTGAATTTGTCCCATTACTTAATAATTCAATATCACATTAAATTTGAAATCAACCAGAGCTTGAAACCCTAGACTGTTTATTTTAAACAATTCTGGGTTGAATTCAAACAATTGTTGTTGATGACTTTGTAAAATGCTACATAGGTCTAAATATCATCATTGCTGAAGTATGGCCACATTTCATTTGCTCAGTTTTAATTTATTTTATTTAACTAGGCAAGTCAGGTAAGAACAAATTCTTATTTACAACCCGGACAATGCTGGGCCAATTGTGCGCCGCCCTATAGGACTCCCAATCACGGCCGGTTGTGATACAGCCAGGAATCGAACCAGGGTCTGCAGTGATACCTCTAACACTGAGATGCAGTGCCTTAGACCACTATACCACTCAGGAGCCCAAACCAACCTGGACTCAGGGGTAGATGTAACATAGTACATTTAAATCCGTTACACTCCAATTAGTATGATATGTTACGTTTTGTATGGTTTGTATTAATTTGTAGATGTCCATCATCAATTTTGTTTGTTATGTTACAAATTCCAATTCGTATGATATGTTATGAATTCTAATTTGTTGTGTCTAATGTTAGCTAGGTGGCTAACGTCAGCAAGGCTAGAGGCTAAGGTTAAGAGTTAGGTTAAAGGGTTTAAGGTTAGGGTTAAGGGGAAGAGTTAGCTAACATGCTAAGTAGTTGCAAAGTTGCCAATTAGTTAAAATTCTAAAGTTGTCTGCGATGACATTCGAACATGCAATACCTATAAACGTATTTTCCACTTTGATTCCATATCACAATACGTTGAAAAATTACATTGATTCAACCAGTTTGTGCCCAGTTGGAAGCTCCTTCCTCCAGGACATGTCTTTCTACATTTATGTAGTTGGACACTAGTGGTGTTACTACAGCACATCCACTGACTTTGGCTATTTATTCACTTAATCTAAAGGCTCAATTCAATCAACCTGCATTGCAGTAGGACCAAGTATAGATAGAAAGAGTACATTTGAATAGTCTTTGTAATGGTAAAAAAGTTTAAAGTTGATCAACTAGGTCAGTTTATGGTGGGACTGGGTAGGTACACTAAAAACAAATACATTGTGTTTGACTGAATGTCTTGCTGAATAAGTAGGTTGGTGTCATGAGCTTCGCACTGAATTTTCACAACAAGCAAATCTGGAGGAGATGGAGGAAGGGGAAGGGGGCCCGTGTCACCTCAGCAGCACATGAGCGTGATTTATATGCACTGCCAAAACTCAGATCCTGTTTATCTCCCATCTAGTTAAAGTGAAAAAGTGCTACATGGGCACATGACTGTTCAATGAAAAGTAGGTATACTCAACAATCCAATCCAACAACCAATATTTGTCAAATGTAAATACTGAAGTATCCACCACACTAAATATTATAAATAAATTAATATAAAGCTAAATATGAACTCACCTTTGTCACTCCTATTTGCTCCTTGCGAAAATTCTCCAGTGGCTTGATAAGCAGATCACAAGCATTCTGAACCTGAACGAGGAAAAAACATGAAACATTGAGTGTTCTGTTGGCCATTTGGCAAAAGCATGCCATGCATTACATTACAAACATGCAAGATTAGTTATGATAAGAAATTGGATGAAAAAGGTAACCAAGCAATTAGAAGCCTAGAAATGAACCGGGAATTATCTTGCACTCCAGCAGGTGTTGCTCTTCTTCCCCTCAAAAAGAGCATCAGCTGTAATTATAGAGTAGCTGTGTTTTTTTTAAATCCGTAAAGCATCCAGAAAGCCCAGTATAACAGGATGTGCTGCTTTTCACTGCACACTGATAATGCAGTATCATGACATCATTATTTATATTGCACAGGCCCAAAGGAGGACAAGACCAGAGACAGAGTTCACCCCAGGAAGCCAGTTCCAGTTGTGGTTTCTCTTATTTCCACCTCTGGTTGTATCAGGGTCAAAAAGGTGCTGCTGATAACCCACCAGCATCATCCTGTCATCCTCCACTTCCTGTAGGAGACCAGCAAACTCCTGGAAAGACTCCGCTGTAGACAAAGAGAAAGATAGATATTAGGTTACATATCATAACTAGGACACATGTACATAACTACATATTCTTTAACCTTGGACACTGTTTTGACAAAAAGGTAATGTGTTATCAAGACATTCTAGCTGTGTGCTGGTGTCACAATACATTTACAGTATGTCTTGTAATGTCACATTACATTATGGTGTGGCCTGTGTTATGTAACTGTATAGTGAATATATTTGGCAGAGTTCTTGTTTCATTATTATATAGTGTAATTAATGGGGTAAACATGTTCCCTAGAAGATGACAGGTTAATATGCACTGAACAAGGGAGGAAGTGAAATCAATAAAGGCGTTGTGCCATCACCAACAACAAAAAAGAGCTTCCTAATTCAATGAAGTCAATTACACTGAAACTTTGAGAAACATTAAGAAATCTATTGCCAACCAGTCAATGCTGGGGAGAAAAGTAATAAGGCTGACTAGACTAGAGCCATATAGAGATATGCAGAATATGGCTTTCAGGCTGACCAATACAGTAAGTGTAAGTATGACAAAGCACTATATGAACTTACCAATGTTCATCTCATCATCTGTCAGAGAATCACCAATGAAGTCGAACTGGAACACACTGAGTGTCTGGGAGAACTTCTGCACTGCCACTGAATAACCTTCATAAAACACACATTACACTTTATCGACACAATCAACATAATAACAGTAGCACTTTACATTTAGATATAAAAGGATAAAGGGTGTAATTAGGACATTATCAATTAAATTGTGATATTTATTTTGGTGATTGCCAAACATGGAGCTTATATGTGATTGAACTGTCATCATTACAGTTCAGCCATAAATAAATAAGCACAGTATTTGGAGAGCAACTAAACAGAAAAGGTATGTTTGAGGAAGTCATGCTGCCTGGAATAATAAGAATAAAGAGGCCCACCTACTTCCTCTTAGACAACTCTTGGTTTGGGCTAACTCAGGACTATTGTCAAAGTTAGAGACAGGTACTGGTTGGTTCCCATGACTAGCCCAGACAGGCAGCATGAGAACATATCAGATAGTTTTTGGTTGCTGAATTTCACTATCAGAAATACAAATAATATACTTAAGCAATAAAGTCCGAGGGGGTGTGGTATATCGCCAATATACCACTACTAAGGACTGTTCTTATGCACGATGCAACGCGGAGTGCTAGGACACAGCCCTTAGCCGTGGTATATTGGCCATATATCACAAACCCCTGAGATGCCTTACTGCTATTATAAACTGGTTAACAACGTAATTAGAGCAGTAAAAATAAATGTTGTCATACCCATGGTATATGGTCTGATATACCACGGCTTTCAGCCAATCAGGATTCAAGGCTCGAACCCCCCAGTTTATAAATAATCTATTTTCAGCATTCTAATGAGTGAAGACAGTCATTACATTAGCATAGGTGTGTCAAATTCATTTTACCTCAGGGGTGTGCCAATGAAGAGGCAGAAAATATCAGACAAACTAATCCAACAATAACATAGCCCATCCTTTCATTCAAAGGCAATTCTGTAAGTAGGGTTTTCAATTCTTTATAGAAAGTCAACCTCCTCACTTCAGTGATTAAAAAAATAAATGATATACTATACTAGAGGACTTGTGTTTGCACCCAGATGGGTGTTGGGGGGAACTCTTATTTCAGCTCCTAATACCTCGACAACAAAAACTCTCTTCAAGTGACTCCCAGTTATCACCAAGACAGAATAAGTGACATATCCTATACGCAGCAACACTGCATCTCTCCTTACAATGACAGTTTTTGTTTTCGAGATAAAAAGCTTGACTTTTGTGAATTGGGCTACAGAACGGAATCTCGGTGGGTCTAACAATGCAAATACTGTTCCAGTAAATTTGGTCCTATACCAACAAAGGCAGCGGTACTCATGGAGAACATCCAAGAGCTGACGTTTGGGATTAGCACAGTGGTACTTTGGTGACACACTGAGGCTAGCCTTCAGTAAACCATTGGCCCAGTCTGGCAACCCATCTTCCAGTCACCCCTCAACTCTCTCTCTCTCTCTCTCTCTCACACACATGACTGGAAAACATCTCATATCATCCACATCCCGAAAAAGCCATGCCCCAAGGAACACAATGACTACCAACCAGTGGCCCTGACCTTTTCATTTGGCCTTTCATTTCGGCGATTAGCAAGCTGGACAGTCAAGAAACTGTATGAATGTAGGTCCATTATAATTTCTACAGCTTCAATTTGGTTTTAAAGTATATTTAGTTTGTATGTGTCCTGCACCTGCATCACTGCGTGGTAGAACAGTGTCATTGTACAGGCAAAAGCCAGTGTGACAAGTCTGCTGAAACTGCAAGAAAGAATTATCAGCAACCCTACCAACACAACTTTTCTGGACAGCTACCACACATATGCTGAGGATGGCAAACAAAATAGCAGAGGACCCCTCCCATATGCTAAACTCAGAGTTTGTGCTCCTGCTGTCCAGGAAGCGCTACAAACTTCCCTGATGCAAATGAACTAGGTACAAAAACTAATTTGTGCTACACCCACTGACCCTTAAGAACAAATAAGGACATTAGGGGCTGACTCACTCATTCAGGAACGTGCAATAATGAAAAGTGATAAGCAAAATGTAACTGTGTAAAATAATCATGGAATCATTGACATTGAAATTATAGGGTTGTGCAATAACATTATGCGCAATGCTCAGGGACCTTGGACAGTAAGGGGATGTGCTATATTGAGTATATGAGGGGGGGGGGGGGGGGGGGGGCACAGCTATGTAATGTGGAAGGGATGGGTAAGAATCCTTAAGCTGCACTTTTTATGATCTGCAAAGGCAGCATTTTCTCCTTATATGTAGAGTAAAATATCACATGGCAGTGGTTTTGGTGGAGGAGAAAACAGGAAGGAAAAGAGACAGGACCATGGCACGGATAAGGCACAGCACGACAACAATGAAAAAACGTTGTTTATCCTACAGGTTCATGTTGCTTATGCAGTTGCGTCGAACAAGGAATCACTGAGGAAGGCCAATGTTCACTTACGCCTGCTTAGCATGTGGTTTGGGTTTGGTTATTGACTGTGCAAACGTCAGGTCATATTTTTTGTATGACTGAAACAAACATTTAAGCCTACCTAAAATGCTGACTGACTTTATGAAGCACAGTAAAAGTGTCACATGCGCAAGTCAGCATAGGATGAGTCATACATACCAGAGTTCACCAGAGTTAAATTACACTATAGCTGTAGGTTGTCTGTATATTAGGTCATGATTTCTTACATGTTCTGTTAGTTACATAATTGATAGTCTGCCGTCACAGCCCACTGTCATCCACAAATTATTTATCAAGAAAAGTAACATGTTAGTTAGGCTGATAAACTGGTTGAAACTGTTAGCTTGTCATTCAGCTGCTAGACAAATACTGAACTTGTGTTACTGTAAAATTTTGTTAAATCAAAATTGAACAGAAATCAATACCAATACAGTCATATTAGGTCACTATTTGGCACACAATGAATTGGCAATGTTTTTCCATTGATGATGTTATGGATCTGTTCACACTCATGTATTTTTACAGGAATCCATCAGGAGCTCCAACAGATTATAAACTGTCTGGTTCGAGCCCCGAATGCTGATTGGCTGCCAGCCGTGGTATATCAGACCATATACCACGGGTATGACAAAAATATTTATTTTTACTGCTCGAATTACGTTGGTAACCAGTTTATAAAAGCATTAAGGCACCTGGAGGGTTTGTGATATATGGCCAACATACAAGGCTAAGTGCTGTATCCATGCAGGCATTCCGCGTTGCGTCGTGGGTCGTATATATGCACAGCCCTTAGCCTGGTATATTGGCCATACTACACCCCCTCGTGCTTATTGCTTCATTATATCATATCAAAGCAGGCTTTGTTTTTTGGAAACAATTGCTCAACTAATTTGTATGTTGGCTGTGTCTAAACAATGCAGGTTCCTCTTCTTCGACATACTACATAGAAAAACATTTAAAACCCACAAACAGTCTATATAGAAAATAGTAAAAAGGGTGAAGAAAGAGAGAAGCTTACCCTTGATTGCATTGATTACACTGTTGCCGTCTTTGATTACATCTTTGAGAAATTTGCTTGTTCTTTCCAATTCTAATTCATAGCATTTTAGTCTTTCTCTAAAATCCGGACTGTCCTCATAGCAGTCGCTGAACTCAAGAGGAGGATGCCCCATTGCTTATTTTTGGAATGCTGTACAGTAGCCTAGATGTTTAAGTTAGAAATCTGAATTAATGCATCGAATCAGTGCAGAACATTGTTGATAACATTTCCAGATTGAGATTTGAATAGCCCACTCCTCCAGATATGAATGCTGTCGAATCCTTGGACCCGTGGCACACAGTGACTCTTCTTTGGTTCCTTGACACATTAATTCATTAGGTAAACAATGTTAGCTGATTCTTGTTACAATGTATTTTCGTGTCTATCTGGGTCTGTGTTGCCAAGGACCTCCTCCTTTCACACCCATAGTATAATTCTTAAAGGGACAACTACACCAAATATTTTCCATATTGTAATATTTTACTTGTAGTTATTGTCTCTTACTTCATATCAATTTGACAAGTCAAGACAATATACTTTGATCCCGAACCCCACATAGCGCAGCGCCCATGCTCTTGAAAATTGCAACGCAAACCCCTCCATATTGGCATCAAACATCCCATTATTTGTATCAGTCACTTTTTATACTAGTATTGCATTCTAACCGGAATATATTCCTTTTGAAAAGGTGCTAATCTTAGAAATTCTGGAGATCATGCAAACATAAAAGTGTGTCTAATTTGTCTAGTTTTTGTACGTGTTTTCTCTCCAGCATGTAGCCAGTTATCAAGCCACGTGACATCATGGTCAAAGCATGACGTCTCATATCCGTCTGGACAGAGAAAATGGCGGAAGTGGATGAGTTAAGTAAACCTATGGTAAGAATAAAGTACATAATGTAACTACCGGTATTATTGTACAACAGTGTATGAATTCTTTAATATCTTGTTTTTCATATTATACATGAACGTTCTATTAAGCGTTTCTGATGCCAATATTAAATACTATTAGCTAGTAAGGGAATGTCAACATGGGTGTTCAAGTTAGCTAGCTAGCTGTTAGCTATTGTAGTTAAGCTAACGTTAGGTAAACGCGTCAACACAGAGAGAGCGAGAGAGACAAGCACTCCAATGAAAGTCGGTGTTCGTTTCTGAAAAGTCACTGTCCATGCAAAAGTACTAAATGGCTTCCAAAACCTGAGGGAGAACTATAGCAACTGTAACGCTAGCTGTCTAATGTTAGCTAGTTAGCTAACTGTGTAACTAACGTTAGCTAAAGTACAGTAATTATATTTGCGCTTGCTAACAACATGTAATAAGACTGCAGTGAATTATCACGACGAAAGTGCATTGGCTAAATGCCCAAAATCGGTTGTTGTCATTATTGAGAAACAAGTATTTATGTGTAACGTTATCTGTGTTTAGGGTGTCAGGTAGCCTAGTGGTTAGAGCGTCCGAGCTGACAAGGTACAAATCTGTCGTTCTGCCCCTGAGCAAGGCAGTTAACCCACTGTTCCCCGGGCGCCGAAGACGTGGATGTCGATTAAGGCAGCCCCGCACCTTAAATTCGGAAGACACATTTCATTTCAATGCATTCAGTTGTACAACCCCTTTTCCTGTTATTATCTCCAGTTTGCAGGTCTGTCAGATGTATCCATATCAGGAGACATCCCTGTTGAGGGGGAGATCAATGTGCCTGTTGGAACCCCCAGTCATGATGATGAATACTCCACACTGGATGAACCTGTCAAAGACACCATAGTAAGATTTCCCTCTTCATGCCATACTGTGCACACTTCCATCTTACATGACCCCTTTTTAATTTGGCTTACATTATATGTTAAAGGCCCAGTGCAGTCAAAAATTTGATTTTCATATGTTTTCTATATATTTCCACGCTATGAGCGTTGGGATAATATTGGGACAATTATAATAATGCCCTTTTAGTGTAAAAGCTGTTTAAAAAGACTGCCTGAAATTTCTGCCTGTTTTGGTGGGATGGAGTTTGTCTCCCTGGTGATATCACCAGGTGGTAAATTACTGTTAACAGACCAATAAGAAAGACAATTGTAAACCTCTCAATAACTGCTAGTTTTCAGTTTTCCCCTCCCCATTCAGACCCCTCCCAGACAGTCCTAGCAAAATTCTTGCTTGAGAAATTGGTCTTTGCCAAGAAGCTATTGTTGTTTCATTTTGACAATTCCAATTGAAATCCATCACTATGACCATGTTTCCATCCACAGTTTTTAATGCAAGTAAAGTCATACCATATATATTTTTTAAATCACTACAGATGTGATGGAAACAGGTAGATTCGGTACATAAAAAAAAAAAAAATGGCAACAGATCATTTGTTTGTTTGACATGGTGGGATCTTTTCGTGTCTGTACAATTAATTATTCGAGAAGTGGAGGTGGTGGAAACACCTTTATGCGCAAATATTGATATAATAACCATCATATCGAGGTAAACTTGATATGGTGTATGGTCCTCCCACTATGACTCGCGGAAACCTAGGCTACAGATTAAATAAGTTATGATGAACTTCACAGGGTGGTGAAAGTGCACAGTGATCTTGATGCTCCTTTCCAATAAATATTGAGGGTCTGATTCTGGTGACATGATGATTGATACTTGACTACCGTTTGACAAATAAAAAATATTCCTTATCCATAATGATCTCATCATGTAGACTAGCCTACCCACACAGCCTACCCGCACTGTATCTGTGAGCTGTTGGCAAGAGTGCACATGCCAAGACCAGAGTAGACACATTTGCTATTCAACACAACAGTTTTCGTAACAACTATCAGTAGAGTTTTGTCACTTTAGATTTTTCTTCGGTACATGACAATGTAAGAGTACATTTTGTGTGCACTATGTCATCACGCACTGACTTTTATCCGCAACAAGTCAGTTTGGTGGGAAAATGCACATATTTTCTTTATACAGATTTTTGAATATTTACATGACAATCTGTTGCCAATTGAATGGAAACCTAGCTAGTAATGTACTTAATTGTCACCCAGAAATGATTTGATATAGGGATAGAAACGGCTGCATTAGACCTTTAAAACCTCTTCTAAAATCCCTCTCATGTCTCAATTACAGTTACGAGATCTGAAAGCAGTGGGGAAAAAGTTTGTTCATGTGATGTATCCTAAGAAGAGTTCAACGCTACTGAGAGACTGTGAGTACTATATACTTTGAAAGATTAATTAATCTTTTATACTATTCCAACACAATAAATTGGTATTACATCATGTGACCTAGCTGTACTTTACTTAGTGATATCTATCCAACACGTACAAGAATAACAGTATGTATATAACAAACATGATTTAAACTGACATTTGTAATAGTACCTAGGAAAATGTGACAAACTAAATGTGCCAGGTGTTTGGTCATCACTACTTAACATAGCCACAAAGTCATAATTATGGCTTTCAATAATTTCCTTTTTTTCCCCCAATCATTTTTTTTATTTTTTTTATCTGATTTTAAACCTAACCTTAACTCCATTGCTAACCTTATGCCTAAATTTAAATTAAGACCAAAAAGCAAATTTTTGTTTTCATAAATGTTTACGATATAGACAATTTTGACTTTGTGGCAGTGGTAACTAGTGAAAACACAGGTGTTCTAGTAATATTATTTTAACTTCCTCCTGTACTACCTAGACAAATGTGGCAATGGTAATTGTGTTTGATGTTCTAGGAAGATTGTGATAACTTCCTCCTCTTTTCCAGGGGACTTGTGGGGCCCATTATTGCTCTGTGTGACACTGGCTCTGTGAGTATTCGTGTGTCAATGTAGTAGCAGAATATGACTGATACTTTTTTAAAGGGGCAATCTGCAGTTGCTACATCCATTTTTGCACTTATAAATGAATCATATGTACCCATTGATTCTTGAAGAATATAACTTAGAAATGCCTCATGAGCTTGGTTCCACTGTCATACCCCATCAGAACCCAAAATGTAAACTTGTTTTACTCCAATGTTTGTAAACAAAGTAAATGTAAGCAAACACTATATAGCCTCAAAATATGGTTAAAACGATCATTTTAATGTAATAGATGGTCTTTGTATCCATAGCCCTGTATATGAATTTGAGAATGGTTGCTTTTCTCCAGCCCCATCCCTTTAGCTTTTTACTAAAATGGGGGCAGGTAAAATTATTTGTTATTGTTTCAAGTGATGATTGCCATTTTAAGAATGAAAGACAACTGGAAAAGGATGTGCTATGGATTTATAATGTTTCTTTCCTGTTTTCAGGATGCTGCAGGGGGGTTCAGTTGACAGTAAGGAAGATGGAGGGCCCCAGTTTGCAGAGGTGTTTGTGATCATCTGGTTTGGATCTGTCATCATCACACTGAACTCAAAGCTGCTGGGAGGCACCATGTACGTATCCATCATTTACATCTGCCAAACTTTCTAGCCAGCTTCCAATCATTATAGTCAAATTAAAAATGCTTTTGAACATGCAAGTACTGTAATATGATTAGTTCCTTGAGGTGAATTTTATTTATTAATTGAAAACTTAGAAATATGTGCATTTCAAATTCCTGTTTTTCTTTCCTCTAGATCTTTTTTCCAGAGCCTGTGTGTGCTAGGCTACTGCATCATGCCTCTGACTGTGGCAATGGTTGTCTGTAGGCTGGTGCTGCTGGGTGGGTCTGGGATGGTCAGCTTCATCGTCCGACTAATTGTGGTCACAGCATCATTCAGTTGGTCCACGTTTGGTAAGGAAAGTCCTTTTCATAAGGAGACAACTATATTACACGTCTTATTTGGTTGACTACGTTTATTGGTGCCAACACACCTCTACAAACACATTGACTGTTTGCAGTCATACTGACTTACAGTAGGTGGAGCTGTTGCATAAAGATTAAACCTGTTCAAGTGTTCCTCATAACATTAGTACTACATTTTAATAGATTATACAGTCTAATCTTTATTATAACCTGGGTTGTTCGATCCCTGAATGCTGATTGGCTGAAAGCCATGGTATATCAGACTGTATACCACTGGTTTGACAAAACATGTATTTTTACTGCTCTACATTGTTAACCAGTTTATAATAGCAATAAGGCTCCTCGAGGCTTTGTGATATATTGCCAATATACCATGGCTAAGGGCTGTGTCCAAGCAACCCTTAGCCATTGTATATTGGCCATAAAACACACCTCCTTATTGCTTAATCATAAAACAAGTCACTGATAACATGTAACTGAATGTATGTATATTATTTTCCCCCAGCCTCTACAGCTTTCTTAGCAGATAGCCAGCCTTCTAATCGCAAAGCTTTGGTGGTGTATCCCGTCTTCCTCTTTTACTTCGTTATTGGATGGATGATTCTCACGTTCTCACCGTCTGCGTAGCAGTGGACTTGTCTCTAAACTGAACTTAACACAATCTTTTTGGAATAGAAGGATACAAATCAACACCATGTAATTTGTGGAAGACGAGGACCATGGTGTGTTGGGGGTACTCTTGGTGTAAAACGTTGTGCATTTTCCTTTGGTGCCACAAGGAAAATAGTGAGATTTGACCAAAGTGCACAGTGCTTTGCCTCTTTCTTTTTTTGTTTCCATTATTGCTAAGCTCAGCTAAGAAATACAGTAGAGTACAATGCATACAAAAGAGTCAAAGTGAGGCTTTTCTGATATCCTTACAGGGACTATCTGCTTGATTAAACAGGCTCTCTGTGTCTCCCATGAAGAGATGACTTCTTACTAGTACACTAGCAGGAGTAAAGGGGACCATGAGATCTATATTCTATGTGACATGGTCCATTTACCTATATCACTGACTAATATGTGATGCCAGTGTGTATGTATACTGTACACTGCCTTATGCCTAATTTTCAACATTTCTTAGGTTTCTGTTTTATTTAGATTATTTACAAGTAGTATTCTCATTTAGAAATTAAGATTTGATTATCCAAGGATAGTAAGTGGCAGTGTTGCTCAATTTTCATATCAGCAACATTTAAAATTATGTACAGTAGGTGGCTGTAGTTAACATTTTCTGGGGAAAGTTATGTTATTATATATTTATAAAGGCCCTGTTCTCTCTCAGTAATATAATTTAATAATTTAATTTAATATAATTCTATTAAAACAGAAATGTGAATATAAACTGTAATTCTCCAAAATCTGAATAATTTGTATTTGGTTCTATAATTGTTTTTATTTTTTATTTGGTTCTGTAATATGGTGCAAAATCATTTTTTCTGTTGTTCAGATGCCAGTCAAGATCTTTGTGTAGCATGAATCACAAAGTTCACCTTAAGTACAGTCATCAAATGTATTGTACATGGGGGTAATCGCTCTGCCATTTACCACTTACAATTGGCCATTGGTCCTTGTGGTTAGCTGTTACCTAAAATACCTATCCAGGTGTACTAAGATCGGGCATGTGTCAGGAAAGCCTGGGCAGAGGAACAGGCCCATTTAAAGGCGAGTTTAGACTCAACTACTCAATATTACTTGTAGATCAGTCAGTCACCATTTACCCATGATGCATCACGGTTTTATGCTCTCGAACACGGCCACTGATCACATCTGGTGTGCATCGTGATTTTTAAACATCTATGAGCAGGCAAAGGTTAGTAAGCAAAAGTAAGTTTATGTTGAAAAAGGGTGAATTTCCCCCTTAAAACTGACAAGAGGCATCACGCAGAGGGATTCCTGGCTTGAAGATATTGGGCTTTAGTGGTAAGTTTTAGGGGTAAGCCGGAAGTAGTTTACAAGTAAAGCCGGAAGAGGCACATATGCATCTGCTGTCGGATGACTTCTGCTGTTTCTGGGACATGGGATTTGCCTTTGTTATTGCCGACGAGGTGGATGGTATTGAAATTCCACTTCTACACAAAGCTGAACATGATCAGCATGGTCCAAGGAATGAATATCCTGATAAAGAAATTAGACACCAGCCCAAGCTCTAACATTCACAATACTTGTTTTGTATCTGTGATGGTTTTCTCAAAATATAACCAGGAATTGAGTGCATAGGCTACTAGAATGAGAACATATGTGTTATTGCATTATATGGGATATGCTCTTTTCTTTGTCATTACTTTATGCCCTTGTACCTTCCTCATTATTTGTGATTGCGCAACATGGAATTGTAACAGATGTGATTAAATATGGTCCACAAAGATTCTTACTGTATGGTAATTATTGCATGTCAGCATCACTACAGCCTGCAGTGTATTTATTTAATTCTCAACCTTTAGTAAGCATGTAAAGAACACAGTTGTATTTAATCACATGAAGGACAAAACACACTGTACAGAAAAGGATTAGACTATACATGTACATCACTTCACATAAGTTACTGGGTAAACAATATGAAAAGCAGTCAAATGCACTTGGTATTGACCCCACGACTGGTGTCGGGTAGTTTCTCGTTAAGGGACGGTGTCCTGGACACAGATTAAGCCTCTAAAATTGCCTGTGTAGAAATCCCCTACAATAACCCATACATATCCTACAATATCTATTCCATTTTATTCACACATACTAGACAATCAACAAATTTGAATGTTTGGTGACATTATTACAGACAAGAAAAATTGTAGGCTATAACATAGCACATTACATTACAGTAACATTGAGATAGCTATATTGTTGCAAGTAGGATATTTCATTTATTCATGTGGATCACATGAAGGCCTACGTGATTCGATTGTAAGGATATAGAGCCTGTAGTGCCCTTTGCTTCCAAAAATCCCAGAAGGTTGTCTCCCACAATGCTTTGGTTCCGACTTCAATTTGCTGTTGGCGAGGAGCAAATTTCCAGTCGACTGCAGTAGAAAGTTCATGACCTTTGATCACATGGTTTTGTAAAGGTCATACCAAAGACATACAGTCGACATGTAGTGTTTCTGATTTTGAACTGTTCAAATATAGGGATTTGGAAGAATAAAAGTCCTTGCCTTGGTATGTGTTTTTCATGTCACTAATAGTATAACTCCAATGTGTGCAATAAGAACCGAGGACTACAACAGCAGCAGTTTAACTAAAAAGCATTTTTGCATATAATACAGGTAGTTAAATAACCTCTGTGAAACTTCTTACAGCAAACAGCATTTTCCACCGCCATCAACAAAACACCAAATTATGGAAATTCTCGTGTAAGAATGGTGTCGCATCCCTCCAATTAAGTTCCAGACACTTGTAGAATCTATGACAAGGTGCAGTGAAGAAACTTTATGTTGGTGTTTCCTTTATTTGGCAGTTACCTGTAGCTTGTCTGCAACAACTATCTTAACCTCTTGCAAATGTTTCTGCCTGCATCATGAAGTTTGTACTTATATAAGACTGTAACTACACCTAAAATAAGTGAAGGGAAGAAAATGCATGTTCCCTTTTCTGTCAAATTAGTAGTTTTCCGGAAGCTACTTAGGCTACACGGTGCTGAGTTACACTGACTAATCACAGTATTGTACATTTTCATCCACTTGTATTTTGGTAATAAAGTGTGAGAAATCCCTCAAGGAGTATTTTCTAAAGTTATCTCAATGACATATTGCATTCAGTGTAGTCTACAGAACATGTTTCAGTTAGATGGGTTTTGCTCTCCACAGTTACTGAAGTTCCCACAAATACCCGAGCCACCCTCTATTATCTGACACTCATCTAAAGTCCTTGATTGGACTGAAGACCATCACCAACAGAACAAAGACAGCATAGATCCCACTAAAGCATTTTAATTGAAGTTATTTCCCATCACCATCTCACCACCATTATATAAGTCCACTAAAGCTTTAGAGGGATCTTTGTAAAATGAACTATATTGGCCCAGGAAGCGATAGTTTGATATTCTTGTAGAGGACAAAAAAGCAGGTAAGATTGCCACTTCCCCTGAGTCGAGAAGTCAGGCTTAGCTGCCTGCCTAGCAGACACTTTTTCTATTGTATCTGTCTATCAAATCACCCGCTATGAATCTGTTATAACAACCTCAACAGTGTTCTAGAAATGTCACTCAAGCAGCACTGTCCTTTTGTTGAATGGACAGGTACATTTAGCCGTAGAGAGAGGTGTGTTCAATTACCAATGGGCTTCTCTTATAGCAGACAACACACATACACATTGTATCATTTGTGTAATGAAAACAAAGACATGTAATGAATGCACGTAGTATAGAACATTTCCAAAAGGCACTGTGATGAATTCCAAGAGCACTTGAGAAATTCTAAGTATGACTGGCATGTAATCCCTACCAGGTCAAGTGTTTTCTGATGAATGACCATGAATATATTGACGATGAATATATCCCCACAATATAGAACAAATCCATTCTTGTCATTGTTGGCAGTTCATTATTTATTCTGCATTATGCTTGTCAGTCTGTAAGGTGATAGCTTCTCTTTGCATTCATGATAATACCACAAACAATAAACTTGTGTTATGTATTCTGCATGTAGTCAAGAGTGAAAACCATCTGATTGAAGGACATTACCAGCCAATTCAAATTCAATCAAATGTATTTTATAAAGCCTGTACATCAACAGTTCAAGGGTTCCATGTGGACTCTATTAAATTGGAACCAAGTTTATGTTATTGTTGTGGATGGAAACACCATATTATGCAGTCTTTGAGCTTTGTTGACTTAATATATTGGAAATCTAAAAATACAAAATATTCAGATCTGTCACGTTCCTGACCTGTTTTCTGTTTAGTTTTGTGTGTTAGTTGGTCAGGACGTGAGTTTGGGTGGGCATTCTATGTTGTCTGTTTCTATGTTGGTTTAGGGTTGCCTGGTATGGCTCTCAATTGGAGGCAGGTGTTTGGCGTTCCTCTAATTGAGAGTCATATTTAGGTAGGCTGTTCACAAGGTTTGTTTGTGGGTGGTTGTCTCCTGTGTCTGTGTCGATGTTTGCACCATACGGGACTGTTTACGGTTTGTTCATTTCATGTAGTCTGTTCCTGTTCATTTCGTTCTTCACGTTGTATGTAAGTTCGTTGTTCAGGTTTCGTCTACGTCGTTTTCTTGTTTTGTAATTTTGTAAGTGTTTTGTTTTCGTGTGCCGTCGTGTCAAATAAAGAGATGGCATATTTCCCTAATGCTGCGTATTGGTCCACTGATCCTTCTCTCCTCTCCTCATCTGAGGAAGAGGAGGACAACAGCCCATACAGAACCACCCACCAATCCAGAGCCAAGCAGCGTAATTTGGAGCAACGGGCAAGTATACAGGACTTGTGGAGTTGGGAGCAAATATTTAACGGAGAAGGACCATGGGCTAAAGTAAATCACCGTCCATGGGAACGGCTGGAGGCAGCTCGGAGAGCGGAGGAAAATAGAGAGAGGAACCGGCGTTATGAGGGGACGCGTCTTGCACGGAAGCCCGAAAAGCCCGTGAGTAACTCCCAAAAATGTCTTGGGGGGGGGGATAAGGGGTAGTGGGCGAAGGGCAGGTAGGAGACCTGCGCCCACTTCCCAGGCTAACCGTGGAGAGCGGGAGTACGGGCAGACACCGTGTTACGCAGTAGAGCGCACGGTGTCTCCTGTACGTGTGCATAGCCCGGTGCGGGTTATTCCACCTCCCCGCACTGGTAGGGCTAGATTGGGCATTGAGCCAGGTGTCATGAGGCCGGCTCAACGCGTCTGGTCTCCAGTGCGTCTCCTCGGGCCGGCATACATGGCACCTGCCTTACGCATGGTTTCCCGGTTCGCCTACATAGCCCGGTGCGGGTTATTCCACCTCCCCGCACTGGTCGGGCGACCGGGAGCATTCAACCAGGTAAGGTTGGGCAGGCTCAATGCTCAAGAGAGCCAGTACGCCTGCACGGTCCGGTATTTCCGGCGCCACCTCCCCGCCCCAGCCTAGTACCTACAGTGCCTACACTACGCACTAGGCTACCAGTGCGTTTCCAGAGCCCTGTTCCTCCTCCACGCACTCTCCCTATAGTGCGTGTATCCAGTTCGGTGCCTCCAGTTCCGGCCCCACGCACTAAGCCACCTGTGCGTCTCCTAAGTCCTGTACACACTGTCACTTCTCCCCGTACTAGTCCTGAGGTGCGTGCCCTCAGCCCGGTGCCACCAGTGCCGGTACCACGCACCAGGTATAGAGTACGCTTTGAGAGTCCAGTGTGCCCTGTCCCTGCTCCCCGCACTAGTATGAAGGTGCGTGTCCTTAGCCCGGTGCCTCCAGTTCCGGCACCACGCACCAGGTCTACAGTGCGCCTTATCCGGCCAGAGCCATCCGTCTACCCAGCGCCATCTGAGCCATCCGTCTCCTCAGCGCCATCTGAGCCATCCGTCTCCCCAGCGCCATCTGAGCCATCCGTCTCCCCAGCGCCATCTGAGCCATCCGTCTCCCCAGCGCCGTCTGAGCCGCCCGTCTGCAATGAGCCTGCAAAGCCGCCCGTCTGCCATGAGCCTGCAAAGCCGTCCGCCAGACAGGAGCCGCTAGAGCCGCCCGCCAGACAGGAGCCGCTAGAGCCGTCCGTCAGACAGGGTCTGCCAGAGCCGCCAACCAGACAGGATCTGCCAGAGCCGCCAACCAGACAGGATCTGCCAGAGCCGCCAGCCAGACAGGATCTGCCAGAGCCACCAGCCAGACAGGATCTGCCAGAGCCGCCAGCCAGACAGGATCTGCCAGAGCCGCCAGCGAGCCATGAGCAGCCAGAGCCGTCAGCGAGCCATGAGCGTCCAGAGCCGTCAGCCTGCCATGAGCGTCCAGAGCCGTCAGCCTGCCATGAGCGTCCAGAGCCGTCAGCGAGCCATGAGCAGCCAGAGCCGTCAGAGAGCCATGAGCAGCCAGAGCCGTCAGAGAGCCATGAGCAGCCAGAGCCGTCAGAGAGCCATGAGCAGCCAGAGCCGTCAGAGAGCCATGAGCAGCCAGAGCCGTCAGCCAGCCATGAGCGTCCAGAGCCGTCAGCCAGCCATGAGCGTCCAGAGCCGTCAGCCTGCCATGAGCGTCCAGAGCCGTCAGCCTGCCATGAGCGGCCAGAGCCGTCAGCCTGCCATGAGCGTCCAGAGCCGTCAGCCTGCCATGAGCGTCCAGAGCCGTCAGCCTGCCATGAGCGTCCAGAGCCGTCAGTCAGCCATGAGCTGTCCCTCAGCCAGAAGCGGCTAGTAATTCAGAACTGCCCCTCAGTCCAGAGCTGTCTCTCTGTCCGGAGCTGCCCTTCAGTCCGGAGTTGCCCCTCTATCCTGAGCTACCTCTTTATCCTGAGCTACCTCTCTCTCCTAAGCTATCCCTCTGTCCTGAGCTATCCCTATGTCCTGAGCTACCTTGTCCCAGAGCTGTCCTTGATTCTGGTGTTGCCCCTAAATTTAGGTGGGGTTATTTGGAGGGTGGTCATTGTGGGGAGGATACGGAAGCGGGGATTGATTATGGTGGGGTGGGAACCACGCCCGGAGCCTAAGCCACCACCGTGGTCAGATGCCCACCCAGACCCTCCCCTGGACTTTTTGGTGATGCGTTCGGAGTACGCATCTTGAGGGGGGGGTTATGTCACGTTCCTGACCTGTTTTCTGTTTAGTTTTGTGTGTTAGTTGGTCAGGACGTGAGTTTGGGTGGGCATTCTATGTTGTCTGTTTCTATGTTGGTTTAGGGTTGCCTGGTATGGCTCTCAATTGGAGGCAGGTGTTTGGCGTTCCTCTAATTGAGAGTCATATTTAGGTAGGCTGTTCACAAGGTTTGTTTGTGGGTGGTTGTCTCCTGTGTCTGTGTCGATGTTTGCACCATACGGGACTGTTTACGGTTTGTTCATTTCATGTAGTCTGTTCCTGTTCATTTCGTTCTTCACGTTGTATGTAAGTTCGTTGTTCAGGTTTCGTCTACGTCGTTTTCTTGTTTTGTAATTTTGTAAGTGTTTTGTTTTCGTGTGCCGTCGTGTCAAATAAAGAGATGGCATATTTCCCTAATGCTGCGTATTGGTCCACTGATCCTTCTCTCCTCTCCTCATCTGAGGAAGAGGAGGACAACAGCCCTTACAAGATCTTGTTACTTACAGTGGGGAGAACAAGTATTTGATACACTGCCGATTTTGCAGGTTTTCCTACTTACAAAGCATGTAGAGGTCTGTAATTTTTATCATAGGTACACTTCAACTGTGAGAGACGGAATCTAAAACAAAAATCCAGAAAATCACATTGTATGATTTTTAAGTAATTAATTTGCATTTTATTGCATGACATAAGTATTTGATCACCTACCAACCAGTAAGAATTCCGGCTCTCACAGACCTGTTAGTTTTTCTTTAAGAAGCCCTCCTGTTCTCCACTCGTTACCTGTATTAACTGCACCTGTTTGAACTCGTTACCTGTATAAAAGACACCTGTCCACACGCTCAATCAAACAGACTCCAACCTCTCCACAATGGCCAAGACCAGAGAGCTGTGTAAGGACATCAGGGATAAAATTGTAGACCTGCACAAGGCTGGGATGGGCTACAGGACAATAGGCAAGCAGCTTGGTGAGAAGGCAACAACTGTTGGCGCAATTATTAGAAAATGGAAGAAGTTCAGATGACGGTCAATCACCCTCGGTCTGGGGCTCCATGCAAGATATCACCTCGTGGGGCATCAATGATCATGAGGAAGGTGAGGGATCAGCCCAGAACTACACGGCAGGACCTGGTCAATGACCTGAAGAGAGCTGGGACCACAGTCTCAAAGAAAACCATTAGTATCACACTACGCCGTCATGGATTAAAATCCTGCAGCGCACGCAAGGTCCCCCTGCTCAAGCCAGCGCATGTCCAGGCCCGTCTGAAGTTTGCCAATGACCATCTGGATGATCCAGAGGAGGAATGGGAGAAGGTCATGTGGTCTGATGAGACAAAAATATAACTTTTTGGTCTAAACTCCACTCGCTGTGTTTGGAGGAAGAAGAAGGATGAGTACAACCCCAAGAACCCATCCCAAACGTGAAGCATGGAGGTGGAAACATCATTCTTTGGGGCTGCTTTTCTGCAAAGGGGACAGGACGACTGCACCGTATTGAGGGGAGGATGGATGGGGCCATGTATCGCGAGATCTTGGCCAACAACCTCCTTCCCTCAGTAAGAGCATTGAAGATGGGTCGTGGCTGGGTCTTCCAGCATGACAACGACCCGAAACACACAGCCAGGGCAACTAAGGAGTGGCTCCGTAAGAAGCATCTCAAGTTCCTGGAGTGGTCTAGCCAGTCTCCAGACCTGAATCCAATAGAAAATCTTTGGAGGGAGCTGAAATTCCGTATTGCCCAGCGACAGCCCCGAAACCTGAAGGATCTGGAGAAGGTCTGTATGGAAGAGTGGGCCAAAATCCCTGCTGCAGTGTGTGCAAACCTGGTCAAGAACTACAGGAAACGTATGATCTCTGTAATTGCAAACAAAGGTTTCTGTACCAAATATTAAGTTCTGCTTTTCTGATGTATCAAATACTTATGTCATGCAATAAAATGCAAAGGAATTAGTTAAAAATCATACAATGTGATTTTCTGGATTTTTGTTTTAGATTCCGTCTCTCACAGTTGAAGTGTACCTATGATAAAAATTACAGACCTCTACATGCTTTGTAAGTAGGAAAACCTGCAAAATCGGCAGTGTATCAAATACTTGTTCTCCCCACTGTATAAGCCTGTGACACATGTCACATGTCATCGGCATGCTTGTCTCCTCATGACAGGTCTTCATGACAATATTAATTAAAATAAGTTGTGCGCTATCCTGGAAAGTAGAAAACACAGTACTGTTTATGACATGAGCAATTGAAATACACTGCTCAAAAAATTAAAGGGAACACTAAAATAACACATCCTAGATCTGAATGAATGAAATATTCTTATGAAATACTTTTTTCTTTACATAGTTGAATGTGCTGACAACAAAATCACACAAAAATTATCAATGGAAATCAAATTTATCAACCCATGGAGGTCTGGATTTTGAGTCACACTCAAAATTAAAGTGGAAAACCACACTACAGGCTGATCCAACTTTGATGTAATGTCCTTAAAACAAGTCAAAATGAGGCTCAGTAGTGTGTGTGGCCTCCACGTGCCTGTATGACCTCCCTACAACGCCTGGGCATGCTCCTGATGAGGTGGCGGATGGTCTCCTGAGGGATCTCCTCCCAGACCTGGACTAAAGCATCCGCCAACTCCTGGACAGTCTTTGGTGCAACGTGGCGTTGGTGGATGGAGCGAGACATGATGTCCCAGATGTGCTCAATTGGATTCAGGTCTGGGGAACGGGCGGGCCAGTCCATAGCATCAATGCCTTCCTCTTGCAGGAACTGCTGACACACTCCAGCCACATGAGGTCTAGCATTGTCTTGCATTAGGAGGAACCCAGGGCCAACCGCACCAGCATATGGTCTCACAAGGGGTCTGAGGATCTCATCTCGGTACCTAATGGCAGTCAGGCTACCTCTGGCGAGCCCATGGAGGGCTGTGCGGCCCCCCAAAGAAATGCCACCCCACACCATGACTGACCCACCGCCAAACCGGTCATGCTGGAGGATGTTGCAGGCAGCAGAACGTTCTCCACGGCGTCTCCAGACTGTCACGTCTGTCACATGTGCTCAGTGTGAACCTGCTTTCATCTGTGAAGAGCACAGGGCGCCAGTGGCGAATTTGCCAATCTTGGTGTTCTCTGGCAAATGCCAAACGTCCTGCACGGTGTTGGGCTGTAAGCACAACCCCCACCTGTGGACGTCGGGCCCTCATACCACCCTCATGGAGTCTGTTTCTGACCGTTTGAGCAGACACATGCACATTTGTGGCCTGCTGGAGGTCATTTTGCAGGGCTCTGGCAGTGCTCCTCCTTGCACAAAGGCGGAGGTAGCGGTCCTGCTGCTGGGTTGTTGCCCTCCTACGGCCTCCTCCACATCTCCTGATGTACTGGCCTGTCTCCTGGTAGCGCCTCCATGCTCTGGACACTACGCTGACAGACACAGCAAACCTTCTTGCCACAGCTCGCATTGATGTGCCATCCTGGATGAGCTGCACTACCTGAGCCACTTGTGTGGGTTGTAGACTCCGTCTCATGCTACCACTAGAGTGAAAGCACCGCCAGCATTCAAAAGTGACCAAAACATCAGCCAGGAAGCATAGGAACTGAGAAGTGGTCTGTGGTCACCACCTGCAGAACCACTCCTTTATTGGGGGTGTCTTGCTAATTGCCTATAATTTCCACCTGTTGTCTATTCCATTTGCACAACAGCATGTGAAATGTATTGTCAATCAGTGTTGCTTCCTAAGTGGACAGTTTGATTTCACAGAAGTGTGATTGACTTGGAGTTACATTGTGTTGTTTAAGTGTTCCCTTTATTTTTTTGAGCAGTGTATAACAATATTGTCCATTGTTCAGTTGTCAATCATCCCACAGTGTGTGGGTATAGCATGTTTCCAGAGGACATTCCTTGGTCAGCGCACATTGGGACCATTGTGCATTCTACGTCAGTCAAGAGATGCTTGCTTATGTGTTCACCATCATTGAATTTAGTAAGTTTAGCCTTTTCCATTACTGGGGGCTGGGAGGATTATGGTCTTAAATTGCTTAGAACTGTCATGTAATCCCTTCAGTATTTCTGATACACTGTGCTTCCCTTCTTGACCTACAGACAGACAGACAGAGAGAGAGAGAGAGACAGAGAGAGAGAGAGAGAGAGAGAGAGAGAGAGAGAGAGAGAGAGAGAGAGAGAGAGAGAGAGAGATTATACTGTATGCTGTTTTTTGAGGGGCCCTTTTTTCCAGAACCAGTGTCCAGTGATTCAGTCCATTGGTATGCACCAACCATCATTTGGAACAGGCTTGTGCTACTGCTGTGATTTACTGTCCCAAGCCCTGCCCACTTCCCTCAGCCTGCCTCTTGATATTCTGCCTCCCAGCTACAGCTCTAGAGCTGGCTGTGGTGGACACTGAACAGCCATGCAGGACCCAGCACATTTGGCCCCCCTTTAACCCCACATCCAGGACCTGTGGCCTTTCATAGGACACCTGAACATGGCCTTGTTCAGCTGTTTGTGCTCATTGTTTGGAAGGGCAAAAGTAAGATTTTTTTTTTTTTTATGTAAACAATGTTTTGGAATATTGTTTGAAATACATGTACCGGTAAGGACAAGAATTAATGTGATAGAGACCATCTGTTTTTAAATGTACATTTAAGTATTTTTGATACTCCATATTGAGTATCAAATATATCACTTATTTGAAACATCACTTATTTTTTTATAAACTACACATGTATATAGTTGCAGTTGTATACTCTTTTTCAGAAAGAAACATTAAAGTATGAGAGTTCTCATAACTTGCTTACGGTTTCATAGTAGTAGTCGGTTCATCATGTAAGTGACTCCCAAAGTAACAGACTTTCCAGTCAGTTGGGAGTGGGTGTGGGAATGGAGTGAATACTGGCTTGTTTTCAGTGAGCATGCTCTCAAGGATGTATTACCCCAGAGTTACCGCAGCAACGGGATTCAAAAGTAGCTTTTCACAAGAGTTCACATGGAGCCAATCATGCTTATTTTAGAAAGTTCTGACATCATCAAAAATCAAAGGAACTACATAGAATAGTGGTATCAAGGCACAAGGCGAGACCCAGATGCAGACACAGGAGGCAGAATGTTGGAGTCTTACAATGTTTAATAATAAAAAGGGATAGGCAAGAGAATGGTCGTGGACAGGCAAAAAGGTCAAAACCAGATCAGAGTCCAGGAGGTGCAGAGAGGCTCGTGGTCAAGGCAGGCAGAATGGTCAGGCAGGCAGGTACAGAGTCCAGAAACAGGCAAGGGTCAAAACCGGGAGGACTAGAAAAAAGGAGAATAGCAAAAAGGAGTATGGGAAAACCACACTGGTTGACTTGACTAAACATACAAGACAAACTGGCACAGAGAGACAGGAAACACAGGGATAAATACACTGGGGAAAATAAGCGACACTTGGAGGGGGTGGAGACAATCACAGGAACAGGTGAAACAGATCAGGGCGTGACAAGTGGTTCCTTTTGTTGAGTATAGATGTCAGTCTAGTACATTTTTCAAGTCTTACTTAATTTGTCTAATTTTACTTCAAGAATGTTGGCCCTATGACTAACATGGCAAAGTTGTAACCTAAATAATGTTTCTAACAATGTATTCCCTTACAAAAAAAGATTTCAGTTTTGAAACTGCAGTATTTTTGCAGTAACTGCAGTCTACTGTGGTATTTTGGACACAGTAATGGCAGAATAACTGCAGTGTAAGGCAAAAAAAACGGTTATTTTGGATGCAGTATCTGCAGCATACTGCAGTTGTACTACACTCCGGCTGCAATCTTTTTTCGTGAGGGTTTACACCACATTTCAAATGTCATATCATATGTTTGAAAATAAATAAGGAGTTACTGCATTTGATGCTGCAAAACATTACATCTTAACCCAAGTATGGAAAATTAGATGCACTATTTTCCTTCTTTCAGGTGATGTCCTCATCATGGGGCTACAAGAATGGAGGTAAGAATAAGAGACTGACTATTGTTGATATCACAAGTTTACTGGAGAACTGAGACGAAGTAGAGACTCTGGACAGGGTGGATGAGGTTTAATTAAAAGCAATTTATTCAGAGGTAAAGATATCTGAAATAGCGTGCACGGACCCTTTCATCAAGCTCAAATTGAACTATCCGAAAGAAGCCCAGATAACAGAGTGCATAGACATTTTATACAGCACAGAAAGTAGGTTGAGTCTGGAAGTTCTGGTCCTCTGGTTGGTCCTGATGAGTTGGGCGAGGTCCCCTTCAGGCTAGTATCACTGTCTCATTGGCTCTGAGTAGAGTTCTTTGTCTTCAGAAATGTTCAGCTAAAACAGGAGATTAGGTGTGTGCGTAGATGTTCCTATTTTGACATTTCTGTGTGTCTCTGTAAAATGTTCAGACTGAAGAGGAGATTTTGTGTGTGCGTAGATGTTCCTGTCTTATCAGTGTTTATGAAAGGTTTGCGTCAGCCCTCTGTCCTTGGGTATGTGTGTGTCTCAGTATCTCGTGAAATGCAGTACCAAGCACCCTTTTCTTATCAGTGTTTATGAAAGGTCTGTGTCAGCCATCTGTCTCTGGGTGTGTGTGGGTCTCAGTATCTGCTTATGAGTTTGTGAGAAACCCTGTTTGGAAAGAAGTTAGTTATAACAACGTAATAGCAAATATGCTTGTGTTATAATAAATTATATTTATTACACTATCATTCAGATGAAATTGATTTAGGATCTGAGCATTGGGAGCAAAATATGTGCATCTCTTTTGTTGTTGTTGGACATGTTGTCTAATAGGTTAGATGTTTATTACCATCAGCTGGTCTTCTGGAATAAAAACATAGGTATTCAATTGCAGGTAGTAGCACTACATATGGTAATCTCAGAGGAGCATTTCATTTGCATAGTAGTGTGCACGAAAAAGAGGGGTTGCCACTATTTAGAAAGTGGCAGTCACGTGGAGTACAGAAGTATTTCAGAAGATCAATTGTTGTTCATCTTCAAATTAAACCTACACTGCTGTTTTAAATCCGCTAGGCATCAGGATTTGCAGGACAATTATAGCCCAAAACGTCATATCCCACACCACACCAGAGAGTGGATGTAGGCTACGCGTCGTGTGCCATGCCCTTCTTGGAAGGTGTGTACCTCAGCGGTGTAGGGCTACATTTAAATGTTCAGAGGGAGCGCTTTCGCAGCGGGAAAGAAAGATCGCTGAATTTGCTTTATCTTCGTCGAATACAGGACATAACTACAAATGACTTCACGGACTATGCCTACATCTCGAAATGGGCCTAGGTCAAGATGTTTTAAAGTCAAAATAAAGTTATCATGGACAAGGGTTTCTGCTGAGAATGTATAGTAAAATTCCCCAACTTTTCCAACTCAAGACTACATGAATAAAGCGAATGCTTTATTGCGAAGGAATTAAGGAACACCCACCTGTTGCAGGTAAATCATAAAATAGGCTATGCCTAAATCTATAATATAATTTGGTTAATCTAGTATTAAAATAGACTACCACTGCAAACTGTGCTGTTTGTTATCCTTATTTAATATACACTATGATATATTTAAGCAATAAAGCAGGATGGGGTGTAGTATATGGCCAACATATCACGGCTAATGGCTGTTCTTAGGCACGACGCATCGTGCCATTAGCCGTGGTATATTGGCAATATACCACAAACCCCTGAGGTGCCTTATTGGTATTATCAACTGGTTATCAACCTAAATAGAGCAGTAAAAATACATGTTTTGTCATACCTGTGGTATACAGTCTGATATACCACGGCTGTCAGCCAATCAGCATTCAGGGCTCTAACCACCCAGTTTATAAAAATCTATATATAATAGACTTGAAATGTAATCTTTGAAAGGCCACTATGTGGATGATACTGGATGATATTATTTATTTAGCCAATATGTGGGTCATATAGACTCACTGATTTCTGACTTTTGTCTTAAAATGTAGGCTATCAATTGTGTGTTGTTTCAGTAGCATAGATATACTGAAATGTGTGTAGAAAACACATATTATGACTTTTCTTTACTGCCAAGCTCCACTCAACAAGTGGTTGCAAAGCCTGATCCAACCTATTCATTTAAGTTTACTTTAGTTCCTGCAAAGGGATTGTACAACACAGTGTAACCTACAACAGAGGGCTGTTGAAGACAGAGTTATAAACTATATTAAAATATGTTAACATAGTGAAATTGCCTATTAGGCTACGGATTGAGAGCTTCAAGTTTCTTGGTGACCACATCACCAACAAACTATCATGGCCCAAACACACCAAGACAGTTGTGAAGATGGCACGACAACGCCTATTCCCCCTCAGGAGACTGAAAAGATATGGCATGGGTCCTCAGATCCTCAAAAAGTTATACAGCTGCACCATCGAGAGCATCCTGACTGGTTGCATTACCGCCTGGTATGGAAACTGCTCGGCCTCCGACCGCAAGGCACTACAGAGGGTAGTGTGTATGGCCCAGTACATCCCTGGAGCCAAGATTCCTGCCATCCAGGATCTCTATACCAGGCAGTGTCAGAGGAAGGCCATAAAAATTGCTATAGACTCCAGCCACCCTAGTCATAAACTGTTCTCTCTGCTACCACACGGCAAGCAGTACCGGAGCGCCAAGTCTTTGTCCAAAAGGCTTCTTAACAGCTTCTACACACAAGACATATGACTGCTGAACAGCTAATAGAATGGCTAGCCGGACTATTTGCATTGTCCTCCCACACATATTTTGACGCTGCTGCTACTCCCTGTTCATTATCCATGCATAGTCATTTTAACTCTACCTGCAGTACAGTTGAAGTCGGAAGTTTACATACACCTTGGTCAAATACATTTAAACTCAGTTTTTCACAATTCCTGACATTTAATCCTAGTAAAAATTCCCTGTCTTAGGTCAGTTAGGATCACCAATTCGTTTTAAGAATGTGAAATGTCAGAATAATAGTAGAGAGAATGATTTATTTCAGCTTTTATTTCTTTCATCACATTCCCAGTAGGTAAGAAGTTTACATACACTCAATCAGTATTTGGTAGAATTGCCTTTAAATTGTTTAACTTGGGTCAAACGTTTCGGTTAGCCTTCCACAAGCTTCCCACAATAAGTTGGGTGAATTTTGGCCCATTCCTCCTGACAGAGCTGGTGTAACTGAGTCAGGTTTGTAGGCCTCCTTGCTCGCACACACTTTTTCAGTTCTGCCCACAAATTTTCTATAGGATTGAGGTCAGGGCTTTGTGATGGCCACTCCAATACCTTGACTTTGTTGTCCTTAAGCCATTTTGCCACAACTTTGGAAGTATGCTTGGGGTTATTGTCCATTTGGAAGACCCATTTGCGACCAAGCTTTAACTTCCTGACTGATGTCTTGAGATGTTGCTTCAATATAGCCACATAATATTCCTCCCTCATGATGCCATTTTTCTTCTTTATTTATATATTTTATTTATTTTAGTAAATACTAAGTAAGTAAGTATTTCACTACACCTGTTGTATTCGGCGCATGTGACAAATACAATTTGATTTAATTTGATGTCCAGATGATTTACAACTATCTCTTGTAATAGAAGGGTTGTTTGGTCTAATCAGCAGGCTCCAAATAGGAAGCTACCCCGGGAACCCAGCCATAACGCAGCCTTCAAAACACTATTGTCTCATGAGCTGCAGTAGCTGTGGTATATCATGTGTATTTTGCTAACAACAGGAAGACATGCTTCTCATATTGTGAAATGCAACAACACGAGCAGTCCCTTTTGTGCAACTTTTTTTCATTATCTTTGTGATTTCCTCTTATCCTTCTCATTTGAACCCATTTGAAACCAGTTGTATAGTAGAAAGAGCTATATGGTCTTAATAAACCAACAGCTACTGTCCAATTTCAGACTCAGGATTAAGGTTTACTGGCCATGATTTCCCTAGAGACAGCCAAGTGCCATTACTAACATAGTGAGGGGTTAAGGCAGTGCTTTTTGTACTTTTAAAATATTTCAGAGCTTCTAAAAAAGCACAAATGTAAAACAGATTAGAAGTGTCTCCTTTAAACAAATACTTTGATTATGTTATTGCTACTTTCAGTGCACAGAAGCCTGCTGAGGGGAGGACAGCTCATAAGAATGACCAGCATGGAGCGAATGGAATGGCGTTTCAGTGATACCTTCAATGTTTAGGAAAGCATATGTGAGTGAATTACACTCTAGTTTCATGCATAGGACTCTATGTCAGAATGCAAATGTACATTACGGCAGGCCTACTTGTAATTGCAAGGGCTTTATCATGTGAGCACTAATTTAAGCATCTTATTTATGGTAATGCTCTTTTTCTGACAGGTGAAAGGTGATGGAAATCCTTTGGAGATGTTGTTGATGATTGTCCCTATCCTATACCTGTCTTGTGAAAGTGTTTCTCCTCTATAATATCACTGAAAAAGCATGTTCAATCCTCACAGGATTTTCACAAATTCTCATGTTCTATAGTCGGTGGTATGATTCAGTGGTTAGGGCAGAAGATGCACAAAGTAAGAAGTACAAATCCTGTTGAGAATTGGAATGAGAGACTATCTGATGCATTGTTTGTTCAGCACTAGCTCACGCTGTCTTCAGGTGCCCTCAGACAGAGTATTAAAATGCATAGACAGACACCCAGCATGTTTTAAATGAAGGTGTTGTTTTAAAACAAGGGTGAAAGAAAGTTTTGTGCAGCCGTGTGGTGGACACACAGCATCACAGGGGCCCAGCTGCTATTTGAGGAATGACAATGGTGGTGAAGTATTGGGCACATATCATCCTGGTTGGTGGTCCCGTGTGGCTCAGTTGGTAGAGCATGGCGTTTGCAACGCCAGGGTTGTGGGTTCATTCCCCACGGGGGGACCAGGATGAATATGTATGAACTTTCCAATTTGTAAGTCGCTCTGGATAAGAGCGTCTGCTAAATGACTTAAATGTAATGTAAAAATGTAAATGGTTGTCACACCCTGATCTGTCTCACCTGTCTTTGTGATTGTCTCCACCCCCCTCTCCAGGTGTCGCCCATCTTCTCCATTATCCCCTGTGTATTTATACCTGTGTTCTCTGTTTGTTTGTTGCCAGTTTGTTTTGTTCATCCCTGAGCCTGCCTGACCATGTTCGATTTAATACACTTTTGTTACTTCGACACTGTCTGCACCTGGGTCTTACCTTCAAACCTGATAGTACGAATTGGCCATGACTGACCCAGCAGACTCGGGCCAGCGGTGCAACGCTCCCAAGGAGCCACCATCGGTAGGCACAAGGAATTACTTCGTGGCCTTATGGAGGGGGTCCAAATGTTGGCTGAACACCATGACCGGGCATTGGACATTTTGCTGGAGCAATTCCGCGGGTTGTCTGGGAGGCACCCTACCACGGTGGTAACCTCACAGCCCTTCAGTAACTTAGCTGTTAGCAGCGCCATCTCATCGGTCACTCCACCTTCTCGGGAGCCCCGCTTACCTCCCCGGAACGCTTCAATGGAGAGCCAAGCACCTGTCGGGCGTTTCTAGCTCAGTGTGCCCTTGTCTTCGAGCTTCAGCCCTCATCCTTCCCCTCGGATCACTCCAAGAAAGCCTACCTCATCACGCTGATGTCCAGGAGGGCTCTCACCTGGAATACTGCTGTATGGGAACAACAGCCGGGCATATGCGTTAGCCTTTTAGGAGGTTTGTGGGAGAGGTGAAGAAGGTTTTAGATGCCCCGTTCTCCGGGAGAAAAGCTGCCCAGAAGCTAATACAGCTTTTGCAGGACTTCCACAGTGTGGCAGACTATGTGATGGATTTCCATACGTTGGCAACGGTGAGTGCTTGGAACCAGGAAGCGCTGTTCGATATGTTCCTGCACAACGTGTCAGAGGAGGTCAAGGATGAGCTTGCTGCTCGGGAGTTACCTACGGATCTCGATTCCCTCATCGCTTTGACCATCCGAATTGATGGGCGTTTACGGAAACGACAGAGGGAGAGGATATTCGATTTCACTCGCACGTACAGGGAATCCACCTTGCCTCCGAGTCATTCCTGAAGTCCCCGATGGTCCCGTTGCCGAGAGAACCCGAGGCTTCCCAACGTCCCCCGAGAGTCGCCGAAGACGGCTGAGTCACCTCTTCCCGAGCATATGCAACTAGGCAGAGCTGGGCTGTCGCCAGCGGAACGACAATACAGGATCAACATGAAGAGTTGTCTGTATTGCGGGACTCTTGGTCATTTTGTGTCCTCTTATCCTTTAAAAGACCAGGCGCACCAGTAGGAGCGAGTACGCTGGTGGCCCATATGGAGAACTTTTCAGTTTCTCTTGCTCACAACCCTTTTCATGTCATTCTGCTGTGGGGAAACCAGTCTAAATCTCTCTGGGTCCTCATTGACTCTGGGGCCGATGAGAACTTTTTGGACGCCACACTGGCTTCCGAGCTGAACATCCCCACTTATCCCCTCTCCATTCCCATGGATGTTGAGCGTAGGACAGGCGCGCTATAGCCCGGATCACTCATAATACCACTCCCATCAACCTAAGGTGTCAGGGAATCACAGCGAGACTATTCAATTTCTACTCATCAAGTCTCCTCAGAATCCCGTGGTTTTGGGATTCTCCTGGCTCCAGCGACACAATCCCCTCATCAACTGGTCTACTGGTGCAATCATGGGCTGGAGTCCATTCTGCCACGCCCATTGTCTGAAGTCTGCGCAACCTGCCCCAGACCTCTCTGCCATTCCCGCAGAGTACCAGGACCTTCGGGAGGTGTTCAACAAGGCCCGGGCCACTTCGCTTCCGCTGCACCAACCATATGACTGCGGGATTGACCTTCTCCCTAGTACCACTACGACCGGGGATGACTGTACTCACTGTCGGGACCGGAGACCAAGGCTATGGAGACCTACATTGGGGACTCCCTAGCTGCAGGATTTATCCGTCCTTTGTCCTCTCCCGCCAGCGCAGGGTTCTTCTTTGTGGAGAAGGACAAGACCCTACCGGGGACTCAATGACATAACGGTGAAGATCCGCTACCACTCATCTCCTCTGAGCTGCTCCAGGGGGCCACCATATTTTCCAAGGCGGATCTATGGAACACCTACCACCTGGTGCAGATACGGGAGGGGGATGAGTGGAAGACCGCCTTCAACATGGCCAGCGGCCACTACGAGTATTCGGTCATGCCATTTGGCCTCACCAATGCCCCTGCTGTGTTCCAGGCTCTCACCTCTCCCAAGGTTCCGTTCACATGGTCCCCTGTTGCTGACCGGGCATTCCGGGACCTCAAACATCTCTTCACCACTGCTCCCATCTTGGTTCATCCTGGTGGAGGCCAATGCTTCTGATGTAGGAGTGGGGGTGTTCCTGTCCTAGCATTCTGCCCTGGACCAGATAAACGGATGTTTGTGCCTGGTGCAGTATGCTCCGCGGTCCTGAAGTGGGCCCGCTCCTCCAGACTGACCTGCCACCCGGGCTCCTGTCGGAGATTGGCTTTTGTGTGACAGCGCTTTTGGTGGCCTACCATGGTCCCTGATGTCTCCGCATTCGTTGCTGCTTGCACGGTTTGTGCACAAAGCAAGACTCCTCAACAAGCTCCGGCTGGTCTCCTCCAACCTCTGCCTGTCCCTCGCCGTCCCTGGTCTCACATCTCCCTGGACTCTGTCACGGGTCTTCCCCCATCTGATGGCAACACCGCCATCTTGACGTGTGGTGGATCGGTTTTCCAAAGCCACCCACTTCATTCCTCTCCCCAAACTACCCTCTGCCAAAGATACGGCCCAGCTCATGGTGCAGCACATCTTCTGGATCCATGGACAACCAGTCGACATGGTCTCTGACCGGGGCCCTCAGTTCTCGTCCAAGGTTCTGGAAGGCGTTCTGCACCCTCATTGGATTGTCGGCCAGCCTGTCCTCCGGGTTCCACCCCCAGTCCAACGGCCAGTCGGAACGAGCCAACTAGGACCTAGAGACTACTCTGCGCTGCCTGGTCTCCGCCAACCCCAACACCTGGAGCCAGCAGCTGGTGTGGGTCAAATATACCTGCAACACCCTTCCCTGCTCTGTCATGTGCCTATCTCCTTTTGAGTGTTCCCTGGGGTATCAGCCCCCGCTCTTCCCTGAGCAGGAAGAAGATGTCAGCATACCTTCTGCCCAGATGTTTGTCTGCCGCTGTCGTTGTACCTGGAGGAGAGCCCGGTCGGCTCTCCTCAAGACCACCTCCAGGTATCAATGACAAGTGGATCGCCACTGGACCCCGGCTCCCCGGTATCGTCTCGGGGCAGAAGGTATGGCTGTCCACCCGGGATCTGCCCCTCTGGGTGGAATCCTGCAAACTCTCACCCCGGGTTATCGGCCCGTTTCACATCTCCAAAATCATTATTTCCAAGATGGCTTAGCAGTTCAGACGTCATTTCTGTTTCGTATTGTCGTGTCCTGTATATATATATATTTACACCTTTCTTCGCATATCTTTTATATATTTTATTATCCAAGAACTCAACTACAAAAGCTTTCCTGCAAAAGCTTTCCTGCAACCCGCTTCACCAATTACAAAAAAGTATTATTTACCTCAAATCTGAAAATCCACCGTGGAAGCTAGCCAGGGGCTAATTCAGAAGCTAGCCAGAAAGCTAACCAGAAGCTATCCGATAGCTAGCCAGAAGCTAATCTGTAGCTGCCCAGAAATTAGCCGGTCTGCTGGCTAGCGTTGGTGTCTCAGCTGCCCACGTTTTGTGGTCATCAGCTATTCCTTTAGCTCGATAATCTACCGGCACTTTTGTGCAACGCGACTCGGACCGGAGCATTCCGGGACTTTTTTTTTCTCTCAGTTTCCCCGGATTTCAGCCGCAGGCTCTGGACATTTGCAGCTAGCTAGCTGCAAACCGTGTGACTATTGGCTTACGTCGATCCCGGAGCAAACTCAAATAATTCCGGAGCTAGCCAGCTGAGGAGTTCCATCAGCCATTCCTGGGCTACAGTCACCTATCCGGACCCGTTTTTTTGTTTTTTGTTTGTTGTTGCTGCAGATACGGAGCCACGCCGGGCCTTCACGACTGACTGCCGACGTTATCTGCCCGAGGGAGTTATCCAACTGGCACCTCCGTCCCGACGTTACCTGAACGCTCATCTGGGGCCCGCTAACCGTTAGCTGTCTTACCGGCTGCTATCTGAATAAGTATATCGGACAATTATTATTATTATTATTATTTATTTATTTATTTTTTCTTGGGTCACTATATCTATTTTGCCAATTTGGATTGATCCCCTCTACCACACGGAACCCCACTAACCTACCGACGGAAACGCACGAGGTATCTACAAATAGACTTCCATACTATGCTATCTCGCTACCGATAGCCATCTACCCGGCCAGCTGTCTGGATCGCCGTGACCCCAACCAACCTCTACTCACTGGACCCTTATTGATCACTCGATTAAGCATGCCTCTCCTTAATGTAAATATGCCTTGTCCATTGCTGTTCTGGTTAGTGTTTATTGGCTTATTTCACTGTAGAGCCTCTAGCCCTGCTCACTATACCATATCCAACCTCACAGTTCCACCACCCACATATGCGATGACATCACCTGGTTTCAATGATGTTTCTAGAGACAATATCTCTCTCATCATCACTCAATACCTAGGTTTACCTCCACTGTATTCACATCCTACCATACCTTTGTCTGTACATTATTCCTTTAAGCTATTTTATCGCCCCCAGAAACTTCCTTTTACTCTCTGCTCTAGAAGTTCTAGACGACCAATTCTCATAGCTTTTAGCCGTACCCTTATCCTACTCCTCCTCTGTTCCTCTGGTGATGTAGAGGTGAATCCAGGCCCTGCAGTACCTAGCTCCACTCCTATTCCCCAGGCGCTCTCTTTTGATGACTTCTGTAACCGTAATAGCCTTGGCTTCATGCATGTTAACATTAGAAGCCTCCTCCCTAAGTTTGTTTTGTTCACTGCTTTAACACACTCTGCCAACCTGGATGTTTTAGCCGTGTCTGAATCCTGGCTTAGAAAGACCACCAAAAATTCTGACATTTTCATCCCCAACTACAAGATTTTCAGACAAGATAGAACGGCCAAAGGGGGCGGTGTTGCAATCTATTGCAAAGATTGCCTGCAGAGTTCTGTTTTACTATCCAGGTCTGTTCCCAAACAATTTGAACTTCTACTTTTAAAAATCCACCTCTCTAAAAACAAGTCTCTCACCGTTGCCGCCTGCTATAGACCACCCTCTGCCCCCAGCTGTGCTCTGGACACTATATGTGAACTGATTGCCCCCCATCTATCTTCAGAGCTCGTGCTGCTAGGCGACCTAAATTTTAACTTGCTTAACACCCCAGCCACCCTACAATCTAAGCTTGATGCCCTCAATCTCACACAAATTATCAATGAACCTACCAGGTACCACCCCAATTCCGTAAACACGGGTACCCTCATAGATATCATCCTAACAAACTTGCCCTCCAAATACACCTCTGCTGTTTTCAACCAAGATCTCAGCGATCACTGCCTCATTGCCTGCATCCGTAATGGGTCAGCGGTCAAACGACCTCCACTCATCACTATCAAACGCTCCCTGAAACACTTCAGCGAGCAGGCCTTTCTAATCGACCTGGCCGAGGTATCCTGGAAGGATATTGATCTCATCCCGTCAGTAGAGGATGCCTGGACGTTTTTTAAAAATGCCTTCCTCACCATCTTGAATAAGCATGCCCCATTCAAGAAATTTAGAACCAGGAACAGATATAGCCCTTGGTTCTCTCCTGACCTGACTGCCCTTAACCAACAGAAAAACATCCTATGGCGTTCTGCATTAGCATCGAACAGCCCCCGTGATATGCAACTTTTCAGGGAAGCTAGAAACCAGTATACACAGGCAGTTAGAAAAGCCAAGGCTAGCTTTTTCAAGCAGAAATTTGCTTCCTGCAACACAAATTCAAAAAAAGTTCTGGGACACTGTAAAGTCCATGGAGAATAAGAACACCTCCTCCCAGCTTCCAACTGCTCTGAAGATAGGAAACACTGTCACCACCGACAAATCCACTATAATTGAGAATTTCAATAAGCATTTTTCTACGGCTGGCCATGCTTTCCACCTGGCTACCCCTACCCCGGACAACAGCACTGCCCTCCCCTCTGCTACTCGCCCAAGCCTTCCCCATTTCTCTTTCCCCCAAATACAGTCAGCTGATGTTCTAAAAGAGCTGCAAAATCTGGACCCTTACAAATCAGCCGGGCTAGATAATCTGGACCCTTTCTTTCTAAAACTATCTGCTGAAATTGTTGCCACCCCTATTACTAGCCTTTTCAACCTCTCTTTCGTGTCGTCTGAGATTCCCAAAGATTGGAAAGCAGCTGCGGTTATCCCCCTCTTCAAAGGGGGGGACACTCTTGACCCTAACAGCTACAGACCTATATCTATCCTACCCTGCCTTTCTAAGGTCTTCGAAAGCCAAGTCAACAAACAGATTACCGACCATTTCGAATCCCACCATACCTTCTCCGCTATGCAATCTGGTTTCAGAGCTGGTCATGGGTGCACCTCAGCCACGCTCAAGGTCATAAACGATATCTTAACCGCCATCAATAGGAAACAATACTGTGCAGCCGTATTCATTGACCTGGCCAAGGCTTTTGACTCTGTCAATCACCACATCCTCATCGGCAGACTCGACAGCCTTGGTTTCTCTAATGATTGCCTCGCCTGGTTCACCAACTACTTCTCTGATCGAGTTCAGTGTGTCAAATCGGAGGGTCTGTTGTCCGGGCCTCTGGCAGTCTCCATGGGGGTGCCACAGGGTTCAATTCTTGGACCGACTCTCTTCTCTGTATACATCAATGATGTCGCTCTTGCTGCTGGTGATTCTTTGATCCACCTCTACGCAGACGACACTATTCTGTATACTTCTGGCCCTTCTTTTGACACCGTGTTAACAACCCTCCAGGCGAGCTTCAATGCCATACAACTCTCCTTCCGTGGCCTCCAATTGCTCTTAAATACAAGTAAAACTAAATGCATGCTCTTCAACCGATCGCTGCCTGCACCTGCCCGCCTGTCCAACATCACTACTCTGGACGGCTCTGACTTAGAATATGTGGACAACTACAAATACCTAGGTGTCTGGTTAGACTGTAAACTCTCCTTCCAGACTCACATCAAACATCTCCAATCCAAAGTTAAATCTAGAATTGGCTTCCTATTCCGCAACAAAGCATCCTTCACTCATGCTGCCAAACATACCCTTGTAAAACTGACCATCCTACCAATCCTCGACTTCGGTGATGTCATTTACAAAATAGCCTCCAAAACCCTACTCAATAAATTGGATGCAGTCTATCACAGTGCCATCCGTTTTGTCACCAAAGCCCCATATACTACCCACCACTGCGACCTGTACACTCTCGTTGGCTGGCCCTCGCTTCATACTCGTCGCCAAACCCACTGGTTCCAGGTCATCTACAAGACCCTGCTAGGTAAAGTCCCCCCTTATCTCAGCTCGCTGGTCACCATAGCAACACCTACCTGTAGCACGCGCTCCAGCAGGTTTATCTCTCTGGTCACCCCCAAAACCAATTCTTCCTTTGGCCGCCTCTCCTTCCAGTTCTCTGCTGCCAATGACTGGAACGAACTACAAAAATCTCTGAAACTGGAAACACTTATCTCCCTCACTAGCTTTAAGCACCAGCTGTCAGAGCAGCTCATAGATTACTGCACCTGTACATAGCCCATCTATAATTTAGCCCAAACAACTACCTCTTTACCTACTGTATTTATTTTTTTTTTTTGCTCCTTTGCACCCCATTATTTCTGTCTCTACTTTGCGCTTTCTTCCACTGCAAACCAACCATTCCAGTGTTTTTAGTTTTTATTTTACTTGCTGTGTTGTATTTACTTCGCCACCATGGCCTTTTTATATTTTTATTTATTTATACATATATTTGTTTGCCTTCACCTCCCTTATCTCACCTCACTTGCTCACATTGTATATAGACTTATTTTTTTTCACTGTATCATTGACTATATGTTTGTTTTACTCCATGTGTAACTATGTGTTGTTGTATGTGTCGAACTGCTTTGCTTTATCTTGGCCAGGTCGCAATTGTAAATGAGAACGTGTTCTCAATTTGCCTACCTGGTTAAATAAAGGTTAAATAAATAATTAAAATAAAAAATTATCCCCATCTTCTGTTGTCCCGGACCATTCGTATACATCCTACCTTTCAGGTGTCCAGAGTTAAACCCATGTCTCACAGGCTTTTGTCTCCTATTTCCAGGCCCACCCCGCTTCCCCATCACATCGACGGCCAACATGCTTACGCGGTGAGGCATCTCTTGAAGGTTCGACCTCGGGGCAGGGGGTTCCAGTACCTGGTTGACTGGGAGGGTTATGGCCAAGAAGAGAGGTGCTGGGTCCCCGCCAGAGACATCCTGGACCCAGGCCTCATCGCAGATTTCCAATACCGACACCCTGGTCAACCGGGTATGTGCCCGGCCTGTTGCCAGTTCATTTTGTTCATCAAACCTACCAGCGTTTTCCCCCTTGTTCCTGTCTTGTATATAGTTCCTGTTTTCTAGTTTTCCCGGTTTTGACCTTTCTGCCTGCTTTTACCCTGAGCCTGCCTGCCGTCCTGTACCTTTGCCCCACTACTCTGGATTACCGACCTCTGCCTGCCCTGACCCTGAGCCTGCCTGCCGTCCTGTACCTTTACCTGCCGTGTTTAATTTAATAAACTTTTGTTACTTCGACACTGTCTGTCACAATACAGAGGCGGATGCAAGATGCAAGCAACGATGGTTTAATGAAACAGTTTACAACATCAACAGGACAGACAGATTATACTCAGACGTAATCCAACCCAGGGCCTAGGGCGCATCCTCTGATGATAGCGTGCTGAGAAATCCAAGGGAGTGTGTCCGGCTGGGTAGGAAGGAGCACAGCAGATAATCCACACAAGGGCGGCGAGAGAATGAGCACTGACACACGACACAACCTCAGGGAAGAAACAACGATCTGACAACAAGAAACACAGGTTACAGAACCTATAAAGGGGAAGATAATTAATTCCAGCTGGCGCAGACAATCAGGCCAAGATAGGGAACCACGCCCACACAAACACAGGAGAGAGAGAGAGAGAGAGAGAGAGAGAGAGAGAAAAGAGAGAGTGAGGCAGTGGATTCATGAACCGTGACAATACCCCCCCCCCTAGGAACGCCTCTTGGCGTTCCCAGACAAATTTACCTGTCGATTGAAATCATCGATAAGGGAGTGATCCAGAATGTCCCTAGCGGGTACCCAACTTCTCTCCTCCGGACCGTAACCCTCCCAGTCTACCAGGTACTGGAATCCGCGTCCCCTCCTTCTCGAGTTCAAAATCCGATTGACAGAAAAGGTGGTCTCCCCATCAACAAGTCGTGGCGGCGGGGGAACCGGGACCGGCGGGTTAATGCGTGCCTGAAACACCGGTTTTATCTTGGACACATGGAAGGTAGGATGAACTCTTCTATACGCCGGAGGAAGCTTGAGCCGAACCGCCACCGGACTAATGATCCTGGTGACCTTGAACGGCCCGATAAATTTGGGGGCAAGCTTGTTAGAAACGGATCGGAGTGGAATGTTCTTCGTGGAGAGCCACACTCTTTGTCCAACGACGTATACCGGAGGCTTCGACCGGTGGCGATCGGCCTTAGCCTTGGTGCGCGCCCCCACCCGGAGGAGAGTCTCACGGGCTCTGCTCCATACGTGACGGCACCTCTGGATGAAAGCGTGAGCGGAGGGAACAGTGACCTCGGACTCTGTACTGGGAAAGATAGGTGGCTGGTAACCTAAACTACACTCAAACGGAGAGAGACCCGTGGCTGCCACTGGCAACGAATTGTGAGCGTACTCAACCATAGAGAGTTGTTGACTCCAGGAAGAGGGGTTCTTAGAAACCAAACATCGCAACACTCTCTCCAAATCTTGGTTGGCCCTCTCCGTTTGACCGTTGCTCTGGGGATGAAACCCTGAAGAAAGACTGACACTTGCTCCCAGTAACCTACAAAACTCCTGCCAAAACTTGGACACAAATTGGGGCCCCCGGTCAGAAACTACGTCCATCGGCAGGCCATGTAAGCGAAAGACATGATCCACGACCGTTACCGCTGTTTCCTTGGCAGATGGTAATTTAGGCAAGGGAATAAAATGAGCCGCCTTCGAGAACCGGTCCACCACGGTCAAAACAACCGTCTTGCCCTGGGAGGGCGGGAGACCGGTAACAAAATCTAGCGCGATGTGGGACCAGGGTCTCGAAGGGACCGACAGCGGTTGGAGTAACCCATCTGGGGGTCGATTAGAACTCTTCCCAGTGGCACAAACCGAGCAAGCCAAGACAAAACTGTGAATGTCACGAGCCATCAGCGGCCACCAAAAGCGTTGCTTCACTAAAAAGCTAGTACGGCTGACTCCTGGATGACACGCTACGTTGGAGCAATGCCCCCACCGAATAACATCGGACCGACACCCCTCCGGCACAAACAACCGATTAGGTGGGCAACCGGGCGGAGGCTCTACTCCTTCTAAGGCCGTTTTGACCCTCGATTCAACCTCCCATGTGAGAGTGGAGACCACTAGGGTCCCGGGTAGGATGCACTCGGGAGTGGATGGACGTTCGGAATGGTCAAAAATGCGAGAAAGGGAATCGGGTTTGACATTCTTGGAACCCGGGCGATACGAGAGCGAGAAGTCAAAACGTCCGAAAAAGAGTGCCCACCGCGCCTGCCTGGAGTTGAGTCGCTTGGCGGTTCTGATATATTCCAAATTCTTGTGATCGGTCCAAACTATAAAAGGTACCCCCGAACCCTCTAACCAATGGCGCCACTCCTCCAGTGCTAACTTCACTGCCAACAACTCTCTGTTGCCAATGTCGTAGTTGCGTTCCGCAGGTGATAACCGATGGGAAAGGAACGCGCAAGGGTGCATCTTGTCGTCCGAAGAGGAACGTTGGGAAAGTACCGCACCTACCCCCACCTCTGAAGCGTCCACCTCCACCACGAACTGACGCGAGGGATCGGGAGCTATGAGGATGGGAGCCGAAACAAAGCGGCTCTTGAGTTTGGTGAATGCAGCCTCGGCTGCATCGGACCACCTGAACGTCACTCTGGGGGAGGTTAAGGCGGTAAGAGAAGCGACTATCTGGCTAAAGTTGCGAACAAAACGCCGGTAGAAATTGGCAAATCCCAGAAACCTCTGTAGGGCCTTACGGGAATCTGGGCTTGGCCAATCCACCACAGCCTTAACCTTGTCAGGATCCATGTGAATACCTTCAGTCGAGACGATGTAACCTAGGAATGGAACGGATTGTGCCTGGAAAATGCATTTTTCCGCCTTGACAAAAAGTCCATTCTCCAACAACCTCTGAAGCACTCGTCTGACGTGCTGAACGTGTTCCTGGAGAGAAGAAGAAAAAATCAGTATGTCATCCAGGTAAACATATATGAACTGATCAATCATATCTCTCAGCACGTCATTGACGAGTGCCTGGAAAACCGCTGGGGAGTTGGATAACCCAAAAGGCATGACCAAATACTCGAAGTGCCCTCTGGGGGTGTTAAACGCGGTCTTCCATTCGTCCCCCCTCCTTATGCGAACCAAATGATAAGCATTACGTAAATCCAACTTAGTGAACACGGATGCTCCCTGTAACCTTTCAAAGGCTGAGGACATCAACGGTAAGGGATAGGTATTCTTCACTGTGATGTTATTCAACCCACGGTAATCAATGCAAGGACGCAGAGATCCGTCCTTCTTCCCCACAAAGAAGAACCCCGCCCCCGCTGGAGAAGAGGAAGGACGAATGAATCCAGATGCCAGAGAATCAGAGATGTATCTCTCCATAGCCTCTCTCTCAGGAACAGAGAGTGAATATAACTTGCCTTTAGGCGGAGACTCACCTGTCAATAATTCTATTGCACAGTCATAGGGACGATGCGGAGGAAGAGAAGCAGCACGGGACTTACTGAACACCTCCTTCAGGTCGAGGTATTCAACGGGCACGTTAGACAAATCCACTGCCTCCTCTAGAAACACAGAATCAGACACAGATGAACAAGCAGACACTAAACAGGACTCAAGACACTTGTTACTCCACATGGATATAGAGTTATGACCCCAGTCAACTCTGGGGTTGTGTTGGGTGAGCCAAGGGTGGCCGAGAACTACTTGTGCAAGGGGTGAGTCCATGAGTAGAAATGATAGTGTCTCAGTGTGATTGCCAGAAGTGATGAGTGTGATAGGTTCAGTGGTGTGAGAAATGTTGGGGAGTTCTTGACCATTGAGAGCGTTGACGGCTATCTTGTGCGTGAGTGAGGTGACAGGAATCTGGAGTTTGTGAGCGAGCTTGAAGTCCATGAAATTACCCTCTGCTCCTGAGTCCAGTAAAGCTTGGGTGTCGTGCGTGTGGGTGGCCCATCTTAGTCTTACCGGGAGGAGAGTAGATGATGAGGTCTTCTCTGTGGTGACACCACCCGATAGTAGCCTCATACTTACTACCGGGCCTGATCTTTTACCGGACAGGAGTGGATAAAGTGGCCCGCTCTACCACAGTAGAGACAAAGTCCTTGGGATCTCCGCCTCTCCCTCTCCTCCCGGGAGAGGCGAGCTCTCCCCACCTGCATGGGTTCGTGAGCGGAGGCTGAACTGGCCGTGTTCCCGCTGCTGGCATGCCAACCCTCCGTGTCGTTATACGGTCTGTTAGGGCATGCTCGGCGGCCAATACGACTCAGACGAGCGTCGACCCTCAATGCTAGTTCCACTAGTCCATTTAAACTCCTGGGAAGGTCCAGAACATAAATCTCCTTCTGGATCCGGTCCTCCAGCCCATGCAGGAACATGTCCCACTGCGCCTCCTCGTTCCACTGACATTCTGCGGCCAGAGTGCGGAAGTGAATGGAGTATTCCGATACTGAACGGTCTCCTTGGCGAAGGTCAGCGAGTAGTCTGGCCGCCTCCCTACCCGCCACGGCCCGATCGAAGACCCTTCTCATCTCCTCGGAGAGTGTCTGGAAAGAGGTGCAGCATGGGTCCTGGTTCGCCCACACCGCCGATCCCCAAAGGGCCGCTTTGCCTGATAGCAGGGTGAGTACGAATGCTACCTTAGACTGTTCACGGTTGAAGGTCCGTGGCTGCAACGAGAAATGCATGGAACATCTCGTCAGAAAAGCTCTGCAATAGTCAGGATCACCTGAATAACCCTCTGGTGTCGGTAGCCGTGGCTCTAGCTGGGAATCCGGCTCTGGCGGGGCGGGTTGAACTGCCGGTGTAGGTGGCGCAGCGAGACCCCCCAGATGTTGTAATTGTTGGGTCAGCTGGGATACCTGCGTCGCAATGGCTTGTACTGCCCGACCTGTGCTGGAGATGTTCTCCTCTTGTTGATCCATTCTCGTGATACTGCGGGAAATGAATTCGGTCAGACTCGTTGAACTCGCTGCATCCACTTGTGGTCAGATCGTTCTGTCACAATACAGAGGCGGATGCAAGATGCAAGCAACGATGGTTTAATGAAACAGTTTACAACATCAACAGGACAGACAGATTATACTCAGACGTAATCCAACCCAGGGCCTAGGGCGCATCCTCTGATGATAGCGTGCTGAGAAATCCAAGGGAGTGTGTCCGGCTGGGTAGGAAGGAGCACAGCAGATAATCCACACAAGGGCGGCGAGAGAATGAGCACTGACACACGACACAACCTCAGGGAAGAAACAACGATCTGACAACAAGAAACACAGGTTACAGAACCTATAAAGGGGAAGATAATTAATTCCAGCTGGCGCAGACAATCAGGCCAAGATAGGGAACCACGCCCACACAAACACAGGAGAGAGAGAGAGAGAGAGAGAGAGAGAGAGAGAAAAGAGAGAGTGAGGCAGTGGATTCATGAACCGTGACACTGTCTGCACCTAGGTCTTACCTTCAAACCTGATACTGGTAGAGGAAGAGACTATAAATAGTGTGTGGTCCGGCATTTTCTATGATTGATTTGTAGTTACTCATTCTGTTGCATTTATTTTCCAAAATTGAATTTGAGGTGCAGCTGCAGGTTTAGGACACGTGAGCAATGTGACAATTTGTGCATTTTTTTGTGTGTTTGACTAGTACCGTGTAAAATAGCAGATTTATTTGCACCTATCTAACATATTATGCAATGAAAAAGATCAGTGAAGCAGACACGTGTTTAGGAGGATTATGACATGTTCTAGTTTCCCAGCCTCCACTAACAACCCATTTCCTGAGAGATCAGCTCTTCTGTACCACACCTTTTCCCTTTGCCGTCTGTGTTACATATTCACTGTAGTTTCCCAGAAGTCCATACTTCCCTCTGAACCCATCTGCCTGTATGTAAGGAAATGTCTGTCATGGATTAGTCATATAAATGGAAAATTAAGAGAAAGTTCCAAACTGCTTCTGAACTTTGATCTGATCATGAATATCAGGCACTAATGGCTTTACCTCGGCTAGAACTATCAGATCTGAAAATACTTATGAAGAGTATCCCATCATATAGTGTGCTATTGCGGAGCTTTATGTGGAAGGTTAAACTTCGTTGCTCTACAATATGGTAACAGCGAGGTCTGTTGGCCTTGAGAGCTCGACCTCTCAAAAGGCAAAGATACTGTACAGACCGGGACAGAACAAGTAGAATGAAAAATGAGAAGAAGTATGTAATTTAACACCCCAAACCCCACCCAAATTAAAATAAAATGTTACATTATCGCAGGTGTCACTAAATGCATATGTTCCTAGCTCCAACAATGCAGCAATACCTAACAATATAAAAGAATACACCCAAATTGAAAAAAGAAAGGAATTAAGAAATATAGAAATGTTAGAATGAGCAATGTCAGAGTCTGCAATATAAATATACAGTGCATTCGGAAAGTATTCAGACCACTTGACTTTCCACATTTTGTTAGGTTACAGCCTTATTCTAAAATGTATTCTAAAATGTATTAAACTGTTTTTTCCCCTCATCACATTTACATAAGTATTCAGACCCTTTACTCAGTACTTTGTTGAAGCACCTTTGGCATCGATTACAACCTTGAGTCTTCTTGGGTATGGCGTTACAAGCTTGGGGAGTTTATCCCATTCTTCTCTGCAGATTCTCTCAAGCTCTGTCAGGTTGGATGGGGAGCGTTGCTGTACAGCTATTTTCAGGTCTCTCCAAAGATGTTAGATCGGGTTCAAGTCTGGGTTCTGGCTGGGCCACTCAAAGACATTCAGAGACTTGTCCCGAAGCCACTTCTGCATTGTCTTGGCTTTGTGCGTAGGGTCGTTATCCTGTTAGACGGTGAACCAGAAATGTTTTGGTTCCCTTCCCCAGATCTGTGCCTCTACACAATCTTGTCTCGGAGCTCTAGTGACAATTCCTTCGACCTCATGGCTTGGTTCTTGCTCAGACATGCACTGGCAACTGTGGGAAAGGAAAAGAAAGGAAAAGGGGGATACCTGGTCTATAAACAGGTGTGTGCCTTTCCAAATCATGTCCAATCAATTGTATTTACCACAGGTGGACTCCAATCAAGTTGTAGAACCATCTCAAGGTTGATCAATGGAAACGGTATGCACCTGAGCTCAATAGCAAAGGGTCTGAATCGTTATGAAAATAAGTTATTTTATTTTATTTTTTGTAATAAATTAACAAACATTTAAAATCTGTTTTTGCTTTGTCGGTGTGGGGTATTGTGTGTAGGTTGCTGAGGATTCTTAAAAAATATATATATTTTAGAATAAGGCTGTAACGTAACAAAATGTGGGAAAAGTATTTTCCAAAGGCACTGTATATGTATATGAATGTGTGTATAGACATCATGGACAGTTTATGAAAAGAAAATGTGTGTACAGCAGTAGCTATATAGGATGAGCCTTGACTAGAATACAGTATAGACATATGAAGTGGGTAAAACAGTATGTAAACAGTGTTCAATGACTATGTACATATAGGGCAGCAGTCTCTAAGGTGAGTACCGGACGGTAGCCGGCTAATAACAGTGACTAAAGTTCAGGGCAGGGCACTGGGCGGAGGCTGGCTAGTGGTGACTATTTAACAGTCTGATGGCCTGGAGATAAAAGCTGTTTCGGGTGCTTGTTGTGGCCCAATGCCATATTTTAGACACTTTATGTTGGTGTTTGTTTTATTTTGGCAGTTACCTGTACGTTGTTTACTCTCGTCAAATTTGGCTTGTTGACTTGTTTCAAAAAAGTTGGTTGTCTGAACAAAGCTCACACAGGCTACAGTACATAATGTTTGGTTTGAGATAACATTTGTGACAGCTTCAGAGATACAATGAGTGTACAAAACATTAGGAACACCTGCTCTTTCCATAACATAGACTGACCAGATGAATCCAAGTGAAAGCTATGATCTCTATATATTGATGTCACTTATTAAATCCATTTCAATCAGTGTAGATGAAGGGGAGGAGACAGGTTAAAGAAGGATTTTTAAGCCTTGAAAATTGAGATATGGAGTGTGTGTGTGTGTGTGTGTGTGTGTGTGTGTGTGTGTGTGTGTGTGTGTGTGTGTGTGTGTGTGTGTGTGTGTGTGTGTGTGTGTGTGTGTGTGTGTGTGTGTGTGTGTGTGTGTGTGTGTGTGTGTGTGTGTGTGTGTGTGTGTGTGTGTGTGTGTGTGTGTGCCATTCAGAGGGTGAATGGTCAAGACAAAACAATTTACGTGGTTTTGAACGGGGCATGGTAGTTGGTGCCAGGTGCACCAGTTTGAGTGTGTCAAGAACTGCAACACTGCTGGGGTTCTCACACTAACAGTTTCCCGTGTGTATCAAGAATAGTCCACCACCCAAATGATATTCAGCCATACCTTGTAGTGTCCATGCCCTGACGGATTGAGGCTATTCTGAGGGCAAAAGGGGTGCAACTCAATATTAGGAACGTATTCCTAATGCGTTGTACACTCAGTTTAGCGTTAATAGCTTTTTCAACAGTGTCATGGATTTTATAAGAAAGCTATTTACTGAAGTCTTGTCGGTGAAGCAGTATTAGGCCTAAATGTAGGCTAGTTATGACAAATATACAATTGCGCCATCAGTTGTAGTTTGAAAGGAAGAAAGGAATTATCTTTCTGTATTAGTTGTGGTTGTTAAGGCCATTTTAAGAGTTTGTAATTCATCCCCTCACTAGCTCAAATGGTATGGCCCTCCTGGAAGGGGGTGGGGTGTTTGAGGTGGGACATTTGTTCAAGAGGAACCAGATGGTTTTCAGCATGAAAGGTGTCAGGAAGGCCAGGTTATTTTAGGCTGGTACGGTCGTTCACATATAGAATAGTGGCCATAACTTTGGAGTTCATGGCTTCTGTTTCCTTAATTTATTTTATTTTGCCTGCTTGAAACGTATTTTTCTTGGATTTGTGTAACTCTAACTCTCAATCACTTCTGGAATCTGTACACTTTTGACCACTACAAGGCTACTGTTGAGTGTTTTGTGCTTCAATGCTCTTTTAATTTGTTAATTAATGAGTGGTCGGATTAAGTTTCAACAACTGCTTGGAAAGAATGGTGCGTATGAGACTCCCCTCTGAATAGCTGATACTATTTTTAGCTAGTTTATTTACAAAAGTATATTACGGAGTCCCACTGAGAGAAAGAGAGGGACAATTTAGACGATATGATTGATACATTTCTTCTTACAAAAGCTTATGATGTGCTTTGCAAACATCACATGTTCTGTCTTCTAAAGAAATGGTCTACTTTCGTCAGTACTTTCATCCATTTCTAAATAGTTTGTATTTATTTTTAAAGCCAATTGTAGTGAAAAATGAAACAGCTCTTTACCTTATGTTTGTGGTATATTATAATGCCGCAGGCTTAACACTAATGTTAAAGCCATCCACTGCGTAGAGAGAATGATACCTTTGAACTCTGCGTTGTTCCTGATGTCACCACACACGCTCAATCCTGCTGGAATTTTAATCAAATAGAAATGTACAGTAAAACTTGTTGGTCGTGTGGGCTTTGAACCCTTGGTGATCAATGGCTCACATTGTAGTTACTTGGCCTTCTATTGCAACATTTGGTTTGAAACAATGGCAGCCTTACATCTCCTGTGAACAAAACTAATTATTCCGTTTTGAAGGAGAAATGGGAACGCAGGGATTTGTGGTTACTTGCGAGAATATCCCCTCTCTATCTTGGGACCACAGTGTTATTCTTGTGTCTATGGTAAAGCACTGATTAAAACATTTGCATTAATTCAGTGAATTATTAAAGTTGTCCGAAATGGAAAGTTGGATTTGGTTTTAAAGAGAAGGCATTGTTATAAGTTGTATGAAAAAAGGCACAAGCATTAAATTCTTCTATTTGGAGATTTTTATGTAATATGTTGGGGACCCGAGAGGCGCAGTGGTCCTGGTTCAATCCTGGGCTGTATTACAACCGGCTGTGATCGGGAGTCCCATAGGGCGGCGCACAATTCGCCCAGCGTCGTCCGTGTTAGGGGAGGGTTTGGCTGGGGTAGGCTGTCATTGTAAAATAACAATTTGTTCTTAACTGACTTTCCTATTTAAATAAGGTTAAATAAATAAAAAAACAAAAAATGTGGAACTGGCACCACTGCAAGGCTTTTTAAGCCATACCATGGGCGCAACTTTCACTGGGGACAGGCAGGACATGACCCCCTCCCTCCCACCCCCCACATTCTGAAATTGACACCATAGAGCGTGCGGACAGGCTGTGTGAAGGCAAGCTTTGCTTATAGGACCAGCACGGGAGAGATGAACAGAGGCAGCTGCTTTCTGTGTTGCGTTTTTTCTCTGAGGTGTAAAAGCAAGCAGTGCAGAAACTGGCTACTCTTTAGTTGACTGATCTAGCTGGCAAGGTAACTGCTGTTTGACAGAAGGAAAAAAATATTCCCAGTGCTGAGCTAGTAGTGTAACTGACATGTTACGTTTGCTAATGTTTCATCCAATCTTGACTGAAGTTAATAAACTACTAGCAGCTAGCTAGTAGCTACCACAGCCAGGTCAGCTCTAGCTAGCCTCTAGCTGTCTGTCAGGTAGCAGTATCTAACAGCTGTTGTGTGTATGGAAATGTTACGTAGCCTTCGTTTTGTCCCGTTTCAACATAAGTACATTTGATGATGTACCATTAGCTAGAGCCGGCCAAAAGTTGGCTAACGTTAGCTAGCTAGCTCAATAACTTTAGCTATTAATTTCCCCTCAATCACACTAGACTTAAATAAAACGATGAAACCAGCATCTTTACAATTGAAGACCAATATTCTGACATTTTTCGTCACAATGTGAGTTTTTATTAGTCAGTATAGCAATGTAACGTTATTGAGCTCTCAGTTTCCTTAGCTAATTCCCTACTTTTCACACCGACACAGTATAAACAGCTCGGTAGGCTTCACTGTCATGGTGCACAGTAAGTACACAACACTGTGCTGATCATGTCTTAGCAGGATCAGATGGTGACAAGTGTAGGGTCAGACAGCCAGGGAAGACCAGTCTATGGAGCTCAGGTGAATTAAAAAATATATATTATAACAATCAGTGAATGGATACAAAGTTCCATCTTGAGTTGATGGCTACAGTCTGGGATCTGGGAATAATGGTCATTTCAATTATTGAACCATTTCTATTCTATAGTGCATAAATGTACACCGAGGTAATTCTTTGTCATGCATCATCTGAGTAGGATCAGGTGGTGACAGGGGTCTCATCAAGGTCAGGCAGCCAGGGAAGCCAGTCTGTGACGGCGCAGAGGTGAACTTTTTCAGATACAACACTTCATTCTCTCTGTGCAGCAAACACTGGATAAGCAAGAAGCTTCAAAGATTGAAACTATTTTTAAGGCAGTCTGACCAACCTCTAAAGTTGATTTTCAATCTGTATCAAGAGTTGATAGAGGCTTTACCCGATGGTACAAAACATGTAAAACAAAAATGTGAGGAAGACCTGGGAGACGTTATAGGTGATGATGATTATTATGATGATGATGAACGGATACAGATACTGTATGTTAGAATGCTCAGTCATGTGCATATAATCTCAGACATAAATTACTGCAGTTTAAGTGAAACTGAATATCATGCACTCAAAAATGGTCTTATTCTGCTGAAAACACAAAGGGGGACATATTTGCATATGTTATGGTCTTGTGAAGGCTGGCTGAATTATGGCAAAGAGTGTGTTATTTTATCTCAGCATGTCATATTCTCCCTTCTCCCTGTTTTTGTTTGCTGGGAAATGTTGATACTGGAGACTGTTATCAGAAGAAACTGTGTAACCTAGCATTTACAGCAGCTAAGAAATGCATTGCCTTTAATTGGAAGGTAGGTTATCCTCCCACAATGGATGAAATGTCAAGTGATCTATCACTAGATTTGATTTATTACAAGATTAAGGGTATACTGTGCAACTTTCATAAGGTCTGGATGCCTTATGTGGAATACTGTTCAGCAAAAGGAGTCTTGAAAACATGCCTACATCAGGGGAGATACCTATTTAGGCAATCCCTAGCTGCTGGGCTGCTCAGACCTGGCCCTGGGGTTCTGCCGTTGTGTTGGTTGTCACTCTGACCTTGGCCTAACACACTTGAAACCAATAATGATCCCCTATCTGAGTGGGCTGTGTTTGGTTGGGGCGCTGCAGGGCCGTGGACCCCTAGGGGCAGGACGGGGTGACCCAGCTATATTGTGTGCAAGTAAAAAGAGCTCTACAGGACTATTAGGCCTATGATAGGAATGATATGGAGGATGTACTGTTTCTGTGTGTTAATGTGGAGGTGTATGTGTGTTTTTTTTTTAACTTTTGTTTTCCAAAATGCTTCCTTGAGACATTACAGAACAAAAAAAAGATGGGAAGGAAGTTGTTGGGGAGAGAGCTGAGTTATTAGATACACTGGTGGGCGTGCAGGTGGCTCGACCTGGCTGGGTGGTCTGGCTGAAATTTGACAAGAGGATGTCAAAATCAAATCAAAGTTTATTTGTCACGTGCGCCGAATACAACAGGTGTAGACCTTACAGTGAAATGCTTACTTACAGGCTCTAACCAATAGCGCAAAAAAGGTATTAGGTGAACAATAGGTATGTAAAGAAATAAAACAACAGTAAAAAGACAGGCTATATGGAGTAGCGAGGCTACATACAGACACTGGTTATTCAGGCTGATTGAGGTAGTATGTACATGTAGATACGGCTAAAGTGACTGCATAAATGATGAACAGAGAGTAGCAGTAGCGTAAAAGAGGGGTTGGCGGGTGGTGGGTCTTAAAGATAATCAAAAGTTGTCTTTGTACTTTACTTGTTAGAGTTGTCAATTTGTTAGGCTACTGGTTAAATGTGCAACACAATATTGATTATTGAATTATCCTAGATCTAGTTCAGTCTTATCAATCGCTTAAACATTTTTAATACTGATCTCTTACCTAGCCTGATGCCTGTAGGTGTTTTTGCTTACTTTTTGTTGTTCTAAATAGATACCGCTAGAAGGGCCATGGGCCATATTAGATTGTGTAGAAATGCAGAAAATGAGCTTTAGATGCTCCCAAAAATGGGAGGACCCCCACACTTCTAAAACCAAAGGCGTGCCCCAGGGCCATACACAATGTTGTCTATTTTATTTTCTGGTTTCATGGTCCTCAGAAATTCCCTGAGAAGTACAACAGTCAGAGAAGAACATGATCATAAGATAGCACATAAATTATGTGTTATATAGTAATTGATGCTCTCAGCAGCACAGAGAACACACTATCATAAAATATGTAGATCCTCTCAGGACACTGTGGTTTAAACCCAGTGCTGGGGATTTCCTGTCGGCCATTAGCCTCCCATCCATCCTACCCCACCCCGTTCCACCATGGCTCTGTTTCTCCGTGGTGTCAAACATAGAAGCAACACCTCCACTACCAGAGACAGACACATTTCCTGATCAATACTCTCTCCCCCAACCCAAAGCAGAACGGCCACCGACTGTTCTGACCATTTTCTCACCTCACACCCAGATGGGGAAACAGCATCTTGCTCTGTGGTTAACTTTCACTTCACTCTAGAAAAAATAAGACCACACTGCTCTCTCATAGAGACCCACATCTCCCCTGTCTAACCTTCCAGTCAACCTGTGAAAGACAGGCAGGCAGGCCTCCTGCTCACCTCTCATGTTCAGAATGACAGTCCTCCCTTCTGTTCCCCTTGGACCCCTGAAGAGACAGCCACATTTACATTCAGACAGTCATAAAATCTAATCAAGCATAGCAACAAGTCTCATAAAAATGCTCAATGACCTGATATATTGGGTATTTTTAGATTACTTTGATTATGAAACACAGTTAGGCTAACATAAGCGAAAGCTCCATATGCTGGCAACTAAAAGAATTTGAGCCAGTAACGCCATGATTGACGTACATTTGCTGATGAACGAAAAGACTGTGGTTGAAGTGTCTCATACTGTAATATGATTTATACGAATGCAGCGACCTGTATTTCTTTGTAAAGATCTGCTGCCAATTTAATTACTTCAATCATCACTTGTAGAATTACAATATGGCATCCATATTATATACTTAATTATTGTATGGCTGTAAAGCTTGTGCACTATAGATAGTGGCAGTGAAGTACACAAGTCAGAGAAGAACATGATCAGTGTTCCCTTGTAAGGAGCTCTGAATGAAGATGTGTTAAGACTCCCCAAGTCTCAGCTGTTCTGGTGTCTGATGGTGTCAAGGTTCAGAGGGCGGCTTTAAGACTCAGCATGAGGGAAGGACTAGACTCCAATTGGCAGGCGGCTCAATTGAACACCGTAGGGAAGGAAAAACAGATGGTAGCGCTGGTCAGGATGCTGCACTTGCCTCAAGGCAAATCTGTTTGAAGTTTCAACAGCCTTCCAGCTGCTTCTCGAACTGATCACAGGGAAGGGACAGTGGATGTTTAGAGATGAGAGGCGGGATATGGAATAGTGTACTATTTTGGTGAGGGAGCTTTCTGACATAACAATAGGAGATTCCTGTAAACGTCAGTCACTGTAGTATTTGTTTTGTTTTTGGGTGTCTTAGGTTTTGACTTTCCCTTTGGAAATGAATCATGTTGCTTAATGACTCCACAGCAGAGACGATTCTGCTAGTTTGGCTTAAATATGTGATAGAAACCCATGAATCCATTATGAGGACATGAGGCTAACCAAGTCTCAATGGTGGAAGTGTATCTCATGTAGCTATTTTAGTTTCAGTGGGGGGTTTGTACTGGTTTAATCTGTTTCCAATGAGTGATCCCAATGAGTCTGCATTTACAGTACCCCAGACCTTTTCCTGGAGCCAGTTTGCTGTATGGCAGTAAGGGAAAGGAGATCTGCATGGGAAGGAACCCACACAGCTCACTCTACAGGGCTTTCAGCTTGAAACTCATTAATTAACTACAGGTTCCTTACAACTACTCTAATCATCTCAATGATGATATGGGCCACACAGATTTAGTTCATTTCTCCCTTGATAGAAATGTTGATGTCCTGAATAACTGAGTAGACTGGTAATTTGGCAGTTGTTCAGATACTGCTCTATTCCTTCTGAAAGTTGGTGTTGTGAAGACGTATTTCACAATTTTCCAGTTACTGCTGGAGTTTCAGGCTTTCCCTGGTGGAGAGCACAGTGAAACAGTAATGGTGCTTGGGAACACAGGCCTCCAGTTATGATATTCAGTCTGAGCTTGGGGAGTAAGGGAGTTAAGGAATGTCGCAAAGAGGTGGAGTCCCTCCGAGAGGAAAAGAGAGGGCCAATTTAGACAACTTACAGTAGACTATAGTACAGTAAACTGATGCTAGAGGTCTTTGTGTGAAAGGCTCATTGGTTACCCATACGAAAAAGTAATATATGGCCATATTTGGCCTTATATATAAAAGAATGTGACTTAGATTTTAAAATACATTATCATATATTTCAATAATCTATATAAATCTCACAACCCCATACAAAAAAATTATAAAAAGGGTAAGTATTTCATCACGCAAAATGAACTGAAAACATTATTTTTTTTGTTCTATGCATTTATTGCTTTGAAATGCATTCCAGAAAATTTATAGTTGCAAAGAATAAGCCATATCTCAGACTGGCCAATAAAAAGAAAAGATTAAGATGGGCAAAAGAACACAGACACTGGACAGATAAACTCTGCCTAGAAGGCCAGCATCCCGGAATCGCCTCTACACTGTTGACGTTGAAACTGATGTTTTGCGGGTACTATTTAATGAATCTGTCGGTTGAGGACTTGTGAGGCGTCTGTTTCTCAAACTAGACACTCTAATGTACTTGTCCTCTTGCTCAGTTGTGCACCGGAGCCTCCCAATCATCATTCTATTCTGGTTAGAGACATTTTGCGCTGTTCTGGGAAGGGAGTAGTACACAGTGTTGTACCAGATCTTCCGTTTCTTGGCAATTTCTCGCATGGAATAGCCTTCATTTCTCAGAACAAGAATAGACCGACAAGTTTCAGAAGAAGTTCTTTGTTTCTAGCCATTTTGAGCCTGTAATCGAACTCACAATTGCTGATGCTCCAGATACTCAACTAGTCTAAGGAAGGCCAGTTTTATTGCTTCTTTAATCAGGGCGACAGTTTTCAGCTGTGCTAACATAATTGCAAAAGGGTTTTCTAATGATCAAATAGCCTTTTAAAATGATAAACTTGGATTAGCTAACACAATGTGCCATTGGAACACAGGAGTGTGGGCCTCTGTACGCCTATGTACTGTAGATATTCAATAAAAAATCTGCTGTTTCCAGCTACAAAAGTAATTTACAACATTATCAATGTCTGCACTGTATTTCTGATCAATTTTATGTTATTTTAACGGACCAAAAATGTGCTTTTCTTTCAAAAACAAGGTAAGTGACACCAAACTTTTGAACGGTAGTGTATATACTTTAAATCAATGCGTAAATCTTACACGTAGGGATGAATTATTTTCTAGATGCATTTCATGTTAGGCAACCTTAGGACTACTTAGTTGTTTCTTGTATATACTGTAGTTGATACTTGCAATCTCCTTTTGAGATTAGATTGAGATGACGTAGACTAGTGTAGGTTTATCATTTGTGATGGCAGATAGTCTAGCGGTTTAGAGCCTTTGGCCAGTAACCAAAAGGTTGCTTGTTCTGAATCCCTGAGCCAATAAGGTGAAACATTTGTAAATTTGGCTTGAGCAAGGCACTTAACCCTAATTTCTCCTGTAAATCACTAGACAGAGTTTCTGCTAAGTGGCTAAAATGTGATGTACACATTTTGAGAATGCACAGAAACGTATAAGAATATTTATTTTCGTACACTATAGTTGTGACTGCCCATAAGGTTATGGAATCACATTGTATTCATAAAACATGGTTTAGATATTGTTTTGATCCATATCTGTAGATGGTCGTAATCCACTATTATTTTAGGTTGAGTCCTCCAAGGATTTACTTTGGGAATTCCTTATGCCTGTTGTCACAAGCAGGGGGCAGAGGAGCACAGCGGTTTGCATCTTCCCTACCCTTAAATTAGGTTTTTAGTGTTTTGTGTGGTTTGTTCTATTGTTTTATTACCATGACTACAAGTATCACTGAAATAATGCTCCAATAACATATACTTAAGCAATAATACATGAGACCATGACATTTGTATCATGGCTCTGGTGTGGTCATGGCCTCCAGAGTATTGTTGCTTGTATTGTTGCTTTTATACAACGGGTTACCAGCATTAAAAATCAAGATTATTTCCCAAACTATTTTTTCTTTTACAAAACATGACGCTACATTCACTAACACTGGTTGTCAAGTGACATTTTAGGGGCTCTTTGGTCGTTAGTTATTTTTGTATTGACTGCCATGTAAAGCAAAACTACCTAAGCGCTGGTTGATAGTCCCAGAACCTTGATTTCTAGAGAAGCGGTCCATGGTTCAGAAAACAGCGCACGTCTGGTCTATCCATAGGAAAATTGAATGTCAGATCGAAACATTGTATAGAGGCGCTGTCCATGGATCTGAAAACAGCGCTGAAACATTGTAGCAAAGACATTGATACAGCGGATCAGAATAGAAACCACAATGACCTTTTTTTTCAGATGGTCACAGAATCGACAGCTATTTGTGATACACATAAAATTGCACATTTCCATTCAGTGTGTAATTAATGAAGTAGTTGTCTAACGCCAAGGTCTCAAGCGCAGCTGGACGCCATTTCTCAGGAACAACTGCCTTGTCACACGCAGCTGTTAGGATGTTACTACATCTCCTGTTTCGGTGGAAGACCATCTCCCATGAACTGTATTGTTTTTAAAAGTGACTTTGAGATTCTGTATGAAAAGCGCTGTATAAAAATAAATATTATTTAAACTTTTTTTTGTTACCAGGTGGTTGTCTGAACCAACCACATTGCTAAAAGGCCACATTGACAATCTTCCGGAGGAAGTAATGTCAGTTTCTTATTTAGACTTATTTAGATTCTATGAATTTATTTTAGCTTGTGTCAAGCCAATGTCATGCACCAGCAGTGACAGTACTGGTAAACTGGAAAGTGGTAAAGCCAAATAAAATTCTAAACCAATTCTAGATAAGCATCTGTATGTGCATTGTGGTCTTTCATTTGGCCGTCACCATTGCCTTCCATCAAGCTCTCCGAATCTGGTTGGAGAAATATGTAAAGTGATAGTTTTGCGGAATTTCTAGCTTTGTGTAACAAGTCAAGTCATAACCAACTAACTCTTAATTTAGAAGTCATTAGGTTGTAACAGTAGTACAATACATTGCGTATCTTTGTGTTTAGTTTTTTCCTTTTCAGAACTGGAGGCTAAAGAAGCTTGTAATTGGCTGCAGGCAGCTGGATTTCCGCAGTATGCCCAGGTCTATGAAGGTAATAAATAATTAAGTAATGACTCAAACAAATTATGGCAATCATCCATTGTTATCGCCAGTAAGAAACTGCTAGCCACTGGCTGCTAACAGCTGAGAACTGCTAGCTAACTGTCAATCTCAAAAACGGTCAACAACTTCGGGAGTACAGACCCCCAGAAATCTTCAAACTGCCGAAAATACACAGAGAATAATAATTACTATGTCAAGGGACAGTGTTTTTATTTTTTAAATGGCATACTTAACCAAAATAAACTTGACAGAGTTTGCAAATGCTAACACATTAGTGCATGAAATTAAGTTAATTCAAATGCTGGGTGCGAATGCTGGAATTAAACAATGCACTATGCAAATGAGCAAAGGTTGTGTGCATTAAGGAAATATACGCCTGTCTCTAATAAGCTCCTGTTGTGTTAAGTGATTTTAAGCAAATAAACGCACAGGCTATTAATTGAAGTTTTACGAAATGTTCCACCAAGTTAATACGACCACTATGGTCCAGAGAGACTTGTTGTGTTTGGTTAGCTCCTACAGTACAAACAAAGGTTTCCATCGTTTAACTTTTAGCTCATCAGTGCATGTACTATAGTGATATGAAACAATCCACATTTGCTGCTATATACATAATGCAATCATCTCCTTTCACCAATTGCTTCACTGGGGGGTTAGAGGGTGTTAGAGCCAGTGGTGGAAAAAGTACTCAATTGTTCTAGTTGAGTAAAAGTAAAGATACCTTAATAGAAAATGACTAAAGTGAATGTCACCCAGTAAAATACTACTTGAATAAAAGTCTAAAAGTATTTGGTTTTAAATATACGTAAGTATCAAAAGTAAATGTAATTGCCAAAATATACTTAAGTATAAAAAGTTTCAAATTCCTTTCAAATTCCTTATATTAAGCAAAACAGACAGCAAAACATTTTCTCTTTTTATTTATCTACGAATAGTCAGGGGAACACTCCAACACAGACATCTTTACAAACGAAGCATTTGTGTTTAGTGAGTCCGCCAGATCAGAGGCAGTAGGGATGACCAGGGATGTTCTCTTGATAAGTGAGTGAATTTGAACATGTTCCTACCCTGCTAAGCATTAAAAATGTATCTAGTTACTTTAGGGTGTCAGGGAAAATGTATTGAGTAAAAAGTACATTCTTTTCTTTTGGAATGTAGTGAAGTAAAAGTTGTCAAATATGAATAGTAAAGTAAAGTTCAGATACCCCAAAAAACGATTTTAGTAGTACTTTTGTATTTTATTTTTACTTAAGTAATTTACACTACTGGGTAGAGTTGGCTTAAAACGGGGTAGCAGAATATATACCTGACCCTTAAGCTATATGTCAGTTATGATGCAGAAGCTGCCAATGGGCAATGATATTTCCCTCAGCTCAGTAGTCTTCTTATCAAGCTGTCCCCATGCCTAGCAAACATGATAATTGAATATGCTGCTTTCACCAGGTTGAAAGCTAATTTAATTGCAATAACTGATTATTCTTGTCTGCATCACTTTTAATTTGCTGGTTGTAGCTATTCCCATTCTATGGAGCATGAACTCAACATGTAAATCATAGATCAAAGTCTGGCAAATTTGAAAAGGCCCAAGGTTCAATGTTAGTGATAATTCACATGAATTAGAAATGAAGAAGAAGAAGAAGCTATAGTACAATAATTCTGATTGAAAGATTTAGTGTTGGTGGTAATGTTAACAAATAATCTCCTTTCGCTACTGAATTTTATTCTCAACCTATCTTAATCGTTTTTGAACTTTGTTTAAAATGCTAGGAATTAGTACTCATCAGATGTAAGGGAAGCACCCTCGTCTAACAGTATAGCCACTGCAAAGGAAGTAGAGAGAAACAAAAGCTTGAAATGAGAAGACTCAGGAATGTTGTGTGACACACAGTTTTCTTTCTCTAACATACCCATGCACACAAAATAACCTCTCGTAGAGCCACACAGAATTAACCAACCAATCACACCCATTCAACATAGCGCACTGCGGCACCGAACCCCCGAGCTCAAGCAGTCCCTCAGCCTAAGTATCCCAGACGCTTGCATTAAAGACCGGTTTCATCAAACTGTTGTCAAAAGATTAGCCAATACCATCCAGAGTCATGGAATATATCTTGATCAGTAATGTGAAGGCTTGTCAAACATGATTGTTTTGCTGATTTAGTCGTAACTATTTAAAGCTGTTCAGAATATACAGTTGAAGTCGGAAGTTTGCATACACTTATGTTGGAGTCATTAAAACTCATTTTTCAACCACTCCACACATTTCTTGTTAACAAACTATAGTTTTGGCAAGTAGGTTAGGACATCTACTTTGTGCATGACACAAGTAATTTGTTCAACAATTGTTTACAGACAGATTATTTCACTTATAATAACTGTATCACAAATCCAGTGGGTCAGAAGATTACATACACTAAGTTGACTGCCTTTAAACAGCTTGGAAAATTCCAGAAAAGGATGTAATGGCTTTAGAAGCTTCTGATAAGCTAATTGACATAATTTGAGTCAATTGGAGGTGTACCTGTGGATGTATTTCAAGGCCTACCTTCAAACTCTGTGCCTCTTTGCTTGACATCATGGGAAAATCAAAAGAAATCAGACACGACCTCAACAAGACCTCAACAAGTCTGGTTTATCCTTGGGAGCAATTTCCAAACGCCTGAAGGTACCACAATCATCTGTACAAACAATAGTACGCAAGTATAAACACCATGGAACCACGCAGCTGTCATACCGCTCAGGAAGGAGACGCGTCTGTCTCCTAGACATGAGCATACTTTGGTGTGAAAAGTGCAAATCAATCCCAGAACAACAGCAAACTACCCTGTGAAGATGCTGGAGGAAACAGGTACAAAAGTATCTATATCCACAGTAAAACGAGTCCTATATCGACATAACCTGAAAGGCCGCTCAGCAAGGAAGAAGCCACTACTCCAAAACAGCCATAAAAAAAGCCAGACTATGGTTTGCAACTGCACATGGGGACAAAGATGGTACTTTTTGGATAAATGTCCTCTGGTCTGATGAAATAAAAATATAACTGTTTGGCCATAATGACCATTGTTGTGTTTGGAGGAAAAAGGGGGAGGCTTGCAAGCCGAAGAACACCATCCCAACCGTGAAGCACGGGGGTGGCAGCATCATGTTGTGGGGGGTGCTTTGCTGCAGGAAGGACTGGTGCATTTCACAAAATAGATGGCATCATGAGGATGGAAAATTATGTGGATATATTGAAGCAACATCTCAAGACATCAGTCACAAATGTGTCTTCCAAATGGACAATGACCCCAAGCATACTTCCAAAGTTATGGCAAAATGGCTTAAGGACAACACACTAAGCTTGTGGAAGGATACCCAAAATGTTTGACACAAGTTAAACAATTTAAAGGCAATGCTACCAAATATTAATTGAGTGTATGTTAACTTCTGACCCACTGGTAATGCGATGAAAGAAATAAAAGCTGAAATAAATCATTCTCTCTACTATTATTCTGACATTTCACATTCTTAAAATTAAGTGGTGATCCCAACTGACCTAAGACAGGGAATTTTTACTAGGATTAAATGTCAGGAATTGTGAAAAACTGAGTTTAAATGTATTTGGCTAAGGTGTATGTAAACGTCCGACTTCAACTGTATGTATTGCCAACGACTGCAGGCAACATGTCTCTCAAAATGAATGTCTGCACATGCCCTGTGGAATGAATTTTATATTGGCCTCAGCCAAAGGCGTCTTTGATGTTTCAAAGAAAGAAATGGTTTTGATCTCAGAGGTTGGTCATGTTTTCCTAGAACCTGATCAAATCACTCAACAGTATAACCTACCCGCAAAACATACAGTCATATACTTTGACATGGCCGTATGCTGTTATTCTGGTGTCTCTGGTGCAGAGAGAGTAAAGTTCCCATTGTAATAGTGTCAAAACACACAGGTATTAACATATCCATGTCTCTTGATCTACAGCGGCACTGTTTCCGTTAGACATCTCCTCTGTGAAAAAAGACCATGAGTTTCTGGACCAGGATTCACTGAAGTCACTATGCAGGTAAGACATTACATTTCCAGTACCTTTCACGTCTGCATCCAAGTTTCATACTATGATTAATGCCGAAAAAACAAGCTTCTGACAAACAGTTCCGCCAAATCGTTTGCCAATTTGCAGCAAGCTCATCTTTTCATATGTAAAGAACTGTTGCAAATTTGCAGTGACTTGTGAACTTCTGGCAAACAATTCTGGGAAACTTCTAGCAAATATTGTACTGTTTGCTGCAAATTATGAATATGCTAATTAAATCAGGGGTTTGGTTGCTTTGTGTATTAACAACATTGAAATGTCAAATATACATGACCAAATATAACTTTACATTAACTTGCTTCTCACAGAGTAAACTAAACATACTAAATATACTAAACGGTATGTATTCAATGTCTTTATTGATAAAGATACATCCAAAACAACTGAAATCATCAGCATGCTAATAGAAAAAGAGCAAAGACTGAATGTTTCCCAAATAAATTGTTTATTTAATATTTTTGGTAGCTACAACATGTACATGAGACAAATGTGAACATTATGGGGGATGTTGACCTTAGGAAGTTTAAACAGGCAACTACAGAATTGACATGGCCCAAGTGATAACAGAGCAATGAGCTTTCAACCAATAGACAGGGGATTTTAACTAGGATTAAATGTCAGGAATTGTGAAAAACTGAGTTTAAATGTACTTGACTAAGGTGTATGTAAACTTCCGACTTCAACTGTATGTATTTTTCAGCAAGGAAACAATGTTTCTGCCTTGTATAAATGCTATATAAACAAATGCAGCTGGCATAAACCGGGATTTAGGCCTACTAAATCTACCTTTTAATGTGTGGTCAACTGTTCCTATAGAGCCACAGTATACAAGATTTGTCTCCAGCCAAGCTTCAAAACAATTGATTCAAATTAATTAACTAATTATTATCTTCACTCTAGACTGGGGACTCCATCATTAAGAGACAGTTGTCTACTAGCTGTCTCTTCTTCCTGACCGAGGTGTATAAGGCTTGGGTGAAAGAAAAGCAACATAAAATTGTTTATGCCTAATATGGCAATTATTATTATTTATTTTTTAATTCATTATTGTTAAAATACATTTCAAAGCCATGCATTTGAGATTCCTTGACCTGGTGCACATACATTTCTCTGTCCTCGGTTTGATTGAAGGCCGCAATCAGTGTTTATGACTTGTAACTGAGTGCTTCTAGAAAGAGAGAAGGAAGAACACATGATCAAGATGAGCTAGTTTAAAACAATGAAAGATCGAATTGTTACAAACAAATAATTAATAGGCAACATTTATGAGAACAATACATGCATTTAATTACCTTATCAAGCTTGACGAATACACACAAATGTAACACCCCAAAAAATATTGAGTGAGTGGTGCATCACAAATATCTTTCCAGGGTGTTGACGCCTCCTCTTCCCAAAGCAGCCTCTTCCAACACCACGGGTAGGGGGTAGGGTATTCATTTTCAAAAGTGAAAAAGTATATCCCTAAAAATATAAGGCAAATCATTAGTAAGCTTGTGTAAAATCTGATAGCTAATGTTAGGTAGCTAGCTAATCACTAACTAGCTAGCTAAGCGCATGTCAGTTAGTGGTTTACAGATTGAAACTGGTAACGTTATCAATAAAATGTGGGCCACCCTATGCAATAAAACATGACATTGCTAACTAGTAATCAATTAGCTAACACAATTTCAAAGTCTATTAAGAAGTTGAACAAGTTAGACACTCACCGGACAACTTCGGAAGGTAGCTAGCAACATAGCTTGGTTTCCATTTTCCAACAGATTTTTATTTCCCCCCAGACTGCTTGTCAATGGTTACTGGTCTTGGAACTCATGTGTCCGCCAGAAACGGTTTCTGGTAAACTGTTTGCCGCTAGTGCCAATAAATACTGGTTTGCCAGGTTTGCCACAGATTCAAATAGAATCTAGAGAGAAAAAAACCTCAGCCGAACTAGTTACTAGTGGCAATAAATATTATTGTGGCCAAAAGTTTGCCGCAGATTCACCACTAGTGGCAACCTTCTTGCAACATTTTGTGGCACACTATTTCGTTTGCAGCAAATTTGCCACAAACTTGCAAGAAGTTTGCGTAATTTTTTTTTTCAGGGTATGCATTGCTGGTAATGATTTTGCATTTCATTAAATTACCCTTACCGTACAATTTCTGCTCCTATGAGGAAATCTAATTCGCATAATACAAAGATCCCCATCAAAATCCGTCTGTTTAAGCTAGAGATATGTTTCCACATCTACTGATGTCGCCCTTCTGCATCTGCGGTGGAAGGTGGCAGAGCTAGAGCGGTGTTTGTCAGACCATGAGACATCCCAAAAATTGGTCTTCTCAGGAAAACATCTGTAGCTTCCGAACGGTTTGGCCTACAAAATATTATGACCAATATTGAAAGATGAGACTCTCACAAACACTCTAGGACGCCCACAAGCCTAACAAGACTCGTCTGAAGTCTTGTTAGGCTTATTATGGAAGTACGGTATTCTTGTATCTCTCAGATATAGGACAGACACTTCAGAACAAACTTTGTTTTGATATTTTTGGGGGGACTATCTGATGTTCCATGTAGTGAATCTGTTATTCAATGCATTTCTATTGGCTAATTGCAGTAATACCAAATAAAATAAAAATCCACATTTTTTATAATATATTTTTTGTTATGTTAACGGGTCTCAAAATTCTAAATCAAATTGCAAAAAAAATCCTTGGTATGACAAGATTAAAACAATGTAATATGTTATCTTAGAACAGTCATTAACTCGATCATCAGTTGCACAAATCTATGAATAAATTAACTCTGTTGAACAGCATTCTGGTGTATGGGCAAACTATAATTTGAGTTGATAGGATTTCTCTCTTTCTCTCTGTGTGTGTGTGTGTGTGTGTGTGTGTTTGTGTGTGTAAGAGCAGTATAAATACATGACTGAGTTGCCAATTAAATCCCACAATCGCTTAAGCTCTGAGAGTCACTACATGCTATCAGGTTCTCCTCAGAGGAGTAGCTATGAATCTATGTTCCCAGAATACAAATATACTTAACAAAATATAGGACAGCTGGGCATTCTAAAAAATATTGAATTGATCATTTTTTGAGAACATGGCATGTGTGACTAATAAAATAATTCTCAAGATAGCACATTTCTTATGAAAATATAATGATGTTGTTACATTGATTACCATTAAGCAGCGACATGTTTAAGATAATTTTTGGAAAAGTATTGTGAATGTCATAGCTTGTCTTCGACACCAGCATAAATAATGAAGGTGAAGAGGGGCCCTTCGATATGATACGATACAATAACGATGAAAAAATAAGATAGACAAACTTTTTTACTGTCTTCAAGTTCCAACTATTGAAACTTTGAGCTGTATGAGAAAAGTTGAACTGTTGTCTATCTTCAGCAAAAAGTCACGAATCAAGCAAAATTAAGTTAATGGTAGACCTTCTGACTCTTGACATTTTTTGACATATCATTTGGAGAAAAAAAACCTAAATAAACCTGTTAGTGAAAGGCCTCACACATAGACTCATTTAAATCTGTGGTGCAGCAATTTACATGGTGTGAAATTCACTCTGGGGTGGAGTGATGTAAAAATAGAACAGCCTGGCTACAAGGCCTTCATGTCTGCATAGTCTTGCACTGAATTATGTTCTGTTCCAAAGATAAGTCATGCATTTTGATCCATCAAAGATGTTTGAGCCTTCTTGAATTCCAATTTTGGGGGGTGGAGGATTTGCATATGTGTTTTCATTCACTATCAAGTCCCATCGCATGGGCCCTAAAATAACCCCTTAAAAATATAAATATATACATGAGATGCAAACTGATCTGGAACACAATTACTAAGGGATGCCAGGTATGTATGTGGTCCTTAAAACATACCAGAAATATTACACATTATGCGAGATATGGCGGTGGAAATGCTTTAATGCGCAAATATTGATAGAATAACCCTCACATTGAAGTGTTTTTGGAGTCACGCGATGATATGCTGTGTGGTCCTCCCACTACGACTTGGGAAAGCATACAGTTTAATAGGCTACAGATGAAATAAGTTATAATGAACTTCACAGGGTGGTGAAAGTGCATGATGATGATGCTTGATGCTACTTTCCAATAAATGTCGAGGGTCTTATTCTGGTGACATGATGATTGATGCTTGGCTGCTGTTTGACAAATAAAAATGATCTCACTCTTTTGTCCGTAATAATTTCATCATGTAGCAAATACCAGGCTGTATCTGTGAGCTGTTGGCTAGAGCGCATGTGCCAATACCAGATTGGGCACATTCGCTATATAACACAACATTTTTAGAGACAAAACCATCAGCAGAGTTGAAAGTGCGATGGTAACCCATTTAACTTTTATGTGTGCTATGTCATCATGCACAATTTGATGAAAAAACGTCTCCGGTGGGAAAATGCGCATATTTTATTCATGTAGATTTTTTTTTTTATTCACCAGAAAATCTGTTGCCAATTGGATGGAACCTAGCTACTGACATGAAAAACAGAATGATTTGTTTTTGTGAATTCACATTTTTCTTATCAATACCTACGAGTTTAACTACCTACAGTGGGGCAAAAAAGTATTTAGTCAGCCACCAATTGTGCAAGTTCTCCCACTTAAAAAGATGAGAGAGGCCTGTAATTTTCATCATAGGTACACTTCAACCATGACAGACAAAATGAGAAAAAAAATCCAGAAAATCACATTGTAGGATTTTTTATAAATTTATTAGCAAATTATGGTGGAAAATAAGTATTTGGTCACCTACAAACAAGCAAGATTTCTGGCTCTCACAGACCTGTAACTTCTTCTTTAAGAGGCTCCTCTGTCCTCAACTCGTTACCTGTATTAATGGCACCTGTTTGAACTTGTTATCAGTATAAAAGACACCTGTCCACAACCTCAAACAGTCACACTCCAAACTCCACTATGGCCAAGACCAAAGAGCTGTCAAAGGACACCAGAAACAAAATTGTAGACCTGCACCAGGCTGGGAAGACTGAATCTGCAATAGGTAAGCAGCTTGGTTTGAAGAAATCAACTGTGGGAGCAATTATTAGGAAATGGAAGACATACAAGACATACACTGATAATCTCCCTCGATCTGGGGCTCCACGCAAGATCTCACCCCGTGGGGTCAAAATGATCACAAGAACGGTGAGCAAAAATCCCAGAACCACACGGGGGGACCTAGTGAATGACCTGCAGAGAGCTGGGACTAAAGTAACAAAGCCTACCATCAGTAACACACTACGCCGCCAGGGACTCAAATCCTGCAGTGCCAGACGTGTCCCCCTGCTTAAGCCAGTACATGTCCAGGCCCGTCTGAAGTTTGCTAGAGAGCATTTGGATGATCCAGAAGAAGATTGGGAGAATGTCATATGGTCAGATGAAACCAAAATATAACTTTTTGGTAAAAACTCAACTCGTCGTGTTTGGAGGACAAAGAATGCTGAGTTGCATCCAAAGAACACCATACCTACTGTGAAGCATGGGGGTGGAAACATCATGCTTTGGGGCTGTTTTTCTGCAAAGGGACCAGGACGACTGATCCGTGTAAAGGACAGAATGAATGGGGCCATGTATCGTGAGATTTTGAGTGAAAACCTCCTTCCATCAGCAAGGGCATTGAAGATGAAACGTGGCTGGGTCTTTCAGCATGACAATGATCCCAAATACACCGCCCGGGCAACGAAGGAGTGGCTTCGTAAGAAACATTTCAAGGTCCTGGAGTGGCCTAGCCAGTCTCCAGATCTCAACCCCATAGAAAATCTTTGGAGGGAGTTGAAAGCCCGTGTTGCCCAGCAACAGCCCCAAAACATCACTGCTCTAGAGGAGATCTGCATGGAGGAATGGGCCAAAATACCAGCAACAGTGTGTGAAAACCTTGTGAAGACTTACAGAAAACATTTGACCTCTGTCATTGCCAACAAAGGGTATATAACAAAGTATTGAGATAAACTTTTGTTATTGACCAAATACTTATTTTCCACCATAATTTGCAAATAAATTCAAAAAAAATCCTACAATGTGATTTTCGGGATTTTTTTCTTCTCATTTTGTCTGTCATAGTTGAAGTGGCCTCTTACAGGCCTCTCTCATCTTTTTAAGTGGGAGAACTTGCACAATTGGTGGCTGACTAAATACTTTTTTGCACCACTGTATCTAGCCAACGATATGTCTCTCTTTCAGGTTGTCATTGTTAAGAAATTTGAAACTCAAAACAGTTTTTATAGATGGCTAGCTTATTTTGATTGGCACTGCACTTGTAAACAACCCAGAAACATGGATATTTCCCATGTTTATTCATTTGATCTCTTTCATTTCCACGTAGGAGGCTGTCAACCTTGAACAAATGTGCCTCTATGAGACTGGAGGTCCATTTTCAGTGCAAACAGGTGAGTAGACCTGTAAATGTGATCTGTCTCTGTTTTTTGTGCGCAGGCCAGTCACTAGATCCACTGCTATTGTTACATGCATCTGACTTTCACAGTATATCTGAGTTTGCTGGATGGCATTGTACACTGCTCCAAAAAATAAAGGGAACACTAAAATAACACATCCTAGATCTGAATGAATGAAATATTCTTATTAAATACTTTTTTCTTTACATAGTTGAATGTGCTGACAACAAAATCACACAAAAATTATCAATGGAAATCAAATTTATCAACCCATGGAGGTCTGGATTTGGAGTCACACTCAAAATTAAAGTGGAAAACCACACTACAGGCTGATCCAACTTTGATGTAATGTCCTTAAAACAAGTCAAAATGAGGCTCAGTAGTGTGTGTGGCCTCCACGTGCCTGTATGACCTCCCTACAACTCCTGGGCATGCTCCTGATGAGGTGGCGGATGGTCTCCTGAGGGATCTCCTCCCAGACCTGGACTAAAGCATCCGCCAACTCCTGGACAGTCTGTGGTGCAACGTGGCGTTGGTGGATGGAGCGAGACATGATGTCCCAGATGTGCTCAATTGGATTCAGGTCTGGGGAACGGGCGGGCCAGTCCATAACATCAATGCCTTCCTCTTGCAGGAACTGCTGACACACTCCAGCCACATGAGGTCTAGCATTGTCTCGCATTAGGAGGAACCCAGGGCCAACCGCACCAGCATATGGTCTCACAAGGGGTCTGAGGATCTCATCTCGGTACCTAATGGCAGTCAGGCTACCTCTGGCGAGCACATGGAGGGCTGTGCGGCCCCCCAAGGAAATGCCACCCCACACCATGACTGACCCACCGCCAAACCGGTCATGCTGGAGGATGTTGCAGGCAGCAGAACGTTCTCCACGGCGTCTCCAGACTCTGTCACATGTGCTCAGTGTGAACCTGCTTTCATCTGTGAAGAGCACAAGGCGCCAGTGGCGAATTTGCCAATCTTGGTGTTCTCTGGCAAATGCCAAACGTCCTGCACGGTGTTGGGCTGTAAGCACAACCCCCACCTGTGGATGTCGGGCCCTCATACCACCCTCATGGAGTCTGTTTCTGACCGTTTGAGCAGACACATGCACATTTGTGGCCTGCTGGAGGTCATTTTGCAGGGCTCTGGCAGTGCTCCTCCTGCTCCTCCTTGCACAAAGGCGGAGGTAGCGGTCCTGCTGCTGGGTTGTTGCCCTCCTACGGCCTCCTCCACGTCTCCTGATGTACTGGCCTGTCTCCTGGTAGCGCCTCCATGCTCTGGACACTACGCTGACAGACACAGCAAACCTTCTTGCCACAGCTCGCATTGATGTGCCATCCTGGATGAGCTGCACTACCTGAGCCACTTGTGTGGGTTGTAGACTCCGTCTCATGCTACCACTAGAGTGAAAGCACCGCCAGCATTCAAAAGTGACCAAAACATCAGCCAGGAAGCATAGGAACTGAGAAGTGGTCTGTGGTCACCACCTGCAGAACCACTCCTTTATTGGGGGTGTCTTGCTAATTGCCTATAATTTCCATCTGTTGTCTATTCCATTTGCACAACAGCATGTGAAATGTATTGTCAATCAGTGTTGCTTCCTAAGTTGACAGTTTGATTTCACAGAAGTGTGATTGACTTGGAGTTACATTGTGTTGTTTAAGTGTTCCCTTTATTTTTTTGAGCAGTGTATATTATCATTGTTTTATATTCCATTTTACATGCTCAAGTAAGTCTATATTTACTTTGCACGTATACATAGCCCTTGTCAATGTAAATTATCCATGTTAAAAAATGCACTCTAATTGTTGTCTCATCTGATGCAGAGTGAAGATTCTGAGGAGGATGACCTGTGTGCCATCAGTGACCGCTGGGCTTTCCAACGAGAGAGTAAGACGTGGTCGCGACTGCGTACCCTTTCCCCGCACATATCCCCCAGCGTGGAGGTCCTCTCCTCCACCACCCTGCTCCCCATGAGGGCCTCAGCCAGTAGCGAAAGCGTGGTCCCGTGTGGCTCAGTTGGTAGAGCATGGCGCTTGCAACGCCAGGGTTGTGGGTTCAATTCCCACGGGGGGACCAGGGTTCAATTCCCACGGGGGGACCAGGATGAATATGTATGAACTTTCCAATTTGTAAGTCGCTCTGGATAAGAGCGTCTGCTAAATGACTTAAATGTAAATGTAAATCATGAGTGACTTCAGTAACCTGGAGGTCACCTCCACCCACAGCAGCAGCAGCCTGAGTGTGGAGAGTACCAGAGAAACCACGTCCAGCAGGGGAACCCCCTTCAGTCAGGTCACCAGCACGGCAGAGCCCTACACCCTCACCTCCCACCATGAATCCCGTGGCTCCCAATCTCTCAACGGACCCACCCTGAGCAGTGAGGACCAAACTGCATTTGCCAAAGACCTGGTTACTGTTCCTGTCTGCAGAGAGAAGACCAAGAGGTGTTCCAAGACCTTCCTGAGGAGAATGGAGTTGTTCAAGAGAAAAGAGAAAGAGAGGGAAGTAACAGATGGCCAAGTTGTGACCACTCAGCTGCAGCTCCCACTAACCCCTGGCAGTTTGCATTGCACTCCCAATGAAAGTCTACCTGGTTTAAAAAAGAACACTACAGGTAATAGCAGTGTAAATTACAGCGGAAAGGCCCATACGATCTGTCGAATTACAGCCAGTAGGTTCCCAGTTGTGGCCAGAGCTAAGGTGAAGAACAGTTGGCTCTATCTAGAGGACTATGAGATGGGAGGGTGGAAGGGATCTAAACAGGTTAGTCAGAAGAGTGGCTATGGAAATGGAATAGATTGTCTGGTTCATCTGCCAATGGACCACAAGTCAGGAACATTCCCCAAATCCCTATCCATCGAGAGCCTGTGCACTACTTCCAACTTTCACGAGCTGGGTGGATGGCAGATGGAGGACGTCAACCTCTCCTTGGGCAGCAGTCAGGATTCCCAGGACTTCAACATGTTTCCTAGAAGAAGGAACTTGTGTTCCTCCATGGGGAGCATCTATGACAATATGCCTGAGGCTAGTGGCAGTTCAGATGAGTTGAGAGAAAAGGTATTTGAGCATCTGGATGATATCCTTCAACATGTCCATGGCCTTCAGCAGAATATAGACCAGTGGTGTCAGGAGCTCAATGACGAGCATGAGGAGGAGGACAATGACGAGACCAGAGAAACAGCATGCTCCTCCAGCCTCCATTTTGAGGAGCAGTCTATGTCAGATGTAGGCACAATGGCCAGTGACTACGACAGCACAGGAAACTCATTGAATGAGGTGGAGGATGTTGAGATGAGAGAAAGGAGGGACTCAGGAGTGGGCGCTTCCTTAACCAGGCCAAGCAGGTAAACATACACTCAGCTGCCAGTTTATTAGGTACATAGTACCAGGTCAGACCCTGCTTTGCCTCCAAACAGCCTGAATTCTTTGTGGCGTGGAAACGTTGCTCAATTGGTATCAAGGGACCTAACGTGTGCCAGAAAAACATTCCCCATACTATTACACCAGCAGGTTGACACAAGTCAGGATGGGCCATGGACTCATGGACTCATTCTACTTATGCCAAATCCTGACTCAAATCAAATGTTATTTGTCACATGCTTCATAAACAACAGGTGTTTCACTCAGTGAAGAGGCCCTTAGAGGCCCTTCCCAACAATGCAGAGAAAAAAGAGAAATAGTAGAAAACATTTAAAAAACTATTTTTAATAGAAATAAATAAATAGAAAAAGTACCCAATTGTCATACTTGAGTAAAAGTAAAGATACCTTCATATAAAATGATTAAAGTAAAAGTCAACCAGTAAAATTCTACTGGAGTAAAAGTCTTAAAGTATTTGGCTTTAAATATACTAAGTATCAAAAGTAAATGTAATTGCTAAAATATTCTTAAGTATCAAAAGTAAAAATAATTTTAAATACCTTATGTTAAGCATACCAGATGGCACCATTTTCTTGTTTCAATTATTTATGCATAGCCAGGGGCAAGCTCCAATACTCAGACATAATTTACAAAAGAAGCACTAAGAGTGTGCAAAACTTTCATCAAGGCAAAGGGTGGTTACTTTTAAGAATCTCAAATATAAAATATATTTTAATTTGTTTAACACTTTTTTAGTTACTACATGATTCCATGTGTTCCATGTGTTATTTCATAGTTTTGATGTCTTCACTATTATTCTACAATGTAGAAAATATTAAAAATAAATAAAAAATATTGATTCAGTAGGTGTATCCAAACTTTTGACTAGTACTGTAAATGTAGTGTCACTGTGGGGACGACGTCCTCAATGCACTGAAGCCGGTGATTGATGTGGTAAACTCCTCAATGCCATCGGATGAATCACGGAACAGTCTGTGCTTGCGAAACAGGGCTGTATCTTAGCATCCGCCTCATTGGACCATTTCTGTATTGAGTGCGTCACTGGCACGCCCTGTTTGAGTTTTTGCTTGTATGTCTGAATCAGGAGGTTAGAGTTATGGTCAGATTTGCCAAATGGAGGTTGAGGAGGAGCTTTGTATGCATCTCTGTGTGTGTAGTAAAGGTGATAGAAATGAGGTAAAACAGATTTCAATTTTCATGCATTAAAGTCACCGGCCGCTAGGAGTGCCGCCTCTGGGTGAGCATTTTCTTGTTTGCTTATGTTCTTATACAGCTCCTTAAGTGCGGTCTTAGTGCCAGCATCGGTTTGTGGTGATAAATAGACAGCTACGAAAAATATAGATCAAAACTCTCTTGGTAAATAGTGTGGTCTACAGCTTATTATGAGGTATTCTAACATTACAGATCGCACACCAGTTGTTGCTAACAAGGAGACACACACCCCCTCCTCTGAGCTTCCCCGACGCAGCCGTTCTGTCCTGCCGAAGTATAGAAAAAACAGCTAGATTTACACTGAGTGTACAAAACATTTAAGGACACCCTCCTAATATTGAGATATTGAGTTGACCCCCCCCCCCCCCCCGGTGGACCATTCTTGAAACACACGGGAAATTGTTGAGCGTGAAAAAGCCAGCAGCATTGCAGTTTTTGACACAAACTGGTGTTTCCTACCATACCCCGTTGAAAGTCACTTAAATCTTTTGTCTTGCCCATTCACCCTCTGAATGGCACACATACACAATCCATGTATCAATTGTCTCAAGGCTTAGAAATCCTTCTTTAACCTGTCTCCTCCCTTTCATCTACACTGATTTGAAGTGAATTTAACAAGTGACATTAATAAGAGATCATAGCTTTGACGTGGTTTCACCTGGTTTGTCTATGAAATTGAAAAAGCAGGTGTCCTTAATATACCATGTCCTTGTTCAACCACGACTCTGAGAAACATAGGATTTTACAGTTCTTCAGATCACATCGATAGTCTCGAACGGAGCTCATCCAGTTTATTCTCCAGTGATTGCACATTTGCCAATAGAACGGAGGGTAGAGGCGATTTATCCTCTATCCGATGTAGTCTCGCCAGGTCTCCCACACGTCAGCCTCTATAGCGCCGTCTCCTCCTTCGAGTGTCAGGGATTTGGGCCTGGTCCGCGATAATCAATGTCTTTTAACCGACTCATTGAAGTAGAAGTTCTCGTCCAAATAGAGGTTAATGATAGCTGTTCTGATGTCCAGAAGCTATTTTCGGTCATAGGAAAATATGGCGGAAACATTATGTACAAAAGAAGTTAAGATAAGCGCAAAAACATACTCAAAATTGCACAATTGGTCAGGAGCCTGTAAAACGTCCGTCATTCCCTCCTGTGCCATCAGCATAATGCAACAGGAACCAGGAATCGTCAGACCAGGCAATGTTTTTCCACTCATCAATTGCCCAGTGTGTCACATCTGCTCCTGCTGCGCTCTCTGGTCTTCGTCCTGTGTCTTCTTGACCTGCACGTACTATCCCTGTACACTCTCTCTCTCCCTCTCCCTCTCTGTGTGATTGTGTGGTTGGAGACAGGTGTGCTGGAGTCAGAGTAGATCCCTACCAGTTGCAACTTGTTCCATAATGAAGACCTCTACAAATACTCAGTCCTGCCACTTCCGCTCTGCCAGATTGTAATCTCTGCTCATTACCGCTCTGTCGCTGGCTCCTGTTCCACATCTCACCACCCAACTACCTTGCTCTGGATTTTACTCACCACCACTACCTTGGATTCCCCTCAGGACCTGTTTACCCTGTTCTACTCAGCTAATTCCAACCTCAGTCTCCATGTCTGGTTTTTCTGCAACTCATCCGAGCTTACCCGGATCTGCACTCCATATCTCCCTGTGTAACAATAAATATTTGGTTCATTCATCCCTGTTTCCTCATCTGAGTCTGCTCTTGTGTTCCCCTGTGTCGCTCTGCTTAACACAGTGTTGGTGATCGCGTGCCCAATGGAGCCGCTTCTTCTTGTTTTTAGCTAATACGAGTGGAACCCAGTGTGGTCGTCTGCTGCAATAGCCCATCTATGACCAGGACCGACGAGTTGTGCGTTCCGAGATGCAGTTCTACACACCACTGTTGTACTGTATGTTTGTGCCCCACCTGTTTGCTTGCACAATTCTTGCCATTCTCCTTCGACCTGTCATCAAGAGCTGCTTTCGCCCACTGGACTGCCGCTGACTGAATGTTTTTTGTTTGTCACACCATTCTCGGTAAAACCTAGACACTGTCATGCGTGAAAAGCTCAGGAGGCTGGATGTTTCTGATATACCGGAACCGGCGCGCCTAGCGCTGATGATCATGCCTCACTCAAAGTCACTTAGGTCACTCATTTTCAATCGAACAGTAACTGAATGCCTCGATGCCTGCTTTATATAGCAAGCCACGACCATGTGACTCACTGTCTGCAGGAGCGAACCATTTTTGTGAACGGGGTGGTGTACCTAATAAACTGGTCACTGAGTGTACATTATTATACACATTATGTTATAAACATGAAGATAACATGTTCAGGTTCATCCATATTTTTACAACATTTTAAATAGCTCTTGAAGTTTAGACAGAGTATAATAGTAAAGACACATGAATGAAACAATTTAACCGTCTCTAAGAAATACCACAAATGGATGCTCATAGCATCTCTATCGATCAACATTCACCTTTATTCCCATTACATTTCCCCTCTCTCTAGGAAGCTAAGGTGGTATAGTTTCCAGAACTCTCACAGGCCGAGCCTGACTTCAGCCTCCCAGGAGATTAACCGCCAGTCAGCCGCTCAGCTCAACCTGCTGCAGAAGTTATCTCTGCTCCGGCTCACTGCTATCATGGAGAAGTACTGCGAACCCAACAAACATGGCTGGAGCTGGTGAGTGGAGGGCCCTTGGGAACTGGAGAGTGGAGACTGAAATTGAGATAAAGGCCAATACGTAGGGAAGTGCACTCTATTATACTGACCTTTGATATGCATTTAACCAGGGAATGAAAGGTTCATTTCAAGAGATTCATGTTTCCAATTACTCAGAAGCAAGTATTGCTTTGTTTGTGGTCAGGATGTTGCTTTTTAAAATTAATTGTATTCATTGTTCCATATGGCAAGGCCTTTGATCTACATGTCTGCAGCTAATGTATAGGATTATAACAGTTACATCTGCTTTTCATAAAGATGGCTGTTAAAAAGTTTGATTTGAACAATTTCACAATCGTCTCTCGTTCAGGCTCTTATTTCCTATTCGGATGACTCATGCTTCTCCAAAGTAAATCACATTTTCCTACATAAAGAAACTAGGTAGCCTGGCGGGTAGGAGCGTTGGGCCAGTAACCACAAGGTTACTGGATCGTATCCCTGAGCTGACAAGGTAAAAAATCTGTCATTCTGCCCCTGAACAAGGCACTTAACCCACTGTTCCCCAGGCGCAGATGATGTGGATGTCGATTAAGGCAGCCACCCACACCTCTCTGATTCAAATGCGGAAGACACATTTAAGTTGAATGCATTCAGTTGAACAACTGACTAGGTATCCCCCTTTTCTTTGCAATGGCCATTTTAGGACACGCTCAGTTGTCAGCAGTGAATTAGCAGGTTTTATTCTCCATACTAAAAGGTTCCAACTTTAATGTATCTCCCCTCTTGTACTGTCACCCAATTAAGCTTCTTCCCTCAGCTGAAAAAGCATTATGTGAATATTCAACAGACAAAATGGAAACTGTTAGACCAAACAGTTTTCATATAAAAAAAGACAGATGTCCAGGGAAAATATCTAATGTTACCTGTGGTCAGGCACGTGCACAGATAGTCTACCTGTGCTTGAGCACCTGCCCCTTGCCCTCCCACTCACCAAGTGCAGTTTTGGGAGGGAATATAGTTTTTTTTGTATACAGTTTTTGTTGTTGTTCTGATCCCACTGCCCGCAAGTCGTTGTCATGTCATCAAGTTCGCCACCCCCCGCCCCGGACCCCGTCAGTTGATTGCGCTTGTTGATCTTGCCCTGGAGCTCCCGCATGATCGGTTGCATCTGTTTCCCGGTATACCGGGCGCGCAGGTATCCAAACATGTCTTGAGATGCGTGAGTGTGTGTAGCAAGCTACCTATTTTAAATATCAACAGTACTGCCACAGCTGCAGCAGAACATTTGATTAACACTTGATAACACTTGATTTACATCATCATCAATATTCGTTCTGTTTGGCTGATATGTGCAGCAGAGAGAGGCAGAAAGACATAAAGAGGAGCTGCACCTATGACCCAACTCCCTCCTTTCTTCAGTTGGGAGTTGCACATGTGTGTCAGCAGCAGCCACAGCGGTAGTCGACTTTAGCTAACCGCCATATACTAAAATATCCACACAGGCTACTAGCCAGCCAGCCATATATCATGAGTTGAAATATTATGAATATTATATTATTAAGTTATTATTTAGGAGCACTGAAGATGAATCACAATCAATAAAAAAGTTATTGAGCTAGCTAACTAGCAGATGTGCATCAATCATCAACATGTATGATCAGCGATAGCCCACCCTTTTTGCCCGATGTCATTCATGTCTTTAGGAGGCAACTAGCTTGATTACAATTTTGGATTGGGGAGTGGGTTGTTGCGGAAATAAATAGGAATATGCAAAAAAAAAACTACATCGCTACAGAGGCTGTTAGTATGCTATGAATTTCGAGATATGAATTATTACATGTATTTCAGCTAACAACCTACATGCTGATATCTACATGAAAAGATTGAATCTCCCTTTTCCTCCGTTTTGGCAGGTCAATTCCTAAGTTTATGAAGAGAAGTAAGGTCCCTGACTACAGGGACAAGCAGGTTTTTGGTGTCCCGCCAATCATCAATGTCCAAAGGAGTGGGCAACCCCTACCCCAGGGCATTCAGCAGGCCATGCGCTACCTCCGCAGCCAATGTCTGGAAAAGGTACATTCACTCTCATCCCCTCAAAGTGATCATATGTTCCCTCATGCTACATTGTGTGTAAAACCTTATAACTTTAGTATGTGTTCCACTCTAGATATATTATGTTATTTCCATTGTAGTGAGATTTCATGTACTTGGTGATACATTATATATGATAATGCATTGAAGTTTATGAATTATGCTAATACATCAGTGACATTAATAAAAGTTTTTCTCTACTTTTCCTGTCAAGGTTGGCATTTTCCGTAAGTCTGGGGTGAAGTCTAGGATCCAGACTCTGCGTAAGCTGAATGAAAATTCTCCAGATCATGTGAGCTACCAGGGCCAATCAGCCTACGATGTGGCCGACCTGCTGAAACAGTACTTCAGAGACCTGCCTGAGCCCGTCCTCACCACCAAGCTCACTGATACCTTCCTGCAGATCTACCAGTGTGAGTCAGTGGCTCTAAGTCAGGGAGGGCAACTGGCGGCCTGTGGGCCCCCCCCTTTTGTAGGCCCGTGGATCAATTTACAAAAGCGGCCCCACCGACCCCCCCCAAAAAACGTTACTGTTGAGAGTTAGAATAGTGCAATTTTGAAAGGTAGTTGTGCATCAGTCGTTTTTCTCTTGTTATGTCAGTCACTGAAAGTCACTGGGGACCCTCATGAGGAGTTCACATTTTTTGTAGCCCCAAAGTTGCCCATCCCTGCTCTAAGTGCTCCCCACCCACTCTGGAAAGCACTGAACTCCTGTGTCTACTTACCCCTCAGATTACCCCTCAGCACATAATTCTCAGATTTAAATCATTGACTAGATAGTCTCCTCTGAGAAGTCAATCAGCTTATTGAGAGGCATAATAATGATACAGTACTCTATGATGTCCCCCAGCTAGGATTTTTCAGCTGCAGTTAGGATTTATAGAGGTTTTACAAACATGGCATTAAGTCATCGTCTAGATTTGATGTCTGGTTGTAATCTATATGGAATGTCTACTGCTATAATTACCAGGTTCATTCAGATGTCATCAGTTTCTTCATTATCATGCTAAGATCTTAAAACTTAAAAAAATAAAGGAGAGCTGCACACTCTAGGATCTCAGATGCAAAAATGTAATGTCCAACGTTTCAACAGACAAGCTGTCTTCATCAGGGTATAATGACAAACACTGCGGGGTGACTCGTTTATATAGTGTCAAAAGACACACACAGGTGTCTGTCATCATGACCGGGTGTGGCCTGATATCATTGGTTAATTCTCATATATTAAAATAGCATCTTAAAATGAACATAACAATTGACGTTCAGACACCAGCCTTGGTTTGTGTTCTCGGTCAAATGACCATCTTACACATCAGAACATCAGAGATTCCAAAGATGGTGATGGTATCTGTCATGTGTATTTTCCAGGTGTCCCTAAGGACATGCGTCTTCAGGCAGCCCAGGCTGCAGTCATCCTGCTGCCTGACGAGAACCGGGAGGTCCTGCAAACCCTGCTCTACTTCCTCAGTGACATCGCTTCTGCTGAGGAGAACCAGATGACAGCTGGGAACCTGGCCGTGTGCCTGGCCCCCTCCATCCTGCACCTCAACGTCTCCAAGAAGGAGGGCACCTCCCCTAGGTATGTACTGGTATGAGTGTGTATCATGGCATGTATTGATTTGTTTTGGCGTGTGCTGCATGGCACTTAATGCCTTTGCAGCTGGATCATTGTTTTTAAATGACTCCCAGAGCTCCCTCTGGTGTATTCTCTTGCACTCCTACATCCATCACCATTAGGGAACATGAGTGCTTTAGTGGCTCCGCTATACCCATTCTGATTGATGACTCAAGTCAACATTTTGTACAAACAAAACTACCTAGGACTGACAGTGTTGGACCAGTTGTTTTCCTCTGGGTTAAAGAAATGACCCAACATTCTGCTTATTATCATCCTCATGGATGTGTCATGTCAAAATGGAGCCCAAACAAAACTACAGAGGTCAGACAGTGTTGGACCATTAATTTTCCTCTTGACTATTTCCTCATCACATGCTGCATATTGACAACATTGTACTGTGATTGAACTCAAAGCTTAGAGGATGACTGTGACGTGTGTTGACAGTGTTCCATCTTTCTGCCAGATTAATCCACCGAAAGGGGGCAGGTGGAAAACCAGACCACAAGGACCTGAGTGAGAACATGGCTGCCAGTCAAGGGCTCAGCCACATGATTGTGGAATGCAAGAAATTATTCCAGGTATTATACAGAATAGTGCATCTACAGTCCTTGAAGTAAATTATCTCTGTTCTGAATAGCATGATCCTTCAGGACAATCAGTCTCTACCAAAAGACCATCCAGCTGCATTGACTATTGTAAAAAAAAATGTGACTGGTTTATTTTTAAGAAAGATTTGTTTTAGAATGACTGAAATAATCATGTTTTCACAGTGTACCGTACATAGAATAAATGTGATATCGGATATGAACTTGATGTACTTTCAGAGGAATTCAGTAGGCTACACTATACATTCATGAAAACTGCTATATACATCTCTGTAATTCATTTAAAAAATAACCCAATTGCCCTCTTATTTGACGTGACAGATCCCTCATGAGATGATGTTGCAGTCGCGGAAGTCCTACGTCGCAGCAGATGCCCAGCCACTCCCTCTCTACGGCCTGGGCCTGAACATGAAGGGCAATCCTGTGGATTACAGAGCCTACCTGGAGGATAACATCCAAGCTGTACTGAGGGAGGCCATAGCAAAGAGCAAAGGATGGCACAGTGCCCCAGGCCCAGAGAACACAGAGTTGACCTACAAGAAGGTACGGCTCAGTGACTCTGCTGCATGCTGGTACTAATGCTGTCTGTTCTCATACAAGAGCAGAATTTACTGCTCAATCATACTAATATTAGTTTTTCCTGCAGGCAGAAGAGCCTCTAGCCTTTTGAGGGTCCTAAGCGAGATTTGGTTGGGGGGGCCCTTCCACCTTACGGGCAAAACATTTTAGTGCATTTCAGTGTTGAAGTTAATTTCCTGCAATTCTACTCATTTTGCCATGGGGTGTAAAGAACATTTTGCAGTTTTAAAACGAATTTCATGCAATTTTACACATTTGTCCATGGGCGGAGAGAAAGTGTTGCAGTTTTTAAGCTAATTTCCTGCAATTCTACACATTTTTCATAAGATATCCGAGTGAGAGTGACTAACAAAATCAATGGGGGCCCCCTGGAGGTCAGGGCTCCTGGGCACATGCCCTGCGTGCCCGGTCGGTAATTTGGTGATGTTTACTACAAGGTTTAGATAGCTGACTAGACTACCTTAGCAATCAAAAAAAATGTAGTTGACATAGGCTAACTGAGTGACTGTCAGTGACTGACATAACGAGTGGAAAACTGCTAATTCACTACCGCATTTCAAAATTGCACCTTGCACCTTGTATTCTTATTTTCTAACTCTTAACAGTAAGTTGAGACCCTGACTGAGTTCCATTAAAAATAACAACAAATAATAATAATCAGCCCCCTGCACCTCTCTGATTCAGAGAGATTGGGTTAATTGCAGAAGACACATTTCATTTGAAGGCATTCAGTTGTACAACTGACTAGGTATCCCCTTTCCCTTTCCATAATAATAATAATAATAAATAGATGACTATTTATATATATATATTTATGACAATTTTTCAACATCACAAAATATATTAAATATTTTATTTCTAAATGTTTTGGGTTGGGGGCCCCCTAGCGGTCATTCAATCACAGGAGCATGTTTGCCAATTTTTTTATTTTGACGGGAAATTGAGTTTGAATTTTGCCCTACATTGTCACGACAGTATGGCCTTCAATCTTTGTATGACTGGAAAATTAATTTACCATTTGGCATAGCTTCTTTTGCTGTTGGAATGAAGTGAATCCTGTCCACTTTGAAGAGTGAAGGCACGTTAGCTAGCTTGTTAAAGCTACAGTATACGGTCTAGTCCTGAACCATAAAATCACAATCCATTTGTTCTCTTCAGGTAGGTGATGGCCATCCCATCCGTCTTTGGAAAGTGACCACAGAGATCGAGGCCCCGCCCCAGACAGTGTTGCACAGAGTTCTACGTGAGCGCCACCTGTGGGATGATGACCTACTACACAGCCGTGTAATCGAGGCTCTAGAGGACAACACAGAGGTGTATCACTATGTGACAGACAGCATGGCACCTCATCCCCGCAGGGACTTCGTAGTGCTGAGGTACGCATGGCGGACGAGAATAGCTGTTTAATAATTGTCTGTCTTGCCAGGTGCTCTATCCAAGGCCTCATTGGGAGACATGGACTGAAGGGCAGTGGCCAGAGACCAATCATTCTTATGTCTGCCCTTTTATCAGGGTTAGTCAACATGTTGTTGATTCAGTAAGGTGAATTGTTAAATCTTCAGGCTGTTGATTGAAACCAAAGATGACAGCAATGACCCTTGCTGTATTTTTCTCCTGATTAGGCGGTGGTGTAGAGACCTTCCTCGGGGCCTATGTCTGCTAGTGTCCTCCTCTGTGGACCATGACAACGTTCACCTGGAAGCGGGGCTACGGGCAGTGCTGCTAACCTCACGGTTCCTGATTGAGCCCTCTGGGATGGGCCGGTCCAGGCTGACGCACTACTGCAGAGCGGACCTCCGGTAGGAAACCAGCTATGCATTCATTTCTATTGGACACCATGTTTTTTGTGATGATTTAAATGGCTAATTGATGCCTACGCACAACATGTTGACCTCGAGTTCATGCAATTAATTTGCACCTTGCCATTTAAACATAGTCATAATTACCATGAAAAGAATTATGCAACATAGATTTGTTGTGTGAAAGATAATCTAAATGTGAATGCTATTGATATGTCTTTCTGAGTGGGTGAACCTCCGCTGTTATTGAAGTATGTAACTGGATCAGAATGTCTTATTTGCCCTTGTGTTGTCATTTTTTTCAGGGGACGATCACCTGCGTGGTACTGCAAAGTGTTTGGCCATCTCTGTGCAGTGGAAGTTGCTAGGATACGGGGCTCCTTCCCTGTGCTCACAGCGAGAGGAACAGAGACAAAGCTTTGAGCTCTGAGATGGCCAGACAGCCCACCTCAGACACATGCTGCCTACAGCTCACAATTACTCAAATTTAGAGTGCCAATCTGTAGCATTATGTTACATCTACCTGACAAAATCTCCACAGTGTCATCAACATAGGACTGACAGGATGTGGACTCTCAGATTGTTCTGATGCCCCATTAGGAGCCACTGTGGGATTGGTAGCAATATTCTAAACAAGTCTATGCATTAACTCACGATAACATATTCAAAAGTACTCTGAAGTAAATAAAATAGTTTATATATGCAAAATCCATTCCTGTTTGTTCTGTACGCTATGCAATTTGTGATAAATTCACAGAGCTAATATATTTTACTACTGTGATTCGCTGCGTCTCAAACATAAGAATGGCACCTTACCTTGCTATTTGAATAGCTAAACCCAGTATTGATGATGCAAACATACTTAGATGTTAGAGAGAAAAGGGTTGCTTACTGAGACATCTTAGTGGGTGCTAGTGAGCTTTCTTATATCTCCTAGATATCGGACAGACACTTCAAAAACTTATTCCTTATGATATATTTTTTTGACTCTGTTTTGCCATTCATTTGTGTGTTACTCAATGTATTTCTATGGGTTATAGTAGTAAAGGCCAAATTCAATATTTTATTAAAAAAAGGTTTTAATATTCTTTTTTCATACTGACAGGGGTCCTAAAATTCGAAATCAAATAGCTAAATGATCCATGGTATGACCATCTTAAAACAATTCCATGTTAGCTTAGTAGACCCCCCTCCCAGGCCTTGCTTCGGCTGTACATTCTCATCAACTGCTTGTATTACTCAAGTGTTTATCATCACACACTGCATGATAAACATCTGAAGAGGGGGCTCTACTCTGGACTTCCTGTTATGTCTCTTCCTTTTACTCCTATCTTTATAAGTCTAACTGGTTAACCTCCTCTCACTTTAATTTAGCTGCTGAGCTCTAGGGATCAGTCTTCTTCCCCAGATCTTCAGAAGTTTAAAAATAGGAACAGAGACATTTTTTTAAATGGGCAAATATCTTTTCACCAAGGCCCAAACTATAAGATATAAGCGCGGAGCTCAAACGTTAAAATAAATCAAACATTGATGTCAGTTAAATATATATTCATGGGTAATTTGCTATAGAATGGGAAAGGATTGTAGCATGCTCCACAGTGGACAGACAGCCCGAGCTTTAGGAAACGTTAGTGTAGCTTGCTGATTTGCTGTAAGTGTGGCAGGTAGCCTAGTGGTCAGAGCGTTGGGCCAGTAACCGGAAGTTTTCTGGATCGAATCCCCGAGCTGACAAGGTAAACATCTGCTGTTCTGCCCCTGAGCAAGGCAGTTAACCCACTGTTCCCTGGGTGCCGTGGACATGGATGTTGATTAAGGCAGCCCCCTGCACCGCTCTGATTCAGAGGGCTTGGGTTAAATGTGGAAGACACATTTCAGTTGAAGGCATTCAGTTGTACAACTGACTCGGTATCTTCCCTATCTATTGTGTCTCAGTAATCAGTGTTTTATTTATGTCTGTATGATTGAGTCCTATGAATGTGACTACCAGTATGTAAGTGACTATAAGTGTCTGTACAGAATGTAACCATGGTCCATGGTCTTATTTTTCTGTTGGGCATTATGTACAGGGATGATGTTTTGTTTGATCTAATCTTAATCCGAGTTATGCAATGACTGAATGCCTTTAACCTTTTTCAGTGTTTTCTTATGCCATATGCTTTACATACAGTACATACACTAGTAACCAGTGCTCCTAACTGGAATTACGCCCATTGAATAATTTAAACAATTGTGTGGAAACAATAACCATAAACACAGTTCTGTGAACTACAGTGCATTTTTAACTTAATCATTTTTTGTAACACATAACAGGCTGTTATACTTATCATTGAAGCAGTAGTAAATAACTTAACATCTTAGCCCACAACGTCTTTGTCTCATCTATTACTCTTTATTCTCCATTTACTACCTATTTGTATTACACGGCTCTGACTGTAAACATATTACAAAAGCAATAGATGTTGTGAAATGTGTATTCTCTCCCTAAATCCCCCGGCCCCTTTTTCACCACCATAATTTGTATTCTTGTTTATTTTCTTGTCACAGTTGAGCTTGAAGCAAGCTGTATCACTGCATCAGTATGTGAAATTTACCAAATGTCACACACTAAAACCTGAAACATATTACTAATTTACACTGTTTCAATTCCATTGATTTTTTTATTATACATTTCTACAATGCATGTGCAATGAGTTTACAAATCATTAAGAACAGATGCTCTTTGCATGACAGACTGACCTATGTGAATCCAGGTGAAAGCTGTGATCCCTTATTGATGTCACTTGTTAAATCCACTTCAATCAGTGTAGATGAAGGGGAGGAGACAGGTTAAAGAAGGATTTTTAAGCCTTGAGACAATTGAGATGTGGAATTATGTGTGCCATTCAGAGGGTGAATGGGCAAGACAAATTAAAGATTAAAGTGCCTTTGAATGGGGTATGGTAGTAGATGCCTTGCAGAGACCTGTTCTGAGGTCAAAAGGGGAGGGGGGGTGTGCAACTCAATATTAGGAAGGTGTTCCTAATGTTTGGTATACTCAGTGTAATTTGGGTAGGGAAAATACGTTGATTCTGCACATCTGTGTTTACAGGAACTGTACATTATGTATTCACACAAAACATTTGGCAATAAATTGGTTCCCAGAGAATTTGTTCTCTTGCTGGTAAAGAATGATTACATGAATACATCACTCTCCCTATCAAATACATAAGAGCATGGATAGCCAACCCTCCTCCTGGAGAGCTACTCGGTATGCAGGCTTTGCTCAAGCCCTGCTAAAACACACTGATCCTATTAAATCAGATGATCTGCAAGATCTTGATCTGAATCAGGTGTGTTCCAGAAGGACTGGAATAAAAGCCTGCATACCCAGGAGGGTTGGCCAGCTCCCTGACTGAGAGGTTCCTTTTTGTTAAGGAGGAGGGCTGGGGTTCTGGTAGACTTCAGATACTTTTTGTGAAGTTTCCCTGAGCCCAGTCTGTTTGCACTTGGCCTTCAGGCAGAGTTTCAGTCTCTCCTGGAAGGAGCTGGTGGTGATGGTGTACAGGATGGGGTTTAGGGCACTATTGATGGGCAGGATGAAGATCACCACCCATAGAACGATCGTTCCTGGAGGAAAGGGAGGAAGGGGATAAGGCCACAAAGATTAAACAAAATTATAGCAATTTAATAGTAATCATACAACCACATGTATCTGGTTTACCTGCTATTTCCACTTGTAAAAGAGAGAGGATCTTTAGGAGGAATATAGGTGTCCAACACATGGCATCTGTGAAAACAATGAAGAAAAACCTCTTGGCTATAGAGACCTCCTTGTTGTAGATGGACTGTCTTGCTGTCTTAGCAGTTTTCTGTACAGAGTAAAACATGCTGGTGTAGGAGAAGACGATCATGATGAACGCAAAGAGATTCAACCCTGAAAGATAAAATGTGAAATACATGCTTTCATTACACTACAATATACTGTCCTGATATAAGCATTGAATAAAACAGAATTATGTCAGCAAAACCATAATCAGCATAAAGCTATTGCAAAATCCAAGGCCTGTGGAATTGTATCCTCATCGTTATATTGTCCTCATTATCTTGCAGGAATCAGTCCTGATGGTGGGGATTCTATGTTCCTCTTACCCAGAAATATTCCAGTGGAGTAGCATCGGGCACCTGGTTTCTCCATCTCGTCTGAGTGAAGTGGAAAACACACTCCATTCCTGCCGTAGTAATTCCCAAACGTCTGCTTGTCCCAGAGGGGAATGACGGCGATTAGGAAACCCAGGACCCAGATGAAGATGAGGTAGCAGAGTGTCTGTTTACGTCCGGCTCTGTAGTTGTGGAAGGGGAACACAATGCACAGGTACTTCTCCATAGTCATGTAGGTCAGAAGCATGACTGACACCTCAGTGGACAGCATGGCCAGAGAGCCAATCAACTGGCACTGCATGCTCTCCATCCACAGCTGGGCGTGTCTGTTGTACTCTCCACAGTATTTGATGTCGAATGCACCAATGAAGAACAGGTATACTCCCATCAAGCAGTCAGCACCTAACAGATGTGATGGATTTCAGGGCACTTAGTTCATATGCATAGCTTTTCATGAGATTAGTTGTTTATGCACTGTCTGCTGCTCAATGTATCTCAAAAAACAATTAGTTAGCTAAGTACAAGTTATGTGAAGTGATTGCTGCCCTCATTGTGTTGAGGTAGTCTACTCACAGCACAGTGATATGATGGCCATGGTGTGGTGCTGGTTTTCGGATGCAATGCAAGACCGCAGGCATATCACAAAGACGTTGCCAAAGCAGATGATGAAGGCCACCACCCACACAAAAACGCGAAGGATGATGTTCGCAAGAAGATTCTCAAATGTTGAAATCCCGTCAGTGTTTGGCTTACAACTTCGCACATTAGGAGAGTAGCCACAGTATTCAAATTTCTTAAAATAACTGGGTAAATAAGAAAACGATGACAATATCACAATTAATCACTTTTCAACAAACTTCCTTCTGAAGTTTTATTATTGATCATGTTGACAGTTTCACTTTTATATTGATATGGTTGACAGTTGACAGGTTTGTTTAGGGTATACAGTATGCTTTGTCAGAGAATAATTAGCTGACAAATGGATGTAGTTAAATACAGTGCTGAATTGGCCTCTAACCAGGCTTTGGTACTTTGTATGCAGTGTGGACCTGACCTGTGCTGATTAAACATTATTGTTGATTGAACATTATTTGCAGTAACAAGACCTCACTACACACCAAGAAAGATAGCTGTTCATTTTAGGCGTCAATTTGCTGTATAGTGGCCTAATTAAGCTTGTATAAGCTGCTAATAAGTAAGAAGCTTACCAGACACTTTCAAATAGTCCTGTATTATGCATGCATACAAAGCCATGAATTCATTAGTTGTTGGCAGGTAATTGGCAACAAATGTTTAGACATTTACTCATACTATATTTAGCCCGTTTTTACCCTCTAGGCCTACAGTAAGCTACTTAGAAATTATGAAATTCAAATTAGCAGCTTCTACAGGCTTAGTGCCTTGCTGTTTATACAGTATGTACACATGAAATTAAATGTCGATGACATAAGAATAATAAATGAAGACATAAGATATACCGGTACTCACATATGGGCCAAGTTCCTAAGAGAGCGAAACATCTGAATACTGATGTTTGGTATGTCGACCTCCTCTATACTCCTGAGGGGAAACAGAAAAGTCACTATTTCTCAAATTCCCTAAAACTAGCAAACCATGTTACATAAGTATGAAATACGTTACTTACAGAGATTGCAAATTGACAAACATGTCAAACTGATCATCATAGATATGAGTCAGAGGGTTATTTGAGATGTTCCTGAGTGAAAAAGGGGGGGGGGGGGGGGGGACATCAATACAGGGCAGGTTATATCACTTTGATTTATTGCCCCTCCACTCTGTGGTCAACATGGCCTCAATGCCAGATCGATGAAAAGTAAAGTGAATAAACTGAAACTCAACAATATAAAGTTATACTTTTGGCCTACTTGATCGTACAAAGCGGATCAAATGCGTTCAGTAAATCCATAACGAGAACATCTTTCAAAACAATAAATATATCAGGGCTAGGATGCAAATAGTCATTGGATATACTTACAACTGTTTTAGGTTTTGAAGATTTGTAAATATAGTTGGTGAGAACTCCTCAATTTTGTTTAAAGATACGTCCCTGGAATGACAAAGTTTAAATTAATCCATTGACAAAAAATATTTTCAACAATGAAATACATTACTGCATTTGGACATATTACTACATTATTTGACCCATGTAATGTTGTGTGAAGTAGAGTTAACTCACAAGTCTATCAGGTTTGGCATGCCAGAAAATATTCCCTCCTCAATAGTTTGTATTCTGTTTTTTCGAAGAGCCCTGCAAAATAAATGTTTCTCTAAGTGATCATTACTTTTCAAGAACAGTCCCTACAAGACCAATGACATTACTTGAATAGTAGTAGGTCCACAGTCATTTGGATACACTGCTTGTTAGATTTGATTTAGAATTGTAATTTGATAGTAACTTTACTGTACGTATTTCTTAAAGGAATGATGTACTATTTATACAGTATGAAAGCAAAACAAATGCTCTACTCCCACTAATACCTATCAAACTCAATTTGTGTTACCTGTCTGTTCAAATTTGATTTATTGATTTTACTCATTCCTCACCAGATGAAGTCCAGCCCTGCCTCAATAATTCAATACACTTAAGCTGACATCACAGGATACATATTTAGCACTTAGGGTTGGATGAGTCAAAGAGCCAGAGGATTTCCAGGCTCTCAACCACCCATGGCCTCCCCTATCACCTTCAATTGAGAGAGCTAATGCACCCCATGTATATCAGATTGGAATTTTGCTTTCCTGACTACTCATTATTCTCACCATCACACATGGACTTAGAAGCAATCGCCAGTGATAGAAACGGCCAACTTAATTTGTGTAGGCTCCAATGGTTTCTCTCCCTCAGACTGAATTTCATTACCAGCTGCAGTAGTGCAGATGCTCCAGACTGAAGTATATAGCTTTAACATAAGCACCATTTACCAGTCTTAGTTTTACACCAGAAAATGTCCCCTTAGAGTATGGCAGAATTTAATTTGAAATATAAATCCTATGAAAACCGAGCATGTGTCTTTTTTCATTGCGTTCATCTCTCTAGTGCAGATGGAATTGTTTCAAATGCAATTATTGACAGTAAGGCATTCTATCAAATTGGATTTGGTACAAAGATGAACAAATATTGTAAAGAAATTTAGGGAAACTATATAGTTTAAATTCAACAAAACTCACAATACTGTCAGAGTGGTGCAGTTTTGAAAGCTGGAAACCCACAAAGATGATATCTTGTTCCCCTCCAGTTCTCTGTGAAAAAAATGTCAGATCATTCTGGCATTAATGAATGATATCTGCATCGGTATCTGGTAGTTGGTAAACTACATGAAAAACTACATGAATTTCACTTCTGATCTCATGTGAAGTTAATGTAATAAAGTGTGGTCACAAGTAAAAGCAACATGAAACTACATGTGAAAACATTTAAGCATGTGAAATAAATGTGACATGGGGATGCAAAATTTCAACATGTGATAACATGAAACTACACGTGACAACATTAGAACGTTTTTTACATGTGAAAGTGCAAATTCAATTTTCACGTGAAAAATGTTCATATGTTTTTCACATGTGAAGCTGCAAACTCCACATGTGAACCTGCAGTTCACATGTGAGGTGAAAGCATGTTATTCTCCTCACATGTGAAAAGATGGTGTTAACATATGGTTTCAGATGTGAAGAACTGACCTCATTTGTCTTTTGTTATCACATGTGAACATTTCTGCTCAACATTTGAACACAGAAAGTTTTTCAGATGAAAATCCATATGTGAAACTTCATGTAAAATATCATCATGTGAAGTGTTCCGAAACCCCATGGTGTCACATGATTTCACATGTGAAACCGAGATTTTCATTGAGAAGTCATGTGGTTTTTCCGTATGGGTAATAATGAGTTTGAGAAAACAGATATTGTTGCAGAGTGATTATGGCTAACAGAGTCATAAATAATACACCTGATTATGAGAAAACATGATTTAGAGTTGTCAAATACAATCAAATATATTATCCATCATAATGGGTTAGATGTCATTCTGTTGTTACTTACAGCCAGTTTAATCTAGGCATTTCCTGGCAGACAGATTTCTTGGGGATGGATTCTAGGGAATTGTTCAGCAAAGACCTGCAGCCAAATTAAATTACATTTAAAGAGCGTGTTGGTTAAATGATGATGTGTATCTCATGAGATCTTAATTAAAGTAATAAGCACAGTGGCACGATACTTACAGGAAAAATAACGATTTCAGCCCCTCAAATGAGTTCTGTCTCAGAGATGCTATTCTATTTTCATCAAGAATCCTACACCCATACAGACCAGAGGAAAATATATCAATTTATTTGTCACACTAAACCCTATAATTGTCACATTACTTTAGAAAAAAATCTATAGAAAGCTTCTGCAGCTATACTGTTGTAATTACTGTTGTCAAAGAGAACAACGTTAATGAGCATTAGTACATGGGCCATGATATACCATCATGTATCATACCTGAGGATTGTTAGCTACACCATAAATGTCACACTGTATCATACTTTATGCTCATTGCTTTCTTTGGAAAATAGTGCAGCACAAACAAGATTCTGAGGCATTCTCTGAGACATTTCATAATGAAGGTGGCTTTAAAGGGATAGTTCAAGATTTTAGCAATTAATCTGATCCCATAGACTTCCAGTCATTACGCTATTCTTCGTTTGCAATCGCGCCAGAAACTACCTCCAACTTCCTTCAAACTACACACAGAGACATAAAAATGGTATCCATCAGTTTCCTGATTCTGGATAAGTAGAAAAAATAACTATCCCTCAAACTATCCCTTTAAGGTCACTGAAAACAACCGCCCAGTGTAGCACAGTTTCCAACAAGATATACAGGTGTTTTTGTATCAATTAAATAAATACTGTCTACAATCTCATGAATCCCACTGAGGCACTGAAGGATTTCCTAATGAAGGTATCTTAAGGTCACTGAAAACATCCTCCCCCCAGTTGACTTACAGCCACTCCAGGTTCCAAAGGTCTTCAAAAATACCAGCCTTCAACAACGTAATCCGATTCTGACTGAGAAATCTTATCACAGCAGGCCAGTTTTACAGGGAGGGGAAAACACATCAAAAGAGATAAGGAGGTAAATGTAAAGATAAAAAGCCATATATTAATATTTGATATGGGACAACATAGAGTAAATAAAACAATATTGTCAAAGTGCAGATATTCAACTGCTTGCAAATGTGGAATGAGGTAAGGTAGGGTAACATCCACCTGTTCCTCATGCAAATTCTATCTGAGTGTATAGGGACAGAGCACTGACACCTTTTCCATGTCGTTGTTTGTTTCCCCCAGCCCTACAACCTACACCAATAATCAGGAACGCAGAGGAGATACACTAACATAAAGCTGTATTTGAAAAGGAGTTGATTTCGTGTCAACTATCCAAGGCTAGCTGTCAGAGAAAATGGAATACAAACATTAGGAACACCTGCTCTTTCCATGACATAGACTGACCTGGTGAATCCAGGTGAAAGCTATGATCTCTTACTGATGTCACCTGTTAATTCCACTTTAATCAGTGTAGATGAAGGGGAGGAGACAGGTTGAAGAAGGATTTTTAAGCCTTTTAAGACCATGCGGACGCCTCCGAGCAGTTAGGTAGGCTGTTTGGAGTGTTTATCCGACTGGATAAAAAATATCCGACTGGGTGAAAAAAAATATATAGATATACGTATATATTATGTGGTGCTGGTTATATATTATGTGGTGATATATATATTATGTCCCCCCCACTTCTAAAACCAACGTTGTAGTAGGTACCAGGCGCACCGGTTTGAGCATGCTGGTTTTATTTTATTTTTACCTCCCTTTTTCTCCCCAATTTCGATCTTGTCTCATCGTTGCAACTCCCCAATGGGCTTGCGAGAGGTGAAAGTGGAGTCATGTATCCTCCGAAACATGACCCGCCTAACACTCTCCTTAATACCCGCCAGCTTAACCAGGGAGCCAGCCGCATCAGAGGAAACACCGTTCAACTGGCAACCGGAGTCAGCCTGCATGGCCTGCCGACCATAAGGAGTCGCTAGAGCGCGATGAGCCGAGTAATGCCCCTCTGGCCAAACCCTCCCCTAACTGGGACGACGCTGGGCAAATTGTTCGCTGTCCTATGGGACTCCCAGCCATGGCCGGTTGTGGCACAGCCCGGGAATTATCCCGGGTCTGTAGAATTTCCTCTAGCACTGCAATGCAGTGCCTTAGACCGCTGCACCACTCGGGAGGCCAGCTGCTGGGTTTTTCACACTCAACAGTTTCCCGTGTGTATCAAGAATGATGCACCACCCAAAGGACATCCAGCCAAGTTGACACAACTGTGGGAAGTATTGGAGTCAACATGGGCCAGCATCCCTGTGGAATGCTTTCAACACCTCGTAGTCCATACCCCGACTAATTGAGGCTGTTCTGAGTAGGGGGTGCAACTCAATATTAGGACGGTTTTCCTAATGTGTTGTACACTCAGTGTATAATCTCCAGGATGCCCTGATTCATAATGACTGTCCTCTGTGTGAATCCTGAAGGAGGTGGATGAAGGGGTTTCATGTATTCATGTTTCATGGATTTATGTCCACTAGACCTGGGCACTTCACACGTCTCAGGATTATATCGGAAGACGACTACAGTATCTGAACCTGAATGTATAAACACTTCTCAAGGAAGCGCCAGTAAAAGTGTCAGTGTATTCACTGATTGGTTTTCTTTGATTTCAAGGAGCTAAACACACATACTACAGTACTACATTCTACATAATGTTCAATAAAAAATTGCATGAAGTATGATGTATCCAGGACAACAATTTGTGGTGATGTAGGGATATACACATGGTACCACAGGTCAGACGGTGGCCCATAATGAATTAGGACATACAGTCTTCTTAGTGAGTAGAGTCCTGAGAATGCCTGCTTGGAGATTCTTTTGATCCTGTTGTCTTCCAGGTGTCTGTGGAATATAAATATATTGTTAAAGGTTTAAATGACAAAGGCCTGGTTTAATGAGAAAGAAAATAAGATCTCATCAATAATCTTACACCTGTTGTATTCGGCAAAGGTGACAAATAATTTAATTTGATTTGTAGTCTATGAGACAAAACTACACGATGATTGTCAGAGTGAGGATAAATATATTGAGTATTATCATTATGTTAGTATAAGACGAACACAACTGTTTTAATTAACAACTTAAATGTAAAAGTACGGCTGCATCCTACCTTTTCATAAGTATGGATGAATAGACAAATGTACTGAATGAATACGTTTCTTCAAACTATGATTATTTTGTGTCATTTTATTGCTGATTTTTAATCTGATTTATGTCTACTAGACCTGGACGCTTCACACGATTTTCATTTGTCTGCATTCACATTAGACATACAACTTGAATTGCATCCATTTAAAGATCCTGAACAGTCATCCTTTTCCCCAAGAAAAATAGCATCTGAGTTATCTAAACCTCACCCATAATATTTGTTCCCGTTAAGAAATAGACCAGTTCAAATAACACAAATTGTAAAACAGCATATTTAGATTTTTGGTGGGTGAGTTAAAAATGGAGAAACAACTGGATGCATAAGCTAGGTTAAATGTAAAATACTAGGTCAACTCCAGTAGAATGGAAACACTTAACATACTCAAAACAAGGAAGCCATGCCTAAACACAGCTATATCAACATCCTTATTGTCAATTTAACAGGTAAATTGTGAGGAGAACATTTACCACTGCATTCAGTCAGAATCCCAGAGTAAGAGCCCATTTATGCTTGATCCGAAAATGTGGTCAGAGGCGCCGTATGGATGTTGTGATGCAATTGTGAAGCTCCGGAGGCACGCAGAGGCCAAATTGAGCTCCGTATTGCATCGTTGTGCGCCTCTCAAATCTTGTAACAATGCGGAGGGCTCCGTATAGTTCTGCATTGACATGATTGGTTGACGGTAGGGGAGGGCGTGAGGTCCTGTATAAACACAAACTCACATCCTTGACAACTTCCTTCACAACAGCTCTGCGCTGCTCGGAGAAGCCCAAGAAGTATGAATGCCCTGACTTCTGTAGAGGCCGTATCACCCTAAATGCTGCACGGCCTATGCAGACTGCGGAATGACCATGTAGCGCCTTTAAGCAGGAGGACGACACTAAAAGGTAGCAAAAACAGTACACGACAACACTTTTAAGGTGCTTACAGACAGGCCACGGTAAGTACGGAGGTCTCATAGACTTCAATAAGGCGCCAGGGCAGTTCTGCAAGGTGGTGCAAGTCTTGCAAGTCTTGAGCGGCCGCAGCGCATGATTGACCAATGAGCAAAGTTAATCTTGTTAACCAATCAAACAATGTTTTAATGACAACATTCGAGCTGTCAACAACCCGGGACCGCTGGTCTCACGGTTCATTTGTCATTTACCATAGCCCATGTGTAAGCGCCTTTAAATGTGTTACTGAGTCTAGATATGATCAAATCAGGAGAATAACAAGTGAAGGAAGCAGCATAGAGAAAATGGTTGAAAGTAGGGTGGGTTTATAGAGATGGCGAGTTCCAAAGTGTCCGAAGTTGAGGGACCGTGCAATTGGAATTCTGACTGCAGGAATGTCCACCAGAGCTGTTGACAGAGAATGTAATGTTAATTTCTTTACCAAAATGTTGTTTTAGAGAATTTGGCAGTACGTCTAACCGGCCTCACTACCGCAGATAATGTGTAACCATGCCAGCCCAGGACATTCACATCCAGCTTCTTCACCTGTGAGATTGGCTGAGACCAGCCACCCGGACAGGTGTTGAAACTGTGGCGGCGCAACCGAAAAATGTCTGCACAAACTGTCAGAAACCATCTCAGGGAAGATCATCTCCATCCTCGTCGTTCTCACCAGGGTCTTGAGCTGACTGCAGTTCGACATTGTAACCGACTTCAGTGGGCAAATGCTCACCTTTGATGGCCACTGGGATGCTGGAGAAGTGTACTCATCCCACGGATGAATCTGGGTTTCATGGCGTTGTGTGGGCGAGCGGTTTGCTGATGTCAACATTGTGAACAGAATGCCCCATGGTGGCGGTGGGGTTATGGTATGGGCAGCAATAAGCTTCGGACAATGAACGCAATTGCTTCGGCATGTTTCAGCATGATAATGCACAGCCCCATGTCGCAAGGATCGTACACTATAGTTGTGGCTGCCCAAAAGGTTATGGAATCACATTGTATTTGTGGTTTAGATATTGTTGTAATAAATTACTGTATATGGTTGGTTCAGGTTCTTGGTCACCTCCCTGACCCAGGCCCTTCTCCCCCGATTGCTCAGTTTGGCAGGAAGAGTCTAGGAAGAGTCTTGGTGGTTCCAAACTTCTTCCATTTAAGAATGATGGAGGACACTGTGTTCTTGGGGACCTTCAATGCTGCAGACATTTTTTGGTACCCTTCCTCAGATCTGTGCCTCGACACAATCCTGTCTCGGAGCTCTACGGACAATTCCTTAGACCTCATGGCTTGCACTGTCAACTGTGGGACCTTATATAGACAGGTTTGTGCCTTTCCAAATCATGTCCAATCAATTGAATTTACCACAGGTTGACTCAAATCAAGTTGTAGAAACATCTCAAGGATGGTCAATGGAAACAGGATGCACTTGAGCTCAATTTCGAGTATCATAGCAAAGGGTCTGAATACTTATGTAAATAAGGTATTTCTGTTTCCTATTTTTAATACATTTGCTAAAATTTCTAAAAAACAGTTTTTGCTTTGTGGGGTATTGGGGTATTGATGACGCCTTTAAGCAGGAGGACGACAAAAAAAGGTTGCAAGAACAGTACACCACAACACTTTTAAGGTGCTTACAGACAGGCCATGGTAAGCGGCGGAGGTCTCATAGACTTCAATGGGAGTAGGGCGGCAGGGCAGTTCTGCAAGGTGGTGCTCGCTCCTGTGAGTGGTGCCAAAAGATTAAATTAGCTGAAGTCTTGAGCGGCCGCTGCACATGATTGATGATTTTTTATAGTTTTTTATTTTTTTTAATCCATTTTAGAATAAGGCTGTAACGTAACAAAATGTGGAAAAAGGGAAGGGGTCTAAATACTTTCCAAATGCACTGTATATGCCCACATAAAACACACAAGTAATATACATATACTGTATATGTAACACATATAACTTTTCCGTATGGGACCATGGGGCATAGAAGGCATAGTGTGGAATTAGGGGTAGCTACTCAGATGGTTAGCCATGGAATAAACATAAAATGGGGTGCTGGTGTGATTCTGCACCCCTTTTAGTTCGTTGTCACAAATATCCAGCCCATGTCCAGTCCTACTCAGTGTCTCAGTGTGCGTCCATCAACGTCATTCTGTCTCAGTTGCAGCATTCAAATCGTGGTCATCGTGTGTCTGTGAATCACAACATTAAAGACGATGAGTGATCACAGCATTTCCACAGAGCCATACACAATACAACTTCAGCATTGAGGACAGCATTTTGTTGACAGCATGGTGGTTTACACTCTCTACTGTGTGTGAATGATGGAAGAATCTTACCCCAGCTGTGGGTCCATTTGAGTGTGTGTGGCAGTGGTGGAAAAAGTACCCAATCGTTATACTTGAGTAAAAGTACAAATACCTTGACAGAAAATGACTCAAGTAAAGGTGAAAGTCAGCCAGTAAAATGCTGCTTGAATGAAAGTCTAAAAGTATTTGGTTTTAAATATACGTAAGTATCAAAAGTAAATTTAATTGCTCAAATATACTTAAGTATCAAAAGTAACAATAATTTCCAATTCCTTAAATTAAGAAAACTAAACGGCACCATTTTCTTGTTTTTTTGTATTTATTTACTGATAGCCAGGGCCACACTAACACTCAGAAATAATTTCAAAACAAAGTATGTGTGTTTAGTGAGTCTGTCAGATCAGAGGCAATAGGGATGACCAGCGATGTTCTCTTGATAAGTGCATGAATTGGACCATTTTCCTGTCCTAAGAATTCCAAATTTAATGAGTACTTTTGGGTGTCAGGGAGTAAAAAGTACATTATATTTTTAGGAATGTAGTGAAGTAAAATTTGTCAAAAATATGTAAAGTACAGTAAACACAAAAAAATTACTTAAATAGCACTTTAAAGTATTTTTACTTAAGTACTTTACACCCCTGATGTGTGGTTACTTAGGCCTGCACATCAACCAGTACTGCTATTTGAATGTCTTCAGAGAGAAGCATGCGTTATATATCAATACCATCTAAATGAATCCCTCCCACAATTGTACCCATAGTACAGAATAATATCTTCAAAGAATGGACAGCTTCAGATCTCAATGGCAGGAGTGTGTATAAGCTTTTGTTCCAGCCTACAAATCATAGCCTATCGCCGTGATTAGTTATGTTGATCATGGTCAATAGATTACATTGATCAAATGTTAGAGCTGGGCTGAGACAAAACCCTACACACTCCTGCTCTTCAGGACTTCCTGCAATGACTGAAATAGACCAAAGAAGGAGAATAGTGTTCCAGGTTGAAACAGCTTACCTAGTTGAAAGGTTCAGGCAGACCCATTGGTTCTGGAAAAGAGAAGGTGCAAATAAGGTTTGTAATTTGGCATCAATAACATGACAGTAATTCTATCTCAAAAACAAAAAATACACTTAAAACTCACCATAGCAGGTAGGACTAAATAAGGTTACGTAACATTGCCTACTAGGGCTGGGAATTGCCAGGGACCTCACAATACGATATTATCACGATACTTAGGTGCCAATACGATATGTATTACGATTCTATAGAGGGCTTGCAGTTGCATCACCTAGCAACCTCACCAGACACCATGTTAGAAGATCAGTCAGTCCTCCAATCAGAACCTATTCAAGTAAGAAAATATATTTTGAAAATGATAGCTACAGGAACTGTGTGTGCAGGCTAACTCAAATGAGCTGCTAACGTAATGTTCGTTAGCAGCTAACGCAAGTGAATTAAATATCACCATCTAGTTAACTTCATATTAGCTAGTTAGCTACCTATGTTGATGTATTTATTGTTCTAACTCTAAATGCATTTGTAGCTAAGTAGCTAGCTAGCTAACAGCCATGTAAGAAGGTGAAAAGATTAGCTAGAATTTCCAGCTGTCAGAGAGAGTAGGCTACTCTGGATAGGGCAAGTACCTTTGTGGGAGGACATTATGATGTTCCAGTCCCTAGCAAGAAAAACTGAGGACAGAGAGATACAGTGCATTCGGAAAGTATTCAGACCCCTTCATCTACATTTTGTTACGTTACGGGGGGCACAAGTGATGGGTGCACACAAATTATGTATACCGTATACAAATCATTGGTGCCCACCAGTGGAGGCTGCTGAGGGGAGGACGGATCATAATAATGGCTGGAACAGAACAAATGGAATGGCATCAAGAACATGGAAATCATGTGTTTGGTGTATTTGATACCATTCCACTGATTCTTATCATGAGCCCGTCATCCCCAATGAAGGTGCCACCAATCTCCTGTGGTGCACACACATGCAACAGCCAGCGAACAGACAATCTGACAACACTATGAATTTTCAAACAACGCAGAGCGCAATCACACTGGTGGCAATGCACCCTAAAAGCCAATTTATGCTTGATCTGGAAATGTGGTCCGGCTAAAAGCCAATTTATGCTTGCTTTGCAAATGTGATTCGGAAGCTCCGTATGGAGGGTTTGACGCAATTGCAGAGGCTCTGGAGTCTTGCGAAGGCCAAATCGAGCTACATACCGCGTCGCTGTGTGCCTCCCAAATTTTGTAACTATACAGAGCTATATGGAGCCCCCCGCATTGACGTAATTGATTGACGGTAGGTGTGGGAGGGGAGGGGGGGTCCTGTATAAACACAAACTCACTTCCTTGACAACTTCCTTCACAACAGCTCTGCTCTGCTCCACGAAGTACAAGAAGGTTGAATGCTCTGACTTTTGCAGAGGCCGCATCACAGTAAATGCTGTATGGCCGCTGGAGACAACGGATTGACCATGCAGAGCCTTTCAGTATAGAAAGTGTGAGGCAATTTCTGAACCTTCCGAAGGCTTGAGAATGCCAAATCGAGCTCAGTACCGCATCGCTTTGCTCCTCCCACATTTTGTAACAATGTGGAGGGCTCCGTATAGCTCCGCATTGACATGATTGGTTGACGGTATGTGAAGGCAGGAGGTCCTGTATAAACACAAACTCACTTCCTTGACAACTTCCTTCACAACAGCTCTGCTTCACGAAGCGCCAGAAGTATGAATGCTCTGACTTCTGCGGAGGTACACTGCCAGGACTCTGACCTTCACTCTATAGGCTGTCTCATTGTTGTCGGTGATCCGGCCTACCACCATTGTGTCTTCTCCAAACTTAATGATGGTGTTGGAGTCATGCGAGGCCAAGCAGTTGTGGGTGAACAGGGAATACAGGAGGGGACTGAGCACGCACCCCTGTTGTTGCCTACCCTCATCACCTGGGGGCGGCCCATCATGAAGTCCAGGATTCAGTTGCAGAGGGAGCTCTTCAGCCCCAGGGTCCTTACCTTAGTGATGAGCTTGGATGGCACTAATTAAATCAAATCAAATCAAGCTTTATTTATACAGCACATTTCAGACTTGGAATGCAACGCAATGTGCTTTACAGAAAAAAAACTAATAAAAAACAATGAAAATATAAGCTGAAATATTTACACAAAAAACAAAAGAATGACAAACTGAATGACTAAAAAGCACGCTAAGGAAAAGCAAAGCTAAAAATATGTTTTAAAATATTTTTTGATTATGTTCACAGTTTCGGCCCCCCTCAGGTTCTCGGGCAGGATATTCCAGAGGCTGGGGGCATAATAACGAAAGGCTGCCTCTCCATGCCTCTTGGTCCAAGGCTTTGGCATAGTTTAAAGGCCAGTGCCAGAGGACCTGAGGGACCTACTGGATACACAACTTAAAAGCATGTCAGACATGTATTGGGGTGCACAATCGTGGGTTGATTTAAAAACCAATAGAATAATTGTTTAATTAATTCTAAAACTCACAGGTAGCCAGTGCAGAGACCTTATAACCGGTGTAATGTGTGTAATGTGTGCTCTGTATGTTTTGCAGCTGACTAATGGTTTTCTTGGGTAGACCAGACAGGAGAGCATTACAATAGTCAAGCCTGCTTGTAATGAAAGCATGGATGTGTCTCTCTATATCAGCCTGAGAGAGAAATGGCTGCACCTTGGCAATGTTCCTCAGGTGGTAAAAAGCTATCTTGGTCACATTCCTAATGTGTGATTTGAAATGTAGTTAACAATCTAAAATAAAACCAAGGTGTTTTACCTGGTGTGTTATCTTTATTGTCCATGAATTAAAACGTGTGGCTAGATTCTCTGTCTGTGCTTTGGCTCCAAGTACAGTGGTCTTGTCTTGATTTACCTGGAGGAAGTTGTGAGCCATCCAAGTATTTAAATTACTAATACAGTCTAATAATTTATCTGTGGAGCTAAAATCCTCTGGAGACACAGAAATGTAAAGCTGTGTATCGTCTGTGTAGCAGTGAAAATCAATGCTGGCTTTCTGATAACACTGCCAAGGGGTAACATATATAAACTGAACCATGCAGGACTCAAAATCGAACCTTGTGTAACGCCACATGTCATGTACTGTATTTTCTCTGAGTTAAGTTCACCAAGGTGACCAAAAACTGTTGACTGGTTAAATAGGTCCGAAACCAATTTAGAACTGGACCGGAGATGGTGTTGAAAGCTGAGCTGTAGTCAGTTAACAGCATTCTCACATACTGTAGGTGTTCCTTTTGTCCAGGTGGGAAAGGGCAGTGTGGAGGGCAATAGAGATTGCGTCATCTGTGGATCTGTTGGGGCTATATGTGAATTGGAGTTGGTCCAATGTGTCTGGTATGATAGTGTTGATGTGAGGCATGACCAGCCTTTCGAAGCATTTCATGGCTTCAGATGTTAGTGCTACAGGGCGGTAGTCATTTAGACAGGTTACCTTGGCTTTCTTAGGCACAGGGACTATAGGGGTTTGCTTGAAACATGTAGGTATTGCAGACTGGGTCAGAGAGAGCTTGAAAATGTCAGTGAAGACACTTAGCGCATGCTCTGAGTACCCGTCCTGGTACGCATCTTACGAGCGTCAGAGCCAGTGTAGTAGGTTTTCGATCTTAGTCCTGTATTTGACGCTTTGCCTGTTTGATGGTTCGTCGAGGGCATAGTGGGATTTCTTATAAGCGTCCGGATTAGAGTTCCTGCTCCTTGGAAGCAACAGATCTAGCCGTTAGTTCAGTGTGGATGTTGGCTGTAATCCATGGCTTCTGGTTTGGATATGTGTCACGCCTGCTCCCGCTCTCCCTCTCTGGCACTCGAGGGCACCAGACTGCCTATCATTACGCACAACTGTCCCCTTCGTTGCGAGAACCTGCGCCTCATTGGACCCACCTGAACTCTATCATTACTTGATTGCCTCCCCTTTATCTATCTGTTTCCTCTGTTTGTTCACTGTGTCTGCATTGATGTTGTTACTTTGTCCCCTGTCCTGTCCTGTTTTATGTCCGTTATTGATTAAATGTTCTCCCTGTACCTGTTTCCTGTCTCCAGCGTCGCTCCTTACAGAACGCAGATACCAAAATTGGAAGCATCGGGGAGGCCTGTTTTTTTGTTGGTGACGTCGGGTCCGGGAACTGGGGGTGCCTCAGCTAGCTTGTCGGGCATCCATGCCCTAGCTGGCTCGAGAGGTTTTTCTTGCCCCGGTGGGCTCGGCAGGCGCCCACCCCACGTCCTACTTCGGCGGGCTATCGGGCTCCCATGCCTCAGCCAGTTTGCCAGGCTCCCACGCCTCTGCCGGTTCGTCGGGCTTCTATGCCCCAGCCGGCTTGTCCATCGCCCACACCTCAGCCGGTTTGTCAGACTCCTACGTCTCAGCGGGATCATCAGGCTTTCACGCTTCTACTGGATCATCAGGCTTTCACGCCTCCACCGGACCATCAGGCTCCCACGCCTCTGCCGGTTTGTCGGCATCCCACCTGGGCGAGCTTGATGGGCCGGCCGAGGAATGGGCGATGGACAAGCCATCTGGGGCGTAGAAGTCCGACGAACCGGCAGAGGCGGGGGAGCCTGGCGAACCGGCTGAGGCGTGGGAGCCTGATGATCCTGGGGGGGGGGGAGGGGGGTACTGTCACGCCTGCTCCCGCTCTCCCTCTCTGGCACTCGAGGGCGCCAGACTGCCTTTCATTACGTGCACCTGTCCCCTTCGTTACGCGCACCTGCGCCTCATTGGACCCACCTGTCCTGTTTTATGTCCGTTATTCATTAAATGCTCTCCCTGTACCTGCTTCCTGTCTCCAGCGTTGATCCTCACAGATATATACGTATGGTCACTGTAGGGACAACGTTGTCGATGCACTTATTAATGAAGCCGGTGACTGATGTCGTAAACTCCTCCATGCCATCGGATGAATCCCGGAACAGTCTGTGCTAGCGAAACAATCCTGTTTTTAGCATCCGCTTCATCGCACCACTTCCGTATTGACGCATCATAGGTACTTACTGTTTGAGTTTTTTCTTGAAAGCAGGAATCAGGAGGATAGTTATGGTCAGATTTGTGGAGGTCGGGGAAGAGCTTTGTTTGCATCTCTCTATGTGGACTAAAGGTGATCTAGAGTTTTTATCCCTCTAGTTGCACAGGTGACACGCTGGTAGAAATAAGGCCAAACGGATTTCAGTTCTCCTGCATTAAAATCAATCTGTCCACTAGGAACCCTGCCTCTGGATGAGCATTTTCTTCTTTGCTTATGGCCCTATACAGCTCGTTGAGTGCAGGCTTAGTGCCAACATCGGTTTGTGATGGTAAATAGACAGCTACAAAAAATACAGAAGAAAACTCTCTTGGTAAATAGTATGTTCTACAGCCGTCAAACTCAACTCTGGACCTTGAAGCCAGTTCCACTGCATTTTTTCATTGTTCCCCTGTCACGCCCTAACCTTAGAGAGCCTTTTTATTTCTCTATTTGGTTAGGTCAGGGTGTGATTTGGGTGGGCAATCTAGTTTTCCTATTTCTTTGTTTTGCCTGGTATGGTTCCCAATCAGAGGCAGCTGTCTATCGTTGTCTCTGATTGGGGATCATACTTACGCAGCCTTTTTTCCAACCTTAGTTTGTGGGAACTTGATTTTGTTAGTTGCTGTATAGCCTGCAGAACTTTACGTTCGTTTTGTATTTTGTTGGTTTTTGGTGTTAATTTTAAAATAAAGTAAGATGTTCTCCTACCACGCTGCACCTTGGTCTCATTCCAACAACGGACGTAACATCCCCTCTAATCAGGGTGTGTGAAATTCATTATCAGGTAGAACAGAACCAGCAGGCTTCGGACCTCGTAGGGTAAGAGTTGAGTACCGCTGGTCTATAGCTTATCATGAGGTATTATTCTAACTCAGGCGAGCAGAACCTCGAGACTTTCTTCATATTAGAGGTCGCACACCAGCTGCACACCCTGTTCTAACCAGACTCTGCCATTCTGTCCTGCCGATGCATAGAAAAAACAGCTAGATGTATATTATCCATGTCCTTGTTCAGCCATGACACAACTCCGATGTAAAGTGTTTTTTCTCCAAGTTGTCAGAATGTCACGTGTCCTATTTGTATCAGTACACTCATAACAACCGAATCCTTACGAAACTTCTCGATCAAACAAGCCACATGTAGAAAATAAGCCTTTCCATTTTTTTTTACCAAATTGGACACTCATTGAACGCCATACAAAAACTCCTCGCTTGCTGAGCGACAAAAACAAAGAAAACAGATTTTCAGAAAACAGATTTTGGGCCCAGTTATCCCTCTCGCTTTGCCTCATCCTCTCTGTTGAAAGTCAATGCTGCCACCAGGAGGCGCCTCACCTCCACTGGACCTGAAGGTTTCTTACAACTTTGACAGTGCTCTGTCATTGAGATCAGGACAACAACATTAACCCTATCAGTCCATAGATTTCAGCAAAAATGTACTTTTATTTATCTGACTTTGCTATTAGGATTGCTATTTTACCAGTAAAATATAGCTAGCTAGATATGCTCCCCATAGCTATAATTATTAGCTAGCTAGCTAGAAGGCTAACTACATGGCTAGATATTTTCATTAGGTATCTGTTTCTGTGATATGTCATGATTCCTAGAAATAGTAGCTAAGCCTGCTGGCTGTTGATTGTAGTAAGTAATGTTGACTAAGCCTAAAGCCTAACCCTTATGATGATAACTAGCTAGCCTCTCAGCCAAGCTTTTTGACTTGAATGTAACTGTCAATGATGTTATGTACTGTTAATGCACGCATAGTGTCACGACTTCCGCCGAAGTTGGCTCCCCTGCCTGTTCGGGCGGTGCTCGGCGGTCGTCGTCACCGTCCTACTAGCCGCCACCGATCCCTTTTTCGTTTGTCTGTTTGTGTTGTCTGATTAGTTGTACTTGTGGTTTTTTTGGTTGCGTAAATGAGCTTCCCTATATTTAGGAGTTTGACCCGCCCTTGTTTTGTGCGGGATTGTCTTTTGGTTACGTGCGTTGTGTTTTTGCAAGTGTTTCTCTGCGCCCTGTATGTTCGGGCTTATGATTTTTGTGAAGCAGTAAAAAGGAATATTTTTCCCAAGCGGCTCACTCTCTGCGTTTGATTTCTTTCACCCACTTAGTCCCGCGTAACAGAATCCCGCACCAAACATATGGAATCAGCAGGAGCAGCCGCGTCTCCTCTCCCATCGATGGAGGAAAGGGTCCTCCATCACACCAGTGTTCTCCACAGAATTGGGTCAGCGATGGACCAAATGATGGAGAGGATGAATCGATGGGAGAGGAGTGGCCTTCCCACCTCATCTCCAGCACCCCCTCCTCCAACACCTCCTGTTCCTGTTACCGCATCCGGCTCCGGGGCTCTTCGGCTGGCGCTCCCACGGGAGTATGATGGAACGGCGGCAGGGTGTCATGGTTTCCTTCTCCAGCTGGAGCTTTACCTGGCGACCGTTCGTCCTACTCCCTCCGGAGAGGAGAGCGTGAGCGCCCTCGTCTCCTGTTTTACTGGACGAGCTCTCGAGTGGGCCAACGCAGTGTGGAATGGCCCAGACTCGGCGAGGGATCATTACCCTGAGTTCACCCGCCGATTCCGAGCTGTTTTTGACCACCCACCAGAGGGTCGTGCGGCGGGTGAACGGCTGTTCCACCTGCGTCAGGAGACGAGGAGCGTACAGGACTTTGCCCTGGAGTTCAGGACCTTGGCCGCAGGAGCAGGGTGGAACGACAGGGCCTTAATAGACCATTTCCGATGTAGCCTTAGGGAGGACGTCCGCAGGGAGCTAGCGTGTCGGGACACCACACTCACGCTGGATGAACTCATTGACATGGCCATCCGTCTCGACAACCTGCTGGCTGCCCGCGGACGTTCGGAACAGGTCCTGTCGTTTCCACCTCCCAGCCCTCCTGCTCCTATCCCTATGGAGTTAGGGTGGGCAGCGTCAAGGGGGGCCGGAGGAGGAGGTTTCTCCTGTACCAGTTGTGGTCGGCGAGGGCACACGGCCGACCGGTGCTGGAGGAACTCTTCTGGGAGTCGGGAGGGCAGGCGGAACACTACTCGATCACCCCAGGTGAGTCAGCACCAGACTTACCCAGAGCTTCCTGTCAGTCATATGTATGTGTTAACCCGGGGAAAGAGGTTTTCTCCCTCTCTACAGCATAAGGCGCTAGTCGATTCAGGCGCAGCTGGGAATTTTATAGATCGGGGGCTCGCATTAAGGCTAGGGATTCCTCTTGTGTCGTTAGACCTACCTTTCCCCGTGCACTCCTTAGATAGCCGACCATTAGGGTCAGGAATGGTCAGGGAGGCCACGGTACCACTGGACATGGTAACGCAGGGTAGTCATAAGGAGCAGATTAGTCTGTTCCTTATCAACTCACCTGCGTTTCCAGTGGTGTTGGGAATTCCCTGGTTAGCCCAGCACAACCCTGTGATTTCCTGGCAACAGGGGGCTCTTAAGGGGTGGTCAGAGGAGTGTTCAGGCAGGTGTATAAGAGTTGCCGTCGGTGCGACTACGGTGGAGAGTCCAGACCAGGTTTCCACCGTGCGCATTCCCTCTGAATATGCCGATTTGGCTATCGCATTCAGCAAAAAGAAGGCGACCCAATTACCACCCCATCGTGGAGGGGACTGCGCGATAAACCTCCTGGAGAACGCTGCACTTCCTAGGAGTCACGTGTATCCTTTATCTCAGGAGGAGACAGCGGCTATGGAGACATATGTTACTGAATCACTGGGACAGGGATACATTCGGCCCTCCGCATCACCTGTCTCCTCGAGCTTCTTTTTTGTGAAGAAGAAGGATGGCGGTTTACGCCCGTGCATTGATTATCGAGGTCTAAATTCCATCACAGTGGGGTTTAGTTACCCACTACCTCTCATCGCTACGGCGGTGGAATCATTTCACGGGGCACGCTTCTTCACAAAATTGGACCTGAGGAGTGCGTATAATCTGGTGCGTATCCGGGGAGGAGATGAGTGGAAAACCGCATTTAGTACTACATCTGGCCATTATGAGTACCGCGTCATGCCATATGGGTTGAAAAATGCTCCAGCTGTCTTCCAATCCTTCGTAGATGAGATTCTCTGAGACCTGCTCGGGCAGGGAGTGGTAGTGTACATTGATGACATCTTGATCTACTCTGCCACACGCGCGGCGCATGTGTCTCTGGTGCGTAAGGTACTTGGGCGACTGCTGGAGCATGACCTGTATTGCAAGGCGGAGAAATGTGAGTTCTTCAAACAGGCCGTTTCCTTCCTGGGTTATCGTATTTCCACCTACGGGGTGGTGATGGAGGATGACCGCGTTACAGCCGTGCGTAATTGGCCGACTCCGACCACGGTGAAAGAGGTGCAGCGGTTTTTAGGGTTTGCCAATTACTACCGGAGGTTTATCCGGGGTTTTGGTCAGGTGGCTGCTCCCATTACCTCACTGCTGAAGGGAGGACCGGTGCGCTTGCGTTGGTCAGCAGAGGCGGACAGAGCTTTCAGTCGTCTGAAGGAGCTGTTCACCAATGCGCCCGTGTTGGCGCATCCAGACCCCTCTTTTGCGTTCATAGTGGAGGTGGACGCGTCCGAGGCGGGGGTCGGGGCCGTGCTGTCCCAGCGCTCGGGCGTACCACCCAAGCTCCGCCCTTGTGCTTTCTTTTCGAGGAAGCTCGGTCCGGCGGAGCGAAACTATGACGTGGGGGACCAGGAGTTGTTAGCTATAGTCAAGGCTCTGAAGGTGTGGAGACATTGGCTTGAGGGGGCGAAACACCCTTTTCTCATCTGGACTGACCATCGTAATCTCGAGTACATCCGGGAAGCGAGGAGACTAAATCCGCGTCAGGCTAGATGGGCCATGTTTTTCACCCAGTTTCAGTTCACCATCTCGTACCGACCAGGCTCCCAAAACACCAAAGCCGACGCGCTGTCCCGTCTCTATGATACCAAGGAGCGCTCCGTTGAGCCAACTCCCATCATTCCACCTTCATGTCTCGTGGCACCGGTGGTATGGGAGGTGGACGCGGAGATAGAGAGAGCCTCACGGTTAGAGCAGACCCCCCCTAACTGTCCAGCGGGGGTTCAGTACGTGCCGGGGGGGGTCCGGGATAAGCTAATCCGTTGGGCTCATACTCTCCCCTCCTCGGGTCATCCTGGCATCGAGAGGACAGTGCGGAGTCTTAGAGGGAGATACTGGTGGCCCACGTTGGCTAAGGACGTGAGATTTTATGTCTCCTCCTGCTCGGTGTGCGCTCAGAGCAAGGCTCCTCGGCACTTGCCTAGAGGGAAGTTACAGCCCCTCCCCGTTCCACAACAGCCGTGGACACACTTATCGGTGGACTTTCTTACCGATCTTCCCCCGTCCCAGGGAAGTACTACGATTTTGGTCGTTGTGGATCGGTTCTCTAAGTCCTGCCGTCTCATCCCGCTGCCCGGTCTCCGGTCTCGGCGGTCGTCGTCACCGTCCTACTAGCCGCCACCGATCCCTTTTTCGTTTGTCTGTTTGTGTTGTCTGATTAGTTGCACCTGTGGTTTTTTTGGTTGCGTAAATGAGCTTCCCTATATTTAGGAGTTTGACCCGCCCTTGTTTTGTGCGGGATTGTCTTTTGGTTACGTGCGTTGTGTTTTTGCAAGTGTTTCTCTGCGCCCTGTATGTTCGGGCTTATGATTTTTGTGAAGCAGTAAAAAGGAATATTTTTCCCAAGCGGCTCTCTCTCTGCGTCTGATTTCTTTCACCCACTTAGTCCCACGTGACACATAGGTCATGGACTCAGTTCATTCAGGAATTACATAACTTTCCTGCCAGTGATGCAACAATGCCAATATGGTGATTTAGAGTTACAGTTAGCTGGTGTTCTAAAGCCTAGTGTTTCCATTCCCCTTTAACCACGCCCCTCTGCAAACAGGCCTTCTGCAATGATTATTACAAGGCGGTTCTTCTTTAAGAGAAGAAGACGTTACCATTTGTGTATTAAAATGAATGGCTAAATGTGATGTTGCATACATCCCCAATAATATGGCTTGCTGAATTCAAGTTTTTGATGAACCAAACTTTATCAATGTACAAGCAACAGTCATTTTTCATGCTTTGGTCATCCTACTTTACTTTGATCTGGTTTCTTCCAAATATCATCCAATTTGAAGAAAAACATGGTTTTGACTATTCAGGTCCTTTAAACAGATTGAACACAAACTTAACAAATAAATAAATACTTGTCACTTTACAATTTACAGTTAAGTGCAGAAAAAGAAGGAAAGGTCAAAAAGAGGGGGTCACACTTACAGTCTCTCAAGGTGTTTGTAGCGGATGAACTGGTCTGGTTGGAGATCTGTTATCTGGTTGCTGTTCAGCTCACTGAAGGTATAGATAGCTGCTAGTTTGACTGTGCATAAACCACGTTTCCATCCACAGTTTTTATGCGAGTAAAGTCATACCGTATTAAAAAACGAATCATGACAGCTGTGATGGAAACAGGAAGATTCCAGCATAGGGCAACCTGTCATTAGCATCTGGCTCTGTGGAGCATTCGGAGATGAGGCCTACCCCAAACTATTCAATCAAATTCTATATTGCATGTTGTCATTCGGTTACAGTGCATTCGGAAAGTATTCAGACCCCTTGATTTTTTGCACATTTTATTACGTTAAAGCATTATTCTAAAATGTATTAAATAAAAAATCCTCATCAATCTACACACAGTACACCATAATGACAAAGCAAAAACTGTTTATTTTTGTTATTTTTTTGCAAATGTGTTACAAATAGAAAACAGAAATAACTTATTTACATAAGTATTCAGACCCTTGCTATGAGACTCAAAATTGAGCTCAGGTGCATCCTGTTTCCATTGATCATCCTTGTGACGTTTTTACAACTTGATTGGAGTCTACCTGTGGTAAATTCAATTGATTGGACATGATTTGAAAGGCACACACCTGTCTACATAAGGTCCCACAGTTGACAGTGTATGTCAGAGCAAAAACCAAGCCATTGGTTCGAGGGAATTGTCCGCAGAGATCTGAGACAGGATTGTGTCAAGGCACAGGGGTACCAAAAAATGTCTGCAGCATTGATGGTCACCAAGAACACAGTGGCCTCAATCATTCTTAAATGGAAGAAGTTTGGAACCACCAAGACTCTTTCAAGAGCTGGCCGCCCGGCCAAACTGAGTAATCGGAGGAGAAGGGCCTTGGTCAGGGAGGTGACCAAGAACCCGATGTTCACTCTGACAGAGCACCAGAGTTTCTCTGTACAGTAGAGATGGGATAACCTTCCAGAAGGACAACCATCTCTGCAGCAGTCCTCAAATCAGGCCTTTATGTTAGAGTGGCCAGACTGAAGCCACTCATCAGCAAAAGGCACATGACAGCCCGCTTGGAGTTTGCTCAAAGTCACCTTTAGACTCTCAGACCATGAGAAACAAGATTCTCTGGTCTGATGAAACCAAGATTCAACTCTTTGGCCTGAATGCCAAGCGTCACGTCTGGAGGAAACCTGGCTCCATCCCTACGGTGAAGCATGGTTGTGGCAGCATCATGCTGTGGGAATGTTTTTCAGCGGCAGGGACTGGGAGACTAGTCAGCATCGAGGGAAAGATCAACGGAGAAAAGTACAGAGAGATCCTTGATGAAAACCTGCTCCAGAGCACTCAGGACCTCAGACTGGGGCGAAGGTTCATCTTCCAACAGGACAACGACCCTAAGCACTGTCCTGACGGGCCTGTTTGGGTCAGGTTACCGTGGACCACACTCCTACAAGAGACATTTGTCACACATCTTCCAGAGGGGGAGAGATCGAGAGGTATGGAGGTGGGGAGTTTTATGACACCTCCTGCCCATTGTAAATCTTAAGGCAGCAGACTAAATCCATTTGTCCTCTCAGTATGGAGGAATGGAATGTATGATGGGCCTATGGAGAACCTACCTCAGAACAGTAACATGCAATAAATGGACTTTGGGACAATATGTTTCATCAGACAAAATGGTGGTAATGACGATAGATGGAATATGAAAACGAATATTGTTTTCGTTATGTTATTAAAAGTTAAATGATGACGTTATAACGAAAACATTGTAACGTGAAGAGTTTTCACAATATGTACCTGATGTTTGCATAATGTACTTTGTGTAGAAAATGTCCAGATCAAAGAGAGTGTTTTTGTAAAGATGAAATGTGAAGTTAGTTGTCTAAATTGGATCTGAGTAAAATCCAGACTTTGCCTCGTAACTAGTTATGCCCAGAGAACTTGCCCTCAAGATGGAAACGCCCATTTCTGACCCGAGGGTATAAAACATGTGAGTTAAGAATTAGCATTATGACCACGAGCTGCAGCCAAGGTACGATTAGTTGTAACCCCAAAACGCAACACGAGGTTGAAGAAGACAAAGGAACCTTTTAATAATCTATGCTACGGATAAGTAGTTATGTCTAAGAGGGGGAATTCAAGCATCACCACCAGGTTATTCTCTCCAAGGAATCGTGTGTCTACACTGCTTTCATTCCCACGCTGGAACCACCTATATGGCCGATTAGTCGTCCTCAGAAGACCCCTCTTTGGAACAAGCGCGAGGAAACAGACCACTAAGAGAAAGGGCACTGACGTCGTGTGGACAATCAGAGAGTTACACCCAGTAACAACACAAGTGTCGCCATCAGAGGAGAAGTCGGGACTCGGTCCATGAAGAGATACCCCATCGGAGACCTTCGACACGTAATTACATCATTATATTCTGACCCATAAGAGCTGGCAGTTCGGGGCAAGGTTAGGGTTAAACTAAGCATAGTTTACATATGTACCCAAGTGTGCTTTTCTCTCGTCCACTCTCTCTTTCTCTCTCTATTGAAATCCCCATTTTGTGTAACAAGTGTAATATTGTGTTAGGGACCTGTTTCATTGTACTAAATTCTAATCAATAGCCCAGACTGTGTGTATGTGTATCTTATATTATAATTTTAGCTTGTTAGTAAATAAATAATCACCTCAATTGGTGTGGTACGCACTTATTTAGTGGGACTCGGGTTTGTGCAGATTCCCGGATTATGCGATGTTCAGAATGAGACTGTAGAGGAAATGTATTAATTAGCGACTGTTGTACAATCGATATTCTGATATTCTTAGAGTTCATTTGGGAAATAGAAACCCAATAAAGCCAAACTTTCCCATGTTGTCACAGGTTACTGAGTTAATATTTACCTGATTCATTTAATCACGTAATTATAAACAGTTAATAATTTGATGAATAACAGTCTTCACATTAATCAATCCAACGTCACGACAGCACACAGCCAAGACAATGCAGGACTGGCTTTGTGACAAGTCTCTGAATGTCCTTGAGTAGCCTCCTAGAAACCGGACTTGAACCCGATCGAACATCTCTGGAGAGACCTGAAAATAGCTGTGCAGAAACACTCCCCATCCAACCTGACAGAGCTTGAGAGGATCTGCAGAGAAGAATGGGAGAAACTCCCCAAATACAGTTGTGCCAAGCTTGTAGCGTCATACCCAAGAAGACTCGAGGCTGTAATCGCTGCCAAAGGTGCTTCAACATAGTCCTGAGTTAAGGGTCTGCATACTTATGTAAATGTCATATTTCAGTTTTGTATTTGTAATACATTTGCAAACATTTCTAAAAACCCGTTTTTGCTTTTTCATTATGGGGTATTGTGTAGATTGATCAGGGGGAAAAAACGAATCAATCAATTTTAGAATAAGGCTATAACTGTAACGGCTGATTTCCTCCTCTTCGTCAAAACATGGACACTTTCCACCAAAACGCAGAGTGGAAAGTGTCCATGTTTTATTAACAATTAAACTGAACACTAAACAAAACAAAATAGCAAAAGAGAATCTAACCGACAAACAGTCCCGTGTGGCACAACTACATACACGGAAGACAATCACCCACAAAAACCCAACACCAAACAGGCTACCTTAATATGGTTCTCAATCAGGGACAACGATTGACAGCTGCCTCTGATTGAGAACCATATCAGGTCAAACACAGAAATAGACAAAACAGACACAAAACATAGAATGCCCACCCAACTCACGTCCTGACCCACTAAAACAAACAATTAACACAATAACTAGGGTCAGAACGTGACAATAACAACATGTGGAAAAAGTCAAGGGGTCTGAATACTTTCCGAATGCACTGTTAGCCTGTAATTGATTGAACTTCACAATGTGGTGAAATTGCACGTGATGAGCTTGGTGCTCTTTTCCAATAAATATTGACGGTCTTATTCTGGTGACATGATGATCCATGGTTGACTACCCTTTGATAAATAAAAATATTCTCACTCTTATCCATTATAATCTCATCATGTAGACTAGCCTACCCACACAGCCTACCCGCACTGTATCTGCGAGCTGTTGGCTAGAGCACACGTGCCAAGACCAGATTAGGCACATTTAACGCAACAGCTTTTGTGACAAAACTATTGGGAGAGTTGAAAATGCGATGGAAACACATTGAACTATTCGGTACATGAATACTTAAGCGAAAAAGTACATTTTATGTGCACTATGTCATTACAAACAGATTTTTATCTGCAACAAGTCAGTTTGGTGGAATCACACCACTGGTGGGAAAATGCACATATTTTCTTTATGCAGACTTTTGAATATTCTCATGAAAATCTGTCGCCAATTGGATGGAAAACTAGCTATAGATGTACACATTTTGTCCTGATTATTCTACAATGTAGAAAACAGTAAAAATAAAGAAAAACCCTTGAATGAGTAGGTGTGTCCAAACTTTTGACTGATGCTGTATATGTGTATACAATATACTATAGCCGTCCCAATACCAATCATGGTGCTCTAGGGTTAGACTTTCCAAGGGCAGGAATCCAATATACTCACAGAGCTGTTATATTGGAAGACACAGCTGGGACGCTGAGTAGACCCTTTTTGTTACAGTTTATTCTCCTGCCCTCACAGAAACATACCTCTGGGAACACGTCCAGTACTGCAGGACAGAAGCACAGAAGACATGCACAGACACGCAGTTGTCCCAAATACCATTTCCTGAAATTACTGTTTGATATAATTCCTAAAAGTTTCTTAGAATTGCTTAAATTGCTTAAATGCTTAAATTATTCATGTTATTTAAATGGATGACCTCAAAGCATGATTTCATATTTAAAATGGGTTGACACATTTTTTGCTTTCGTTCAGGTTTAGTTAAAGTATTATCAATTCAAAGCAGTGCAACATTAGTTAGGCTATGTAAATAGTTGCATTTGCATCAGAAAATGTTACTCATCAACTCACTGCATTCCTTGGAATCTTCAACATTTTTCTTCATAAAGGCATCAAAAAGATGTGGCCACCCACTGTTATCCACTGTACAGGGACACATTACAGTGAATGTTTTCATTTTTGTGCATACATTATGTGTGTGTTTTTGTGTGCAACTTAAATGTGTGAAGTTATAGACATACAGGTAACTGCCAAAAGAAACACTAGCATATAACGTTGGGCCACCACGAGCCACCAGAACAGTTTCAATGCGCCTTGGCATAGATTCTTTCAAGTGTCTGGAACTCTATTGGAGGGATGCGACACCATTCTTCCACGAGAAATTGAAAAAAGTCTATACTTTACCCCAGGATACCCATTATGGGTGGTAACTATAGAAACAAGGTAGCTTTATTCACGTCAGGGGAATTTAGCGAAACAAGATTGCTATATTCATGTCAGCAGAATTTTGTGAAAAGTGTCAGCCTATTGTTATTGCGTTTCCATTTTAGTTTTTCTGTGTTGTACTTGCATTCAGTAGTGTCTATGAATCACATGATTATGAAGGCCTAAATATATGAAAGTGTGTATTCTTATTTTTTATTTATGTAGCTCTGGCCTTGTGATGTACTTGTCTATTAATGATATGTATTATGTCATGTTTTATGTTTTATGTGGATCCCAAGAAGAGTATCTGCTGCATTAGCATTAGCTAATTGGGGATCCTAATAAAATGCTAAATACCATAATTTAGTGTTTTGTTGATTAATTAATTACTTAATTAACTCAGGAGCCACACCTGTGTGGAAGCACCTGCTTTCAATATACTTTGGATCCTTATTTACCCAAGTGTTTCCTAAAATTTGTCAGTTAACTATATGTTTGTTCATGTTTGGTGTGACTAGATCCCTCAAACTCAACTCTGGACCTCGAAGCCAGTTCTCCTGCTTTTTCATTGTTCCCCTCTAATCAAGGACTAATTTAGACCTGGGACACCAGGTGGGTGCAATTGATTATCAGGTAGAACAGAAAACCTGCAGGCTCTGGACCTTGTAGTGTAAGAGTTGAATACCCCTGGACTAGATGCTTGATGACTATCTCAGAGCAGATGCATTGCAGCAGAAATAATTGTCTTCTAAATGCTATCTTATTTCCACCACCCCTGCCCTCCCTCCCACTTCAACTAGGGAGGCAGGTACCCTAGTGGTTAGGGCCAGTAACTGAGAGGTTGCTGGTTCGAATACCCGAGCCGACAAGGTGAGACATTTGTTGATGTGCTCTTGTGCAAGGAACTTAATCCTAATTTGCTCCAGGGACGCGGTACTACTATGGCTGACCCTGTAAAACAACACATTTCACTGCACCTATCTGGTGTGTGACAAAAACATACTGCACAATAACCATCTGTCTACACTCTTGTAGCTGCTGTTGTTCAAGGCTCACCGCAGTTCTCCTCATCAGCTCCGTTAGCACAGTCCTGGACCCCATTGCAGTGGTAAAGCTGGGGCAGGCACACAGACAGGTTGCCACAGGGGAACTGGCCCAGTGGACAGACAGGGTAGAGGCTGCTGTCTGTGGAGGATTTTAAAGGAGACACTAAAACATCTCTGATTCAATCCAAAAATACCTTAAAAGCCTTTTCGAGTAGCATGGACGTATTTCTAGTATCAATGGATAGAAGTAATCAAAAACAAGATAATGAAGTCAAATAGAAAATAGAGAAATGAAGACATATGAAATGAAAAATGTATGATACATTGAAACATTGTATGAGCACAATGGCTTTGTAAATGGCCTGCTTGGAGGTAAACAAGTACAGCTAAGTGCACTTATTTGTCACTGTCATATTTCATGTAGAGACCATAGGTTTATTCTAAATTATGCAAGATATTTATTAGCTGAGTACCTATGGTTAAGTACAGTGATTAAATAAAAACAAATGAATAGGCTTTTTGAAATATAACAAATACACAGTCCTACGTTAAAGACGTTGAATTAATAGATTATACATGACATCTATGATGATAGTTTTGCCTCCTTTCCAAGATGTCTGAGTTCATGATGCTGTCAGGTCACATGACTGATGGAAGCTGTGCTTAGAACTCTGACTGATCTGCCACCACTCGTGTGACCTCACATCCTCAAGACATCACGCAGGTTCCCCTGTGTTCCCCCACATTCCCTATGGTGGCAGTGGAACAGCTCCGGGGTTGGATGAAGTTTTTTCCTTAATTATTACAACATTTTTCCACATTTCATCTGTATCTAAAAAACAAGACATTATAAAAGTCAACTTTACAGTTCATTGGTTTGTATTTGTACATTTGAATGAGTTACCCAAGGGAATGAAGCCATTAGACAGTTTCACACTTTTACTACTGTATGTTTAATTTTACACAATGTACATCCTACATGTGATGCTCTGCATAATCACAAGCAAAACACCACTCCATGGGGTAACTCTTTCAACTGTTTAATTTCCCTCATGCTCAAAAGGTTAGTTCAAATGCTGACTTGAATATTGAAATATACACTTAGCATTAAAATGTGCCGATAATAAATCTTGCATTTTAATTCTGTATCTTTGAAATTCAAGACAACCGGTTTCAGCATCATTTCAATAGTCTTGTAGACTGTAATTGTATGTGGAGAATTTGTGATCTGTCTCAGTGTTCAAAGATTGTGGTTCATTCTATCATACATTGCTTCTGTTCAGTGCAGTTACTAAATGTGGGTCTTACATAAGTGCTTGTCATAAAACAACAGCAAGTCATTCCATGTTTAACACTATTTCACAATCTGCAAACAAACACAGCAAAATGTGCAACAAGGTTAATCTAAACCAAACAGATATAGCAAATAAATTGCTACAAAAAGCAAACATTGCAACAAATGGCTGCTTGCTTGTAATCACACTGTGAAAATCTCCACCCACCTGCTGCTTGGGTGAACCACCACCAATGAATATGTGTATGATATTTGAATCTGTATCTAAATTAGTGTACGTCTACTCTAGAGAGACCCTATTGTGTTCAGGAATGCTATGTGGCATTTTGTCATACTTAAATAAATAATAATATATATTTTTAAATACAATAATAAATATATACATTACCAGTCAAAAGTTTGGACACACCTACTCATTGAAGGGTTTTTATTGATTTGTGCTATTTTCTACATTGTAGAATAATAGTGAAGACATCAAAACTATCAAATAACACATATGGAATCATGTAATAACCAAAAAAGTGTTAAACAAATCAAAATTGATTTTAGATTCTTGAAAGTAGCCACCCTTGGCCTTGATGACAGCTTTCCACACTTGGCATTCTCTCATCCAGCTTCAAGAGGAATGCTTTTCCAACAGTCTTGAAGGAGTTCCCACATATGCTGGGCACTTGTTGGCTGCTTTTCCTTCACTCTGCGATCCAACTCGTCCCAAACCATCTCAATTGGGTTGACGTTGGGTGATTGTGGAGGCCAGGTCATCTGATGCATCACCATCACTCTTCTTCTTGGTCAAATAGAAAACCAAATGATAGTCCCACTAAGCGCACACCAGATGGAATGGCGTATCGCTGCAGAATCATGTGGTAGCCATGCTGGTTAAGTGTGCCTTGACTTCTAAATAAATCACAGACAGTCACCAGCAAAGCACCCCCACACCATCCCACCTCCTCCTCCATGCTTCACGATGGGAACCACAAATGCGGTGATCATCCGTTCACCTACTCTGTGTCTCACAAAGACACGGCGTTTGGAACCAAAAATCTCAAATGTTGACATATTTCCACCGGTCTAATAGCCATTGCTCGTGTTTCTTGGCCCAAGCAAGTCTCTTCTTCTTATTGGTGTCCCTTAGTAGTGGTTTCTTTGCAACAAATTGACCATCAAGGCCTGATTCACACAGTCTCCTCTGAACAGTTGATGTTGAGATGTGTCTGTGACTTGAACTCTGTGAGGTGCAATCTGAGGTGCAGTTAATTGCCGATATCTGAGGCTGGTAACTCTAATGAACTTATCCTCTGCAGCTAAGGTAACTCTGGGTCTTCCTGTCCTGTGGTGGTCCTCATGAGAGCCAGTTTCATCATAGCACTTGATGGTTTTTGCAACTGCACTTAAAGAAACTTTCAACGTTCTTGAAATGTTCCACATTGACTGACCTTCATGTCTTAAGTTAATGATGGACTGTCATTTCTCTTTTCTTATTTGAGCTGTTCTTGCCCTACCTGACAGACTGTCTCAAACGCATTAAGAAGGACAGAAATTCCACAAATGAACTTAACAAGGCACACCTGTTAATTGAAAATGCATTCCAGGTGACTACCTCATGAAGCTGGTTGAGAGAATGCCAAGAGTGTGCAAAGCTGTAATCAAGGCAAAGGGTGGCTACTTGAAGAATCTCAAATATAAAATAGATATTTTTGATTTGTTTAACACTTTTTTGGTTACTACATGATTCCATATGTGTTATTTCATAGTTTTGATGTCTTCACTATTATTCTACAATGTAGAAAAAATAAAAAATAAAGAGAAACCCTGGAATGAGTAGGTGTGTCCCAACTTTTGACTGGAACTGTGTATAACCTTTATTTCAACAGAGAGTCATCTCTTTCACAGATAAGCCCTGCATACACATTAATATAGATCAATACACATCAATATAAAGTACACACATCACTATTCACATCAATACACAAAAAGCTAAACACATTCATAGAAAACAAACACATTTTTCAGTAATAATGTGCTCAATGAGCTTTTTGAATTTCCCTAGAGACACCAATTCATCCAACTTTAGAGAGCCTTGGAGACCATTCCACAAGCAAGGTGCAAAAAAACTAAAAGCTGATTTACCGAACTCAGTGGAGACTGGGTCTGGTATCTCGTACGTCTATAACAATGACGTAAGGTACGGTGGAAGTTCATGCTATAGGGCTTTAGAAACAAAAAGAGTGCAATGCATCGATCTACGACACTTCAGAGAGGGCCAGCCTACTTTCTGATACAGAATACAATGCTGTACTGAACCTATCGTCCGTAATAAAGCGTAGTGTGCTATGATAAACTGCGTACAATGGCTTCAATACAGTGGCAGCTGCATTTATATATTTGAACAATATCGCTATAACCAGTCTATAATCAATAAGTTTACTGCTATTTAATGAAAAGCATGGCCTATTCCTATAAAAGAAGCCCATTTTAATTCTTAATTTCAAATTTCTTAACTCAACAAATTTCTTAACAAATGTCTTAATCCTTAAGAGTCCATTGACGTACCCGTGCGTCAATCTAAATAACAGAATAAAACATTCCCCATCAAAATATGTCAGTTTAAGCTAAATATATAAAAGAATTTGCATGGGCTGCATCTCAAATCCACCACATCTGCATATGTCAGACTTCCGCATCTACGGTGGAAGGTGGCAGAGTTACAGCCAATGACATATATAAACCCTGGATTATATAATGGATGTTATACTGGAACTCTTAATTTCTTAACTAATTCATCAAATTTCTTAACTAATGTGTTAACTAACTCACGTATTGGACTAATGCAAAACAAATATAATGTAATGTTATGGGTCAATGCCCCCATTCTACTCAGGAGGGATATTCATATATTATTTAGTAGACATTAACAGGCAATTCAAACCTGTGTATGTTATCACAAATAAGGTGTACTTTCAGTGCCATCCAATAGCACTTTGATTCCCTTTCCTCATTTTCACTAATGAGAATGACATGATTCATAGAAGCAGGATAATCATTTGTCAATGTCTGAATCCCAGTCTATACAGTTATTATCCTATTATTGATACCAAAATTAAATGACTTACCTATGACAGCTGTCAGAGAAAGATAACCGAAGATGCATAGGAGCATTATAGGAGCAGTAACGAGATGCATCTCTCTTTTCGTAATCCTGATCCAAGTGGGAATGAGGCTCCACTGCACTGACTCCACCAGCTTTTGGTGTCAGATCTCTCAAACACATAGCCTCTTGCATTTAAGTGTGTGCTGCATACACACACTCTCTATCTCTCATTTTACTCTCTCTCACTTATTCACTCACTTACTCGTTCTCTGTCTCTCACATACATACACACACACACACACGGCTGAACATTCGCTTATACAATTACTCTGCCAATGTGGAAAAAAAGAGAACAATACAACAATAGCCATTATTGGTTATTGATCATCTCTTGACTACATCCTGCCTGGGTACTGTACATTGCATCTGTCTGATCAATCACTGTTTATACCTTGGATTGGTGCTGAGATTTCAGGTGCAGCTCATACAGAAAATTGTTTCATTTATTGTCTGGATGAAATCCAATATCGGATTCCAAAACTAAGTGAGGTGATCACGGTGTGTCATCATAGAAAAGACAGGAGTGCAATGAAACCTTACAATTCTCTCTCAACTGAGAAACAATTGATAATATCAATAATATATATATATTTTTTAACTAATCTAAATCTATATTTTTGATGGAATCATATTATTCACCAGATGCAAGAATGAGAAACCATGCCTCTTGCATCAGCTGAAATTCCGTTTCAGATTCAACACAAATATACTGTACAGTTTTTCAAACGGAACCTACAGAGTGTTTTGTATTTCTGTATTTTTTTAGCTACTTTATTACAAAATCTGACATTACAATTGGGTTTACAATGATTTTTTACTGTAGTTCTTTTACTTAAACACCACCACCTATCAGGAGTGCTGGGCAGGGCACATTTTTACATGCCTTCAGATATGACATCGGTTATGTCGACGTAATCATTCATCAACAAGCTAACTAATAGCATGCTAAAGAAGTAAACCAAAACGTTCCCTTGTATTTTGAGTAAATATTTGAGTTTTCATTTACCGCATTTGATTTATCTAGCCTACTTTAGGAACAATGCCGAAGATCGTCTCACAAAGTGCTGTTTGTTCAGACACCCGAGATCAAGAGGAATATGATGATGGAGAAAAGCCTCTTCATTATTATTGTTTGTGTGGGCAAATGGTGTTGGTTCTCTGTGAGTAGCTAGCTAACTATTTAGCAGCTATTCAACTAGCTAGCCAAGTTGCCTAGCTAGCTAACGCTCATATTCAAGCATTCATAAACAACGTTTAATCAATGTGTGTAGTAGCATTATGCGTAGAAATTTCTGTATTTTTTCTGTAATCAAGAATAAATTGGCAGAGAGCTAGCTAGCTAGCTTTAAACACACTAACGTCCTGGGCCCGGTTTCCCAATAGCAATGGAATTTAAGATTATGAGTGGTTTAACAATGCATTTTTCCTACAACGGCTGAAGATATAACATACATTTGCCAAAACACCATGCATAGTGTTAGGATTTATGTTTAAGCATAATAGCCTGTTAGCATATTGGTTGAAGAGGAATATTGTTTTGTTACACACATACACAAACTATACAGAGGGGTGTGGGTGTGTAGGTGTAAGGACTGACCAACACAGGCCATAAAAGTTGTGGACAGTCTGGAGAGGGGAGGGGTGCATCTCTCTAGACCAACCAGGAGGTTAGAATACTGGACAATACCATATTAGGAACTGTTTTAGTGTAGAATCGACAGACCCAAGACGGATCCAATCTACCCAGCAACCAGATGTGAACAAAGGAACGCGCCAAGGGGCTTGGACAAAGGGCCAGCAAAGGGGGGAAAAGTCTAAACCAAGCCCAGCCTCTACTGTGATAGGCTAACAGACGCGTTGAAACTACGTCATCACGGTATAAGAACAGCTGTTTACGTACTTCTTGCCAGTTCTCTGTTCATCCTGCGCGGTGAAACAGCGAACCCGTATATACGAAAATTGCATTTGCCATTCATTGTTTGCGGTAATTAAACATAATTAAAGAAAGTTAGCAGACCTTGCATTTTATTTATCCTGACACCGGATGTGTTACACGCAGCGTTCACAATAGAAAATGTTTGCACTTCTTTGAGGCATGTGTCGATACTGATGTTTTATTTTTTTCGAAAGAAAGGTAACACTTCTCTCGGATCAGCTTTCTCCATTCAAATCTTACCTTAACATTAGAATTATTCCACAATACTGTACTGATATGTACACAATACTGATCAGCTCCTACAAAGACATTATTACCTATGGTTTCAAATATTGAGGAGCTTATTCTAATGCTTATCCTATAAGAATTCATTAAATCAAGATCATTAAAGCCAATTTATGCTTGATCTGGTAGGGCGATCCAGAGGCTCCGTACAGAGGGTGTGACCCAATTGCAGACCTTCCGGAGGCTTGTGGAGATCAAATCGAGCTCCATACAAGCCAATTCATGCTTACTCCAACAATGTGAGCTGGAGGCTCCGAATGGAGGGGTTGACACAATTGCAGAGGCTTGCGGAGTCCAAATCGAGCTCCGTACCTCATTGTCGTGCGCCTCTCAAATTTTGTAACAATGTGGAGGGCTCCGTATAACTTCACATTGACGTGATTGGTTGACAGTAGATGGGGGCGGTACATCCTGTATAAACAAGCTCACTTCCTTGACAACAAACATGGAGAACTTTGACGAAAGGCTATCAGAACAAGTACACAAATAAAAAACGTATTTATGGTACCTTATCAGGAATTTCAAAGACAAACATTTGTTTGAACTCCTGGAAAGAGATCGGGGAGGTTATGGGGATAGATGCGGTTAAGAGGTCAATGGAATGCAGACCGTGGGGGATAGGATGCTGGATTGGCACACATTCACAAATCTGATCTAAAAAAGTTGGTATTTGTCAAATCCGTCATGATTTATGTATTGTAACTCGCCCACAATGTGGTTACTAAAATCCGATTTGGATATATTTGCTTGTTTTTGCTGCATAACATTTAGAAGTTGACTGCTAAAAGCTAACTCCGATTCGTTAAAGCTGGTAGCATAGTTAGCATAGTAGGTTGTGGTAGTCAAAGTGGTTTTTAACTGTAATGCAGTTTATTTACGACAGTGACATGAATATGTATTGGGGTTGACATCCATACAAGTATTATACTCTGATTTTTACCTCAACATAGTGGGAAATACATATATAAACAGTAGCCTAAATGTAGGCAAATTTTTCTGGGGAGATTTGGGATGGAGATGCAGGTGGGAAAAAGGTGCAGTCTTCTTGCTATCTTGACTGAGCTCATATGTCAAGAACGTGGAAGCGGGCTCTAACATCTCAGAAGAGTTAAGGTCTTTTCAGTCAGCCAGTTGCTTGTAACTAGCTGGATAGCTATAGAGATTAGCCCTGAATCACTACTGTAGGAGTGGTGCGGTGCAGACCAATTTATTGGCTGCTTATGACAGCTCCCCGAAACGCAAGAAGTATGAATGCTCTGATTTCTGCTGAGTTCGCACCATGCAGAGCCTTTTAAGCACATTAGGCTACACATGAAATGTACGGAAAGACTCATACAGAATTTACTGTGATACTGGCCTCTGCAGTGGTCAGGGCATTCATACTTCTTGCGCTTCACGGAGCAGAGCTGTTGTGATGGAAGTTGTCAACAGGACCTCCCGCCCCCAACTACCATCAACCAATCATGTAACGCAGAGCTATAAAGAGCCCTCATTGCTACAACATTTGGGAGGCGCAAAGTGATGCGGTACAGAGCTCAATTTGGCCTCTGCACGCCTCTGGAGGCTCCACAATTGCATCAAAGCCTCCACACGGTGCCTCCAGCTCGCATTTCCAGAGCAAGCATAAATTGGCTTTGAGTGTACAAAACATTAGGAAGACAAAATCTTTTTTGCCAAAGCTGAGATGCATAAAATATGTCCATATCTGTCCGCTAATACTAGTAAAGGAACCAGTACACTACTTATGTAAAAAATATATAATATTTTAATATAAATATATATTTTTTATTCTGATTTCTCAGGGGGTGCTGCAGCACCCCTACGTCCCGCGGCTATACTGACAAATACCGTTGGGTGCAACTGTGATAAAGCCGGTTAAAACAGTGTACAGTACACTACAGTAAGTGTATATTTTGCATTTATGAAATTATTTTGATGTGATATCAAAGTAAAGGGCTTTAAGTTTCTAGAACCACATCGCAATTGAGAATCGATTCACGTTTAGATTGAGTATTAGGCTGTCAGAGTCAGTCTACCTCTGAAAATAACAATAAGTATTCTGAATCAGGGGAGGATGGAAAACAATCCACACCTTTTTTATGCATGTTTTTATAGTATTTTTTATTATTCAGATTTCGATCTTAAAAAAACCCTAAAATAATTGTTTTAAAGTGTGGATTGTTATCCATTCTCCCCTGATTCAAAATATAACAAATCCATTGCCATGGTATGCTTGGCTCAATAGCTATTGATGAGATAAATCCATATCCAATACAAAACTAACTTTACCTCAGTGCCGAACAGAACCATATACCTACCGTCTCTCTGAAAAGTTGGTTAAACAATGGACAGATTTGATTAATCTGGTCCGGGGTACACCGGGCTATGGCCCTTCCTATGACGTACAGTATATAAACCCTGGAATGCTGATGCTATGTTTTGGCCATGGAGAGGCTTTGAAGCCAACAGTTAGCCATAAGGGTAATACTCAGGAATGAACTCTTCCATAGGAATGAATGGAATTCTACAGTATTTCATTTAAAGTTTCAAGGACAAAATTACATGTATTCAAGTATTTTGTATTGTAGTGTGGACAGTAACTTTCAAAAAATTATACTTTAAGGAAAATGTTTTTATATGTTTTATTGTTTTTATGTTTAGTTCACATAATTTAAAAGTATGCATTAAAGTGTCTGTTGGAATAAATGTGACAAAAACAAATGTATACATTAATAAATGCATTTCTATAGCTTCCTAAATATATTTTTTCAATTTTTGGGGAGTGCCATGATGGCTTCAACACAGCGCCCCCTGTCTGTCATCTAGTGTATATATACATCATTGGGCCCGTCATGTCATCGGGCGAAAGCGAAGAGGGAGGAGTGCCCTTCTCAAATCGACCAGTAATCTGCCCCGCTTGGCATGTTGTTATCAAGGCAGCATGGTGTATCGTTCATAAAATAAATGTTTTAATTTTCAAACAAGTTTTCGTTGCGAAGGCAGATAAAGCGATTTTATCAAAAGCAATCACTTTTGCATGTGAAAACACAGAATCATACTCAAAAAACAGTTTCACTCTTTGTGTCTGTGTGTGTGCGTTTTAGAGATTTAACTTTGAGTTGTTTAATTTAATCTCCAGCCTTGATGTCTATGCAAGTCATTTACCCAACCCTGAAGTGATTATGTTGCTTGCTGGATGAACAGGTGCTCAGAAACAATGTAGATGATTATACATTGTCTGTTTAATTTTCTTCAGAGAGAAATTGCTGACTCATGTGCCCAGATTGCTAAAGTGTTTGAGAAGCAGTTGGAAAGAAAGAGGATGAGCAAGAAGAGACTACAAGAGCTGGTGAGGATTCCAATCCCACTTCTGGCAAGTGATTGAGGATTTCAGACACAGTTGCTCAGTGTACACACCAACAGAAAACTGTATTCTGTGTTGGTCATACACGTCAAGGTTATACATGTAACGTTTCAACCTGCAACTAGTGCCAAATGTCAATTTCTGGTGAAGGTGCTGCTCTGTTTGAAACATTTGATGGCCTCTTGCCAGGTAGAGTAGCAGAGTAGCTTGCTTTTGACTGACCCAAACTTCTGTCTGTCTCTACGGTGAGCAATAGCACCTGGAGCATCTCTCCTGAGATAGACATTGATTCTCCTGCAAATGTCTGTTAATCCTGTGAGGTTATTTAAGCTCACTAGATGCTTCTCCATCCAAATGTTGCATGTTGTTAAGGACCCTGTGGCTCTGGTCTTGTATGAAAGCAGCATTGAAGAATATAAAGTTCACTGCACAAAGACTCCAGGTGGTGCATGATAATGTATGCTGTGCAGTAGACACCAGTTATCAAGCTTTTCACTTACAGCAATTTCCAGAGACAAACGTTGGATGAATTTCTGATGTTCTCTGTTTCATCCCTCAGCAGCAGTGGCAGTTAACGGCTTCATATATCGCATCAAACTGTTAACAGTTGGATTTCATTTGGTTTGATATGATCAAAAGTATTTTAATATTAATTTAAACTATGCAAGAGAAATTGGTGATTTGGGAGATGATGCGTCAGGTGGACATACAAGACATTTGTGACACTGACAGGCACCACTGAACTTTACCACACTGACAGATTAATTCAAAATGCTATAAAAGGTTTTCATGATGTATCTTACTGATGCTGTACAATAAGACAACTGAGATCAGCCTGCAAGTGGTTTCCAAACATGTCTATTAATGAGCATAAGGCAAATACAACCAACCATAATCCCCAGACAGGATTATACCAAGAGGACTGCATGAATTTTAAGTACCCTCTCTCTGCATGAGAGGAAACAACCCTTGTTGAGCAGCCTATTGTTAATGGAAAAGGTTATCCCTACTCCAGCTGGGTTGGACTGGGACTCTTTTAAAAAGCAATGAGGATGTGATGCTCAGGAAGCCAGTCATGCACAGGTAATGAGAGCTGAGGAGGGCGGCTTCTCATTGTAAGTCTGAAACTCGGAGGGATCAAGTCTAAATTACTACTCTACACCAGAAATTGTGTATTAATAATCTTATGTTTTTGATTAATCCCTGAAACCACTCCAGATTGTCTGGCTGTGTAAACTAATGCAGTAGGATAGGACTCATAGAAAAATAATTGCTTCAGGGTTATCCAGAGTTTGTATGGATAAAGGAAATTCACAAGTCACCTCACCCAATTAATGTGGAAAGATGATTGTTTAAGAGAATATTGCTTTTGAAAACAGACCGTATCCACTATTTACAGAACAGCCACAGGTTTAGTCATAGACTGTATAATGTGCCAATTTACAGGACATAGTTACAGTACATGCATAAACTTACAATTGGCTTATAAAAAGTATCCCCAAAGTATAAAAACCTATAATGTTACAATACATGTGATTATGATTGACTAAATAATAAAACATATATTGACAGATTTATAAACTTTATTTTGCAAACGTGTGCATTTAGATTTTTTTGTTGAGTAATTTATGGGATTGGAGTGTTCAGGTAGCAGCCTGTTTGAAATATGAGTTTCTACACATGGTAAGACTTGACGTGGCAGAAACAGATGAAGAATTTACAGAGCTGGATTGCCACCTGGTGGTGTAAAGAAGTACATCCATCCCTGTAATATATATATATATATGTTTAACCTTTATTTAACTAGGCAAGTCAGTTAATAAGAACAAATTCTTATTTTCAATGATGGCCTAGGAACAGTGGGTTAACTGCCTTGTTCAGGGGCAGAACAAAAGATTTTTACCTTGTCAGCTCAGGGATTCAATCTTGCAACCTTTCGGTTACTAGTCCAACGCTCTAACACTCTAACCACTAGGCTACCTGCTACCCCAATATGAGCAATGTGTAGATCAGTATTTAACATGGAACCAAACTACAGTAAGATTGTTTTATCCTCAGCCAAAATGTTAAGTACATTTAGCAGCATATTTGTACTGTAGGCCTATACCCTTCTTGTCTCCATATATCTACCAGCAGCAGACATCTCCTAAGCATATCCCAAATTATGAAACATTAATCATAGAATGAAAGCAGTCTGGGCAATTCCATGTTGACAGAGTGACACTGAGACTCCAGTTTTTCACTTTAAAATGTATGTCAAACAAAAAACAATCATTGCAAATTTAAAGCATACAACTAAACTCAGCAAAAAAAAGAAATGTCCCTTTTTCAGGACCCTGTCTTTCAAATATAATTAGTAAAAATCCAAATAACTTCACAGATCTTCATTCTAAAGCGTTTAAACACTGTTTCCCATGCTTGTTCAATGAACCATAAACAATTAATGAACATGCACCTGTGGAACGGTCGTTAAGACACTAACAGCTTACAGACGGTAGGCAATTAAGGTAACAGTTATGAAAACTGAGGACACTAAAGAGACCTTTCTACTGACTCTGAAAAACACCTAAAGAAAGATGCCCAGGGTCCCTGCTCATCTGCGTGAACGTGCCTTAGGCATGCTGCAAGGAGGCATGAGGACTGCAGATGTGGACAGGGCAATAAATTGCAATGTCCGTACTGTGAGACGCCTAAGACAGCGCTACAGGGAGACAGGACGAACAGTTGATCGTCCTCGCAGTGGCAGACCACGTGTAACAACACCTGCACAGGATCGGTACATCTGAACTTAACACCTGCGTGACAGGTACAGGATGGCAACAACAACTGCCCGAGTTACACCAGGAACGCACAATCCCTCCATCAGTGCTCAGACTGTCCGCAATAGGCTGAGAGAGGCTGGACTGAGGGCTTGTAGGCCTGTTGTAAGGCATGTCCTCACCAGACATCACCGGCATCAACATTACCTATGGGCACAAACCCACCGTCGCTGGACCAGACAGAACTGTCAAAATGTGCTCTTCACTGACGAGTTGCGGTTTTGTCTCACCAGGGGTGATGGTCGAATTCGCGTTTATCGTCGAAGGAGTGAGCGTTACACCGAGGCCTGTACTCTGGAGCGGGATCGATTTGGAGGTGGAGGGTCCATCATGGTCTGAGCCGGTGTGTCACAGCATCATCGGACTGAGCTTGTTGTCATTGCAGGCAATCTCAACTCTGTGCGTTACAGGGAAGACATCCTCCTCCCTCATGTGGTACCCTTCCTGCAGGCTCATCCTGACATGACCCTCCAGCATGACAATGCCACCAGCCATACTGCTCATTCTGTGTATGATTTCCTGCAAGATAGGAATGTCAGTGTTCTGCCATGGCCAGCGAAGAGCCCAGATCTCAATCCTATTGAGCACGTCTGGGACCTGTTGGATCGGAGGGTGAGGGCTAGGGCCATTCCCCCCAGAAATGTCCGGGAAATGCAGGTGCCTTGGAGGAAGAGTGGGGTAACATCTCACAGCAAGAACTGGCAAATCTGGTGCAGTCCACGAGGAGGAGATGCAGTGCAGTACTTAATGCAGCTGGTGGCCACACCAGATACGGACTGTTACTTTTGATTTTGACCCCCCTTTTTTCAGGGACACATTATTCAATTTCTGTTAGTCACCTGTCTGTGAAACTTGTTGAATTTATGTCTCAGTTTTTGAATCTTGTTATGTTTATACAAATATTTACACATGTTAAGTTTGCTGAAAATAAACGCAGTTGACAGTGAGAGGACGCTTCTTTTTTTGCTGAGTTTATATGCACAAGAACTACTTTCAACAATTTCCACTGAAAACTTTACAAAAACACAATTACTTGAAGAACAGTGCAGATGCTCAGTTTGGTAAGAGGATGAAGGTTTGTGCTGTTTGTGCTGTCATTCTGTTACCAACCTTAGAGTTGTATGTTTTGTTTAACTTTTATTAGTTTACATTTTATTATAATTATTTTATTTTGTACAAATATGTGAAATAACTCAGTTCTGCCTAGAATAGATACATTTCCCAGCAAATATGTGAGTCTATGAACTGTCAGCTGTATAAGGAGGAACAGGGGTATGTTGAAATAAGAACTGTGGTGTTCAATACTGACAAGCTGTCATTAATGGGGTATGTTAAATTGATCTGTTTTTATAGAACATGGGCTTGCCGAGGGGAGGAGAATGCATTATTGTCACCTTATAGCCACCCCAGCTGTAGTGACCAAGCTGGACATCCAAATTAGGTCATTACGATTGAATTACATTCTACATTTTGGAGACTTGTTTTACCGTTATGCTTTTATGTTCTGTAATTGTTTAATTTATTGTTTAATTTATTTATTGTTTTTGTGTGGTTTTACTATCCTACTGTGTTGTTACCTGTGGCAGTTGATGATACTTTGATACTATGATGATCCTACTTTTCTTTACAACTGCTCAGCAGCATGTAATTAAATGTAAGATTTTTTATCTCACAATTCCCCTTGGTGGCAGCATTAAGTCAAAGTTGTGTTCTGGATATTGATGAGCCTGTTCAAGGTTGAGCTGAAATTCTCACCCAGTTTAGTTTGCGTTTAGTGTTCAAAGTGTTATCCAACCAAATAACTATAATGTACATTGAAAATAGAGTCTTTGCAATGAAGTAAAACAAAATATGATTATGTTGGAATAGAAAACTCTACACATTATGAAAGAACATCAGGGCTAACCAACAGTGTTGTCAATCCTAAATGGCAGGGAAAAATGTTTTGCAGCATTCGGTACTCAGCAGGATTTCCTAATTACGTACCGATAATTGGCATGCCTGCAAATTCCAAACACAAGTAAGTTTTAAACTACATTTAAGCTTGAATGTGCACTAATTTGTCTTGATTAGAGTTGCAAGAATATGAGAACTTTCCCAAAATTCCTGGCTAATTCCCGGAATCAGGAGGGAAAAGAAGGAAATCCACAACCTCCAACCAGGATTTCTGGAAAACCTCGGAGTTCGGAAAAAAAACAACTTGAAAACCTTATTCTTGTTTGCTTGGGTAAAAGCACCCAGGCCTTTATAAGTAACTTTCCCAATTCTCTGTATAAACAAGTAAAGGGGTAACATCATTTTTGGATCTGCGTGTTCAATTTAAGCAAATGTATTTTGCATCGATTCTAAACAACTGCTTCATAAGACAATGTATACTTGGAGTTGATTCATAATTCTACACAATCTGATGATATGAAAATCACAAGGTTTCATACACTATAGGTTGCTTTTTACAGTATATAGTGTTATAGTGTGGTTTTGGTGATAGTTCTGTCTAATGGCCACTAGCACTACTACAACACCATTACCTCTATGACCGTTTCAGTCAGTAATTCTCTGCTCTGCTGACTTTCATGCGTTTGTTATTTACTTTCTCTCCCTACATTATTCTCCTCATCCCTGGGGAAGATCAGCTCTTATTCTATCTATCCTGCATTACAGGAAATAGTCATATCATCTATGTGGAGCGATGCTGCAGTGTATTAGTTGTGGGGATGATACTTCAGAGAAATCTGACACGACGTCATTTTGCCATTACTGGCATGCATTACATATCAGCACCAGGACATATAGACGAGATTACATCTAGGCTACACTGCATGACCTACAGGTTGAATATCAGATCAATTCAACAGGGACTTGTGAAGTGGGTTAGGCAATTTATATAATGGCTGTTAAACTGTGAAGAAAATACTGAAATCATGCCATAGTGTTAAATTGATGTACATTGATGTGTGACTGCCTCCAAATTTATCCAGTCCAGGTGTATGTGAGTCCTGCAGTTTTCCACGTTGTGTTCAAATGATTACGATTGTAGAAAACAGTTAAATTGAGATACAGTATATTTGGAGTGTCAATCAGAATCACCTTTATTCACCAGGTATATTTACACATACCCAGAATTTGGCTTGGTGATATGGTGCTGCTAGTGATAGACAACATTTAGAGACAGAAAACAGACAGCAAAGTTTAAACAAAGTTCACATACAATATATTCAACTAGGTAGAGTGAGCATAAAGCTACAAGAGAATGAGCAGATATACAAATATACAGTGGGTATACGGTTGATATACAGTGGATGTACCAATTTACATTATCAGTATGAATATATACAGTTGAAGTCAGAAGTTTACATACACTTATGTTGGAGTCATTAAAACTTGTTTTTCAACCACTCCACAAATTTCTCGTTAACAAACTATAGTTTTGGCAAGTCGGTTAGGACATCTACTTTGTGCATGACACAAGTAATTTTTCCAACAATTGTTTACAGACAGATTGGCGCAGCGGTCTAAGGCACTGCATCTCAGTGCTAGAGACATCACTACAGACCCTGGTTCAATTCCAGGCTATTTCACAAGTGGCTGTGATTGGGAGTCCCATAGGGTGGCGCACAATTGGCCCAGCATCGTCTGGGTTAGGGTTTGGCAGGGGTAGGCCGTCACGGTAAATAATAATTTGTTCTTAACCTACTTGCCTAGTTAAATAAATAAAATAAAAAATATCTTGTTGTTGGTGTCCCACCCTTCTTCTTCCAATTCCAGTGATATGATTTGCTGACACAAGTTCTGAATAACTTTTCATTGGATCTGCAAACTGTCCATTTGTTTCAGCAAATTATACAGCTGAAATTTCATGACCAGTTTGGAGATTCAGTGAAAAGTTACAGTGCCTTCAGACAGTATTCACACCCTTTAACTTTTTTTTGTCACTGGCCTACGCACAATACCCCATAATGTCAAAGTGGAATTATGTTTTTAGACATTTTGACAAATTACAAATGAAAAGCTGAAATGTCTTGAGTAAATAAGTATTTAACTCCTTTAATGGCAAGCCTAAGTAAGTCCAGGAGTAAAAATGTGCTTTACAAGTCACAAAATAAGTTGCACGGACTCTGTGTGCAATAATAGTGTTAAGCATAACTTTGAATGACTACCTCATCTCTGTACACCACACATTAATTGTCTGTAAGGTCCCTCAGTCGAGCAGTGAATTTCACACAGATTCAACCACAAACACCAGGGAGGTTTTCCAATGCTTCGCAAACAAGGGCACCTATTGATAGATAAAATTGTTTTTAAAAGCAGGCATTGAATATCCCTTTGAGCATGGTGAAGTTATTAATTACGCTTTGGATGGTGTATGAATACACCCAGTCATTACAAAAGATACAGGCATCCTTCCTAACTCAGTTGCCGGAGAGGAAGGAAACCGCTCAGGGATTTCACCATGAGGCCAATGGTGACTTTAAAACAGTCACAGAGTTTAGTGGCTGTGATAGTAGAAAACTAAGGATGGATCAATAACATTTTATACTGAACAAAAATATTAACACAACATGTAAAGTGTTGGTCCCATGTTTCAGTGTAACATGGTTCATCATTCCATTCAATGTAATAATGTGACAGAGGTTGGTAAATGACATCAAACCCTGTAATATGATCTGGAATGTATACGAATGTATTAAGAAGCATGTAATAACATACAGTGGCTTGCGAAAGTATTCACTCCCTTGGCATTTTTCCTATTTTGTTGCCTTACAACCTGAAATTAAAATAGATTTTTGAGGGGTTTGTATCATTTGATTTACACAACATGCCTAGCACTTTGAAGATGCAAAATATTTTTCTTGTGAAACAAACAAGAAATATGTCACGTCCTGACCTTAGAGATCCTTTTATTCTCTATTTGGTTAGGTCAGGGTGTGACTAGGGTGGGCAATCTATGTTTTCTATTTCTTTGTTGGCCGGGTATGGTTCCCAATCAGAGGCAGCTGTCTATCATTGTCTCTGATTGGGGATCATACTTAGGCAGCTTTTTCCCACCTGTAGTTTGAGGGATCTTGTTTTGGTACTGTGCTGTTTAGCCATACTAACCTTTACGTTTTGTTTGTATTTGTTGTTTTTCAGTGTTCATTGAATAAAGTAAGATGTACGCCTACCACGCTGCACCTTGATCCGACCATTCTTACAACGACGAGCGTTACAAAATAAGACAAAAAAACAGAAAACTTGAGCGTGCATAACTATTCACCATCCCAAAGTCAATACTTTGTAGAGCCACCTTTTGCAGCAATTACAGCTGCAAGTCTCTTGGAGTATGTCTCTGTAAGCTTGGCACATCTAGCCACTGGGATTCTCCCCCATTCTTCAAGGCAAAACTGCTCCAGCTCCTTCAAGTTGGATGGGTTCCGCTGGTGTACAGCAATCTTTAAGTCATAACACAGATTCTCAATTGGATTGAGGTCTGGGTTTTGACTAGGCAATTCCAAGACATTTAAATGTTCCCCTTAAACAACTCAAGTGTTGCTTTAGCAGTATGCTTAGGGTCATTGTCCTGCTGGAAGGTGAACCTCCGTCCCAGTCTCAAATCTCTGGAAGACTGAAACAGGTTTCCCCCAAGAATTTCCCCCTGTATTTAGCACTATCCATCATTCCTTCAATTCTGACCAGTTTCCCAGTCCCTGCTGATGATGCTGCCATCACCATGCTTCACTGTGGGGATGGTGTTCTCGGGGTGATGAGAGGTGTTGGGTTTAGGCCAGACATAGCGTTTTCCTTGATGGCCAAAAAGCTCAATTTTAGTCTCATCTGACCAGAGTACTTTCTTCCATATGTTTGGGGAGTCTCCCACATGCCTTTTGGCGAACACAAACGTGTTTGCTTATTTTTTTCTTTAAGCAATGGCTTTTTTCTGTCCACTCTTCCGTAAAGCCCAGCTCTGTGGAGTTTACGGCTTAAAGTAGTCCTATGGACAGATACTCCAATCTCTGCTGTGGAGCTTTGCAGCTCCTTCAGGGTTATCTTTGGTCTCTTTGTTGCCTCTCTGATTAATGCCCTCCTTGCCTGGTCTCCGTTAGATTTGGTGGACTGCTCTCGCAGGTTTGTTGTGGTGCCATATTCTTTCCCATGTTTTAATAAAGGATTTAATGGTGCTCCATGGGATGTTCATATGTTTTTATAACCCGACCCTGACCTGTACTTCACAACTTTGTCCCTGACCTGTTTGGAGAGCTTCTTGGTCTTCATGGTGCCGCTTGCTTGGTGGTGCCCCTTTCTTAGTGGTGTTGCAGACTCTGGGGCCTTTCAGAACAGGTGTATTTACAGTTGAAGTTGGAAGTTTACATACACTTAGGTTGAAGTCATTAAAACTTAAAACTTCAACCACAAATTTCTTGCTAACAAACTATAGTTTTGGCAAGTCGGTTAGGACTTTGTGCATGACACAAGTCATTTTTCCATCAATTGTTTACAGACAGATTATTTCACTTATAAATCATAGTTCTACAATTCCAGTGGGTCAGAAGTTTACATACACTAAGTTGACTGTGCATTTAAACAGCTTGGAAAATTCCAGAAAATTATGTCATGGCTTTAGAAGCTTCTGATAGGCTAATTGACATCATTTGAGTCAATTGGAAGTGTACCTGTGGATGTATTTCAAGGCCTACCTTCAAACTCAGTGCCTCTTTGCTTGACATCATGGGAAAATCAAAATAAATCAGCCGAGACCTCAGAAAAGATGTTGTAGACCTCCACAAGTCTGGTTCATCCTTGGGAGAAATTTCCAAAAGCCTGAAGATACCACGTTCATTTGTACAAACAATAGTATGCAAGTATAAACACCATGAGACCACACAGCTGTCATACCGCTCAGGAAGGAGCCGCCTTCTGTCTCCTAGAGTTGAACATACTTTGGTGCGAAAAGTGCAAATCAATCCCAGAACAACAGCAAAGGACCTTGTGAAGATGCTGGAGGAAACAGGTACAAAAATATCTATATCCACAGTAAAACGAGTGCTACATCGACATAACCTGAAAGGCATGAAAGCAAGGAAGAAGCCACTGCTCCAAAACCCGCCATAAAAAAGCCAGACTACGGTTTGCAATTGAACACGGGGACAAAGATTGTACTTTTTGGAGAAATGTCCTCTGGTCTGATTTAACAAAAATAGAACTGTGTGGCCATCGTTATGTTTGGAGGAAAATGGGGGAGGCTTGCAAGCTGAAGAACACCATCCCAACCGTGAAGCACGGGGGTGGCAGCATCATGTTGTGGGTGGTGCTTTGCTGCAGGAGGGACTGGTGCACTTCACAAAATAGATGGCATCATGAGGATGGAAAATTATGTGGATATATTGAAGCAACATCTCAAGACATCAGTCAGGAAGTTAAATCTTGGTCGCAAATGGTTCTTCCAAATGGACAATGACCCCAAGCATACTTCCAAAGTTGTGGCAAAATGGCTTAAGGACAACAAAGTCAAGGTATTGGAGTGGCCATCACAAAGCCCTGACCTCAATCCTACAGAACATTTGTGGGCAGAACTGAAAAAGCGTGTGCGAGCAAGGAGGCTTGCAAACCTGACTCAGTTACACCAGCTCTGTCAGGAGGAATGGGCCAAAATTCACCCAACTTATTGTGGGAAGCTTGTGGAAGGCATTTGACCCAAGTTAAACAATTTAAAGTCAATGCTACCAAATATTAATTGAGTGTATGTAAACTTCTGACCCACTGGGAATGTGATGAAAGAAGTAAAATCTGAAATAAATCATTCTCTCTACTATTATTCTGACATTTTCTGAAGAAAACCACAATTTCCAAGGTTTTGTCTGTGTTGAGTTTCAGGTTATTGCAACTGCACCAGGCCACAAGCCGGATGGCCTCACCACAGTACATGGACTCATCGCCGTAGGTGACAGTGATGTAAATGTCTGTTAGAAATTTAGAAAGGAGTTCTAAAGATGCAACAACACAGGAGGTTGGTGGAACCTTATTTGGGCAGGACTGGCACGTGTAATGGCTGGAGCGGAATAAGTGGAAAGGTATCAACAACATCAAAGAATACCATGCTATTGTTTGAGGAGAGTGCACAATTATGAGCTTGAAAATGTATTAATAAACCAATTAGGCACATTTGGGCAGTCGAGATACAACACTTTGAACAGATATACAATGGTTCACTGGATCAGTCCAAATCTTTGCACATGCACTGCTGCCATCTAGTGGCCAAAATCAAAATTGCGCCTGGGCTGGAATAAAACATTATGGCCTTTCTCTTGCATTTCAGAGATGATGGTACAAAAAAAAAACATGTTTTTTCTTTGTATTATCTTTTACCAGATCTAATGTGTTATATTCTCCTACAATAATTTCACATTTCCACAAACTTCAAAGTGTTTCCTTTCACATGGTATCAAGAATATGCATATCCTTGCTTCAGGTCCTGAGCTACAGGCAGTTAGATTTGGGTATGTCATTTTAGGAGAAAATTGAAAAAAAGGGTCCCATCCTTAAGAGGTTGGCAGAGCAGTGCTTTATTATGGACAGACTTCTCCCCATCTTAGCTGCTGTTGTATCAATATGTTTTGACAATGACAGTTTACAATCCAGGGTTACTCCAAACAGTTTAGTTACCTCAAAGCTCAATTTCCACATTATTTATTACAAGAGTTAGTTGAGGTTTAGGCTTTACTCAAAGCCAGTGGCATGTCGTTAGTAAAGATTGAAAAAAGTAAGGGGCCTTGACAGTTGCCCTGGGGAATTCCTGATTCTACTTGGATTATTTTGGAAAACCTTCCATTAAAGAACTCCCTCTGTGTTCTGTTAGACAGGTAACTCTTTCCCACAATATAGCAGGGGGTGTAAAGCCATAACACATATGTTTTACCAGCTGCAGACTATAATCGAGAATATCAAAAGCCGCACCGAAGTCTAACGAAACAGCCCCCACAATCTTTATATCATCAATTTCACTCAGCCAATCATCAGTCATTTGTGTAAGTGCTGTGCTTGTTGAATGTCCTTCCCTGTAAGTGTTCTGAAAGTCTGTTGTCAATTTGTTTACTGTAAACTAGCATTGTATCTGGTCAAACACAATTTAAAAAAAATTAACTATGGTTTGGTAACAGGCTGATTGGTCGGCTATTTGAGCGAGTAAAGTGTGCTTTACTATTCTTAGGTAGAGGAATTACTTTTGCTACCCTCCAGGCCTGAGGGCACACACTTTCTAGTAGGCTTAAATTGAAAATATGGCAAATAGGAATGGCAATATTGTCAGCTATTATCCTCAGTAATTTTCCATCTAAGTTGTCAGACCCCAGTGGCTTGTCATTGTTGATAGACAATAATTCTTTTTTCACCTCTTCCACACTCACTTTACGGAATTCAAAATTACAATGCTCGTCTTTCATAAATTGGTCAGATATACTTGGATGTGTAGTGTCAGCGTTTGTAGCTGGCATGTCATGCCTAAGTTTACTAATCTTGCCAATAAAAAAATAATTAAAGTAGTTGGCAATATCAGTCGGTTTTGTAATGAATAAGCCATCTGATTCAATGAATGATGGAGCTGAGTTTGCCTTTTTCCCCAAAATTTCATTGAAGGTGCTCCAAAGCTTTTTACTGTTATTCTTTATGTCATTTATCTTTGTTTCATAGTGAAGTTTCTTTTTCTTTTTATTCAGTTTAGTCATCTCAACCACCTGAGGAAGTCTTTATAAAATAATTGCCTCCACGTTTCTATGGTGATATTTTGGCTATGTCTTTGAACCAAGGTAGCCTCACAATATGAAGTAAAACGTAAAGGTAAAAAAAAAGAAATAAGGAACAGGAAAATATTGAGATGCTAATGATAGGCCTAACCGTCTTTTGGTAGATGGAAAAGCTTCCCCATAACGTTCTCAATTTAATGTTAACTAGCTACAAAGTAGCCTATGCCTACCTAGCAGAATGATATCATGATTGTTTGCATCAATCCAACGGCAATTTGTTTTGTAAGCTTCATCTCATATGCTACATAAAACCACTAACCAAACAGTGCTAGGTGCCTGTGCACTTGAATTAAAGGGTAACTACACTCAAACTATTTCCTAATGTGATTGTTATGGACTAAGAACATCCAATTGAGTTGTTTTCTATTAAAACAAGTGTGACTTTGAGAGCAAAGACCTTTATAACTCAGTCAACAGCCTCATTTATCTTTTCAATATTAGGCCTACTATTAGCCTACTTGCACAGTGCAGCTTGGGTTGGCCTGCCTGTGAAAGACCAAGATGGGATTTATAGTTTAAGGTCATTCACAGTGTATGTCTCTTTTTCTCATAGTATTTTTTACAGAGGCCACCTTTACTTCGCCGGGCGGGCCGTTTGGGAAATCTTTGGCAAAATTAGAGTATGCCCTCTTCTCCAGGCACCACCACTCAAGGTCCTAAATGATATCATAACCGCCATCGACAAAAGACAATACTGTGCAGCCGTATTCATCGACCTGGCCAAGGCTTTCGACTCTGTCAATCACCACATTCTTATCGGCAGACTCAACAGCCTTGGTTTCTCAAAAGACTGCCTCGCCTGATTCACCAACTACTTCTCAGATAGAGTTCAGTGTGTCAAATAGGAGGGCCTGTTGTCCGGACCTCTGGCAGTCTCTATGGGAGTTCCACAGGGTTCAATTCTCGGCTCTTTTCTCTGTATATATCAATGATGTCACTCTTGCTGCTGGTGATTCTCTGATCCACCTCTACGCAGACGACACCATTCTGTATATTTCTGGCCCTTCTTTCGACACTGTGTTAACTAACCTGCAGACAAGCTTCAATGCCATACAACTCTCCTTCCGTGGCCTCCAACTGCTCTTAAATGCAAGTAAAACTAAATGCATGCTCTTCAACCGAACGCTGCCCGTACCTGCCCGCCCGTCCAGCATCACTACTCTGGATGGTTCTGACTTAGAATATGTGGACCACTACAAATACCTAGGTGTCTGGCTAGATTGTAAACTCTCCTTCCAGACTCACATTAAGCATCTCCAATCCAAAATTAAATCTAGAATCAGCTTCCTATTTCGCAACAAAGCATCCTTCACTCATGCTCCCAAACATTCCCTCGTAAAACTGACCATCCTACCGATCCTCGACTTCGGCGATGTCATTTGCAAAATTGCCTCCAACACTATACTCAACAAATTGGATGCATTCTATCACAGTGCCATCCGTTTTGTCACCAAAGCCCCATATACTACCCACCACTGCGACCTGTACGCTCTCATTGGCTGGCCCTCGCTTCATACTTGTTGCCAAACCCGCTGGCTGCAGGTCATCTACAAGTCTTTGCTACGTAAAGCCCCGTCTTATCTCAGCTCACTGGTCACCATAGCAACACCCACCCGTAGCACGTGCTCCAGCAGGTATATCTCACTGGTCACCCCCAAAGCCAATTCCTCCTTTGGCCGCCTTTCCTTTCAGTTCTCTGCTGCCAATGACTGGAACGAACTGCAAAAATCACTGAAGCTGGAGACACATATCTCCCTCACTTTAAGCACCAGCTGTCAGAGCAGCTCACAGATCACTGCACCTGTACATAGCTCATCTGTAAATAGCCCATCCAACTACCTCATCCACATACTGTATTTATTTATTTATCTTGCTCCTTTGCAACCCAGTAACTCTACTTGCACATTCATCTTCTGCGCATCTACCATTTCAGTGTTTAATTGCTATATTGTAATTACTTCGCCACCATGGCCTATTTATTGCCTTACCTCCCTTATCTTACCTCATTTGCACACATTGTATATAGACTTTTTTTCTACTGTATTATTGACTGTATGTTTGTTTATTCCATGTGTAACTCTGTGTTGTTGTATGTGTCGAACTGCTTTGCTTTTTCTTGGCCAGGTCGCAGTTGTAAATGAGAACTTGTTCTCAACTAGCCTACCTGGTTAAATAAAGGTTCATTTTTTTTTTTTTTAAATAGCCCACGGTGCCCATTTGATAGTAGGCCATTCTAAATAAAAACAAATTTACCATATTAGTAAAGACAAGATTCAATTGAGAATAGTCTGATGGGTGAAAATATGATCACTTGATGAGAGAACAGCCTGAGGCAAGGAACAGAGCCTATAATCAATAGCCTATATTCGCATCATGCAGCCCATAAATATTTTGATTTCTAAGGCATTCTATGGTTTGTACCAATCACAACTAAAGTTGCCAAATAATTCTAAATCTAGTGTATAGGACCTGTTTCAAATGATCACTTTTACACTCAACATAGCCACTTCATATTGTCACGTTCCTGACCTGTTTTCCTTTGTTTTGTATTTGTTTTAGTTGGTCAGGGCGTGAGTTGGGTGGGTTGGTCTAGGTTTGATTTTCTATGTTGGGATTTTGTGTTCGGCCTGGTATGATTCTCAATCAGAGACAGCTGTTAATCGTTGTCCCTGATTGAGAATCATACTAAGGCAGCCTGGGTTTCACTTGTGTTTTGTGGGTGTTTGTTCCTGTGTCAGCGTTTGGGCCACACAGGACTGTTTCGGGTTAGTCACATTTGCTGGTTTTTGTATTTTGAAGTGTTTTGTTGTTTTTTCATTAAATAATGAACACTTACCACTCTGCTTCTTGGTCCGATCCATGCTCCTCCTCGTCTGAGGAGGAGAACGACTACGACAGCCGTTACACATATGCCCTCTGGAATGTGAAAAATATCCTTTCTATTTTATTCAGCTAAGTTCAATTATATTCTTCTTACTATAAAATAATATAAAATAATGGAACGGGACATATAAGAATTTCTTGTCTGCTAAATGAACAAGTCTACAGTCCATGGCATGGTGTATAGCCAGATAACATGGAGTAGGCCAGGGTTTCCCAAACTCGGTCCTTGGGACCCCAAATTGTGCATGTTTTGGTTTTTGCCCTAGCACTACATAGCTGATTCAAATAAACTAATCATCAAGCTTTGATAATTTGAATCAGAATTTGGGAAATGCTAGAGTAGGCCAACTCATATTCTGTTCTTCTGAAATACATTTTCTTCATACAGTATTTCTTTAGACCTGCCTAAAATAAATGATGGATTCATTGTGATGGTGTATATTCAACTGATTTATTATACTTTTTCAAATGTAGACGTTCCAAAGGCGCGCATCAGATGCTTGTATGCGGCTTGTATGCCTGGAGGCCTGGAGATGCGAAACATGTTTAGGTTAATTAACGGTCAAGTACCGTGAGACTGGAAGACTTTTGCATGACAATAACCGGCTGACAGAATTTCATGACCGCCACAACCCTAGGACAATGAGCACTCAGATGAGCTTCCCTGAGACAGTTTCTGACAGTTTGTAGGTGAAGAAGCCGGAAGTGGAGGTCCTGGGCTGGTGTGGTTACACGTGGTCTGTACTTGTGAGGCCAGTTTGACGTACTGCCAAATTTTCTAAAAAATGTTCGAGGCAGTTTATGGTACAGAAATGAATATTCAATTCTCTGGCAACAACTCTGGTGGACATTCTTGCAGTCAGCATGCCAATTGCACTCTCCCTCAAAACTTGAGACATCTCTAGCATTGTGTTGTGTGACAAAACTGCACATTTTAGAGTGGCCTTTTATTGTCCCCAGCACAAGGTGCACTTGTGTAATGATCATGCTGTTTAATCAGCTTCTTGATATGCCACACCTGTCAAGTGGATAAGTGGATGGATTATCTTGGCAAAGGAGAAATGCTCACTAACAGGGATGTAAACATATGTGCACACAATTTGAAAAAATAAGCTTTTTGTGGATATGGAACATTTCTGGGATCTTTTATTTCAGCTCATGAAACATGGGATAACCACTTTATATGTTGCGTTTATATTTCCGTTCAGTGTATACTACAATTATCTTGTACCACCCATATAGTAAAACACAATAAGTGAACATAACAATTTTCAGTAGAGATGTCCTTCGCGTTGGCAGATGATTGAGAGGACAGGAACAGTGGGGTTCTCTCTCATGATGCCCTGTGGAAATAATGGCTCACTGATGTGGTTAATACAGACGGGCACCAGTCTGCTGCCTCAGTGACAAATGGCCATTTCAGATGGTGGAGCCGTCCGGGTCTGAGCGCATCCCAATCATGCGAGAAGGGCACCTTGTTGTGATACACAATTAATCCTCTCATTACTTGTGTGATCAGGCCTGCCCCACCGAGGGGCCACACATTATGATCTGATTAGAGAGCAGTAATTGGGGGAAGGGATCACATGCTCCTTTTGTTTCAATGGGAGGGTGAGTTCCTGGTTAACACTATTACACACTTTCTATCAGAACAGTGAGTCTTAGGAAACAGACATATACACCCGGTCGGTTACATGGTACAAATTACTATATATAATGCAGTTGCAGTAAAATGTCATTAATTAATGTTGATTATTGTTAGAATAGGCCTACATAGAATGTATAGAATAGGCAGGCCTACAGTAGGCTACTTTGTCTGAATACGAAAATGTATTAGTATGGCTATATGAAAATGAAGGGAAGAATTGCAGTCAAAGACAACTGCTGTTATTGCATGCAGTATGTGCACTGTACTGTCTTTTGACAGTTATTTTGTCTGTCTCTATATATTTTGCTCTTAATGCAAGCACATTTATCATGTCTCTTGTCAAGTATAATTAATATTTTTATGACGTGTGTAGGTATATAAAAAAATAAATAAATTGGAAATCAAAACATTATGCGCTTCCCTTTCTAAACTGCCATGAATATGTCATATCAAAAGATAAGAAAGCCTTTGAGAAAAAAACAGAGACTCGACAGATCCAACGACATATGACTGTCAGACATGGCAGATGTCTCTACAAGTCCCAACGGACCATTTACTCTTCATTGATTTACACCCTAAGTTCAAAAGGGCTTCGGTTATAAGAAGATGAGTATCATGTAATTGCTTATATTGAGTATGTTTCTGGCACTAAGTTAACCCCTCAGCCCTCATGAATAGTCCAACGTGATGGGAGGTTTCCCTGATATTACAAATAAGACATTTTCTCTACTCACAACTAAATTAAGGCATCGAATAGCTTGTTGGCCATGTCTTATGATATTTGGCTCGCTGCTGAGATCCCCATAGTCCTATGAAACCTGCCTTCCAGCACCCCAGGACACTGACTGAGCTACAGCTCATGGGAGGTTTGGATGGTGGACTGGATGCCCACAACACCATCAATTATCTGCCCATGTAATTAATTAGCCTGCAGTGGATTCTCTACGCCATAAAATAACTCTGAAATTAAATTTGAATGCCTGTCTGCTGCATCCCTGCCTCCTGATTGTGTTCACTCTGCAGAACAGATAAATTAATCAAATAAATAATTATCTTTAAAAGTGAGCACAGGCCAACTACAAAACACCGAGTAAACAATAGCTTACTAGGCCTTCAACTGTATAAAAACAACAACTGATTCAAATTATCATTTGCTAGTAGTTTTTAATCTACCAACCTTTAAACATTTGGTCAGATTTCTAAGCGAAGTTGCGTCTATGTATCTGAGTGAAAATGCCAATGAAACAAAAAACATCAGAGAGGAACCTTGCTCGGAACCCTTGCGTAAGCAAACTGTTTATTTAGAAGTAAATAGACATGCAAGTTTTGGATTACAAGTTGAAGCGGCAGGCCTTTTGTGCTTTCCATTGAGGAGCATTTGTGTGGAAGTGATACTTCCTGACATTGGGCCCACATGAACTAAGTTATGTGAAATGGACCTCATCAGCACCAATCATATCAGCTCCTCTGAGACAGTGGGAATGCAAGCTCTGCTAGCAACCTAGTTGGGCTCTTAAAGAGACAAAGGCACATTTTGTTTAGGAAAAACATTTAAGAGACCTTACGCTAATAAGGTGCCCTTATTATTAATTCATAAAGCCTTTATAACAGCTATATAAAGCATACCATCTGACATAAGCTGTCATAAGTCATTTTAAATAATTATGAATAACGACATAAGATGTTATAAAAACGAGTTATAATGGGTTTTATAGATGTTCATCCTGTTGTCCTATACTCTAATGTAAACTGTTTCTAATAACAATTGCTATTACACAGTCTGCATGACAACTTATGTCATATGTTATTACATGCTACATAAGAATCGACATACCAAATTATATTACAGGGTGTTATGTAATTTATCAACTTCTGTATCACATTATTATATTGAATGGAATAATGGACATCATAACCATGTCATATGCCATTATAGAGTGTGCGCAGACACCTTACAGTGCATTCATTTGAGGTGTTATAAAACAGTTATGAATGTGCTTATACCACAGGACGAGTTGAGAGTATCATAACAACTGACCATTCAAAGGATAAAAAATAAAAAAAAACATGGGAAAATGGGAGCACAGATGTCCATGTAAAAAAATCCAAAGTACAAGACAAACTGCTCTGAGTTGTACAAATTAGACCACATCCATAAAAAAGGACACAATATAATACCAAAGATGATAAAACATAACGGAAGCAAATATCATTTCACAACAAAATCAAAGTTGCAGGGGCACAACAGGATTTGTGACAGCTGTGAAAAAAGGAAGATGAGCAGGCTACAGCAACAACGACAGCTATAAAAGAAATTGGTAGTTATTCGGGTAAATAGCTAGCTAACTAAGTAGTTGATGGTGCACTTGCAACATGTAGATCTCCAAGAACAGAGTTGGAGAGACCTGCTCTTCACAATCCAAATATATTGCCTCTAGCTAGCTAGCCATTCAGTGAAAAGTTACAGTGCCTTCAGACAGTATTCACACCCTGTAACGTCCTGACCAGAGTTATTATGTGTTTTGCTTGTTTAGTGTTGGTCAGGACGTGAGCTGGGTGGGAATTCTATGTTGTGTGTCTAGTTTGTCTGTTTCTGTGTCCAGCCTAATATGGTTCTCAATCAGAGGCAGCTGGTAATCGTTGTCCCTGATTGAGAATCATATATAGGAGGCTTGTTTTGTGTTGGGATTTTGTGGGTGATTGTTTCCTGTCTCTGTGTTTGTCTGCACCAGATAGGTCTGTCTCGGTTTTTTCACATTTGTTATTTTGTATGTTGTTTGTAGTGTTTCACTTGTTCTTCATTAAACATGTTTAACACTAGCCGCGCTGCACTTTGGTCCTCTCCTTCACCCCTGGAAGAAAGCCGTTACACACCCTTTAACTTTTTTTTTGTCACCGGCCTACGCACAATAGCCCATAATGTCAAAGTGGAATTATGTTTTTAGACATTTTGACAAATTAATTACAAATGAAAAGCTGAAATGTCTTGAGTGAATAAGTATTTAACCCCTTTAATGGCAAGCTTAAGTAAGTCCAGGAGTAAAAATGTGCTTTACAAGTCACACAATAAGTTGCATGGACTCTGTGTGCAATAATAGTGTTAAGCATAACTTTGAATGACTACCTCATCTCTGTACACCACACATTAATTGTCTGTGAGGTCCCTCAGTCGAGCAGTGAATTTCACACAGATTCAACCACAAACACCAGGGAGGTTTTCCAATGTTTCGAAAACAAGGGCACCTATTGGTAGATAAAATTGTTTTTAAAAGCAGGCATTGAATATCCCTTTGAGCATGGTGAAGTTATTAATTACGCTTTGGATGGTGTATGAATACACCCAGTCATTACAAAAGATATAAACCCTGTAATATGATCTGGAATGTATACGAATGTATTAAGAAGCATGTAATAACATACCATGGCTTGCGAAAGTATTCACCCCCTTGGCATTTTTCCTATTTTGTTGCCTTACAAGCTGTAATTAAAATAGATTTTTGGGGGGTTTGTATCATTTGATTTACACAACATGCCTAGCACTTTGAAGATGCAATATTTTTTCTTGTGAAACAAACAAGAAATAAGACCAAAAAAAACAGAAAACTTGAGCATGCATAACTATTCACCCCCCCAAAGTCAATACTTTGTAGAGCCACCTTTTGCAGCAATTACAGCTGCAAGTCTCTTGGAGTATGTCTCTATAAGTTTTGCACATCGAGCCACTGGGATTTTTTCCCCATTCTTCAAGGCAAAACTGCTCCAGCTCCTTCAAGTTGGATGGGTTCCGCTGGTGTACATCAATCTTTAAGTCATAACACAGATTCTCAATTGGATTGAGGTCTGGGTTTTGACCAGGCAATTCCAAGACATTTAAATGTTTCCCCTTAAACAACTCAAGTGTTGCTTTAGCAGTATGTTTAGGGTCATTGTCCTGCAGGAAGGTGAACCTCCGTCCCAGTCTCAAATCTCTGGAAGACTGAAACAGGTTTCCCCCAAAGAATTTCCCTGTATTTAGCACTATCCATCATGCCTTCAATTCTGACCAGTTTCCCAGTCCCTGCTGATGATGCTGCCATCACTATGCTTCACTGTGGGGACGTTGTTCTCGGGGTGATGAGAGGTGTTGGGTTTAGGTCAGACATAGCGTTTTCCTTGATTGCCAAAAAGCTCAATTTTAGTCTCATCTGACCAGAGTACTTTCTTCCATATGTTTGGGGGAGTCTCCCACATGCCTTTTGGCGAACACAAACGTGTTTGTTTATTTTTTTCTTTAAGCAATGGCTTTTTCCTGTCCACTCTTCCGTAAAGCCCAGCTCTGTGGAGTTTACGGCTTAAAGTAGTCCTCTGGACAGATATTCCAATCTCTGCTGTGGAGCTTTGCAGCTCCTTCAGGGTTATCTTTGGTCTCTTTGTTGCCTCTCTGATGAATGCCCTCCTTGCCTGGTCTCCGTGAGATTTGGTGGGCTGCCCTCTCCTGGCAGGTTTGTTGTGGTGCCATATTCTTTCCAAGTTTTAATAAAGGATTTAATGGTGCTCCGTGGGATGTTCAAAGTTTTGGATATTTTTTATAAACCAACCCTGATCTGTACTTCTCCACAACTTTGTCCCTGGCTTGTTTGGAGAGCTTCTTGGTCTTCATGGTGCCGCTTGCTTGGTGGTGCCCCTTGCTTAGTGGTGTTGCAGACTCTGGGGCCTTTCAGAACAGGTGTATATACAGTTGAAGTTGGCAGTCATTAAAACTTGTTTTTCAACCACTCCACAAATTTCTTGCTAACAAACTATAGTTTTGGCAAGTTGGTTAGGGCATCTACTTTGTGCATCACACAAGTCATTTTTCCATCAATTGTTTACAGACAGATTATTTCAATTATAATTCATAGTATCACAATTCCAGTGGGTCAGAAGTTTACATACACTAAGTTGACTGTGCCTTTAAACAGCTTGGAAAATTCCAGAAAATGATGTCATGGCTTTAGAAGCTTCTGATAGGCTAATTGACATCATTTGAGTCAATTGGAGGTGTACCTGTGGATGTATTTCAAGGCCTACCTTCAAACTCAGTGCCTCTTTACTTGACATCATGGGAAAATCAAAATAAATCAGCCGAGACCTCATAAATTTTTTTGTAGACCTCCACAAGTCTGGTTCATCCTTGGGAGCAATTTCCAAATGCCTAAAGGTACCACGTTCATCTCTACAAACAATAGTATGCAAGTATAAACACCATGGGACCACACAGCCGTCATATCGCTCAGGAAGGAGACACATTCTGTCTCCTAGAGATGAACATACTTTGGTGCGAAAAGTGCAAATCAATCCCAGAACAACAGCAAAGGACCTTGTGAAGATGCTGGAGGAAACAGGTACAAAAGTATCTATATCCACAGTAAAACGAGTCCTATGTCGACAAAACCTGAAGGGCCGCTTAGCAAGGAAGAAGCCACTGCTCCAAAACCGCCATAAAAAAGCCAGACTACGTTTTGCAACTGCACATGGGGACAAAGATCTTACTTTTTGGAATAATGTCCTCTGGTCTGATGAAATAAAAATAGAACTGTTTGGCCATAATGACCATCGTTATATGTGGAGGAAAATGGGGGAGGCTTGTATGCTGAAGAACACCATCCCAACCGTGAAGCACGGGGGTGGCAGCATCATGTTGTGGGGGTGTTTTGCTGCAGGGGGGACTAGTGCACTTTATATGGCAACATGAGGATGGAAAATTATGTGGCTATTTTGAAGCAACATCTCAAAACATCAGTCAGGAAGGTAAAGCTTGGTCGCAAATGGGTCTTCCAAATGGACATTGACCCCAAGCATCCAAAGTTGTGGCAAAATGGCTTAAGGACAACAAAGTCAAGGTATTGGAGTGGCCATCACAAAGCCCTGACCTCAATCCCACAGAAAATATATTTGCAGGACTGCAAAAGCATGTACGAGCAAGGAGGCTTGCAAACCTGACTCAGTTACACCAGCTCTGTCAGGAGGAATTGGCCAAAATTCACCCAACTTTTGTGGGAAGCTTGTGGAAGGCTACCCGAAACATTTTACCCAAGTTAAACAATTTAAAGGCAATGCTACCAAATACTTTGAGTGTATGTAAACTTCTAACCCACTAGGAATGTGATGAAAGAAACTAAATCTGAAATAAATCATTCTCTATTGTTGTAATGCAACAAAATAGGAAAAACACCAAGGGTAATGTGTCAGAGATTCCAACACAGTCTCACATTCAATTCGCGCATATATGTACAAAATGTATTTCAGCAGATTTCGTGCGTTTTTGTGCATTTTTGGGCTGGTTTGGGCTGGTTAAATTCGTTTGAAAATACACGAATTTCTGTGCTACTTAATTCGTGCGAAAAGACACGAATTTAACCAGTAGGCGACACAAGCCTTTGCAACAACCATATAGACGCGATAATTTATATTTCATTTTTGTTCTTATTAATGGCTAATTCAACGTCATGAATATACAGAAATGTTGTCTTTGTTTAACCATGTTTTAAAATGTGTCGTTGTATGCCTATATGTACTGTTTTAGACTTGCTGAACAGAATTTTTGAGAAAAGACGCACATTTACCTGCGACTTAATTCGTGGGAAATATTGTTTTATTAATGCCAATGCTGTTTTCTGTGCTTGATTTCGCTTAATACTTTGGATACTGGTGCACTTGTAATCAGAACACCTTTTTGTCATGTAGGCAACCATACACGATTTTCTTCATAACCCATTTCATATTTCGTGGAGCCTAAATTACACCATTTTCTTCATAATGCATGTATTACATGTTAATGTAAAATAATGAATTATGTTGGCTTACACTTATGGCCTTTCCAAGGCCTTTCCATACCTTAAGGGAACATTTTAGCACTCGCCATATGGTTAGTGAGAAACGCCACATTGCAAATGTAAGGTCCCTTACTAGACGTCCTGCAACGTTTCTAAAATTCGCGGACGCGTCGGGCCGTGCGCGGGGGAGAGATCTTTCAGGAAGTCATCAAACTAAATCTCTCGGACGTTCGGTTTCCGTTTTATAAAAATAACACATTTTGGTCATTTTTCCGCAGTCTAGGAAATTCCCACTAGAGGGAAAATAAATAATATTGCAAATGCACAAGCACATTGCAAATGCATGTGGCCTTTTCTCCTAAACGGAAAATATTTCGAAGACGTAATGGACAGTTGGCCCCAAACAAGATGGCGTCGAGGCCTCAACGCTTTTTGAGTTATGGCCATTTTTCTGGGATTAAAGGTCAAAAACGTAAAGTAGGGTGCTAATTTGACCGCTTCACGTCAAAGTACATAAGCATACGGTGTCAGGAAAAAAAGAACCAGCCATTTATCTATCGTAATTTAAGAGAAATCGTACATTGACAAATTGGTCATGTTCACAAAAAGGAGTTAAAAAAAAAAAAAGTTACAGATCCAGTTGCAGTGTGTTCAGACGAACATTTTTTAAGTGGGTCTCGAAGCTCTGCCACTGCATCGCAGTGCTAGCTGCGCCACCAGAGTCTCTGGGTTCGCGCCCAGGCTCTGCTGCAGCCGGCCGCGACCGGGAGGTCCGTTGGCCTAGCGTCGTCCGGGTTAGGGAGGGTTTGGCCGGTAGGGATATCCTTGTCTCATCGCGCTCCAGCGACTCCTGTGGCGGGCCGGGGGCAGTGCGCGCTAGCCAAAGGGGCCATGTGCACGGTGTTTCCTCCGACACATTAGTGCGGCTGGCTTCCGGGTTGGAGGCGCGCTGTGTTAAGAAGCAGTGCGGCTTGGTTGGGTTGTGCTTCGGAGGACGCGTGGCTTTCGACCTTCGTCTCTCCTGAGCCCATACGGGAGTTGTAGCGATGAGACAAGATAGTAATTACTAGCGATTGGATACCACGAAGAAAAGGGGATAAAAGGATGGAGTGAAAAAGTACGGTGCTTAAAGACACACAAAGCCTGAAATGGCATTGCCATTATCTCCAGGCCGTGCCGAGTTCAACGAGATGCCCCGCTTGACCATAGCTAGCTCGGTCTGAGTGCAGCGACAGGGACAAGAAGAAGGACCCAAATGACCCTTTGACCTCAATTTCATATTTTTTTGCTTTTGGGAGACAGAGAGAGAACCGTTAAGGTTAGAAGCACAATTTGACCTCAGGAACGTTCCTAAGGTCCTCCCGATCTGTGCAAGCCTAACATTGACCGTGTGGCATTAACCCTTAATAGTTAAACGAAGGTGTTTACATCAAACAGTTTACAATGACATGTCTCCCCATAGGAATACATTGCCTGCTCCCCTAAATTCAACCTGAAGCCTATGTGGGTTAATAATGCCTTATGAACCTGTCTTCGATGACAATCCATCAGGCCACTATGAGGTCTACCTGTGTCGATTCTAAGCTTCCTGGAGCAACCGGAAGTGGTTAAATCACCCTAAAAGTGTTTGCCATACCCAACCTGCAGTTTGAGAGAAATAGTGCATTCAACCCTATGTAAATCAGTGAGTTCTTAACGTATAGACAACTCAGGATTCTGTAAAAGCCCACTCCAATGAGGATATGTGTTTACTTTCAGCTTCCTGTGCCAACCGGAAGTGCCATAATTGGTGTCAAAAGGGCTGTTTCGAAGGGTTAAAAAAGTCAAATCTTTCCAAAACTTAATATATGTGAATAGGCAACCCTCATGAACTGTAAATCAGTCATTCATCCCATCAGATTAAGGAAAAATTTACACACCCACACAGAAAGGATGGAGTGACACACTGAGGGGCTTAGAGGCAGACAGTGCCTGCAATAGTTACTTTTGTTTGAACTTTTAAAGAACTGTCAGACCTAGAGTTCTGAAACTTTACAAACCTGTTCTAGAGCTCAGGTCGATTAAGCACGGCGAGTTATGTGGCTCTAGAAGGTTCTCGGACCGATAAAAAGCCTCGGTGCATTTGCATTGACTTCAATTCATTTTGAGCATTACAAAATGGTGACATTTAGAAAAGTCCCAGAGTTGCAAGACTAGGTGCATTGAAACCGGCTCGGCCCATAGAGACGGACCCCGACATTTCTGTCCGATAGCTCATTCAAGGACCCCGTAGAAAGGCATGGAAAAAAGTGGAATTTCAGCACCAATTAAGGTTTTGCTCGGGCACCGAATGACCTATCGAGCCGAAACTTGGGATTCGAGGTCGCCTCACATAGGGCTAAACATAATGTGAAAACTGGACCCGCAGCTAGAACATAACTACGTATTATTTGTTTTATTATGGTTTAAATGGAAGGCGCTGTGAATTTTGGGCCTGCTCTGAAATATGTGATAGTTGGCTTCTAAACGAGTTGGAAAAAGTGAGTTTGGAGTCAGATGGTATCAGTTTGGTGTCTGAAAATATCTAATTGGCTGATGGACACTGACTTGCTAGTTGACTTTTGTGCATTTGCAATATGTTTCAACAGTGAAAAACCACCAAAATAGCATTCTGAAATCACCACTAAAAATGACATCACCATAGCCGTGCCGAGTTCAACGAGATGCCCCGCTTGACCGTAGCTTGCTCGGTCTGAGCGCAGCGACAGTGACAAGAAGATGACCCTTGACCTACATTTCAAGTCTTTTGCTTTTGGGAGACAGAGAGAGAACTGTTAAGGTTTAGAAGCACAATTTGACCTCAGGAACGTTCCTAAGGCTAACATTGACCGTGTGGCATTAACCCTTAACAGTTAAAAGAAGGTGTTTACATCAAACAGTTTACAATGACATCTCACCCCATAGGAACACATTGCCTGCACCCCTAAATTCAACCTGAAGCCTATGTGGGTTATGAATGTCTTATGAACCTGTCTTCAATAACAATCCATCAAGCCACTATGAGGTCTACCTGTGTTGATTCTAAGCTTCCTGGAGCAACCGGAAGTGATAAAATCACCCTTAAAGTGTTTTGCCATACCCAACCAGCAGTTTGTGATATATAGTGCATTCAACCCTGTGTAAATCAGTCAGTTCTTAACGTATAGACTTAAAACTCAGGATTCTGTAAAAGCATACCCCGATCAGGATATGTATTTACTTATAGCTTCCTGTGCCAACCGGAAGTGCCTTAAAATGGGGTCATAGGTGCTGTTTCGAAGGTTTAAAAAAGTCAGATCTTTCCAAAACTTTAAATGTGTGAATCGGTCAACCCTCATGAACTGTAAATCAGTAATTTCGCTAAACAGATGTCAAAGAAAAGCTCTCTCACACACACACACACACACACACACACACACACACACACACACACACACACACACACACACACACACACACACACACACACACACACACACACACACACACACACACACACACACACACACAGCAAGGATGGAGTGAAAAAGTATGGTGCTTAAAGACACACAGAGCCTTAAATGCTTTTAGGGGGGATCCAGACTTCCATACCCGCTCTGGGAGCGCTATACTACCGCACCAAATCAATGGGTGCTGGCCTGAGTGATTTATGGAGGTTTTCATAAAATATTCTGTTTTTTCTTCTGGAAAATATTTTATGTTTTTTCTTCTCGAGTCAATGGCCTGAGTGAACTTTTCATGCACCTGGTATTTTTTTGGGGTTACCAGGCGTCATTTTTCAAAACGGTTGAAATTGCTTTTAGGGGGCATCCAGAGTGTCACATGACCGGATGAGGTAACTATTCTTGTTCTTCTTGTAACTTTCCGGTAGGCTAGAAGCTTTCCGGTGTTTTGCTGCTCGACACAGGTCGAAGCAGGTATTGCACTTGATTTATCGTTATCGTAACCGTAGGTGCAGCCAAGTGGAAATACGAAAGCTTTCTAGCTATTTCGCACTGACGGTAATTTGAACACAAGAACGTTTCTAGTGAAAAGGTGCTTACACTCAGAGCCATGTATTTACACTCAGCCACCCTAGCCTTATTACGGGTTAACGTTTTGGTAATTTTGGTTGGCCAACAAAATGTAAGACTACAATGACTGCATACGTTTCCCCAAATGTTATACGAATTATTTTTTTTTTGTTATTGATGGACAATGGCAAGGCTGCCATTGTATTTTCAGTTACATTCTGTTCAATAAAAATGGTTTACACGTTTATTTTTTAAGAAATACATGGAACTACAACCGAATAAAACACCATTAACCATCATGCATTGCTTACATTCATTCTATCCTGAAAAGTCTGTTCAGAAAAATCGAAAACAGTACATATAGGCATAAAACCACAATGTTTTAATAGGGATTAAATAAAGACAATATATATATATAACCTCTTATGGTTAAATGGTTAAAAAAAGACAAAATATCTATATATTCATAACGTAAAATAAATAAATACAGGCGATCGCGTCTATGGTTGTTGCAACGGCTTGTGTGTCGCCTACTGGTTAAATTCGTGTCTTTTCGCACTAATTAAGTAGCACAGAAATTAGTGTATTTTTGCACGAATTAAGTAGCACAGAAATTCGTGCATTTTCAAACGAATTGAACCACCCCAAAAATGCACAAAAACGCACGAAATCTGCTGAAATACATTTTGTACATATATGCGCGAATTGAATGTAAGGCTGGGCTGGAGATTCAGCATTTCACTTTGATCCATTTTATTTTGCCAGAGGTCAGTCACCAGAGGACATTGAAGTAATAGTATGTCGTATGGTTCTAGGAACAAAGGAAACAAGTGACAGTTATCAACATAAATCCACAATAAGCTATAATTACCACAATTCATCAATACACATGTCCCATATTACGTTACTCAAAAGGGTGCTATAAGTAGCAATAGTGAAATGGCTTAAACTTAAGTGAACAACATGCAAAACGCTAAGGCTAGGTAGGGCAGTACAGCATCAATGTTCAAGAACTATAGAACAGGGCTTTTCAACTGGTGGCCTGCAGGCCAGATCCAGCCCTTTTATTAATTTAGACTGGACCTTTGATCAATTCTGGACGTTAATAAAAGATCTGCAAACAAATTCGCGCCAAAATCCGATGTTCAGTGCCAAAATGACAAGCGCCATTGTGATTGTCTATAGTGTGGTTTCTAGCAGTTTTTAGTGGTTTCTTGAGCCTATGTGGCATGTTGATTCTGTTTTCTTCATGATTTTGAACGGTTTAAGCTGCAAAATATTATGACCACATTCCTGCAGGCTACGAGTCTTAGGAACACGTGCGTGCCTGTTACATCTGTTGTTGGAATGAGACCAAGGTGCAGTGTGGTAGGTGTACATTTTTCTTTATTAAAAATGACACCGAAAAACAACAAAATACAAAAACGAACGTAAAGCTATATCCAGTGCAGAAAGCAACTACACACAAACAAGATCCTACAACTGAAGGTGGGAAAAGGGCTGCCTAAGTGTGATCCGCAGTCAGAGACAACGATAAACAGCTGCCTCTGATTGGGAACCATACTAGGCCAACAAAGAAATAGAAAGATGGATTTGCCCACCCAAGTCACACCCTGACCTAACCAAATAGAGAATAAAAAAGGCTCTCTAAGGCCAGGGCGTGACAGTATCCACCCCCTCCCCCCAAAGGTGCGGACTCCGGCCGCAAACCTGAACCTATAGGGGAGGGTCCGGGTGGGCATCTCATCTCGGTGGAGGCTCCGGTGCGGGACGCAGACCCCGCTCCGCTTGAGGCTCCCTCCACTTCGGAGGCGCCTCTGGTTTCGGGGATCGTCGCCGGGGACTCCGGACCGTAGATCGTTGTCGCGGACTCCGGACCATAGATCACTGCTGGAGGAACTGAACCACCAATCGTCGCCGGAGGCTCCCGCCTGGGAACCGTCGCCGGAGGCTGCAGACTGTCGCTGGAGACTCCGGACTGCGGATCATCGCTGGAGGCTTCGTGCCATGGATCATCACTGGAGGCTTCGTGCCATGGATCATCACTGGAGGCTTCGGGCCATGGATCACCACCGGAGGCTCCGGGCCATGGCACATCACTGGAGGCTCCGGGCCATGGATCATCACTGGAGGCTTCGTGCCATGGATCATCACTGGAGGCTTCGTGCCATGGATCACCACTGGAGGCTTCGGGCCATGGATCACCACTGGAGGCTTCGTGCGTGGAGCAGGCACAGGACGTACTAGGCTGGAGACACGCACTGGAGGCCGGGTGCATGGAGCTGGCACAGGATATACTGGACTGTGGAGGTGCACTGGAGGTCTGGAGCGTAGAGCTGGCACAACCCGTCCTGGCTGGATGCTCGCTTTAGCCCGGCAAGTGCGGGGCGCTGGCACAGGACGCACTGGGCTGTGAAGGCGCACTGGCGACACAGTGCGTAGAGCCGGCGCAGGATATCCTGGACCGAGGAGGCGTACTAGAGACCAGGAGCGCTGAGCCGGCACAACCCATTCTGGCTGGATGCTCACTTTAGCCCGACAAGTTCGGAAAGCAGGCACAGAATGCACCGGGCTAAGGGTGCGCAGAACCGGAAAATATGGTATCTGAACCGTGACCAACTCCTCATCGTAATTACAGGGAGTTGGTTCTTGTTCCCACCTTTGCTCCGCTCACCATCCTGTGTGACCCCCCCCAAAAATGTTTTGAGGCTGCCTCTCAGGCTTCCGTCGTTTCCTTGATTCCTGGTTTCGTCGCCGTTCCTCTCTTGCTGCCTCCGCCTGCTTCCATGGCAGGGTCTTGTCCCCTGTCTTAACCTCCTCCCAGGTCCATGATGTCCTCCACTCACTTTTCTCCCGGGCCCAGGATCCCTGCTCCTCCTGGCCATGCTGCTTGGTCCTTTGGTGGGGGGATCTTCTGTTACGTCCGTTGTTGGAATGAGACCAAGGTGCAGGTGGTAGGCGTACATTTTTCTTTATTAAAAATGACACCGAAAAACATCAAAATACAAAAACGAACGTAAAGCTAATATGCAGTGCAGAAAGCAACTACACACAAACAAGATCCCACAACTGAAGGTGGGAAAAAGGGCTGCCTAAGTATGATCCCCAATCAGAGACAACGATAAACAGCTGCCTCTAATTGGGAACCATACTAGGCCAACAAAGAAATGACAGTGCCTTCCGTGTTCCTTTCTGATGCTCACAAGGACTCCTTAGAAGGGTGTGTGATTTTTTTTTAAGCACCCAATGACTGAGGGAAATTAATTCAAAGCATGCTTCCTTCAGACTGGAATTTGAAATGACCTGATTTTACAAATATTGTTTCATTATTTAGTTTTCAGATGATTTTAAAACTAACGAATTACTTTGAATAAGCATTTAATAGTTGTTTAAATAAAAATAAAAAATGTGAGCGAGGTTGAACCTCGACTCACATTGGTTGAGCGCCCTCCACTTCTTTCCTAGTTACTTTTAGCAACATTTCATTTAAAGAAAAGTGCTTTATTGGTGTGTGTATGTTGCTTTTTTATACAGTTATTCAGAAGAATAATCATGTGTGGAAAATATCCGGCTCCCCTGCAATTCAACTTTTATACATCTGGCTCCTGTAAGAATAAAGTTGAATAGCCCTGCTATAGAACAAGTCTAGTACCATTCAAAAGTTTGGACACACCTACTCATTGCAGGGTTTTCTTTATTTTTACTACATTGTAGAATACTAGTGAAGACATCAAAACTGTGAAATAACACATATGGAATCATGAAGTAAACAAAAAAGTGTTCATATTTGAGATTCTTCAAAGTAGCCACCCTTTGCCTTATTGACAACTTTGCACACTCTTGGCATTCTCTTAACCAGCTTCACCTGGAATACTTTTCCAACAGTCTTGAAGGAGTTCCCCACATATGCTGAGCACTTGTGGCTGCTTTTCCTTCACTCTGCAGCCCAGCTCATCCCAAACACGCTCAATTGGGCTGACGTCGGGTGATTGTGGAGGCCAGGTCAACTGATGCAGCACTCCATCACTCTCCTTCTTGGATGAAATAGCCCTTACACAGCCTGGAGGTGTGTTTGTTCATTAGTGATAGTCCCACTAAGAGCAAACCAGATGGGATGGCGTATCGCTGCAGAATGCTGTGGTAGCCATGCTGGTTAAGTGTGTCTTGAATTCTAAATATATCAGTGACAGTGACACCAGCAAAGCACCCCCACACCATCACACCTCCTCCTCCATGCTTCATGGTGGGAACCGCAAATGCGGAGATCATCCGTTCACCTACTCTGTGTCTCATATAGACACGGCGGTTGGAACCAAAAATCTCACATTTGGACTCATCAGACCAAAAGGACAGATTTCCACCGGTCTAATGTCCATTGCCCGTGTTTCTTGGACCAAGCAAGTCTCTTCTTCTTATTGGTGTCCTTTAGTAGTGTTGTCTTTGCAGTAATTTGACCATGAAGGCCTGATTCACGCAGTCTGAGATGTGTCTGTTACTTGAACTCTGTGAAGCATTTATTTAGGCTGCAATCTGAGGTGCAGTTCTGAGGCTGCAGAGGTAACTCTTGGTCTTTCTTTCCTGTGACGATCCTCATGAGAGCCAGTTTCATCATTGCACCTGATGGTTTTTGCGACTGCACTTGAAGAAATGTTCAAAGTTCTTGAAGTTTTCCAGATTGACTGACCTTCATGACTTAAAGTAGTTGGACTGTCGGTTCTCTTTGCTTATTTGAGCTGTTCTTGTCAAAATATGGACTTGGTCTTTTACCAAATAGGGCTATCTTCAGTATACCACTCTTACCTTGTCACAACACAACTGATTGGCTCAAATGCATTTAGATGGAAAGAAATTCCTCAAATGAACTTTTAACAAGGCACACCTGTTAATTGAAATGCAATCCAGGTGACTCCCTCATGAAGCAGGTTGAGAGAATGCCAAGAGTGTGCAAAGCTGTCATCAAGGCAAAGGGTGGTTACTTTGAAGAATATATAGTTCCATCTGTGTTATTTCATAGTTTTGATGTCTTCACTATTATTCTACAATGTACGAAATAGTAAAAATAAAGAAAAACCCTTGAATGAGTAGGTGTGTTCAAACTTTTGACTGGTACTATACATAGTAAGACAAAACATCAGATGTACCACACAGTACATGTATACACCTAACCTTACAGTACATGTATACACCTAACCATACAGTACACGTATATACCTAACCATACAGTACATGTATACACCTAACCTTACAGTACATGTATATACCTAACCATACAGTACATGTATACACCTAACCTTACAGTACATGTATATACCTAACCTTACAGTACATGTATACACCTAACCTTACAGTACATGTATACACCTAACCTTACAGTACATGTATACACCTAACCTTACTGTACATGTATACACCTAACCTTACAGTACATGTATACACCTAACCATACAGTGCATGTATACGAAGCTATGAATCACCATATTTATGCAGTATAATGCGTCGTAAAAATCACTGTAGAAGAGCGACAACACAGCTTGTTCCTCAGTGCCCTGCTAGGAAACTCTGATGGTTGGCAATTAGGCTGTTCTACCCTTTGTGGGAAAACTTAATAAGGGACAGTGCTGTCTGCAGGGTTTCATATTGAAGGCCACAATTATTTCATTCTTTCTGACAACGTGTTATTGAAATCTCAGATTGTGACTGACATTCATCGATCTGGCTGTATTGACCTGCAGCAATATCCCTCGCCTACGCTGTTACATGACATTACCTGCTTTTCCTTCTTCTTGAAGTTTCAGCTAATAACAGCATTCTGTCCCCTGCCCCAGACTGTCCCTGTGGCACACTATGTTGGATCACAAAAAAGAGGATATGTGTTAACTACAGTAACTTAAAAACAAAAGGAAAGTGTCCCCAGCCCCACCAGGTCTATAGTCTAAAGTGGAAACAAGGCCCCATTTTATTAGGAAAGCTGTTTTCTCACACCCTGATCTGTTTCACCTGTCTTTGTGATTGTCTCCACCCCCCCATCCAGGTGTCGCCCATCTTCCCCATTATCCATACCTGTGTTCTATTTGCCAATTCATTTTGTTTTGTCAAGCCTACCAGGGTTTTCCCCTCTGTTCCTGTCTCGCAATTGTTCCTGTTTTCCGGGTTTTGACCTTTTCTGCCTGCCCTGACCCTGAGCCTGCCTGCCGTCCTGTACGTTTGCCCCACCTGTCTGGCTTACTGACCCATGCATGCCCTTGACTTGTCTTTTGCCTGTCTCTGTTGGATTAATAAATTGTTGTTACTTCATAGTTGTCTGCATCTAGGTCTTAACTAAAACGTGATGTGTTCAACCATTGCAATTATGAAATGCTAACGCATAATGAGCATCTTGTATTCCTGGCACAGGGAGAACTACCAAAGTAGTATCTGTATACATGTCTAGTTTGGTACTAGAATTTCCATAAAGACAGCAATGACCATGAAGTCATGGCAATCAAATATAATAGTAAAAAAAATAGATTTATACATTTATCAACGTTTTGGATAAATATTGGACTTTGAATATTACCTGAATGGGTTTGCATTACTGATGAATTCTAATGTGATCTTTTCAGTATTTTTCAAATGTTGCTTTTACAGCTTATGTGCTGTTTTGCTAAAAGCCTGGTTTGTGGGCCTCCTGAGTGGCGCAGCGCTCTAAGGCACTGCATCGCTGTGCTTAAGACATCACTACAAACCCGGGGTTTGATCCCCGGCTGTGTCCCAACCAGCCGTGACCGCAAGTCCCATAGGGCGGCGCACAATTGGCCCAGCGTTGTCCGGTCGTCAGTTGAATGGTGTGTCCTCTGACTCATTGGCGCAGCTGATTTCCGGGTTAAGCAGGCAGGTGTTAAGGAGCGCGGTTTGGCGGGTCATGTTTTGGAAGATGCATGACTCCACCTTCGCCTCTCCCAAGCCCGTTGGGGATTTGCAGCGATGAGACAAGACCGTAATTGAAATTGGGAGAAAAAGGGGGTACATTTAAAAAAAGAAAAAAAGCTTGGTTTGTACTTAAACAGATAATTGTACAAATGTATGCCATTGCCATTAGATGTGACCAAACACAGTACTGGCATATTATACTGTATGTTCCCTGACAATGACAGGTTAATAGAGAAGGGAACCAGGCAGCTGCCAGTGGAGCCTAGCTGAGTGCTGCTGATCAGGATGAGGGAATGATTGGATGAGATGGTTCTCCTAATGGATGTGAAAACATGATCTGCCTCAATATCTACTGTGTGAGCACATAGGAGGAAATTAATCTTCCACAGGAACACGGACTTAAGAGGAAAAGTAATCAAACCCACACTGATCACAGGGGGCTCCTCCTTACATAGGTACTACAGAGACATAAAGTGAGTCTCTACAAGCAGACATGATCATTGAATGATAAAGCAATATTAGACAGAAAATCTATTTTTACAATGGTATATGTGGAATAGGGGAAAAAGAAGTAACTCACTGTGGGAGGGCTTTATCCCTTCAACTGCACATTAAAGAAACAACCTGATTTAACACATTAGACTGTATAAACATCAATTTACAACAATTGACAAATTACAGCTATGATTAAAATGAACATATTTAGCCACAATAAAATTACTTCCTTTATCGAGATATTAAGCTACTCTGGGGCTTGGAAGATAGCAGTTAGTGTTGGATTGACAATTACTCACGCTATTTGACACATTAGGAAGGGAAATTGTTGGGACCAATCTGTATTAGATTAACTGTATTTTTGATGCACCAAGTAACAATCTCAAAAGCCTCCATCAATTCAACTCCTGAGAGAGAGTTAGTTTCTCACTCTTAGCTGTTGTTTTATTCAATGATATCCTCAAATGTTATACGATAACCCTCATAATGACTAGACGTGCCTTGTGTCGTCTTACCACTTGCCTCGCTCAAACCTTCAAAAGGAACCTTGTTTTTGGTCTCTCGCCCTCAGGGCTATATTGAACTTTGTGATAAATGGGTGCCATAATTTCTCCTTGTACCTTTTTCTTTTCAAATTCATTTTTTCCCCTGGGCAGACATGTAGCCTGAATGACCTCAGCGCAGGAACCATATCTGCTCAGTGCACTTTACACCTGATAGAGCATGCTCAGAAGTCCACCTCTCACTGCTCCGACCCGAAGGCCTTTTATGTCTTTCTCTCACTGTGTCAGGTCTTTCAACAGAACAGAGGTCCAGGTCACTGCTGTGGCTGCACCATGACCCTAAACACCAGCAAAAGATTTGTTACACATTTCTATAATGTGAACAAATGTGAATAAATATTTTATAAATAATAATGTTATAGATTAATTGTAATTCTTATAAAATGTATAAATGTTTATAGATGTTCATAAATACTGAAACACACAATATGTAATTATTACATTGTACATTATATAGAAATAATTTATTCATGCTTATTAATGACAGTTATTATTACATTTTACCAAGGTTTTTTTTGTCCAGGTTTTTTGTTTCACGTTGTGATCATTTTCACACACATCCCCAAAAAATCCTTATGGAGAACTTTTCATGTGCATCTCATTTTATTTATCTACTGTGTTCAGACATAATCATAAAAAATATTCATTAAATTGCCCTTTTGAATTGTTCTTTTAAATCTCAAAATAGTTTGCAGACCAATAAATGCAAAACAAATATAAACATGTTAAAGAAAAAGTTGTATTTACATTTTTTTGTGTGATTGTAAGACACATCACTCCATTAAATTGGTTTGTTTTTCCTTTTCTTATTTTCGGTTTCTTTTGATTTTCAAGGATATCGGAACATGATATATATTTTTTTCCTTTTCCCTGTCTCTTCTCTAAATAATATTTTCCTCATTTCTGCCATCTAAAGGGAAAGCATTTTTGAGAAGACGCGTCACAACCTAATGAATTCCACCTGGCCTTTCTTTATCTGCTTGGCAATATACGTTTGAGAGCTGTGTTTTAATTTGTATTGAATAAACAATATGGGATTGTATATACAATAACGCTATAATTATACCCGCGGGTTGTATTTCCTCAAAGGAAATTAAGCGGGCATGGCATCCTAAATCCCAAAATGCAATGGAAATTACTTCCAGATTTTACTGCATCTCAGGGTTCATGGTCTCAGACCATGCTGCACAGTTTTCTCAAAGGCTTCGCATCACCCTCTGCAGATTTATTCTAACCTCTCATAGGGGCACAGAGAGGTTGGATGGAAAACTGTAAAAACACAATACCATATAGCCTTGAATTTGCATACGCAGTGTAAAAATGTCTCTTTAGATCTCATTGACACAGCTGACCCTATCAGGCTGTGGAGCACATCAAGGCGTGGCAGTCGTCTCAGGATTGTGAGGTCAACTGTTAGTCTTGGCATGCATGTGATGACCACAGCGAATGTGGCATTCTCTGCCCAGGGGTTCAGAGCATATTTAGTGGTTTGTTTTAGCTGTCCCATCCCCCCACTAAAGCTCTCTGGATTTTATGAGCTATACCCCCTCAGAATATACTGTATTCTGGTGATGAAAATTATGTTTTCATGTGATGTGGTGCTCTTTTGTTTGAATAACATAGCATAACGTTAGAGTTAGCTAACACTTTATTTTAGGGAATGGTTGTATCCCTATCACAGGACATGTATGGCTGCAGAATTCCACCCTTTTCACTATGCTCAAATATGCTGAAGCTTGTCCAAGAACTTTTCCATTTGAAATCCCTGAGGAGACATTTTTGAGGCCAAGCTGCTGTTGTCCAAGCGAATTGTGTCAACAGAAAGATAATAAGTTATGAGCGCAATCCAGAGAAACCAAATTCCCAAATGATTTTATACTCCTACTCATCCACTCTAAAACAACAATCCACCATTGTAGAAGGGAGGGACCTTTGACTGTTTGAGCTAAGCAACAGGGGTAAGGGAGGGTGACAGAGCAATACGAGTCCTTTTTAGACAATATAATTCATTTACGGGCTTCATTTTGTTCTCCTGATTTGCTCTACTAAATGAGAACACACCTCTAATGCAGTAATACAACACCAAATAATTTCTCAAACAATTATAATTTGCCAGTAATTTGTGCGATTTTCTTTCACACAGTTATTGTTGTTTTTTCCCCTAACTGTTGTACATGGTTCCTGCCACAAGGGGTAGATGTGGTCATGTCATTGAGCTAGCAAGCCTCCTCTAGCATTAGTCCCCTCTGTCAATAACTGTCTTTCACCAAGCATTTTAGGTTGCAACAAAATACTTATTCAAAGTGTAATATGCAGGATTTGTAGATCACTGTGCTGAATGTACCTCTCATTGTTATGGTGTATATGCCCCTATAAACTGCATCACACCCAGACAGGATTTCTATCTCTTTTTATATAAATCTCATCCTTTATGAGCCTATAAGTGGGAAATAATGTCTGAATACTTGGCCCTGTGATTACACCACAGGTGAGCCAACCAGACTGACAGCATTTGCATGTGAAAGAATGATATTAACACAAAGAGCCATCAAGGGGGAATGGGGAATCCTTATCAGCTTTCATGGATATTAGTATGTTAATAAAATGGGCTCATTAATGAGTGTCGCCATTTTCTTTTTGTACTCAGTATTGACAGAGTAAAGAATAGGAGCAGACAGGGTGCTACCTCTGTACAATAGGTTGTCCATCTGTCAGCTAGTGAAGCCATCTCATAGTGACCTTGCCTTCAGTCTTTTTGAAGTGTTCATCATATTTATAACAGGCCATTCAGCAGACACTTTCATCCAAAGTGACTTACAGTCACACATGTCTACATTTCACATATGGGTGGTGCTGGGAATCAAACCCACAATTCTGCCATTGCCAGCACTATGCGCTACCAAATGAGCAACAGAGAACCACATTTGAGAGTGAAGCTGCAGGGGTTCTTCTCAGACTTAAATAACATATTCCATGATACAATATCTATAGTCTTATGTTAAAATAATCCCTTTAGCAGCAGTTGGACTTCAATCATCGACCCATATAGTGTACATAGATTACCCCTATAGTGCAGCCTGCAGGGCAAAGTTACTGCAGTTACGCTACCGCTCCTTTCTAGGTATAATGTATGAAGTGAAAAGTTTTAGATCATATGAACAGGCTCATTTAAATACAAATGCTTTGGCCACATACATTATCTATGTCTGCCCTCTCCTGATGCCACACACATACAATGATGAAACATTATGATTTACCATTTGCATGCTTCCTCTATACTGTAGACATAAATATTACAGGAAAGAGCCTAGTGCTATGAGAATAACTCAGACTCATACTCCAAATTTAACGGGGACGTGGTGTGATGGCTTTTTACAAAGGTGTTTTATGCAAAGCTCTTGTCACATCTTCCTGAGTACGCATTTCAAGTTGTCATTTTACAGAGGTGTTGGGTTCTCCACTGCTATTTATTGGACCAAGTAACCTGTGACCTGTCAAAGAATTCAGCCACACGTCTATATTGTAAATAACGAATGCTAAAGCTGACACCAGACAAGGATTTGCTATTTATCATACTTCACTTTAGATATTTGGGGAAAAGATGGGTTTATTTTAAGGGAATGAGATGGAATAGAATGATGTGTCAATGTGATGTACATGCTTCGCCAAACAGAAGTTTCCCAAAGGAGGACATTTCTGTAGAAAGTATCAAAGTTTCTGTAGAGTTTCTGTAGATAGTACCCCTGCGAGGAGGTCCAATATGGCCCGTGGGTGGTTTGAGTAAAAGTAAAAGTATAATAATACTCAATATACTTTAAAATCACTGAAACCAAATCGAAACTGTGTAGAAATGATAATGGACCTACATTCATACAGTTTCTTGACTGTGTCCATATCAAGGCACAAGGCGAGACCCAAACGCAGACACAGGAGGCAGATGGTTGGAGTCTTACAATGTTAATTAATCCAAGTAGGCAAGAGAATGGTCGTGGACAGGCAAAAAGGTCAAAACCAGATCAGAGTACAGGAGGTACAAAGTGGCAGACAGGCTCGTGGTCTAGGTAGGCAGGATGGTCAGGCAGATAGGTACAAAGTCCAGAAACAGGCAAGGGTCAAACCAGGAGGACTAGAAAAAGGAGCAGAAAAGCAGGAGACTGGGAAAACAGCTGGTTGACTTGGAAACATACAAGACGAACTGGCACAGAGTGACAGGAAACACAGAGATAAATACACTGGGGAAAATAAGCGACACCTGGAGGGGGTGGAGACGATAACAGGAACAGGAGAAAGAGATCAGGACGTGATATTCCAGCTCGCTAATAATCACAGAAATTAAAGCTAGATAGTCAGGGAGCATCAAAAATCCCCAAAACGATGCACTTTTTGACGGCAAGGCGATATAATACTGTACATTTTCAGTGCGGCCCTACGGACCTTGTTGAAAACCGAATGCAGCCCCCGTGGTAAAGTTAGTTTGACACCCCTGATTTAAGGACTTGACAAACTCAAGCCTTTGCTTCCTTCACAGTACTGGAATTGTAATCAAAACATGCCTGTTTATATTTATTTTAAACAAAGATACAAATGGCACATTTAACATGAGGTGACAAACGTGCAGGACCTGGACAACGGGCATTTCTTGGTTCTGGATATGAATAGGCTAATAATACTGTCATTAAGGGTTTTACATTTAGGAGGATGCAAAAAGACCACTGCATACTCATTTACATATTTGTTACTGTGCCAGCTAATTGATAAAAGCTTATGAAAGCATGCACTTTCTCATTAGAAGGGATTTAATTTACTAAATGTTTTTTCTCCATTTCAACCTGTCTCTATGATAACAGGATTAGCTTGGGAGTTAAGACCATTAGGGAATACCTATGACGTGAGCATTGGGCTTCTACTGTTGTCTCTGAAAATATGTCCTTTCAACTATTCACACAAACAGTATATGTTTCAGTAATCCCTGAACAGTTAAATTGCCATATAATGTATTTTTTTTCTTCTCAGGAATTTAGCTGCAATACAGCCTTAATGGTTCCCACTACAGGTGCTCTCAATAAAGTCATCATAACATTTCATTGATCTGTGGTGACCTTCCATTAAGTTTAACAGCAGCAGATGAAAATTGAGGAGCATCACTGACGATGCATTTCATTATTAGTTTTAAAGTGCCATAGTCCCAAAGGAAGGAAAAGCCACTCTGCCAGAATCATGACTGCGCGTTCAAAACGTCAATTTCCAGGACGTTGAGACAAGGGTGATGTGAACACTTATATATTTTTAATCACACTGTACAGTGGGTCTAACCTTCAAAGCCATTAGAAAGTGCCACAGAGCATCCATGGATCCTCAGAGACTCCCACATTTCCTCAAATTCTCCTCCAAGTAAAAATCATTGGAATTACTTTTTTTTCATCCATTTACTGTGGAAAATGTAGTACTTTTAAATGAAGGGAGACATAGTTTCAGAATGTGTCAGAGCCCATTGAGAGTTGCGCATGTTTCCCTCTCTTCTCATCGTATCGGTTTCAAGCAGTGTTTGTACATTAGAGGAGACTATGCCAGTGGGCTCACAAATGCCCCAGATGTGCTAGTTTTTGTCTTAGGGTTTTTGGCATTGTGTCAGTATCAGTCATTACAGTATGTGTTAAGATGTCCCTGTGGTACAGTACCAATGTGTGAGCACCTGGAGGCATGTGTCAGAGCTGGTCTGTGATACACTGCAGTGCTCGCACGCTCACCCAAAATATCACATCATCAAATATGCTAACCATGGCTTCCTAGATCCAACATAAAAATGTGTGGCTGTTACCATGGCATGCAAGACCATTGTAGGCCTAGGTTGCTTTAGAACATCCGTAATTTAACCATATTGAGTTGACAGTAGACATGCATCAGATGTGGGACACACTGTATAGTATGTCATTTCCATTGACAAGTCACAATTTGCAGCAAATACAGTGGGTATAAAAAGTCACCACCCCCTTTCAAAATGTTCACCTTTTGTTGCCTTACAGCCTGAAATGAAAACACATTACACTTTTCCAGGCTTTATTTACACACAGTAACCCACAATATCCAAGTGGAATAAAAAAATAACAAAAAACTACAAATAATTAAAAGTAAAACAGTAAAATACCCCCCTTAGAATTGCAATTGCAAACTTGCTGAGGTATAACTAACCACCTTCCAGATCACAAATCAAGCTAATTGGCTTCCATCTGTGATCAATTGTAGTGACTTTGATTAATTCAGAATAAAAACAGTTGTTCATAGAGGACTCCACTGCTTAGTAGTGCAATTCAAAGCAAAGAATCCACTATGGGCGGAAAGGTACTTTCAAAAGATCTACGAGATAAAGTTGCGGAAAGGCACAAGTCAGGGAATGGATATAAAAAGATTTCAAAGGCTTTGTCTATCCCTCGAAGCACAGTTAAGACCATTATTAAGAAGTGGAAGCGTATGGCACCACCCAGACCCTGTATAGCTCAGGCCGTCCCTCCAAACTGGATGACCGGGCAAGGAGGAGACTGATCAGAGAGGCTACTAAGAAGCCATTGGCGACTTTGAAGGAGCTTCAGGACTTTATGGCAAAGACGGGTCAATGTGTGCATGTGACCACAAAATCACAAGCACTCTACAAATCTGGCCTCTATGGGAGGGTGGTAGGAAAGAAAACACTCCTCAAAAAAAGCCACATCAAGTCTCGTTTGAGCTTTGCCAAAAGCACATTGTAGATTCCAAGGCCAAGTGGCAAGAGGTGCTGTGGTCAGATGAGACCTTTTTGGCCTGAACGCAAAACGATATGTCTGGCAAAAACCCAATACATCTTTCCACCCAAAGAACACCATATGCCTACAGTAAAGCACGGCGGTGTCACGGCATTCATCGGAAGAAGAAGAGGAATCGTCAGACCAAAATGCAGCGGGGTACGTGTTCATCTTTAATCGACTGAACACTAAATACAAAATAACAATAGGAATAACCGAAAACAGTCCTGCAAGGTGAAAACACTAAACAGAAAATAACCACCCACAACTAACAGTGGGAAAACAGGCTACCTAAATATGGTTCTCAATCAGAGACAACGATAGACAGCTGCCTCTGATTGAGAACCACACCAGGCCAAACACCTAGAAATACAAAACATAGAACAAAACATAGAATGCCCACCCACATCACACCCTGACCAAACAAAAAATAGAAACATACAAAGCAATCTACGGTCAGGGCGTGACAGGCGGTGGCAGCATCCTACAGTGGGGGTGTTTCTCTTCAGCAGGGACTGGAGCACTTGTCAGGATAGAAGGGAAACTGGACGGTGAAAAATACCGACAGATTCTTGAGGAGAACCTGCAGCCCTCTGCCAGGAATTTGAAAATGGGAAGATGGTTCACGTTTCAACATGATAATGACCCAAAGCACACCTTCAGAGCAACCATACAGTGGCTGAAGGACAAGAAGGTGAATGTCCTTCAGTGGCCTAGTCAGAGCCCTGACCTAAATCACATCGAGAATCTGTGGAATGACTTGAAGAGTGCAGTCCATGAGCGGTCACCATGCAATTTGACCGAGCTTGAACAATTCTGCAAGGAAGAATGGGCAAATATTGCACAGTCTAGGTGTGCAAAGTTAGTAAGAGACATATTCAAACAGACTCATGGCTGTAATTCAAGCAAAAGGTGGTTCCACCAAGTATTAACTCAGGGGGGTGTTCACATATCCAAATAGAGTAATTTACTGTTTTAATTGTAATTCATTTTCAGAGTTTTTTAGATATTTTTTTCACTTGGATATTGTGGGTTACTGTGTGTAAATAAAGCTGGTGTTTTCATTTCAGGCTGTAAGGCAACAAAAGGTGAACATTTTGAAAGGGGGTGGTAACTTTCTATACCCACCGTAGCAATGTCACATTCAACATGTGCTTTAGAAAAACATGGTTATATTTTGTCAAAGTCTTGCTTTAAATGGAAACTAAAACATAGCATTTAATTTCATAGCATTTCCAACTCAGTCTACATTGAATTAATTAGAGTCTGTGCCAAAATCTGTCTGTGCTATATCCCTGTCATCAGATGTAAGAAACCACATGTAAATAATTATAGGAATTGGATGAAAGTACAATGTTGTGCAGTCTAGGAATTTATCTGTAATTATTCATTGGAAATCATCATTATTATGATATCCAAAGTTATTATGAGTTGATTTAAGCTTCAAAGTGCTGACGTCAAATGCAGTTTTGTTCTGAAAACATTGATCAGGCCATTCTTGAACTCTGACTCAGTCATGGGCTGTCTTTGATGTAGCTTTTAAACAGTAACCTTGACTGCACATTTCATTAACAGTTTAACAGGCTGCTAACACTTTTATATGCATCTTTTACCATTTTTGAAATTGTATCCATCTGGCACACAATTCATGATTGATCAAATTAAAAGCACAGTGTGGTATGTTTTCAACGAGCCAATTGAGACTGTCAGGTCTACCAACAAGTTTATTGCCAGAATGTATTCTTTAAATTAAAAGCAGTGTGTCATTTACCTAGTGCAGAAATGTTGATGGTGTCATTCATTCTCCCTGAAAAAGCAGTGCCTGTACACTTCATTCATATTTCCAAATGGTAGGATTTTCTCAGGTTTAATGGACGGCCCTCTCACTTACTGTGTGACTTTCAAATTGAGAGACGACAGCTGCAGGTAACTTCATTTAGACTCAGATGTCAGTGAAATGTAAAGAAATATTTTTCATTCGAGCGAAATAAAATAATTTCTTACAACCGATAGAATAGGATGACACTAAATGTTTTACTCATTACTCGTCTTAACAACAACAATAAAAAAAGCATTTAGCGTTACAGTAATTGTATCATGTATAGCATCGTTCTTCCTCTGTGGTCGTTGAGCGTTTTGTAGGACACTAATGGAGCCATCCCTCTGGGCCAATTACCACTGGCCTGTTTGCTGCTTTGATGGGGAACAGAGATTACAAGAGCTCTCCAGATCAATAGGCTGCTGTGTTTAGCCTCCTATGCAGATGAGAAGTTAAAAATCAGAGGAAGCTTTATACTTGTCAGGTGGGTAGCATATTGTATGATGATGTGTTACATGACTGACTATTAGATAAATATACGTTCATATCTTCAGGAAAATAATGGATACCTTTTTAATCATATTTTCCTCTGCTCACAGGACAATATCTCTACCAACGTAGAGAAATTCCAATTTCAATAATTATTCTCTCATCCATACTACTATGACTATTACAACATCCTACCACTTCTACTACAACATCCTACCACTGCTACTTTAACATCCTACCACTGCTACTACAACATCCTTGTTAAAAGATGGCGCCGAAGAACATGGCTGATGTTTTACATTCTCCCAACCAATTGTGCAATTTAGTTATATTTTTGCGTTTTGTGTAACTTACTTTTGAACTTATTGTGTACATAATGTTGCTGCTACCGTCTCTTATGACCGAAAATAACTTCTGGAACTTCTTTAACGAGTCCGACAAGAAGGATATCCTGCTTTCACTGGAACAGGCCCAGATCCACGCCTTTTGCGTGAAGAAAAGACGCCGGAAAAGGGGACACAGATCAGGGATCCTTCTGAGAATCCGGAGGCGACTCCCAGTGTCTTTCATTCTCCTTTCTAACGTGCAATCGTTGGAAAATAAAATTGATGACCTACTATTAAGATTGTCCTACCAACGGGACATTAAAAACTGTAACATCTTATGTTTCACCGAGACGTGGCTGAACGAAGAAACGGACAATATAGAGCTGGCGGGATTTTCCATGCACCGGCAGAACAGAGACGCTACCTCTGGTAAGACGAAGGGTGGGGGTGTGTGTCTTTTTGTCAATAACAAATGGTGCGTGATGTCTAATATTAAAGAAGTCTTGAGGTATTGCTCGCCTGAGGTAGAGTACCTTATGAGAAGCTGTCGACCACACTCATGTGTATTATTCGTAGCCATCTATTTACCACCACAAAGTGAATCTGGCACTAAGACCGCTCTCAACCAACTCTATAAGGCCATAAGCAAGGAAGAAAATGCTCACCCAGAAGCGGCGCTCCTAGTGGCCGGGGACTTTAATGCAGGCAAACTTAAATCAATTTTACCACATTTTTACCAGCATGTGACATATGCAATCAGGGGGAAATAAAATCCTAGAACACCTTTACTCCACACACAGAGATGCATACAAAGCTCTCCCTCGTCCTCCATTTGGCAAATCTGACCGTAATTCTATCCTCCTGATTCCTGCTTACAAGCTAAAACTAAAGCAGGAAGTACCAGTGACTCGCTCAATACGTAAGTGGTCAGATGACGCGGATACTACACTACTGGACTGTTTTGCTAGCATAGACTGGAAAATGTTCCGAGATTCATCCAATGGCATTGAGGAATACACCACCTCAGTCATTGGCTTCATCAATAAGTGCATAGATGACGTCGTCGCCACAGTGACTGTATGTACATATCCCAAACAGAAGCCATGGATTACAGGCAACATCCACACCAAGCTAAAGGCAAGAGCTGCCGCTTTCAATGAGCGGGACACTAATCCGGACACTTATAAGAAATCCCGCTGTGCCCTCAGACGAACCATCAAACAAGCAAAGCGTCAATACAGGATTAAGATTGAATCCTACTACACCGGCTCCGACGCTCGTCGGATGTGACAGGGCTTGAAAACTATTATGGACTACAAAGGGAAACCCAGACGCGAGCTGCCCAGTGACGTGAGCCTACCAGACGAGCTAAATGCCTTTTGTGCTTGCTTCAAGGCAAGCATGCACGAGAGCACGAGAGCACCAGCTGTTCTGGATGACTGTGGGATAGCGGTAGCCGATGTGAACAAACCCTTTATGCATAGGTAACAAACAAACAGTGAGTAGCAGCAGTCTACGGGGGGGGGGGGGGGTCAATGTAAATTGTCCGGTGGCGATTTTTATGAATTGTTCAGCAGTCTAATGGCTTGGGGGTAAAAGCTGTTGAGGAGCCTTTTGGTCCTAGACTTGGCACTCCGGTACCTCTTGCCGTGCTGTAGCAGAAAAAACAGTCTATAACTTGGGTGACTGGAGTCTCTGATAATTTTATGTGCTTTCCTCTGACCACGCCTACTATATAGGTCCTGGATGGCAGGAAGCTTGGCCCCAGTGATGTACTGGGCCGTTCGCACTACCCTCTGTAGCGCCTTATGGTCAGATGCCGAACAGTTGCCATACCAGGTGGTGATGCAACCGGTCAGGATGCTCTCGATGGTGTAGCTGTAGAACCTTTTGAGGATCTGGGGACCCATGCCAAATCTTTTCAGTCTACTGAGAGGGAAAATGTTTTGTCGTGCCCTCTTCACGACTGTCTTGGTATGTTTGGACCATGATAGTTTGTTGGTGATGTGGACACCAAGGAACTTGAAACTCTCGACCCGCTCCACTTCAGCCCCGTCGATGTTAATGGGGGCCTGTTCGGCCCGCCTTTTCCTGTAGTCCACGATCAGCTCCTTTGTCTTGCTCACATTGAGGGAGAGGTTGTTGTCCTGGCACCACACTGCCAGTTCTCTGACCTCCTCCCTACATGCTGTCTCATCATTGTCGGTGATCAGGCCTACCACAGTTGTGTCGTCAGCAAACTTAATGATGGTGTTGGAGTCGTGTTTGGCCACGCAGTCGTGGGTGAACAGGGAATACAAGAGGGGACTAAGTACACACCCCTGTGGGGCCCCAGTGTTAAGGATCAGTGTGGCAGAAGTGTTGTTGCCTACTCTTACTACCTGGGGGCGGCCCGTCAGGAAGTTCAGGATCCAGTTGCAGAGGGAGGTGTTTAGTCCCAGAGTCCTTAGCTTAGTGATGAGCTTTGTGGGCACTATGGTGTTGAACGCTGAGCTGTAGTCAATGAACAGCATTCTCACATACAGTGGGGAGAACAAGTATTTGATACACTGCCGATTTTGCAGGTTTTCCTACTTACAAAGCATGTAGAGGTCTGTAATTTTTATCATAGGTACACTTCAACTGTGAGAGACGGAATCTAAAACAAAAATCCAGAAAATCACATTGTATGATTTTTAAGTAATTCATTTGCATTTTATTGAATGACATAAGTATTTGATCACCTACCAACCAGTAAGAATTCCGGCTCTCACAGACCTGTTAGTTTTTCTTTAAGAAGCCCTCCTGTTCTCCGCTCATTACCTGTATTAACTGCACCTGTTTGAACTCGTTACCTGTATAAAAGACACTTGTCCACACACTCAATCAAACAGACTCCAACCTCTCCACAATGGCCAAGACCAGAGAGCTGTGTAAGGACATCAGGGATAAAATTGTAGACCTGCACAAGGCTGGGATGGGCTACAGGACAATAGGCAAGCAGCTTGGTGAGAAGGCAACAACTATTGGCGCAATTATTAGAAAATGGAAGAAGTTCAAGATGACGGTCAATCACCCTCGGTCTGGGGCTCCATGCAAGATCTCACCTCGTGGGGCATCAATGATCATGAGGAAGGTGAGGGATCAGCCCAGAACTACACGGCAGGACCTGGTCAATGACCTGAAGAGAGCTGGGACCACAGTCTCAAAGAAAACCATTAGTAACACACTACGCCGCCATGGATTAAAATCCTGCAACGCACGCAAGGTCCCCCTGCTCAAGCCAGCGTATGTCCAGGCCCGTCTGAAGTTTGCCAATGACCATCTGGATGATCCAGAGGAGGAATGGGAGAAGGTCATTTTGGTCTGATGACACAAAAATAGAGCTTTTTGGTCTAAACTCCACTCACCGTGTTTGGAGGAAGAAGAAGGATGAATACAACCCCAAGAACACCATCCCAACCGTGAAGCATGGAGGTGGAAACATCATTCTTTGGGGATGCTTTTCTGCAAAGGGGACAGGACAACTGCACCGTAGTGAGGGGAGGATGGATGGGGCCATGTATCGCGAGATCTTGGCCAACAACCTCCTTCCCTCAGTAAGAGCATTGAAGATGGGTCGTGGCTGGGTCTTCCAGCATGACAACGATCCGAAACACACAGCCAGGGCAACTAAGGAGTGGCTCCGTAAGAAGCATCTCAAGGTCCTGAAGTGGCCTAGCCAGTCTCCAGACCTGAACCCAATAGAAAATCTTTGGAGGGAGCTGAAAGTCCGTATTGGCCAGCGACAGCCCCGAAACCTGAAGGATCTGGAGGAGGTCTGTATGGAGGAGTGGGCCAAAATCCCTGCTGCAGTGTGTGCAAACCTGGTCAAGAACTACAGGAAACGTATGATCTCTGTAATTGCAAACAAAGGTTTCTGTACCAAATATTAAGTTCTGCTTTTCTGATGTATCAAATACTTATGTCATTCAATAAAATGCAAATGAATTACTTAAAAATCATACAATGTGATTTTCTGGATTTTTGTTTTAGATTCCGTCTCTCACAATTGAAGTGTACCTATGATAAAAATTACAGACCTCTACATGCTTTGTAAGTAGGAAAACCTGCAAAATTGGCAGTGTATCAAATACTTGTTCTCCCCACTGTAGGTGTTCCTTTTGTCCAGGTGGGAAAGGGCAGTGTGGAGTGCGATTGAGATTGCGTGTTCTGTGGATCTGTTGGGGCGGTACGCGAATTGGAGTGGCTCTAGGGTGTCCAGGAGGATGCTGTTGATGTGAGCCATGACCAGCCTTTCAAAGCACTTCATGGCTACCGACGTGAGTGCCACGGGGCGGTAATCATTTAGGAAGGTTACCTTCGCTTTCTTGGGCACAGGGACTATGGCGGTCTGCTTGAAACATGTAGGTATTACAGACTGGGTCAGGGAGAGGTTGCTAATGCACCTGCTGATATTGTTTTCCTATTGAACGTAACTTCTTTCCGTATGAAATATTATAGTTTAATTACATTTTAGGTTATCTGAGGATTACATAGAAACGTATTTTAACTTGTTGAAACAAAGTTTAGGGGTAGATTTTCAGATTCCTATCTTGGCATGTTGAACGAGTGGATTACTCAAGTCGATGGCGCCAACTAAACAGACTTTTTGAAATATAAAGAAGGATTTTATCTAACAAAACGTCACTACATGTTATAGCTGGGACCCTTTGGATGACACATCAGAGGAAGATTTTCAAAAAGTAAGTCAATATTTAATCGCTATTTGTGAATTTATGAAACCTGTGCCGGTGGAAAAATATGTTGATGTGGGGTGCCGTCCTCAAACAATCGCATGGCATGCTTTTCGCCGTAAAGCCTACTGTAAATTAGACAGTGCAGTTAGATTAACAAGAATTTAAGCTTTCAACCACGGGGACAGGGCCGGCTCAAAACCCAAAACACACTGGAAGGGGCTCGACCCAGTGGAAGAGTGATGTAAAGAGTTCTGGGCGTACTCTGCCCAAGGAAGGAAACGTGCCCACTCACCCTCATCTTGTTTGTCAAGTCAACCAACGTTTTTTATATTCAGCTCCTGCTTTTCCTCAGTCTCTTTTTTCTCGTCCTCCTGGTTTTTACCCTTGCCTGTCCTGACCCTGAGCCTGCCTGCCGTCCTGTATCTTTGCCCCTGATGCAGACACGGTCTGCATCTGGGTCTTACCTTATCCTGATACCATGGGTCAATTGAGTTATGGCCAATTTAGCTTTCATAAATGAGCAACAGGTTGTACTATTTTCCTTTTTGTTTTGTATGAAATGTAAATAGATTGATTGTTATAAGCACTGTATGTTTTACCAATGTCAGAATGACAAATTGGTCTGTGGAAGCAATCCATGAGTGAAAATATGTGTTGAAAAAACGCCCCATTCTCCATTTACACAACCCTACTGTAACGTTAGTATGTACCAGCATAACATTAAAATGTGAATGTAATTTAACATGCCATAAGTAGATACTATGAAACAAATTACGTTGACTTTTGGTAGGACAACTATGGACACTACTGTAACTGTTGATAGTCATGTTTCATGTCCTTCGAGGTTAAAGAAGTCAGTATGTCCTCAGGAAGTGTTGAAAGCATTCCAAAACACAATAAACATACATTTTGGGGTCTTAAAACCCCAAGCAAATGTGTTACACACACAAATTGTTACCAAATTTTTCAAGCAGGAACATTAAATACACTCCCATCTGTTTATGATTTGGGAAGTGTCTGATATTTAGAGAGAGTCAATATAAACGAGTTAGAACTTATTAGATCCCCTGCTTCAATGTCATCCAAAAGTATAATAATTTAAATCACACTTTCAACAGACTTTTTAAAGACGACTACAGCTTTTGTTTGAGTTGGCAGGTTAGATGCATGTACACTTTTTAGTTTATTGTGTGTAATGATAACCGACTGAAGTAATAGTCCAGTCCAGTCTTTTGCAAACATTGCTCTGTCATGTTAATGAAATGAATCATCCTAATTGCAATGGTTGTTGACCCTGCACAGACTTCATCCAGGCTTCCATCCAGAATTTATGAAGTTCAACTGAAGTTTCTATACTCAAGTTCAAACCCTGCATTTGTGTGTGTTTGTAAGAGTTTCAGTTATCCAATTTACCAAGTTATCATCCAGTATTTTCTAATGATCTTTTGCTAGCCAATGTGTTGAGCCAATGAAGTACCCTTCTCCAGTCAAACAATGCCTTGTCAGATTAAATGGATTTTTCTTGCCTCGCTCCCGTCATTCCTAAACTGGAGCACACAGAGGCCATTAGGAGCTACAGTTTGCAGGCTTTCATAAACCCCTGCAGCAATGAGTAGTTTTTTGGGTTATCTTGTTTGCTTTGCTTATTATGAATAGTTTAGGGTCATGGTGGGAGGGGACACAAGAGAAGTATGCCGTAGCTGCAGGGCAGATTTAACATCCCTAATGGAGCCTCAATGTGATTCTCCAACCATGCCCTTTCACAAATAGACAGCCTGTCCCTCTGTCTTTCAGTTCTCCAGATATCGCTTCTGTTTTGAGCGAATACATTTTTTTGGGGTGTGTGTGTATGTTTCATCACTGTGTACTCTCCATTTCCTGCTTTCCTTTTCATACGAAGATTATTGACCCTGTAGAATTCCACCCAGGTTCTAGAAAGTTAATTCAGCACTTGAGGTCGTCCTGTGTTTCACACAGGATGCTAAAGAGCACACAGCTGCTTCACTTCCTGCCAGTGTATCAGGGACAAAAGAACCCTTAAGAACAATAGCTAATGTAATGCCACAGAGACATCTATATTATCTAGGGGAACTGTCCCAATAGAATGGAGTGGCTGGAAGGTTGTATGTCTTTTATTCAGAGTCTGAGAGCAGCAGAACAACAGTGGGGTTCATGAAAATGGTTACTCCCTTCGACAATAACCCCATTATCTGTACACAATTAACAGCCATTCAGGCAGACTTTACAGAAAGCATGAAGATAGTGTTGGTCTATTTTTCAAATGAATTATCTTACAGTTCCATGATTTTCCATATTCCATACAGTGCATTTGGAAAGTTTTCATTTTACTTTTCCACACTTTGTTACATTACAGCCTTATTCTAAAATGGATTAAATGACATGTTTCCCTCATCAATCTACACACAATACCCCACAATGACAAAGAAAAAACAGGTTTTTAGAAATTTTTGCAAAATGCAAAAACCAAAAAATAAATACTTTATTTATACCCTTTGCTATGAGACTCAAAATTGAACCTGGAGTTCCGGAGTTCCAAATTAAGCAGCAGCAGCTGAAAAGATGAGCTCCTACAAATATTGAAATTTAAATGTTTTTTTAGAGTAAAGTACATCGAAAAAAAAATCAAAAGAAAACTGCAAACTGAATAGGAGACCAAACAAGCAGCAAACAAAGAAGAAAGGCTTTTGAAAAAGTAACAATTTTTCATAAAATTATACCGTTTTCTTAGCTAGCTAAGTTGTTTACCTGTTGCTAGGCAGTTGCTAGGGACATTCCTGAAAGAAGCTAGCTAGCTAACAAGGAGTGTCTAGTTGGCAGAAGAGAAGAAGGGACAAAGAAGGGACAAAGTGGGACAAAATAAGGACAGAAGAAAAGGGAAAGGGGACATTAAGGTGAAGCAGTCCTCTAAAGACACAAAAGACAATAATACAAGAAACAACACTTCTATTGCCTCTCCCTCTACGATACGCACTTCCGGTTTGGTTTGGAGCGAGTAGTTGCATTCCGCTTTGCTCCACAGGTAGTATTACAGGTAGTATTACATTTCATTTCATTACAGTACAACAGTTTGATTTGTTTGATCTTAGCTGGCTACATAGCGTTCATCCACCTCTGGCCTGCTCGCCTCCCTACCTCTGAGGAAGTACAGTTCCCGCTCAGCCCAGTCAAAACTGTTCGCTGCTCTGGCACCCCAATGGTGGAACAAACTCCCTCACGACGCCAGGTCAGCGGAGTCAATCACCACCTTCCGGAGACACCTGAAACCCCACCTCTTTAAGGAATACCTAGGATAGGATAAAGTAATCCTTCTAACCCCCCCCCCCCCTTAAAAGAGTTAGATGCACTATTGTAAAGTGGTTGTTCCACTGGATATCATAAGGTGAATGCACCAATTTGTAAGTCCCTCTGGATAAGAGGGTCTGCTAAATGACTTAAATGTAAATGTAAATGTATAGCCGTCTTTGTATCCAAGATAATTGTGTAGTCTAGAGTAATTGTCGAGGTTACCTAGCCAGTTAGAGGTTACCTAGCCAGCTACACTTTCAAACAAAGTCAACAACGCAGCCACTGCTAGCTAGCCTATTTCACCAGCCAGCAGTACTATATCATTTTAGTCAATAAGATTTTTTGCAACGTAAGCTTAACTTTCTGAACATTCGAGACGTGTAGTCCACTTGTCATTCCAATCTCCTTTGCATTAGCGTAGCCTCTTCTGTAGCCTGTCAACTATGTGTCTGTCTATCCCTGTTCTCTCCTCTCTGCACAGACCATACAAACGCTTCACACCGCGTGGCCGCTGCTACTCTAACCTGGTGGTCCCAGCGCGCACGACCCACGTGGAGTTCCAGGTCTCAGGCAGCCTCTGGAACTGCCGATCTGCGGCCAACAAGGCAGAGTTCATCTCAGCCTATGCTTCCCTCCAGTCCCTCGACTTCTTGGCACTGACGGAAACATGGATTACCACTGATAACACTGCTACTCCTACTGCTCTCTCCTCGTCTGCCCACGTGTTCTCGCACACCCCGAGAGCTTCTGGTCAGCGGGGTGGTGGCACTGGGATCCTCATCTCTCCCAAGTGGACATTCTCTCTTTCTCCCCTGACCCATCTGTCTATCGCCTCCTTTGAATTCCATGCTGTCACAGTTACCAGCCCTTTCAAGCTTAACATCCTTATCATTTATCGCCCTCCAGGTTCCCTTGGAGAGTTCATCAATGAGCTTGACGCCCTGATAAGTTCCTTTCCTGAGGATGGCTCACCTCTCACAGTTCTGGGTGACTTTAACCTCCCCACGTCTACCTTTGACTCATTCCTCTCTGCCTCCTCCTTTCCACTCCTCTCCTCTTTTGACCTCACCCTCTCACCTTCCCCCCTACTCACAAGGCAGGCAATACGCTTGACCTCATCTTTACTAGATGCTGTTCTTCCACTAATCTCATTGCAACTCCCCTCCAAGTCTCCGACCACTACCTTGTATCCTTTTCCCTCTCGCTCTCATCCAACACTTCCCACACTGCCCCTACTCGGATGGTATCGCGCCGTCCCAACCTTCGCTCTCTCTCCCCCGCTACTCTCTCCTCTTCCATCCTATCATCTCTTCCCTCTGCTCAAACCTTCTCCAACCTATCTCCTGATTCTGCCTCCTCAACCCTCCTCTCCTCCCTTTCTGCATCCTTTGACTCTCTATGTCCCCTATCCTCCAGGCCGGCTCGGTCCTCCCCTCCTGCTCCGTGGCTCGACGACTCATTGCGAGCTCACAGAACAGGGCTCCGGGCAGCCGAGCGGAAATGGAGGAAAACTCGCCTCCCTGCGGACCTGGCATCCTTTCACTCCCTCCTCTCTACATTCTCCTCTTCTGTCTCTGCTGCTAAAGCCAATTTCTACCACTCTAAATTCCAAGCATCTGCCTCTAACCCTAGGAAGCTCTTTGCCACCTTCTCCTCCCTCCTGAATCCTCCTCCCCCTCCTCCCCCCTCCTCCCTCTCTGCTGATGACTTCGTCAACCATTTTGAAAAGAAGGTCGACGACATCCGATCCTCGTTTGCTAAGTCAAACGACACCGCTGGTTCTGCTCACACTGCCCTACCCTGTGCTTTGACCTCTTTCTCCCCTCTCTCTCCAGATGAAATCTCGCGTCTTGTGACGGCCGGCCGCCCAACAACCTGCCCGCTTGACCCTATCCCCTCCTCTCTTCTCCAGACCATTTCCGGAGACCTTCTCCCTTACCTCACCTCGCTCATCAACTCATCCTTGACCGCTGGCTACGTCCCTTCCGTCTTCAAGAGAGCGAGAGTTGCACCCCTTCTGAAAAAACCTACACTCGATCCCTCCGATGTCAACAACTACAGACCAGTATCCCTTCTTTCTTTTCTCTCCAAAACTCTTGAACGTGCCGTCCTTGGCCAGCTCTCCTGCTATCTCTCTCAGAATGACCTTCTTGATCCAAATCAGTCAGGTTTCAAGACTAGTCATTCAACTGAGACTGCTCTTCTCTGTGTCACGGAGGCGCTCCGCACTGCTAAAGCTAACTCTCTCTCCTCTGCTCTCATCCTTCTAGACCTATCGGCTGCCTTTGATACTGTGAACCATCAGATCCTCCTCTCCACCCTCTCCGAGCTGGGCATCTCCGGCGCGGCCCACGCTTGGATTGCGTCCTACCTGACAGGTCGCTCCTACCAGGTGGCGTGGCGAGAATCTGTCTCCGCACCACGTGCTCTCACCACTGGTGTCCCCCAGGGCTCTGTTCTAGGCCCTCTCCTATTCTCGCTATACACCAAGTCACTTGGCTCTGTCATATCCTCACATGGTCTCTCCTATCATTGCTATGCAGACGACACACAATTAATCTTCTCCTTTCCCCCCTCTGATAACCAGGTGGTGAATCGCATCTCTGCATGTCTGGCAGACATATCAGTGTGGATGACGGATCACCACCTCAAGCTGAACCTCGGCAAGACGGAGCTGCTCTTCCTCCCGGGGAAGGACTGCCCGTTCCATGATCTCGCCATCACGGTTGACAACTCCATTGTGTCCTCCTCCCAGAGTGCTAAGAACCTTGGCGTGATCCTGGACAACACCCTGTCGTTCTCAACTAACATCAAGGCGGTGACCCGTTCCTGTAGGTTCATGCTCTACAACATTCGCAGAGTACGACCCTGCCTCACGCAGGAAGCGGCGCAGGTCCTAATCCAGGCACTTGTCATCTCCCGTCTGGATTACTGCAACTCGCTGTTGGCTGGGCTCCCTGCCTGTGCCATTAAACCCCTACAACTCATCCAGAACGCCGCAGCCCGTCTGGTGTTCAACTTTCCCAAGTTCTCTCACGTCACCCCGCTCCTCCGCTCTCTCCACTGGCTTCCAGTTGAAGCTCGCATCCGCTACAAGACCATGGTGCTTGCCTACGGAGCTGTGAGGGGAACGGCACCTCCGTACCTTCAGGCTCTGATCAGGCCCTACACCCAAACAAGGGCACTGCGTTCATCCACCTCTGGCCTGCTCGCCTCCCTACCTCTGAGGAAGTACAGTTCCCGCTCAGCCCAGTCAAAACTGTTCGCTGCTCTGGCACCCCAATGGTGGAACAAACTCCCTCACGACGCCAGGTCAGCGGAGTCAATCACCACCTTCCGGAGACACCTGAAACCCCACCTCTTTAAGGAATACCTAGGATAGGATAAAGTAATCCTTCTAACCCCCCCCCCTTAAAAGAGTTAGATGCACTATTGTAAAGTGGTTGTTCCACTGGATATCATAAGGTGAATGCACCAATTTGTAAGTCGCTCTGGATAAGAGCGTCTGCTAAATGACTTAAATGTAATGTAAATGTAAATGTAACTCAGGTGCATCCTGTTTCCACTGATCATCCTTGAGATGTTTCTACAACTTGATTGGAGTCCACCTATGGTAAATTCAGTTGATTGGACATGATTTGGAACGGCATACACCTGTCTATATAAGGTCCTACAGTTAACAGTGCATGTCAGAGCAAAACCAAGCCACGAGGTCGAAGGAATTCTCCATAGACCTGCGAGACAGGATTGTGTCGAGGCACAGATCTGGGGAAGTGTAGCAAATAGTTTTTTCAGCACTGAAGATCCCCAAGAACACAGTGGCCTCCATCATTCTTAAATGGAATCATTTTGGAACCATCTTCCTAGAACTGGCCGCCCGGCCAAACTGAGCAAAGGAGGGAGAAGGACCTTGGTCAGGGAGGTGACCAAAAACCCAATGGTCACTCTGACAGAGCTCCAGAGTTCCTCTATGAAGATGGGAGAACCTTCCAGAAGGACGACCATCTCTGCAGCACTCCAACAATCAGGCCTTTATGGTAGAGTGGCCAGACGGAAGCCACTCCTCAGTAAAAGGCCCATGACAGCCCACTTGGAGTTTGCCAAAAGGCACCTTAAGGACTTTCAGACCATGAGAAACAAGATTCTCTGATCTGATGAAACCAAGATTTAACTCTTTGGTCTGAATGCCAAGTGTCACGTCTAGAGGAAACCTGGCACCATCCCTACGGTGAAGCATGATGGTGGCAGCATCATGCTGTGGGGATCTTTTCAGCAGCAGGGACTGGGAGACTAGTCAGGATCGAGGGAAAGATGAGCAAAGTACAGAGAGATCCTTGATGAAAACCTGCTCCAGAGCACTCAGGACCTCTGACTGGGGCGAAGGTTCACCTTCCAACAGAACAACAACCCTAAGTACACAGCCAAGAGCAGCTTCGGGACAAGTCTCTGAATGTCCTTGAGTGGCCCAGCCAGAGCCCGGACTTGAACCCGATCGAACATCTCTGGAGAGTCCTGAAAATAGCTATGCAAGATTGAATCCCTGAGCTGACAAGGTGAAAATATGTTGTTCTGCCCCTGAACAAGGCAGTTAACCCACTGTTCCTAGGCCATCATTGAAAATAAGAATTTGTTCTTAACTGACTTGCCTAGTTAAATAAAGGTAGAATAAAAATACCCAAGAAGAGTTGAGGCTGTAATTGCTGCCAAATGTGCTTCAACAAAGTACTGAGTAAAGGGTCTGAATACTTATGTAATGATTGGGATATTTTTTTTTTATCCATTTGAGAATAAGGCTGTAACGTAACAAAATGTGGATCAAGTAAAATGGTCTGAATACTTTCCAATTGCACTGTATGGTTGGTAACCTTGTAGCATGGTCACAGTATGTTATAATTGAAGACAATAATCTGTGAAGCAGATTTGTATAAGGCTAATCAGTGTAACTTTCTCAGAATAGGCCTAGATTTGGGCAAGTGTCAGTGTTGTATTTACAAGCTGTGGAATTGTTTGAGGCGCTAATTTCATAGTTTTAAACCACACGTGCAGAATAATAATCTGTGTGATGTGGCAGTGACATAACTGGGCAGAGTTAGAGGGAGGGAGGGGCCAATAGGTCACAGCTCCGGCAAACAGCATATTGATTTCTAAAGGTTTCCATGGGTCATTATTTCAGCTCTAGTCATTATCCCTAACACCTAACTTTCACAAGGACTGTAGGGTATCAATGGGCATAGTAGTGGTACCTGTGTACTGTACAGTTCAATAGATTCACTTGCTTGTGAGTTGATCGTTGAATGTGATATGATACCAACTTGACTACACTTGTGAAAACCTATGATATTATATCAATTTAATTTGGATCAGATCAACTGTAGGCTTTGAATGCATTGAGACATATACATAGCCTGATAGATTATTTATCTAATGGACTTTAGTGTATCAGACACAGACACCTCTAATGAGGTGAGGCTTAACATTTGATCAATACCTCTGCTTTAATCCTGACCTTGATCCAGGGCACCATTCCAGGAGGATTGATCTAGTGACAGGGACAAAGCCCAGCCCAGAGTACACAGAGCTCCAGGGGCAATCATTATATCTGATGATCTTTGACATCAGTAACAGATACCATGATATATCTATAGGTGTTGTTGCTTCCATTGCTCAATGTACTTCAGATGAACTAGCCTATATAAGTGACATGATGTTTGCATTATGGATTCAACCATTATTTAAAAGACATGTATTTTATCTTACTGAGGTGCAGTAAGGTCTACTTCCAGAATGATGTGTAATATCAACCACAGGAAGTAATCCCTCATCTGTACAGTGGCAGAAAACATCTGAAATCTTCCAAGTGCATGAAGGGCACATCTAAGAGGGACAGTCTTTCCTTTCTGTCTTTCCTGTCTCTCCTCTGTTGCTGATTGCAGTGTTGCATGTTACAGCCTCTCCACCATAAGCTGCATGAATTAATCTCCTGCAACTCCCACAAGTTACTGAGCTATCAGACCAGGAGGCTAATGACTACATGATCTGTCCTATATATCACACAACCAAAGAGGATGTTAACACAATACTTACTTATCCTCTACTCTCCCTGTGGAGAACAAGGATGCACACCCACAACATGCTGACCTTGGTTGGTGTGGTGTGGTGTGGTGTGGCAATTCAACTGGCTGAAATATGTAAAATATGTATCATTAGCCTTCACGCAGGCTTAATTTGTCACCATTTGCCGTGAGAAGATTATAGGTAAGAGAACACTGCCCATCCTGTGACGCAAATGGCAAAGGGATCACTTATGACATTACCTTGGCTCTGAAATGCCAACTCCCGAACACTATGAATTCTAAACGCTTGCCAGAGTGATGTATGGAAGTACTTTAGTTACTCTCACTTGTATTTTTAGCACTGCTTGACAGTCTAGTGTTGAAGTCGTAAAGTGTTATTGTTTTTGTTAAGGCTCTTGTTTATCTTTCCTTGTTTCTTGCACTCAAGGCCTTGCAAGTCTCTTTGGATAAGCTGCCCAATAAAGAAATCCAAAAGGTAAATAAGATAAAACATCTATCTATATGTTTATCCACTGAATGCTGTGTTTTCTCTCTGCTGAATTTGTGACAGGTATATTTTCTCTTTACAAAAAAGTATTGTACTGTATGGGCGGAAAATATGTCCTCAGAAATGAGGTACACATTTTAATTAGAGGGATACTCAGGATCAGGCAGAATCTATAACTGAAAGGCCTAATTTAGATGCTTACATTGGTGAGCAATAGAATACAACAGAATATAATGATGGACATTTTCTGTTATATTATAGAAGCATAATGGAAAGTTCAACATAAAATGCTTGCTTGCATGACAATAGGTCAGAGTGCAGTTCAACCATGAGTAAGTACAGTAGAACCACTGAGACTAGTCTCCAGCTGAGCTTGGTCCTGAGCCCGTGATGCCTGTAGAAGCTAAAATAAGGAAATGACCTCGCTGGCAGCCCATGTGTGATAAACAGTGCCAGCAGCATGAGGGGGTTTCATGAAGCGAGATGAATTAGTTAGTTATATACCGTTTGTAAATATTATGAATCTGTTCAGGGTTTTCAGGTTCACAAGAAACACTTAACATATGGACTAGTCAGACAGTTACTATTTAATTCACCATCTCAAAATGGACACAGTACACAATTATTTTAAACAATTTTCGCTTTTTGTTTAATGTAATTCCTGAATCATTTTATATCTCTGCATGAAGTGGCAAGGTAATGAAACAATATGTCATTGTTTAACAGCTCTCCAAAGTATATTTTCAATATTCGATTTTCAAATCTGTTTGTTTGCTATGGCTAGCTAGCTAGCTGGATGGCTAATGTTTTCATTTAAATAATGCAGCAGCAGCTCCAACATTTTTGTTTCACCTGCCGGTTGGAAGGTGGAGACTGCGGTGTCTGAGATATCAGAGAGGCAGAGGGACTGTTTCCGACCACTGCTCATGTGTGGTTGATTTACTTGCGCTTTACTGCAGCCAAAGCATCACCAAGGTGGGTGCTACAATGTCGGCAATGGAAGATCATCTACCTATGGAGGAGAGGCTACTAGTGGTTAGAGCATTGGGCCAGTAATCGAATCCCTGAGCTGACAAGGTAAAAATCTGTCTTTCTGCCCCTGAGCAAGGCAGTTAACCCAGTGGTCCCCGGCCAAAGACATTGCTATCGATTAAGACAGCCCCCCGCACCTCTCTGATTCAGAGGGGTTGGGTTAAATGTGGAAGACACATTTCAGTTGAAAGCATTCAGTTGTACAACTGACTAGATATCCCCCTTTTCCTTTACTATGGAGGAACTGGGAACATCGGACAAAGCGATGGACCCTGATGAAGAGCTCCTGGCTTGTCTGACAGACTGACTTTCCCCCTGGATGTACTGTACCATCGATGCGCCTCCCGCTCAAGCAATACTGACTTTCCCCCTGGATGTACTGTACCATCGATGCGCCTCCCGCTCAAGCAATACTGACTTTCCCCCTGGATGTACTGTACCATCGATGCGCCTCCCGCTCAAGCAATACTGACTTTCCCCCTGGATGTACTGTACCATCGATGCGCCTCCCGCTCAAGCAATACTGACTTTTCCAAACTGCATCAACTCCATTTATTTTCCATCTTTAATTTGTTGTTCATTGATGAATGATGTATTTTGATAACAAAAGGACCACAATGGAAATAAGTTTGTAAACTTTTTGTGTTATCCTTGATGATTTTAAATGCATTGTATCCACATGTGTAGTTGAATTTTTATATTCATATAAGAGACATTTCCCATGTGGACTATTGCCTTATCCCCTGTCGACCTAAGGCCTAGCTTACATATCTTGGGGTTTTCTTCTGGGCATCACTTTCCTTTGGATTATTATGTAGACTAACACCTCAAAAGTAAGGTTGGCGAGGCTCAGCACCAATATCTCAAGCCTCGGCTAGCCACATTAGTCCATGGGCCAGACCCCCACATTTCTCATATTGATTTTCTTGAAGGTCTATGTCCCTACAGTTGGAAAATGTGTGATACTGTAGCAGTGCAGCAATGGGAGATTTCTCTGTTATCACTCTCTTTCATCCCTCTATCCCATTCATTATTCCCATAGAGATTTTACTCTATGACAAACAATGTCAATATACAGTACAACAAATTATTGATCACGTATACCCTTTAATCATATATCATTGGAAAGCTTAGATTCACAGCTATCCATCAGACACATAACTTTGACCTCTAGGGTACATATAAGAATTACCTGTATAAATTGCTTTAAAAAATGGAACCTGATACATTTTAAATTTAGCTTGACAAGTGGTTTATGAGGTTACCTTTCAAATGATTTATAATATAACCAACTTTGAAAATGCCATCTACAACTATTGTTTAAGAATAACCCGTATTGTGCAACTGACTTTAGAATGTTGGAAGCTTAGCCATAGTCCCAGTCAGTTTTTGATAGAAAGTTGCGGCCCCCTCCCACCTGTGAGGAAAACAACCTGTGGTTACCTAGGTTACCCCATTGGCTCAAAGCAAAAACCTGACCTTTTTCAAATCCAATTTTCTTGTTGTCTGCTTATTTTAGTCAATTACAAAACTACATTTAAGTACAACATGTCTAAAGATTACTTTTCAGCATTGCCTGCTCCTGAGTGTTTTCACTACTTAGAAAAACGTAATATTGTAGGGCTTCCCTCATGCCCTTTTTCATGACAATGCTAGCAGCCACATGAGTGTGTAAGTGTTAGCTACCGACTGGAACATTAAGCTAGCCAAAACCAATCAATCAAATTAATTTATAAAGCCCTTTTTACATCAGCTGATGTCACAAAGTGCTATACAGAAACCCAGCCTAAAACCCCAAATAGCAAGCAATGCACGGTGAAGCACGTAGAAGCACGGTGGCTAGGAAAAACTCCCTAGAAAGGCAGGAACCTAGGAAGAGACCTAGAGAGGAAACAGGCTCTGAGGGGTGGCCAGTCCTCATCTGGCTATGCCGGGTGGAGATTATAACAGTACATGGCCAAGATGTTCAAGCGTTCATAGATGACCAGCAGGGTCAAATAATAATAATCATAGTGGTTGTAGAGTGTGCAATAGGTCAGCACCTCAGGAGTAAATGTCAGTTGGTTTTTCATAGCCGATCATTCAGAGTTAGAGACAGCAGGTGCAGTAGAGAGAGAGAGTCGAAAACAGCAGGTCCGGGACAAGGTAGCACGTCCGGTGAACAGGTCAGGGTTCCATAGCCGCAGGCAGAACAGTTGGAACAGGAGCAGAAGCACTACCAGGTGGACTGGGGACAGCAAGGAGTCATCAGGCCAGGTAGTCCTGAGGCATGGTCCTAGGGCTCAGGTCCTCTGAGAGGAGAGAAAGAGAGAAAGAGAATTAGAGGGAGCATACGTACATTCACACAGGACACCGGATAAGACAGGAGAAATACTCCAGATATAACAGACTGACCCCCGACACAAACTATTGCAGCATAATTACTGGAGGCTGAGACGGGAGGGGTCAGGCGACACTGTGGCCAACCAGGCAGGATATAAACCCACCTACAAACAAACTGACTATACAGCTACAAGTAGTGAGTGGAGTTTTAAACAGACAACATTAAACAAGTTAAATGTCTTACCTGTGATTAAATGTTTTCCACGCACATAGTTATGTGTAGCCTACTTGGACACCGGGTTCCTACATTTCCCACTCTCCCACATCCAATAGCCTGAAGCCACAGGGCTCTTCTCGCAGGCTCTATTTCCCTATGTGGGGGCATTGCGAACCATACTGTAGGTCAGGATTTTTTACCTGGTTAGATGTACATTGAACAACACAGCAGCTTTTCACCATTGCACGGTGGTGGAAAATTGTGTTCAATATAGAAAGTATGCAGATCTCTAGTTGTTTTCCGCCTTCTCACCATTAAATCGAGTTAACGAGGAAATCGACGCCTTTGCAGAATCTCGCAAGTTTACACAACAGCATTGTCTCTTGAGAATCGATACCTCTCGAGAACCTCTAGAAAATGTACATTTTCTGTTGTCAATGTGAAAACGGTCATTGTTTGTTTGCAATTAGCACATAATGTTAATTGACTGGGATCTGATTCAGTTTAAACAACCTCTAACGAGTCACAAACCCGGATCCGGGATCCCCCCCATCAAAAAAGCTGACTAGCATAGCCTAGCCTAAAGCCACAGGGATATCATATAATAAAATGTTCATGAAATCACAAGTCCAAGACACCAAATGAAAGATACACATCTTGTGAATCCAGCCATCATTTCTGACTTTTAAAATGTTTTACAGGGAAGACACAATATGTATTTCTATTAGCTAACCACCATAGCAAAAGACACAACTTTTTTTTCCACCATTTTTTTCCTGCATAGGTAGCTATCACAAATTCGACCAAATAAAGATATAAATAGTCACTAACCAAGAAACAACTTCATCAGATGACAGTCTGATAACATATTTATTGTATAGCATATGTTTTGTTCGAGAAATGTGCATATTTCAGGTATAAATCATAGTTTTACATTGCAGCCACCATCACAACTCTCACTAAAGCAACTAGAATAACTACAGAGAGCAACGTGAATTACCTAAATACTCATCATAAAACATTTATGAAAAATACACAGCGTACAGCAAATGAAAGACAAAGATCTTGTGAATCCAGCCAATATTTCAGATTCTTTAAGTGTTTTACAGCGAAAACACAATTTAGCATTATATTAGCTTACTACAATAGCCAACCACACAACAGCATTGATTCAAGCCTACAGTAGCGATAACGAATAAACCAGCAAAAGATATTAATTTTTTCACTGACCTTCTCAAACTTCTTCAGATGACAGTCCTATAACATCATATTACACAATACATATATTGTTTGTTCGAAAATGTGCATATTTAGCGGCACAAATCATGGTTATACAATGAGAATAGTAGCCAAGCTGCCAACAAAATGTCGGGAGAAATCTTGGGAGAGGCACCTAATCTAATCAATAACTAATCATAAACTTGACTAAGAAATACAGGTTGGACAGCAAATGAAAGATACATTAGTTCTTAATGCAACCGCTGTGTTAGATTTTTTAAATTAACGTTACTACGACATACAGCGTGCGTTAAAGCGAGACCGCACCGAAATTAATGGCGGAATAGTAGTTTTACATTTTTCAACAGAACAACGAATTAACATCATAAATAGTTCTTACTTTTTGATGAGCTTCCATCAGAATCTTGTGCAAGTGGTCCTTTGTCCAGAATCATCGTTGCTCGGTTGTAGATTGTCTTCTTCAACTTAGGAATTAGCAGCAAACATTAGCTATGTGGCCCAGACGTGCCCAACTCTTCATAACGCAGCACAAAGAAATATCCGAAAATCGCAATATACTGATATAAACTGATATAACTCGGTTTAAAATAACTACATTATGATGTCTTTAACACCTATATCGAATAAAATCAGAGCTGGATATATCTAAGGCCTATAACGAGAGCTTTTCAGAATGCCATCCTGAGGTCCTCCTTTGCGCCATGACGAACGTTGAAAAGAGTGCACCCCCGGTTCCATGAGCCTTTATATGGCCTCAGATCTGCCTAGCAACACCATTCCAATTCTCACTGCTTACTGACATCTAGGGGAAATCGTATGCAGTGCATGTCGACTCATAGATCACATGCAATTTAATAAACTGACCCTGGAACAGAGCATCGGTTTCATTCCTGTAGGACTGTTATGAATAGAGAAAATTGAAATACTGCTAGTTTTTAATTTTGTTAGCATGCTAGGCTAGGTAATGCTAAAGGTACCAATTGGATTCGACAACACTTCCGGTAGCTACTCACCCCAACGATAGTCTTTCCATTTTCATGGAATCCAATTGGCTGCTACTTCATTCGCTAGCCTAGCATACTGACAAAAAAAGGACAGTTTTATTATAAACTATTAGTATTTCAATTTTCTCCATTCATCATTTTGGGATAATTAGGAGGTCAGCGCCATCTCCAATCCCTGGATTGAGGTACGTTTTTCGAGCCATATATCATGCCTGTTCCCGGTGTCTACATTCTGGCATAGCACCATTCCGGCTAGAGAGAGAAGTAAGGAGCGTCTAGTTGGGTTCTTTTGGTTTACTCAAGCTATGAAAATCTGCACTGGTAGATATTCTCCAGCATTTCTGAAAGCCTTTGCAAGGGTCATACTACTGAAATTAGGATGCTAAGTGTAACAGTATAACTTTAAACCGTCCCCTCGCCCCGACACAGGCGCGAACCAGGGACCCTCTGCACACATCAACAACAGTCACCCACGAAGCGTCGTTACCCATCGCTCCACAAAAGCCGCGGCCCTTGCAGAGCAAGGGGCAACACTACATCTAGGTTTCAGAGCAAGTGACGTAACTGATTGAAACGCTACTAGCGCGTACCCGCTAACTAGCTAGCCATTTCACATCCGTTACATAAGCACCATTTACAACAAATGTCTGTAAAGGTGCCTCAGTTCAACAGAGAATGTGGAGTAAATTATTTTTAAATAAATCTGAGACATACTGTACAGACAGCTCATAGAGAATGCGCAGAGCTTGAAACAATCTGATGTCAGACTGACTCTACATTATCTATTCAGCAGGGTATTTTACAGCAATCAGGAGTCTCAAGACCACATCTGCAGGCTTGTAGAGTTACTTGACCTGCAGCACACGGTAAAGGGGAAATATCCCATAGCCTAAGATTATTGATACAGGAACTATAGTGCACCAGTATTCTAGACTAGGGGGACACTGGGGACACTGACCTCACTTTCATATTGAGGAAGTAAGTAACCCATAAAACTTGTCTTGTGTATCATACATATTGAGGAAGTAAGTAACCCATAAAACTTGTCTTGTGTATCATACAGCTGTGACGCCTTCTCTTCTATATGCAAAAAAACATTGAGTGTACAAAACATCAAATCTGCAATATGTAACTTTTTTGGCGACCTGATCAAATTCACATAGATATGTAAGTTATAGATCTGTCATTGACATTGAAAGCAAGTCTTAGAAGCAGTAGATCTGTTTTATGCGCGCTATCTCTTTGGTTCCCGTACTCAAGTGTAATTTTTGCGTATTTTACTTTCAGTTTTGTACACCAGCTTCAAACATCTAAAAATACCATATTTTGGGTTATTGAAAGATATTTCACAGCGGTTAAGATGGTACAATGATTATTTACACTGATTGAAGTGGATTTAACAAGTGACATCAATAAGGGATCATAGCTTCACCTGGATTCACCTGGTCAGTCTGTCATGGAAGAGCAGTTGTCCTTAAAATGTTTTGTACACTCAGCGTACGTCTGTTATGGACATTGGTATTCAACAATGCTTCAGTGAACATAGGCTTATCCGTTTAGGGGTTTGCTACTGTATTAGCTTGAACAGCAGGTATACTTTTGTTCAACCTACATTGCATAATACATTTCTTCCCTTGACCCAGATAACTCTCTTGTGCTGACACTGTGTTCAGTGAAAATCTGCTGATGTTCCAATATAAAAGCATCCCTGTAGCATTTATGTAGTTCTAACCCCCAACAACGTTCAGTAAACCAGCCTCACCCAAAGACAAGGCCTTTGACATCCCACGTAATACTGACATGTTTGTCGGGAATACAGAAATGAACACAACTGGGCTATGCTAGAATGAATTCTGCTTGCCTCAAGCCAATGTTTCATGTCAGAGTTACTACAAATTACAAAGATGTTCAGAATATATCGTAACCAGGGCTTTTATAACAGTGCATCATAACCGAACTGTACTTGTGACCAATCCTAGCATTTACTACACAACATTTATTTCTATATTGGTGACAAAGGGCGAATGTCAGATTTTGACATTTGATGCGTGATTGCATCTGTTGTGCCAAACCCTCATTTGACACCTCCATAGAACAGTAGAGGCTGCTCAGGGCTGTTGCTCAGCATTGCAAGTGACAATAAATTAACTTAATGGTTGGCTTGTGTGTGAGGTCCTGTACTTCAGATTCCAGTGTAAATAAAACATTTTTTTTACTTGAAATCTGTGAAACTAAAGTGACCCAACTGCAGTTCCTGTTCATGGGAATTGTCCTCGGCAAGGACTCTTATGAGACACAGCTGAATAATCAATGTTCAATAAGGGGTAAATATTGAACTTTAGATCACAAGGTTTTACACATCCTTTAATGTTCTGTCGAAATGCCTTTCATCCCCAGTATGTAATTGTTCTGGTTTGGTTATTTTCACATTAACTTCTTGGAACTATAGGGGGTGCTGTTCCGCATTAGCATATTTGTGTCTCCAAATTAAACTGCCTCGTGCTAAATTCTTGATCGTACAATATGCATATTATTGTTATTATTGGATAGAAAACAGTCTATAGTTTCTATAGGAGTTGAAATTTTGTCTCTGAGTGGTACAGAACAATTTCTACAGCACTTTTCATGACAGGGTTCAGATTTCAGAAATTTTTACCTCTGATCTGGGGTCTGTTTATAAGGCCACAGTGAATGCTATGAAGAAACCGACACTACCTACGTCTTCCTCTGGGTGTCTGTACGTCATCACGTTTTCAATGAAGTCTATGGGACGTTCACAGCCATTATAAATGACAAAAATGTACAGAGACCCCTCTTTCTCAACGTGCGCCTCAAGCGTGAAGGCCATCGGACCTGCCTCGTTCCAAATCGTTTTCTAACCAGCAGTATTTCTCCGGTCATGTTTTCAGTCGTTATAGTTGTTAAAAACATCATAATGTAGTGAATTTTAACCGTTTTATATCAATTTATATCCGTTTAGTGCGATTTTGAGGAATTTCTTTGTCGTGCACTCTGAAAGTTTGGACACGCTTTAGGGTGTCGGTCGTTGGTGATGGACATTTCGAAGGACAGAGGACATCTATCGACCAAAAGACGTTTATAACATAGAAAGGATACATTGCCCAAGAATATGATGGAAGATCAGCTCAAAGTAAGCAATATTTAATATGATAAACCGTGTTTCTGTCGAAATATTTTAAACGCATACATCGCCATTTTGTTTGGTATAGCTTCACTTGGCCAACCCTGTATTGAAAAGTAAGGATAATTTTAAAAATGTAAATCAGCGGTTGCATTAAAGCCTACTGATATTATAGGTTTAACTTTTATGCAAATCAAATGGTTACATATGGGTGAGATTCTGTGGCCAAATAAGTCTCCTAAATAACTTGTGAAATGGGCCAAAGGTTTGTCAGAAAGTTTTTCTCTCTACCCTTCATGATGTTCCCTTCCCTCTCTGCTGTTTCTGCCTACTCTGCAGCTAGAGTTTGTCATGCTCTGTGGGCAGGACTTTAATAACACCTTCCCAAAGTGCCTGGGTAAAAGTGCCTCTTATCACACTACTACACACACAACTCAGTTGAACCTTAGACTGCAGTTGTGACACTAAATAAATGTTCATGCTGAAAGGTTCTGTTTCCTAGCTTCATACAGTGTGTACCTTTCCAGTTAACTTCACACAGCCAAGAGACACCATGGTCCGCTAAAGAGAAAGGTAGAGGATGTATTTTAATTAGCTAATAAGGATAGAGTTTAAAAAAAGCATTCTCTAGCCTGTCAAAAGGGGTTTAAACTGATTTGAACTTATTTTATTTCATTTATTAGAATTTCAGGACTCCAAGCAAACATACATATATATACTGCATTAACAGTGGATTCCAACCTTTGACCTTGTGACTACAGGGGAACAAAGCTTTTCGCAAACAACATCCTATAATGATCTGTGAAGAGACAGACGTGATATCACAGAGCTCTCGCAACAATTGATTCCAATTTTCTTTGCAAAAAGACTAATGTGAACATGTGGCATCAAGCTTACAGAGTTGAAGGCTTTCCAAACTAACTGCATGGTATATCTAAATCGTTCCAGAGAGCCTCTGAATTTCCAGTGGTTTTCCTCATGGGGGAAGTGTGAGCTGCAGCCAAGCAAATTGTTCTTCTGATGACTTCACTTCCCACTGGCTTTCTGTAGGGACAGTATTTTCTCTCCTTCATTCTTTGGCAAGAAGGTGATGTATCCCCCTCGTTCCCTTAAGGCTGGCAGATCACCAGTGAACGTTTCATTTGGGGTTAATATCGTCAGAACAAGTTACCCTCAAGTGAGGTTAGGTCAATTAGAGAACAACTTTGGCCGGGAATGAGAAGTCCAGAGGGTTTTTGAGCAATACTTTTCCATGACCTGATCTTGTTTCTTTGTCAAAGGAGCTTTACGAATTAATGTACACCTTCATTTCAATTGGTTCACAATGGCTTGAAATGAGTTTTACAGCATATTGTAGTGGAGGAAATCTGGTTTGCCTGGCAGCTAAGTATAGGTATGATGCCTCCGCAAGTCTGGATTAGGACATACACGCAACAGAAGAATGAAAGTGAAAGGGAGAGGGAGCCATCCTTATCATTCTAACATGGCTAATTTCATTCTGGACAGAAACACTGTTGGAACAAATGGACTGTAACTCTATTTAACAAAATCGTAAGTACCACACCTATCCCTCACAGTGTAGCCCAGCAGCAGGACTGAAGTAGAACATGTGTTAAACCTCCTGATTCTTAAACATCCAGTCTTCTTGTAAGGACAACTGGCTGGGCTGAATTTTCTCATTCACACACCTTTTAGATGAGTTTCCTGCTTATGTTCACTTCCTCAACTGTCACAAACCAAAGTGTTGGGTGTTTATTTAGATAGAAATTTGTCAAGCATAACAGATACATATTTACAAAGGAATTTTCTATGGGAAGTTTTATAAACAAAAGGATAGTCGTAAACAACAAAATGTCATCACTGTATGTACGTACAGTGAGCTGATTAGTTACAACTTGTCATCGCTAATCTACCCCTCCTAAAGAGTTTGTCCTTAGAGAGAAAAAAAGAAAAAAACTTGCCCTTTCATCTGTTGCATGTCTTCCGTTTTCTTTACATTCCCCAGTGTAAACTGTGATCTGAAGCATGCTAATGGAATTTGGCCACCTATTCACCCTGTCCCAGTAAAGAGCAGCCCGTAGAGGCTGATGCCAACACAGCTGTGTCTAACAACTTGTAACTGAACCCTAATGTGTACAGCTGTACTCGCCTTTAAACCCTAATGAGAGTGCAAGTGAGAATGCTACAACCAGTTACCAACTTGAAACAATTTTGGCACATGAACAAGGCTTTCCCTCAGTAATGAAATTAAGCATCTTTTATGACTAAATTGGTACAATGCTACCACAGAGACCCATCTCAGTATAGAGAAGTAAAATTATATTTTAAAGAGCCATATGCTGAGACTAGGAGGAATAGTAGTGCTGTATTTGTACTTATAATGGATCCCATTTAGCTGCTGCCTTGGCAACAGCTACTCTTCCTGGAGTCCGGCAAAATTAAGACAGTTATACAATTTTAAAAACATTACAATACATTCATTACAGAATTCACATCACACTAAGTGTGTGCACTCAGGCCCATAATCCACTAGCACATATCTACAACACAAAACCAATGCGTACATGTGTGTATAGTGCGTATGTTATCATGTGTGTGTATGCATGTGTCTGTGGCTATGTTTGTGTTGCTTCACAGTCTCCGCTATTCCATAAGTTGTATTATCTGTTTTTAAAATTTGATTCTGCTGCTTGTATCAGTTGTCTGAGGTGGAATAGAGTTCCATGAAGTCATGGCTCTATGTAGTACTGTGCGCCTCCCATAGTCTGTTCTGGACTTGGGGACTGTGAAGAGACTTTTGGTAGCATGTTGTGTGGGGTTTGCATGGGTGTCTGAGCTGTGTGCTAGTCGTTTAAACAGACAACTCGGTGCTTTCAAATATTATTTTTTAAAAACCTTTATTTAACTAGGCAAATCAGTTAAGAACAAATTCTTATTTACAATGATGGCTTAAGAACAGTGGGTTAACTGCCTTGTTTAGGGGCAGAACAACAGATTTTTACCTTGTCAGCTTGGGGATTTGAACAAGCAACCTTTCAGTTACAGACCCAACACTCTAACCACCTGCTGCCCTAATCTTTTTATCAACAATTTCTCTCAGCCAATCATCAGTAATTTGTGTAAGTGCTGTGCTTGTTGAATGTCCTTCCCTATAAGCATGCTGAATTTGTTTACTGTAAAATAGCATTGTATATGGTAAAACACAATTTTTCCCAAAACTTTACTAAGGGTTGGTAACAGGCTGTATGGTCAGCTATTTGAGCCGGTAAAGGGGGCTTTACTATTCTTAGGTAGCGGAATGACTTGAGCTTCCCTCCAGGCCCGAGGGAACACACTTTCTAGTAGGCTTAAATTAAAGATATGGCAAATAGGAGTGGCAGTGTCATCCGCTATTATCCTCAGTAATTTTCCATCCAAGTTGTCAGACCCCAGTGGCTTGTCATTGTTGATAGACAACAATAATTTTTTCACCTCTTCTTTTTTTCACCATGACAGTACCCCCCCCCTCCCTTCTAGGAGCGGCTCCAGCCGCAGAGCCAGGGCGACCACCACGTAGTTGTTTGAAGGCCCGAATAAGACCCGAATCCGGGATGTCCCAGGCAGGCACCCACGCCCGCTCGCTCCTCAGTGCCGTAGCCCTCCCAGTCCACCAGGTACTGTAGGGTGCCTCGGACCCGACGAGCCTCCAACAGCAGACCGGACAGTGTGGGCCGGGCGACCATCATCAAGTCGAGGGGGCGGAGGGGCAGGTGTAGGGGGAGAGAAGTGACTGGTTCTTACCAGCTTTAGACAGGAGACATGGACATGGAAGGATGGACAGACCCTCATAGACCTGGGAAGCTGGAGACAATAGGTGACCGGGTTGATGCGTCTCAGGATCTTGAATGGTCCTATGTAGCATAGAGCGAGCTTCTGCGAGTCCACCTTGACCTGGTCGGAGGAGCTGAAGAGGACTTCGGTGCAAATTTGCCTTGTGGTGTGTCGGGCAGGGTAGCGGAGTAAGGAGGAACACGCTCTGATCCAGGTGCGGTGACATCGTTGAATGAACGCCTCGGCTGATGGCACCCTCGCTTCGGCCTATTGTTCAGGAAACAGGGGGGCGAACCCGAACTGACAGGCGAATGGCGACAGTCCAGTGGATCAGTTCGGCAGTGTGTTGTGAGCATACTCCGCCCAGATGAGGAGCTTGCTCTAGTTGCTGGCCTGGGTGGAGATGAAACAGGGGAGGAACTCTCCAGCTCCTGGTTGACCCGCTCCGTTTGCCCATTCAACTGTGGGTGGAATCCCGAAAAGACACTCACCGACGCCCCAAACAGGGAGCCGTGCTGCGAACTGGGGCCCACGATCAGAGACAATGTCCTGGGGAAGTCTGTGTAGTCGAGCCTGAGCTGGGGATGAAGGGCTTGGAGTCTCTCTCCTCGTTAGAGACATCGTGTTGTCGGGACAGGGCGTCTGCTTTCTGATTCTTGGATCCCGGCGATAGGCTAGTGTGAAATCGAACCTGTTAAAAAACAGAGCCCACCTAGCATGGGGAGCGTTCAACCTCTTGGCTTCTTGAATGGAGACCAAGTTCTTATGGTCTGTCCAGATCACGAAGGATGAGGTGCCCCCTCCAACCAGTGTCTCCACCCCTCAAGGGTCCACCTAACTGCCAAGAGCTCCCGGTTGCCTACGTCGTAGTTGCGAGAACCGCTTGGAGAGAAAGGCGCATGGGTGCAGTTTCTTGTCCTCCAGTATGTGTTCTGGAAGGGTTTTGGAGAAGATCAGGTTGTCATTGAGGTAAAGAAAGATGAACCGATTCAACATATCCCTAAGAGTGTCATTGACCAATGCTTGAATGACTGCCGGTGAGTTCGATAATCTGAAGGGCATGACTATATACTCATAATGACCACTAAGGGTGTTAAAGGTAGTATTCCACTCATCTCCCTCCTGATTCTCTCCAGATTGTAAACGTTGCGGAGGTCCAGTTTGGTGAAGAATTGGGTCCCTTGGGCCAACTCCAAGGTGGCTGACATTAGGGGTAGGGGGGTAACGATTCTTGATTGTAATCCGGTTCAGCCCTCTGTAATCGATGCATGGGCGCAGGCCTCCATTCTTCTTGCCCATGAAGAATAAGCCTGCACCAGCTGGGGATATAGAGGGGCGAATGAAACCTACTTCCAGCAACTCCTGAATGTAATTGTCTATGACTGCTGTTTCAGGGGTCGAGGGGGATACAGCCCGGGGAGGAGTTCTATGACACAGACCCTGACATGTGGATGATGGGGGGAAGGGTGGCGGCTTGCCTCTCACTGAAGGCCTCCCGGAGGTCAAAGCATTCGGGAGTAAGAGCAGTGAAGTTTTGGTCTTCAACGGATGTAGCAGGACATGCCAAGGCTCTTGGTGGGGGTCTTAGACATTTAGTCTGGCAGTCCTTACCCCAGTCTAGTAGGTGTCCCATGGACCAGGAGAATAGTGGGTTATGTAGCGCTAGCCAGGGGTACCCTAGGATAAGGGGGTTCTCGGGAGCAGTGATCAAAAGAAAACTAAGAGACTGACCGGAGCCAATGGAGACGCAGGGGATTTGTAATTCTGTCCTGATCAATTAAAATATCTGCGGCCCCAGAGTCACGAAGGCTTGAATCTGGTGCTGATGGTTGTCCCAGTGGAGGGTTGTGGGTAGTGACAGACGCTAACTGGGTAGCCGAGAGGTAACTGCACAGCTTGTCAGGGTCTCCCCTTGTCCTGGCGAGCCCTGGAGTTTCCCGTCAGCTCTGGGCATGTAGCATGGAGATGGCCGAGACCTCCGCAGTAGAGGCAGCAGCCTTCTCGCATGTGCCTGTCACACACCTGTGGGCTCAGACGTGTGTGTCCCAGCTGCATGGGCTCCTCAATGCTGTGTTCGGGGGGCTTCTACACCTGCATTGCTTGCTGTTTGGGGTTTTAGGCTGGGTTTCTGTACAGCACTTCGAGATATTAGCTGATGTACGAAGGGCTATATAAAATAAACTTGATTGATTGATTGCTTGGGGTGCTCAGGAAACCGGGATACTGGGGTGGTGTCAAAATGGCTCTGTCTCACATGTTCTCGGAGGCGGTTCTCGATCATGATTTCCAGCGTTATCAGGGATTCGAGGTCCTCTCCCAGTTCCCGAGAGGGCAGTTCATCCTTGATGGAGTTAGACAAACCCTGGTGGAAAGCAGTGACCAGGGCTTCCATATTCCATCCACCCTCAGTGGCGAGGGTGCGGAACTCAATGGCGAAGCCAACCACTGGTCTGGCCCCTTGGCGGATGTTGAACAGTCGGCTGGCCGCTTCTCGTCTGCCGACTGGGTGGTCAAAGACTCATCGCAGCTCCGCAATGGAGGCTAATATTGAGCTGCAGGATGGTGGCTGCTGTTCCCACACCACCGTTACCTACGCCAGGGCCTTGCCCGACAGTAGAGAGATGACGTAGGCGATCATGGCCCGATCGATGTGGAACAAGGAGGACTGTAGCTCGAACACCAGAGAATACTGAGTAGGGAACCCCTTACATCCTCCCGGGTGGCCGTCATACCGCTCAGTGGCTGGGATCTTGGGTTCCCGGTGCAGATTCCCTGGAGGAACTGCGGCGAAGCCTGTAGCACTGGGCGATGAGACTTGGACATTGGCTCCTCCTAGGTTGAAGTTGGACTGTGGTTGGAGGGAGTCGGTAAGTCCCTGGAGGGTCTCTGATATTTGGGAGAGTTGTTCTTGCTGCCGCCCCAGCAGTGCTCCTCGGTGGGTTACAAAATACTTGATCTGAGTGATCTCTTCTGGGTCCATGTTTGGGCAGAAGCTTGCTGTGACATGATAAGGTTGTACCCAGGTGCAGCGAAGAGACCAGACGATGAATCAGTGGTTAATTAAGGATAAACGTACTACTTACTGAGAAACGGTAGCCACAGGATCACAGTACACTTGAAAAAACAATAAACACTAAGTCTCGAAAAATCACTCAGGAAACGACCGCACACTGTAAACAATTCAAGCTTCTGCAAAGGACAACAGAAAACACACCTCTTTTAACCAGCAAATCATAATGAGTAAATTGGACACACCTGAGTGTCGTTAACTTCTTATGGATAGGGGGCAGCATTTTCACATTTGGATGAAAAGCGTGCCCAGAGTAAACGGCCTGCTACTCAGTCCCAGTTGCTAATATATGCATATTATTAGTGGATTTTGATAGAAAACACTCTGAAGTTTCTAAAACTGTTTGAATGATGTCTGTGAGTATAAGAGAACTCATATGGCATGCAGAAATCCAAACAGGGAGTGGGAAATCTGAGGTTGGTCGTTTTTCAACTCATTCCCTATTGAAGATACAGTAGGATATGGGTCATGTTGCACTTCCTAAGGCTTCCACTAGATGTCAACAGTCTTTAGAACCTTGTCTGATTCTTCTACTGTGAAGTGGGGCCGAATGACAGGGGAATGAGTCAGAGGTCTGGCAGAATGCTTTGAGCTCGTGACGCTCGTTCACGTGAGAGCGAGCGCTGTTCCATTTGCTTTTCTGAAGACAAAGGAATTCTCCGGTTGGAACATTATTGAAGATTTATGTTAAAATCATCATAAAAATTGATTCTATACTTCGTTTGACATGTTTCTACGACCTGTAATATAACTTTTTGGACTTTTCATCTGTACTTTCCGCTGGACTTGCACGCGCGTCGTGAGTTTGGATTTGTTTACCAAACGCGCTAACAAAAGGAGGTATTTGGACATAAATGATGAACTTTATGGAACAAATCAAACATTTATTGTGGAACTGGGATTCCTGGGAGTGCATTCTGACGATGATCATCAAAGGTAAGTGAATATTTATAATGCCATTTCTGACTTATGTTGACTCCAACATGGCGGATATCTTCATGGGTTGTGTTGGTCTCTGAGCGCCGTACTCAGAATATTGCATAATAATCGTAAAGTAAAGTTTTTTTGAAATCTGACACAGCGGTTGCATTAAGGAGAAGCATATCTTTAAATCTGTAAACAACACTTGTATCTTTTATCAATGTTTATTATGAGTATTTCTGTGATTTGATGTGGCTCGGTGCAAATTCACGGGATGTTTTGGAGGCAAAGCCAAATGTAAACTGAGGTTTTTGAATATAAATATGAACTTGATCGAACAAAACATACATGTATTGTGTAACATGTTGTCCCGGGAGTGTCATCTGATGAAGAATATCAAAGGTTAGTGATTAATTGTATCAATATTTCAGCTTTTTGTGACTCCTCTCTTTGGTTGGAAATCGCTGTATGCTTTCTGTGACTAGTTGCTGACCTAACATAATGATATGTTCTGCTTTCGCTGAAAAGCTTTTTTGAAATCGGACACTGTGGTTGGATTAACAAGAATTTTATCATTAAAATGGTGTCTAATACTTGTATGTTTGAGAACATTTGAATTATGAGATTTCTGTTGATTGAATTTGGCGCCATGCAATTTCATGAGCAGAACCCCAGTCCTAGACAGGTTAATGTCTCTAGGACGCTCTCTGCCGCCCTCTGGTGACAGGAGGAACCATGACAATTTATCTCTGTTTCATAGTGTAGTTTCTTCTTCCTTTTATTCAGTTAAGTCACATGATTTCTCAATTTTCAGTACGTTTGCCAATCGGTTGTGCAGCCAGATTTATTTTCCATTCCTTTTGCCTCATCCCTCTCAACCATACCATTTTTTAATTCCTCATCAATCCACAGGGATTTAACACCTGTTGAGGCTTGGGGTGCCGCTAGCGCCACACCTCCCACATTCCACTGAAAAGGCAGAGCGGCAAATTCAAAAAAACATTTTTTTTAAATATTTAACTTTTACACATTAACAAGTCCAATACAGCATATGAAAGGCAGACATCTTGTGAATCTAACCACCATGTTCGATTTTTAAAATGTTTTACAGGGAAGACAAAATATGTAAATCTATTAGCTAACCACGTCAGCAAAAGAGAGCACTTTTCTAACTGCATCAGTTTTTTACTCCGTCACTAGCTATCACTAATTCGACCAAATGAAGATATATATAGCCACTAACCAAGAAACAACTTCATAAGATCACAGTCTGATAACATATTTATTGTATAGCATTTTTTTTTTTTGAAAAATGTGTATATTTATGGTATAAATCATAAATTACATTTCAGCTACAATCAGAAAGCAGCCATAACATTTACAGACACCAACATCAAATACCTAATTACTCCTCATAAAACATTTCTGAGAAATACATACTGTGCAGCAATTGAAAAACAGGATTCTTGTGATTCCAGACAATATTTCCGATTTATTAAATGTTTTACATCGAAAACTAAATGTAGCGCTAAATTAGCATAGCCACGCCAGACAGACACACTTGGGCGCGCGCGACCAGTTGACATGCACGACAGATATATGAAATAACATTATAAATTTGGTCTTACTTTGGCTGATCTTTCATCAGAATGTTGATCAAGTTGTCCTTAGTCCAGAAGAGTCATTCAATCCCTTCAGAATGGCAACTTTCCATCTTCATTTAGCAGGGGTACTCGTCGAGTGGCACGGAACTCTCCAACGTAAACAAAATAAACATTACGGAACACGGCAAAACTCCCGAAAAAATTCAAATAATCTGATTAAACTATATTGAAAAAACATACATTACGATGACATGGTCTCATTTATCAAATCAAATCCGAGCTGGAGATAGTTCACATCCGAAACGGCAGCAAAACAAAACATGATATCTCTCCCAAGTCGCACGCTTCTGACTTCCTGAAATTGACGGTCACGTCAAAGAAATAGGTCTTATTTCACGTCAGAACAAGATAAACGCATGATTTCTCCTCTGACGTACTCTTGACACCCAGAGGAAGGCGTACGAGGTGTGTTTCGGGTCATAAGTGGCCTGACCATGTATAGGCAGAGCGTTGAAGCGAGCATAAACATCTTGCATTTTACTTCCTGGTCGGGGAAAGTGCTGCCAAAGGACTTGTGTTCCACTCAGAGAAAAAATTAAAACGGTTTTAGAAACTTGAGACTCTTTTCTATCCAATACTATTAACAATATGCATATTGTAAGAGCAGAAATTGATTAAAAGGCCGTTTGAAAATTTGCGCATATTTTCCAGTTTTTCCAATTCGCCCCCTAGAGCCCAAACAGGTTATTAACCGTTGTTACAGTCATTTTCTTAATGGGTGCATGCTTATTAGTAACTGGGATAAGCAATTTCATAAATGTGTCAAGTACAACGTCAGTTTGCTCCTCATTACACACCATGGACCAACAAATATTCTTTACATCAACAACATAGAAATCGCTACAAAACTTATTGTGTGACCTCTTATACACTATATTAGGTTTGGTTTTCCTAGATATGGCTACCATATTGTGATCACTACATCCAATCGATCTGGATACTGCTTTCAAGCACAATTCTGCAGCATTAGTAAAGATGTGATCAATACATGTTGATGATTTCATTCCTGTGCTGTTTGTAGCTACTCTGGTAGGTTGACTGATAACCTGAACCAGGTTGCAGTCACTGGTTACAGAAGCTTTTTCTTGAGTGGGCAGCTTGATGAAAGCCAGTCAATATTTAAATCACCTAAAAAATATACCTCTTTGTTGATATCACATACATTATCAAGCATTTCACAAATATTATCCAGATACTGACTTTTAGCACTTGGTGGTCTATAGCAGCTTCCCACAAGAATTGGCTTTAGTTGAGGCAGATGAACCTGTAGCCATATTACTTCAACAATATTTAACATGAGATTCTCTCTAATCTTTACAGGAATGGGGTTCTGAATATAAACAGCAACACCTCCACCACTGGCATTTCTGTCTTTTCTGTAAATGTTATAACCTTTTATTACTACCACTGTATCATCAAAGTTATGAGTTTCAGAGATAGTCAGAATATGAATGTCATCTGTTACTAGCAAGTCATTAATTTCATGCACCTTGTTTCTTAATAAGCTACATGTTAATGTGGGCTATTTTGACCACTTTCTGGGATGCTTGCTTGTTTTCATTGTTTTACTGGAAAGCTTAGCAGAAGTAGATATTCTTGTGTTATTTATGTATCAGAGGATTATACCATGACAATCCTATAGCAGGGGTGTCAAATAATATGAATGTACTTATTTTAAGACAATTATTGATGCCATAAGTCAATGGTGCTACCTGTCAATGATTTTTCGAGACCGATATAATGATGATGTAGATGGTTTGACCATCCAGATCTGTTTACATTTGATTGATATCCAGATACAATGGGTCCCTGATTACCTCCGGAGGTGGTTAAGAAGATCTGATCACAATCAGATCACAATACAGCTTTTACTCGTCTACACCTATCCTAAAATGTGGGCACAATCAGAATGTGGACAAGATCAAGACAGTGGATGCATGTTAGAACCAGGTATACTGTAAATGGGGTTATGGAAGACATGAAGACCACATTGAGAGGGGTCCATCTATGAACATGATATGGCTCTAAAAACAAATCTTGGTTCCTACAGTGCTTCCATCCCAACAAAGAGTTGGACTTCATCTGAGTTCAGCAGATCTCCTATGAATAACACCATGGGTTCCTGTGGGATTGGTTTCAGGCTGTGTTTAGTGAGTGATTCCTTCACAGACAAGAAGACTCAGTGCCTCAGAATTCAACAGGGCTGTCCACTGACAAGAACAGGCGAAAGAAGCTTCTGGTTCCAATTAAGAGCAGCAACTTGAAAACAGGAATCTGAATTGCTCTTGGTTTGCCTTGGTCTCTACAGCTCCCTCACTAAGTTCATTCTTGTGGCTGAGTATGCAAATGTTGGCATGTATTATTCCTTTAGGCCCGCTTTTTGCCAACTGTGTTCAGCTCAGCTCCCTGTCTTCTCATGATGCTGGTGCCTGGCATGTCTGCTAAACATTATTTTGGATCAGTATGCCTCCTCCTCGACACATTTATGTTCTACCCTATTAAAGATGCAGTCCGGGATCTTAAGCACTTACAAATTCGTAACATATTGTACGAATTGGAAACATATAATAAAAAATGTGTGTATATATATATAAATCGGCAGTGTATCAAATACTTGTTCTCCCCACTGTATATATATATACAGTACAGTGCCTTGCAAAAGTACTCATCCCCCTTGGCGTTTTTCCTATTTTGTTGCATTACAACCTGTAAGTTAAATGGATTTTGTGGGGGTTTGTATCATTTTATTTACACAACATGCCTACCACTTTGAAGATGCAAAAATTGTACGCAATTTTTTGTGACCCGTTTTGGCTCGTGAGCACTACTTTCAAAACTGGTTGAAATGTTATAACAGCTCTGGAGCATCACTTTAATTTCCAGGGTAATTTTGAAGGTTGGAACATACAGATCTATTTGTTAAACACACTACTCAGCACCACAACGTGAAAATTAGACCTTGGTCTTGAATGAATAATGTCATTGTTAAGATTGTAATCGAAGAAGATAATTATATTCTCTTTTTCCATATTTTTGTAGATAATGATAAATGAAAGACCCAACAATTTAGTGCTCTCTTGGGGTACAATACATACCATATCTCTATTAGAAATGAATCACTGTAATAGTTTTGTTTATTTTAACTTTCAATATATCAATTTCTGTCCACACTGACGAGACATTTGTTGATGGAAATATTTTACTAAGTATTTGAGCATAACATCTCCCTTTGGACAACTTTCTTCAATTTATAACCAATTCTGTCTCTCTGGCCACACCCTTGAAAACACAAAATATTTTTTAATCTCCTCATGTTTATTCACCAATGAAATATACAATAACCAATCATGTGTGACAGTATGTAAAGTACCAGAGACACACATACTGTATACAGCATCTATATATAAAGTACTGCATTTATTCTAGACAATTTTCTTTTGTCTGTTGTGGACACAAACAAAGCTTTTGTAAGAAGAATCCCTTTCCAGATGAGTAGTTACAATATCACCATCATTTGGATAAGAGCAGTTTGATTTGTAAGATTCTGTTCTCTGAATCTGAATTTGGGCTTTTCAGGAAGCTAAGCCATGAATGAGTTCAGAGGCATCCCGAACAGGAAATTGTTCACTCTGGAAATGAAAACCACTCAAAAAGTAATTTCAGAGAGGAATTTCTGGCTTATGGAAGATTTCCTATCTGCCGTACACATTTGCTTCATTCCATTTAAAACCTGTTCATGTGTTGGGTTTATAATAGTTGGTGCAGTCTAATGTTTATTTATGTAGACACATGGAAATTGGACATGTGTAGTGCAGCTGACTACCCTTGATTATGGCAGATTGCACAGCCTACTTTGTCAGTGTTTCTGTCCCACTTTTGCTGAAACACATATTTACATAGTTATTACATAATTTTTTTTACGATGGAGTTGGTCTGATTGCACATTTATTTTCAGATCAGGGTATGAAAATGTAAAAGTAAATAAAACAAAAGTATCAGATTATGTGCCTTGATAGATTTGCCCCAAATCTCTCTGGATTTACTACAGTAAATGCTTTGTACTGAACAAGCATTTCCATTTTGGCTAAGGAACTATACATTTGGGCTATTTCCTAAAGTTGCCCAAAAACATATTGATGTAATGAATCCAGGGATTTATGGGAACATTACCTGGGCTGCTCTGTACCTAATTACAGCCAAAGGTAATGCATTACTAATAACTCGACAACCTGTCTCAGGAGCAGCACATAACAGTGATTTAAAAGGTCTGATAAGTCTCATATTGGCACATTGAAGCTTTACAACTAAGGACAAAGACATTAAGCCAAAATGAGATAATGAACATTGGTCCCATCTCTATGCACAACTTGTAAGTCTCTCTACTACCGGTAATGAAAAGTGTGTTGTCATAAAATATGTTTCTCAGGGTGATTGGGTCTCGAAACAAAGAGAGGCTGTGAAAATGATTTCTGACAATAGTCCTTATGGTTCTCTGTCTCTCTTAGCTAGTCTGACTGGATTCAAACAAAAATGATTTATTGCCTTGCATGCATTACCCCTCTTGTGTGGTCAATCACTTGACAAATACAAAAATTACTTCTGTCATTCCAAGAGAAAGAAAAATAAGATTGCAGTTGTTCCAATCCAACCTCTTGTTACATGCACTAATAATAAATATTCCAATCAGAGGCAACACCAATGATTTCAAGTGGCTCCTGTCACAGACTCATGTGACTGGAAAGGAAAATAGGCATATATTCATCCTCAAAATGAGTAGTTTTTGCAAACTATCTATTTATCAGATTATTGGTCATATGCTTATTATAAACATTATCAACTATACAGTGTGTAGGCCCTATTCGGATGTTATTGCATCCTGTTTTTGCATTACATAGCTTTTTTTGTTGTACAAGACAAAGTATTTCGAAGGGCAATGTTGTTATTCTGTTTCAATCTGATTAATGTCACTGGTCAGGTAGAGACTAGGCCATTTACATTGAAATGCCAGAATGTGAGTGATGCTCGACTGTTTTCTCTGGATATGGAAACCCCTGTATTTGCATTCTGTTGATGTTGGGGTATGTGTGACATTTTAATAATCTATCAGACTCAAGTGTCAAGACTCTGCTGGCAGCCAACAGAGAAATGCTTTTCTCAACACTACTATACATTAACATTGGCAAAAGTTGACATGCTGATAGAATAAAGTAAGGCCCCCACACTCCCGTCCTCCAACACATACTGTACCTTTATTGGTTGTTGACAACGTTTCTATCCAAATGGAAATGTGCCAGGTATACCTCATTTCTGAAGAACACAATCACAATGCCTTTACAAACGTCAACATATCTAATGCTGGAAACACTGTAACATACAATATAGACCTCATATACTGTACCAGACGTGACTATATGTTTCAAAGTCAATAGAGAAAATAGTTATTAATTACAATAATTATAATAGCTTTCTTGGAAACTATTGACATTTCACTACCTTTCCATTAGATTGCCATTATAAAATAGGTTTTATGTAATGTATGTGTTTAATATTTCATGGCTTTTGTGTGCCGTTGTGCACACTAGCTACAGTAGGAACATCCATTCCTTACACATATTAAAGCCTTATACAGCACATCCCCCTGTAGGTCAGAGCCAACACTGAGCACCATGAAAGTATAATACAGCTCACCGCTGCTAGTAATAGAGTGTTCTAATCTCCTGGGGAAAACAGCCCTTGCCACACATGGTCAAAGAGAGAAACCTGAGATAACTATGTGTTATAAATGAGAGAGGGGAAGATAATTCTCATTATAAATGTAAAAATTCAAACAGAGGCATTTGCAAACTCATTAAGTAATTTATGACCCCAGCAATCTTCTAACATTAACACTTATAATTCACACCACAACTTCAGTGGCCAACTTGTATTTTCCTTGTTTGAAAAATGTCAGCTGCCCATGTGATCAATTCGAAACAACAAACATGGTCGTCACGCGATGTTCCCCTGGGGCTGTTAGAGAGTGTCTTGGCTTTGAATGGTCAGATTAAATACGTCCGTTTCTTTTGTCAGAGGACGTTGTGGTTAGTGTGTCTTTTGAGGAAAATGTACTTTGAAAATCAACAAAGGAAGGACAATAATGATGATGTTGATAATCTTAATGCCATTGTTTATCTCCAAACGAGACAATTTTTCTTCTTCTGCAACATACAGTTTTGATATATCAGAATGATATTGCAGATCCGATTATATCAAATGCACCTGAGCAGTGAGCAGTTGATATTTCTCAGAGTTAAGGTTTCCTGTTACTTTGCTCTAGAGGAAAGTAAGAACTGTCTATCTGAACCCAGTCCCTTCTCTGTATTCTGCAGTCACAGCATTTAAAAAAACTTTTGTCAAGATCCTGACATAATGAGGTGTCAAGCTACAGTCTCCACGCAAAGGCAGTTAGGAAGCCAACTGCTGCTCTACTATAAAACCCTAAAACCAACTGGATCCGGGTATTCTAGGAGTACATTTACTAATGGGTAATTCCATGGTAACAGAATTGCGCAGATTTTTCACTTAAAATGTATGCCAAACAAAAACCATTGAGTTCAAAGTTTAACAAATCATACAACCCTATGCACAATGACTACTTTTAACAATCTACACTCTGTATTTTACAAAAACACATTTACTGGAAGAACCTTGCAGATGCAAAGTTTGGTAAATGAATTTCCAAAAACATCTGCTCCGAATGAGGATTCAACGATGTCTGCAGAAAGAATGGGTTGTCAGCTATGTCATGACACATAGACTTTAAAAAAAATCTCTTTCGGTTATGGAACTACAGTAAGTGAAGTGGATTCACACCCGGTGACGGAATTTTGGTAACATAATTTCATCATGGTCCCTGTTCTGTACTACACAGAAATGCATAATTCTGGATATGGATGTCCTTCTCTTCATGGTTATGTATCCTAAATAGGTACACGATGGTATAAATATGCAATATCCTCCTTTGCATATTTGGGTATTTAAAAAATATTTTTATTTATTTAACTAGGCAAGTCAGTTAAGAACAAATTCTTATTTACAATGACAGCCTAGGAACAGTGGGTTAACTGCCTTGTTCAAGGGCAGAACAACAGATTTATACCTTGTCAGCTCGGGGGTTTGATCTAGCAACCTTTTGGTTACTGGCCTAATGCGCTAACCACTAGGCTAACCTGCCTCCCCAAATGAGCTCTGCCCCCAAACAAGACCAAATTTGGTTGGTCCAGACTGGACCAAATCTGGACCAATCATAGACGTCTATGTTTCAAAAGTTTGAACATGAATGTACAGCACAGTAGAGCTCAGTAGAGTAGAGTACAGTACAGTAGAGTAGAGTACAGCAGAGTACAGGAGAGTAAAGTAGAGTATAGTTCAGTACAGTAGAGTACAGTACAGTAAATTATAGTGTATTCAACACTAGTGTACTGTACAGTACAGTACTGTACTGAACTACAGTGAGCTCCAAAAGTATTGGGACAGTGACAATTGTTTTGTTGTTTTAGCTCAGTACTCCAGCACTGGATTTGAAATTATACAATGACTATGAGGTTAAAGTGCAGACTGTCAGCTTTAATTTGAGGGTATTTTCATCGATATCGGGTGAACCGTTTACAAATTACACCACCTTTTTTTTTTACATAGTCTTCCCATTTTCGAGCACCAAAAGCATTTGGACAAATTCACTTATGTGTAATAAAGTACGAAAAAGTTTAGTATATGGTCCCATATTCATAGCATGCAATGACTACAACTAGCTTGTGACTCTACAAATTTGTTGGATGCATTTGCTGTTTGTTTTGGTTGTGTTTTAGATTATTTTGTGCCCAATAGAAATGAATGGTAAATAATGTATTGTGTCATTTTGGAGTCACTTTTATTGTAAATAAGAATAAAATATGTTTCTAAACACTTCTGTATTTATGTGGATGCTACCATGATTAAGAATATGAATCCTGAATGAATCCTGAATAATGATAAGTGAGAAAGTCACAGCCGCACAAATATTATACCCCCAAGACATGCTAACCTCTCACCAGTAAAATAACAGAGGAGGTTAACATATTTTTTTTGTGTGTGGGGGTGGTCTCTAACTTTCTCACTCATCATTATTCATGATTCATTCAGGATTACCCTTAATATGCTCAAAATAAAACTGACAGTCTGCACTTTAACCTCATAATCATTGTAACATTGGAGTACAGAGCCAAAACAAACTAAAATAATTCACTGTCCCATGATTCTGGAGCTCACTGTATACTGCTCTGCTCTACTGTATTGTACTGTACAGAACTATACTCTGCTCTGCTGTATTGTACTAAACTTACTCTGATCTGCTCTACTGTATTGTACTGTACAGAACTATACTCTGCCCTGCTGTATTGTACTGAACTTACTCTGATCTGCTCTACTGTATTGTACTGATCTATACTCTGCTCTGCTCTACTGTATTGTACTGTACAGAACTATACTCTGCTCTGCTCTACTGTATTGTACTGATCTATACTCTGCTCTGCTCTACTGTATTGTACTGTACAGAACTATACTCTGCTCTACTGTATTGTACTGATCTATACTATGCTCTGCTCTGCTCTACTGTATTGTACTGTACAGAACTATACTCTGCTCTGCTCTACTGTATTGTATTGTACAGAACTATACTCTGCTCTACTGTATTGTACTGTACTGATCTATACTCTGCTCTGCTCTACTGTATTGTACTGTACAGAACTATACTCTGCTCTACTGTATTGTACTGTACTGATCTATACTCTGCTCTACTGTATTGTATTGTACAGTACATAACTATACTCTCTTTATTTTATTTTATGTACTCTACTGTGCTCTACTGTGCTGTACTGTACAAACTTGTGAACCCAACTATGGTTTGTGACTATTATGATTTCCCATTGTTGCCAATTCAATTGCAGAATTTCGATATCAGTAAACACATAATGAATTGATAGATCTACATTTACTTTTTACTTCTGTGAACTTACATTATCCTCCATCCTCATCAGGGATAGAATATATCTTAAAGATATGTGAGTTTTTGGTAATAACATTTCAAGGTACAAGGCAATGTTTCTTAAACTTACAGAAGGCAGAAATATGTCACCTAAACTAAATATGAGTGTTGATATTAGTTATCAGGGGTCTTTACTTCAACATTATTATGTTTTGATGTATTTCTAATACCTTCTAAGACTTTTTCTGGTAGATTTTGTCTAAGACCCCTTTTCCATCTGTTTGACCAGAAATCAAGGCCTTTGATAATTCCAAACTTTCAGGATGGAAAATGGTTGGAAAATGTATATATCTGTTAAATTGACACCCAATTTGATATGCTCCCATAAACTTCACATGTTGGTAATCATGAGTCCTTTTACATGGAAATTACCTAAATACTTGTGGTTTCTTTTGACCCAAATTCCAGGTTCACAAATAAACTATCAATTATTCAAAGAATGCAGTGGCAATGTAAGCAGAACTAGGGGATCAATTCAGGACCAGGGAATCTACCACCAAGTAGCTTATTTTCATAATACTGTATTAGCACTGAGCAGCAAGATGTGGTCCCAGGTAGCCTTTGCATTATACAGTATCTGACAAATGTAGGTGTGAATGTTCAAATTAATCATATCTGTATGGTTAAATCCCATTGCTTGCTTTCAGACAGTGAAACTGATTGTTTACCGCACTTTCAGCGAAACAATGATTTAAAGCCTTGATGTCGGAAATAAGAGGGCCTCTGATCTCCACCTCTCCCTTTAGTCTCCATCTACTATAATCAAATATCTGTTGTATCATGTGCAGTGCACCCATTTGTATCACATGACTTGACAGAAGGTAATTTGCTGCAGGATGTGCAGTGGAATTAGATAATCATTCTGCATGAATCTGTTTTCTATTTCTATTTTCCTCCCATCTTGACCTCAGCGAACCCTTTCATAGATTGCCACGTAGATGTAAAGCCTTGAACACCATTTTCAAATTGCCGACATGCTGACTGTTAAACAGTGATCAAGTGTGTAACAAAGTCAGCAGGTAAGCTAGTAGAAAGGAAAGAATCTCTTTCTCCCAGGAGATTGTGTAATTATATGGTCTCTGGTTATATGACAAAGGAATTCTGTCCTCGACTCAGAGTTTAATATTGTGTTACCCACATTGCGGTGAGTAAGAAACTTAATTATCAGGCTACATTTGCACATTTCACAGCCATTGCCCTGCTTATCACAGTTTATTGAACAATGATCACCCTTGAGATGGCAAAAAAAGTGGTTCATTTTGCTCTGTAAGATTGGCTACTGAACGCCCTTCCCAGAACAACATTCTAATCTCCTGTTATGGTATGTGTAGAATTATCATTATCAACTATAAACTCCCTAAGGTAAACATGTAGTCAGAGGAGAGGTGGTGATGTAAGGTGGTGATCTAAGGAGGTTACACACTATTTAATACTTCATAAGGGAGGACCACCACTGAAATGATGACAGGGTGCCTTAGCTCATCGTGAACATTTCGCCAAGATAAAATGAAAGGGTTATTTTCGGTGACTAGGCACTTAAGAAAGTGAAAACATGACTCAACCTAGACAGAAAAAAGTCTATGCAATGTCAATGCACCTAGAGTTTCTGATCCACATGTGGAAGTAATAATCTGTCCGCAGCAAAAAATAATAATAATAGTCATTATGCCACTTGAAATATTACCAAGGGCAAGGAATCTTGAACCTGTGGCAAAAGCCCATGGGAGCTTTGTCCTTTTGTAATTATCAAGGCCACTGCTCTTTGATACACTCCTCCACATTAACCACTGCTTCAGGCAAGTGTCACACTAAACATCCATCAGATTATAGTAGACTATTTTGCAGAGAGCCTTCCAATGTGTGTGCCATTTTTTTATCCCCCCAATCCAATAAGCAAATATTTGGTGAACAGCTGATAGATGTTTCTATCCCATTATGTTGTCACCCAACCAGATACCTTAATGTTAAGGTCTTTACCAGGTATCTTTAGGAGAGATTTAAACTACAGTTTACTTTACAAAAACATAACCAGGAATAGGTAAATGAATCATAAATCAAAAGCTGCCAGAGTCATTTTGGCGACCCAACACAGGTAGGTATGTAAATAAGTATTGTAAGGGAACTTGTGTAACGATCGTCGTATTGTGGAAGAGAGGAGGACCAAGATGCAGCGTGATGATAATCCATATTTTAATTAGGATATTTAAACGACGAACAAAAACAACAAACTGACAGAAGGAACCGAAAACGCTACAGTCCTGAACATGGGAACACAGAACAGATGAACACACGAACAGGAACAATCACCCACAAACAGTGAAAACAGGCTACCTTAATATGGTTCCCAATCAGAGACAATGACAAACACCTGCCTCTGATTGAGAACCATATTAGGCCAAACAACAAACCCAACATAGAAACACAAAACATAGAATGCCCACCCAGCTCACGTCCTGACCAACTAAACAAAGACTAAACAGAGGAAATAAGGTCAGGAACGTGACAACTTGCTTCTACTTATGCCCACAAAATTCACAATACCAGTCAAAAGATTGGATACACCTACTCATTCAAGCTTTTTTCTTTATTTTTTACTATTTTCTACATTGAAAAATAGTAGTGAAGACATCAAAACTATGAAATAACACATATGGAATCATGTAGTAACCAAAAAAGTATTAAACAAATGAAAATACATTATAGATTCTTCAAAGTAGCCATGCTTTCCCTTGATGACAGCTTTACACACTCTTGGCATTCTCTCAACCAGCTTCACCTGGATGCTTTTCCAACAGTCTTGAAGGAGTTCTCACATATGTTGAGCACTTGTTGGCTGCTTTTCCTTCACTCTGCAGTCCAACTCATCCCAAACCATCTCAATTGGGTTGAAGTTGGGTGGTTGTGGAGGCCAGGTCATCTGATGCAGCACTCCATCACTCTCCGTCTTGGTCAAATAGCCCTTACACAGCCTGGGGTTGAGTGTGGTCATTGTCCTGTTGATGATAGTCCCTCTATGCACAAACCAGATGGGATGGCGTATAGATGCAGAATGCTGTGGTAGCCATGCTAGTTAACTGTTTTGAATTTGAAATACATCACAGACAGTGTCACCAGCAAAGCACCCCCACACCATAACACCTCCTCCTCTATGATTCACGGTGGGAAATATAAATGCAGAGATCATCCGTTCATCCACACCGCGTCTCACAAAGACTTAGAACCAAAAATCTCCAATTTGGACTCCAGACCACTGGTCTAATGTCCATTGCTTGTGTTTCTTGGCCCAGGCAAGTCTCTTCTTATTATTGGTGTCCTTTAGTAGTGGTTTATTTGCAGCATTTCGACCATGAAGGCCTGATTCACACAGTCTCCTCTGAACAGTTGCTGTTGAGATGCGTCTGTTACTTGAACTCCGTGATGCATTTATTTGGGCTGCAATTTCTGAGGCTGGTAAATCTAATGAACTTATGCTCTCCAGCAGAGGTAACTCTGGGTCTTCCTTTCCTGTGGCAGTCCTCATGAGAGCCAGTTTCATCATAGCGCTTGAGCTGTTCTTGCTATAATATGGACTTGGTCTTTTTACCAAATAGGGATATCTTCTGTATACCACCCCTACCTTGTCACAACACAACTGAAGGAAAGAAATTCCACAAATTAACTTTTAACAAGGCACACCTGTTAATTGAAATGCATTCCAGGCGACTACCTCATCAAGCTGGTTGAGAGACTGCCAAGAGTGTGCAAATCTGTCATCAAGGCAAACGGTGGCTACTTTGAAGAATATAAAATATATTTGGATTTGTTTAACACTTTTTTGTTTACTCCATGAGTTCCTATGTGTTATTTCATAGTTTTGATGTCTTCACTATTATTCTGCAGTGTAGAAAATTGTAAAAATGAAGAAAAACCCTTGAATGAGTAGGTGTGTCCAAACTTTTGACTGGTGCTGTATAAAAAATGCTACAATTTCAATGCAACTTTTTTGATAGGCTGTGTCAAATCTAAATTCAAAATGAACACCAAAATGGTCAAACTAAAATGTTCGTTTTTCCTCTGGGATTTTTTTTCCCTTCAAGTGCACGGGGTGAGGTATGAGTCACGGTTGAAATCGACACCGCAGGGGTGGCTGTTGTGGCCTGAGGCAAGATGAAATATTCTATCAATTTTGAGCAAGACAAAAAAGTGTTGCCATGATTATCATGTAAAGAAAAGTGTATGAATATTTCATAACATGCAAATGCCATTCAGTGTTAAGTATTGAATTCTTTCCAGTTTGGTGATGGGAATTTGATCCTGAGAGAATGTTCTATCATCCATCACCTGAGACGGTGAGCAAGGCAAGGAGGCCTCATTATGGTATAAAGACGGCTGAACAAAGTCCTGGCAGGCAATTAACACAAGGTCCTGGCAGGCAATTTACAGTTAGGGGTAATTTGTAATCTATTGAGAAGGTCCACCCACATGGCAGGAAGGAAACTCTATCTCTATTGGCCACCAATGAAACCTCATATCTCACCTTGGGACAGGGGGTTGGGGAGCCTTCAATGCTGTGAACTAGACATAGAGACTGATGCCTAACTTTAGAAACAGTGTGTGTACATTGGACTTTCATGTGAATCATACATTGATATCAATGGGAACTGTATGTCAAAATTGGAGTGATACACATGTTCCTAATTATAAGATTCACCACAAAGAGAGTTGGGGAAATAAACTGATTTTACCAGATGCGTAGGCATACGGATAGAACAAATTTTGTTCAAATACTGCTGAAATGTAGCCTACTGTAGTTAGTGACTATTGTATTTGAGTGTTTAATTTAGATCATGCCTCCCGCTGGTCTGATTTATCTTCAGTTGACTTATTACATTTCCAGATGTATCAGTGCAAGTTTTAATATTCAACATCATTCACAGTTATCCCCATTAACTTTTACATCCTTAGCTTTTTAACACAAATCAAAGACCTAAGAGATAGTGACCAAGCCTTTTGACCAACAAAACAACTTCCAATCAAAAACACTCTATGTCCTAGCAAAATTGGGATTTAAAAAATGATTTTTTTGAAATATTTCAAAAACAATCAAATATGTGATTCTCAACCCGTAATCCTTTGAGAAAGAATGTATTAGGATGTATGAAAGCCATTTCTGTTGGATTATAGCTGCCAAGTAGTGGGGATTTGGTCGGCATTTGTGCCCTGGTTTCTTTTGTTTGAAACATGTGAGAGGACCTGTAATCAGGGCGATCTTAAATGCTCAAGGGAGTGGACCCCAGCCCAAAGTGGATTTGTCCATATCTCACTACAATATCAACTCAAGATGAATGGGAGGTCGAGACTGTGACGGAACTTGAAATTAGTGCATCTTGCTAATAAACCAAATCTGGTACACATTACCCAAGAGATAAACTGTAGGCTATTTCACAAATTCACTTCTTCATGAACCAGAGAGTACTTTCATTGGCCACTGCAAACAGAGGGATGTGGGCTTTTTCAGTAAACAAACAATATTTTTTCTGGTTTGAACACTGTATATTCATAACAGCACACATCCATTGCTCATTTGTTTTTTTAAATATACTGTATATGTAATATGTAAATATATAAATCAATGTATCAACTTATAATTTATCATATTTCAGAGTCCTTTCCTTTATTGTCTATGTAGTCTAAGTCTGTGTATGTGTCTGTTTAGTAAACATAGTGACAGTATCATTGTACATTTTCCAACGTTGTGCTATTCAATCCAAAGGTTAGCATGGAACCATGAAAGCACTTCCCTGTTGTGTTGCTGTAGTGGGGCCTTGAGTGACTGTCATCTGGTGAATGAAATCAAAGTGGATGTGTGTTGTTTTTGGAGAGAGGGCTGAGAATTAATTTACAACGTGCAACTATGCGATCATCTCAACACTGTTTTCCAATCCCTCAATGAGATCCATATGGTCCGTCCAGGTTTTTTTCTGGGTGACAGCTTCAGGAACCTCTGCTTGTGTCTAAGTTGTGTTGCTGTATTCTATTTTTCAAGTGTATTCTACTCCATCTCTGACTGAGCAGAGGATCAAAGACGAAGGACTGGTCTCATTTGTTCACTATTGGTGTCTCCGCATTACTTTAGCTAAGGCTACAGTAAGATAAGATGGGGATATTGGGATTGGCAGGTAAAGGAAAATTGCAATCTTGAAATTGAATTAGGTGGGCTGAATGTAATGCACAATGACAGTTGCGTTCAACACTCAAAAAAAATATCCATGATATTCCAGAGTCCTTTGGTTTCAGGAAGTAAGGCATTGTGACATTCCATTCCAGACATTCTTTGCGCTGCAAGGGGGACAGCGCTGAACACTATACGTTGACACAAATGTATATGATTTTATACAGCATATATACAGACTTAGCTACTGTTGACCTAATAATATAAAAATGGGTCGAAGGACAACAAAACAAAGCCCAAGTTGTTGCAATGTTTTCTCCTCTGTTGTCAAACTGCCTGAAGGCAACATATAAACTACAAACAAAAACAAAACAAGTTGTTGATAAATTGTATCAACATTGTGCTTTAAGATAATACAGGGTTTGCCAAGAAAGTGCACTTAGGTGAAGCATTGTGTTTGACTGTAATCCCTTAGAGAACTTGAATTCCTACAAACAAACGGAAAAATGTACAATGTTGAAACATGGTCCTGGAATGTGATGAGACAGACACAGGTGAACCCTAGTTTTGTCTGGAGTGATTATATCAAGAGAGGTAGATACAATTACATACAGTATGGCCAGGAGTTTTGGGGCACTTTTTGAGGCACTGTGCTTTTACTGGTATTTCCAGCATTGTTTATTAGTGTTACTGAAGGTAGGAAATCCGAGGGAATGTTCTGTGAATGACACAAGCTATATCAAATCAATCAATCAATCAATGTCTGGCAGTGCGTGTGTGTTTGGCGGGGGATTCCCTAAGCCAGGGGAAGCGTAAGTCTGTGAATCTTAAAAGGACCCCCCCAGAAGAAGTTGCCACCACTATTTCGACGTAATTTCCTTTCCTAGAGAGGATATGCATGTTTAGGTTCCACCTCTGAAGAATGACGAAGGCTACTTATACATATTCACAAATTAGGTGTGGGAATTTCCACGTGGAGTTAATAAACATTAGATGTTTTACATTTTACATTTGCCATTTAGCAGACTCTCTTGTCCAGAGCGACTTATAGTTAGTGCATTCATCTTAAGATAGCTAGGTGGGACAACTACATATCTCAGTCATAGTAAGTACATTTTTCCCCAATAAAGTAGCTATCACCAAAGTCAGTGCTAATAGGGGGGAAAAGTAAAGCGCAAGTGTTAGCTTTCATAAGGCTTTTTTTTTGGGGGGGGGGCTTTGAGATTATTTAAGAAACTCTTTGAAGAGCTAGGGTTTCAGATGTTTTTGAAAGATGGGCAATAAATAGGGCAACAAATACGGCACTGACAGCTGTCAATGTAGCTATCAATCTTGCTAACCTTATCTAGTTTGCTTATGTTATGTATTGTTGCTGTTTTTTAACTATACTGTCTTCAGAAGTTTAGCCAACTTGCTCTATGGCTGGTTCTGGAGATGGATTTCTCTTAACCTCTACAGGATCAATGTCTTCTCCGCATGAGCGAACGTAGGCTAATATGATTAGCATGAGGTTGTAAGTAACAAGAACATTTCCCAGGACATAGACATCTGATATGGGCAGAAAGTTTAAATTCTTGTTAATCTAACTGCACTATCCAATTTACAGTAGCTATTACAGTGAAAGAATACCATGCTATTGTTTGAGGAGAGTGCACAGTTATGAACTTGAAAATGTATTAATTAACCAAATATGCACATTTGGACAGTCTTGATACAACATTTTGAACAGAAATGCAAATAAAAAAATGTGGCCAAAATCTAAATTGTGCCTAACCTGGAATATTACATTTTGGCCTTTCTTTTGCATTTCAAAGATGAGGGAAAAAAACCCACAAAAAAAACATGTTTTTTCTTTGTATTATCTTTTACCAGATCTAATGTGTTATATTCTCCTACATTCATTTCACATTTCCACAAACTTCAAAGTGTTTCCTTTCAAATGGTATCAAGAATATGCATATCCTTGCTTCAGACAGCTGTCCTGTCATTTTAGGCAAAAATTGAAAAAAAGGGTCCGAACCTTAAGATTTAGGGAAAAGTTTGCTACAGATGGAAACCACTTCGCCATCTATTGTTATGTCCAAAGTTTTGGCATCGTCCATAAATTGTGGCTGCGAATTCGCCATAGAAATAGTGTCACGACTTCCGCCGAAGTCGGTCCCTCTCCTTGTTTTGGCGGCGTTCGGCGGTCGACGTCACCGGCTTTCTAGCCATCGCCGATCCACTTTTCATTTTCCATTTGTTTTGTCTTTGTTTTCTACACACCTGGTTTCTATTCCCCAATGTTCATTATTTTAACACTCTGTTTCCCTCATGTTGGTGTGCGTGTTTGTTTATTATGTTCAGGTTGTATCTTTATGGCTGGTATTGTTCGCCGGGTTCGTTTTTATGCCCGTTATTTATGAGTGACCGGTATTTTCACGCACCTTTAGTATTTGTTTTTATACTGGTGCAGTTTGTGGAATAAACTACCTTGTACACTCATCTCTGCTCTCCTGCGCCTGATTCCATGCACAGCCTGACAAATCGTTAGAAATTATCATATGAAGCTCCAGTAAAATTATAGGTTACAATGACTTCGCTCATGATCATGCAAGCTGCAAATGACACAATTGCGCAGCTAAAACCTCCTTGGCAAAAACATCCAAATGAATTATAGATTTCCTTACATTTTTCTTAGATTCATTCGGACTATTTTAAGGAAATATTACTGATTTTGTTTCAATGGTGTCTCATGGGGTGTCACGACTTCCGCCGAAGTTGGTCCCTCTCCTTGTTTGGGCGGCGTTCGAAGTCACCGACCTTGTTGCCATCGCTGATCCTCTTTTCATTTTCCTTTGGTTTTGTCTTGTCTTCCATCACACCTGGTTCCAATCCCATCAATTACATGTTGTGTATTTAACCCTCTGTTCCCCCTCATGTCCTTGTCGGTGATTGTTTATTGTAAGTGCTTGTGCACGTCTGTCCTGGTGTGCGGTGGGTTATGTACCCATTTATTTTATTCTTCTGTTTTCCGGTGGGTTTTGTTAAATAAACTGCGCCGTTGGAAACACAGTTATTTCTCTCCTGCGTCTGACTTCTCTGCCGCCAGTTCGCACCCCTTACATGGGGACAAACATCAGTAACTGCTATATCGAACCACACCCCCAAGACTGAAATCTTGTTTTTCTTAATGAGCAACAGAGAAACATGTGGAATTGGTGCATTCAGTCACTCTTACACTGCCCCTAATTGACCTATTTTTAACTACAACTTGAGTCTGTTGGAGAGGAAAAGCTTGAGCAATTTGAGATGTAGAATCACTGATCTACAAATAGTATTCCCTGCCAAATAATAGGGGTAACACTTTATTTGGATAATTAATCTGAAGATGCTCTAAAGACGATCAGTAACATTTCAACTAACTACAGTTTACGTATATACATAGGTATGTGGACATCCCTACAAAATAGTGGATTTGGCTATTTCAGCCACACCATTGCTGACAGGTGTATAAAATCAAGCAAACAGCCATGCAATCTCCATAAACAAATATTGGCAGTAGAATGGCCTTGCTGAAGAGCTCAGTGACTTTCAACGTGGCACCGTCATAGGATGCCACCTTCCCAACAAGTCAGTTCATCAAAATCTTCCCTACTAGAGCTGCTCCGGTCAACTGTAAGTGGAAACGTCTAAGAGCAACAGCGGCTCAGCTGCGAAGTGGTAGGCCACACAAGCTCACAGAACGGGACCGCCGAGTGCTGAAGCACGTAACGCATAAAAATCATCTGTCCTCGGTTACAACACTCACTACCGAGTTCCAAACTTCCTCTGAAGCAACGTCAGCACAAGAACTGTTCGTAGGTAGCTTCATGAAATGGGTTTCTGTGGCCGAGCAGCCGCATACAAGGCTAAGATCACCATGAGCAATGCCAAGCGTCGGCTAGAGTGGAGTAAAGCTCGTCGCCATTCGATTCTGGAGCAGTGGAAACGCGTTCTCTGGAGTGATGAATCACGCTTCACCATCTGGCAGTCCAACAGACAAAAATGGGTTTGGCGGATGCCAGGAGAACGCTACCTGCCCCAATGCATAGTGCCAACTGTGAAGTTTGGTGGAGGAGAAGTAATGGTCTGGGGCTGTTTTTAATGGTTCGGGCTAAGCCCCTTAGTTCCAGTGAAGGGAAATCTTAACGCCAGATTCTGTGCTTCCAACTTTGTGGCAACAGTTTGGGGAAGGCCCTTTCCTGTTTCAGGATGACAATGCCCCCTTGCATAAACTAAGGTCCATAAATAAATAGTTTGTTGAGATTGGTGTGGAAGAACTTGACTGGCCTGCACAGAGCCCTGACATCCACCCCATCAAACACCTTTGGGATGAATTGGAACGCCGACTGCAAGCCAGGCCTAATTGCCCAACATCAGTGCCCGACCTCATTAATACTCTTGTGCCTGAATGGAAGCAAGTCCCTGCAGCAATATTACAACAACTAGTGGAAAGCCTTCCCAGAAGAGTGGAGGCTGTTATGGCAGCAAACAGGGGACCAACTCCATATTAATGCCTATGATTTTGGAATGAGATGTTCAACGAGCAGGTGTTCACCTACTCTTGGTAATGTAGTGTATTTTGCCTTAACCTTAATAGAGATATTTCACAATAGTGAAAATGAAGTACGCTGCAGTTGTTTATGTTGTTTATTTTTTCCAGAATGAAATTCAAATATAAATGACAAATAAATGAAAGAAAATAATTCATAATCATAATTCATCATTTTGTAGAATTATGATGTAAAGTTTGAAATAACCTTTTAATAAAGTAAAATATCTGAAATGTTTCCATCCCCCAACTTCTCCAAATAGAACTACTCCCAGACACCTGCAGTCATGCAACAGCTAGAGATAGAGGAGACAGGGTAGATGTTCCAGCATGGTACAGTAGGTTGAAGGGAATGTAGCATATGAATAATTGGGTAAGGTGAGGGCATTGGTTGAACATGTGATATAATTAATCACTGTAAAGGGGTCTGTCCAGATAAGACATTGCTCTAGTTCCTGCTCAAACAAACTAGTGACTTCACTGCCTGAGCACTCCTTTTCACAGCCCCAGTCTGCCCAGTGATACCAGACATGGGACCTGGAGGTACGGTAGTGGAGCCCCTGTCATAGAGGTACAGTATAGGGGAAATTTGTTAAAATAATTGTGGCCTGTCAAGCTTTTCACATTTTATCATGTGTGTGAGTATGTACTGTATGTGTTTTCCATTACACACACCTCGCATATATCTAATAGCCATACTTTTGATGGAATAGTACCATGCCAATCCAGTAAGGCACTGGCAGTAAGCCTGTGTCCTGACAGGAACACCTCTTCACCAATGGGCATCAAGTCTTCACCATCCCATGCTGAGAGCTGAGCTCCATCTGTGGTTTGTGTGAGCATACTGTCTTGTGCACACAGTGCCAACCAAGCATTCATCTTCCCATCTGGCTTTGTTATGGCCGACCTCTTCATGAACATTGATGAACCACTTTGATGCAGGGATTGACAGGGTTAGGATTAGTACAGAAGAAAACATATGAGCTAAAAGAATGTAGTGGAGATAGTGCGTGCATGTGGTGTGCGTGCGCATATTCATGGGTTGCATGTTTCATCACAATATTGTTTGGAACGTTCGTTTTCAACTGATGCCCGGCTGAGCATTCTACGTAATGCATCGTCAATGGGCGCTGATGAAGATGTCATCAAAAGTGCATTACAGTGGCTTGGAAATACAATGACATTCAAAAGGAGACACAATCTTTTGTCATCATTTGGATGTCACCAAATTGACTTTAGATTAAGTAAAACATTAGAAAGGTAGCTAAGATTGAGGGGATGCCACTAGATTTTAGCTAGCTAATGTTAGGCATTGCTAGCTTTTTTTGACGAACTTTGTGTGAAGTAAATTTGACGACATGGTAATGCTGGCAAAGTTGTTTCCTACTAAATATTTGACTACTTTATCAATGTCATCGTATTTCTAGACACTATAGTTTAATTTAGACTAAACTGTAGCCTCCATCCAGAATGACTGGGCTTATCACCACTTTAGGGCATCACTATGGTGGGCAACTTGAGAACGTTCATAACAATGGCATGACGCGACCGAGTGACTGAGGTGCAACCTATGAATACAGTGTCTGTGCGTGAGTGTGTTTGAGGTTGGTTGTCGTTTGCTCAGACCTCCAATACTGTTGGGAGTGGGATCATAGCTGTGGAGGTCTAAGCTAAATATTACAAATGGAATGACTATTGCTTGTCATCATTATTATTTCACATTAAATTCCAAGAAATCTCATTAATTTACATATGGCTTTTTCTTTGCAACTTTGCAATGTTGAGACTGGTATTCAATGAAGCTGCCAGTTGAGTACTTGTGAAGCGTCTGTTTCTCAAACTAGACACTCTAATGTACTTGTCCTCTTCCTCAGATGTGCACTGTGCACCCACTTCTCTTTCTATTCTGGTTAGAGACAGCTTGCACAGTTCTGTGAAGGGAGTAGTACACAGCGTTGTACGAGATCTTCAGTTTCTTGGCAATTTCTCGCATGAAATAGCCTTCCTTTCTCAGAACAAGAATAGACTGACGAGTTTCAGAAGAAAGGTCTTTGTTTCTGGCCATTTTGAGCCTGTAATCAAACCCACAAATGCTGATGCTCCAGATACTCAACTAGTCTAAAGAAGGCCAGTTTTATTTATTTTTTAATCAGAACAACAATTTTCACCTGTGCTAACATAATTGCAAAAGGGTTTTCTAATGATCAATTAGCCTTTTATAATTATTAACTTGGATTAGCTAACACAACGTGCCATTGGAACACAGGAGTGATGGTTGCTGATAATGGGCCTTTGTACGCCTATGTAGATATTCCATACAAAATCAGCCGTTTCCAGCTACAATAGTCATTTACAACATTAACAATGTCTACACTGTATTTCTGATCAATTTGATGTTATTTTAATGGACAAAAAATTTGCTTTTCAAGGACATTTCTAAGTGACCCCAGACTTTTGAACGGTAGTGTATATATACAGTATATATCATAAATAGAAGTAGAATAAAGATAGTTCCTTATCCACATCCTAACAACATGTTAACAACATGTTACAAGAGCAATTACAGTGTTACCCTATTCTCATTAGATGCTGCATGTCTAGGTATACACATTATGACCATCCATTAATTAATGTTCCCTTTCCCTTACCCAGCTTAACATCATCTCTCAGAATGACTGATTGGCGGGGCTGCAGTGGTTGGTGTGCGTGTAGTAAGACCTGATGTGGGATATGCTCTAAGATCCCTCGACTGTGCACCCAGGCAATGGGATTGTTACTCTTCTACAATAGCACACTGTCAAAATGATATCACTGGGTTATTTGTTTCTAAGGGAAGCCGTCTGTACTATACAGGCATAATGTGTCTCCCCATAGTGTGAAAAATAGATGTTAAAAAACTAACTGATGCAACAAAATGTCTTTATCTTCACATTGTGGGAAACAGATGAAGACGAATGGATGTGTTAACAGCCCACACACAAATATGACTTCACCATATAGGCCACCAATGCATCAGGTACTTACAGTAGCAGGCTATTGTCTTTAACACTCTATGAAAAATGATTGAAATATTAACACACAACAAAGAAGACAATATGCATTTATGATTGTATCCAGTCCATAGGAGCTTCCTACACATTCATAAAGAAATGGCATATTGATGTCTTACTATGGGTTACTTGTCAGTGTTAACAACGCGATAACTAAAGAATGTCAATACAATCTGTAAAGTGTGTAATGGTTGAGTCATGCCGTACTGCTCTTGACACTCTTTACTCTAGAATAAGCATGTGTCAGTCAGTGGGGAATATAATTTATAATTTTCATCAATGGAAAGGTTAGAATAGGGAGAGAAGTCGTTGCATTTTAACTACTATTGACAGACAGTACACAGCACTTGAGTCAAACACATCTGAAGGGTTGAAGGGTTTATCACAGCTGAAACATGTAGGCCCAGATGTTAGCTTCCTCCTCAATTTCCTGTAACCCCTACTGTGATGTCATCACTCAGCATTCCTCACAGTAATGGCAACCACTTCATAATGCTTAATGCCCCTGTCCATTTTTAAAATGAGTCAACAACTGAAGCACCGTGGATAACGGTGTTTATATGGGAAACCTAAAATGTATTTCTCATACCGTAGTGACTATACATTTGTGTGAAAATAGCCATAATGATAATAGTTCTTTAATAGCTGTTTTGGTTGTGATTTTAGATAATTAAACTGTCAGACTTCCCTGAATAAAAGGCCAATTACCTGCCTCAAAACAATTACATCTGACAGTGTGTTTAACAGGCAAGAGTTTAGGTCATTTTTTTGCCACTTGACTCCAGAGAATTTACAACCTTTTAAGTAGAATCATATTGTTTTAAATGTTTCAATAAGCTTCGGAAATTACTATTTTATGAAAAAGCCTGTCTGGAAATACTTTTTGTCCTACTTTTCATATCAAAGAAATATGGTGGGGGGAAAAAACATAAAACATTTACATACAAAAAGTAATCATCGCTTCAAAATTGATCTGAATAAAAACGTACAGTATATAATATGTAGTCATGCAAAGCACTTTGTCAAGGTCAAAAAGGGTTACTGCACCAAGCTACAGTGAAGTTCATAGTCAAGTTTTGTAAGTATGTAGAATCACATTTGAATGTGATTTGGTCGTATTACTCAATGGGTTATAATTAGTTAAAACCACTATAGGCATGTTAGGGCAAGAGAAAATATGTATTCCTTTCTGTGGCTAAGCTTTGAAAAGTCAGAACATTCTACCCTCTGTTTAAAATCCCTGTTTGAGATTAACATAGTTCTGATTGAATGTATAAAAGCTTTGCTGAGGAGGTAGCATACATACAAGACAAACACTATTGCCCAATGCTTGTCATCAACAGACATTATCACCTAATCTAAGGGGCAGAATGTTGTTTCTCAATATAATTCCAATCGTTCAACATTAAGCATCAATTTTAAAGCTGAATACACACCCACCTTCCAGCTACAGCTTCTTGCAAGGTTATAAAAGTCGCCATTTTGCAAGTAATAAATACAGTAATCGAATTTAAATGACAGAAAGTGCTGTAATTGTATGTTTTAGAGGGACTTTAAATGCTCAAAACAGACTCAGCTCTATCCTTCATTATAATGGTCAGATATCACCAAACATGAAATTACCAGTCACAATATGTGTCTTGATTTGTCTGGTCCATCTGAGATTGGATGGGGATTTAAAAGAGATATATAGACAAATATGTTGCTCTCCTATGGGTTCTTTATGCTGTGGAGCCTTCTGAAATTTCACCTGAAATATAACCTTCAGTCAATTCATCTTCTCTTGATGGGTAATTTTCTCCATCATTAAGCAAGGTCTCTACATCCAGCTATTACCAGATAGGGTCATTTATTTGGTGTTGTCTCGAGATATTGCCTCAAATTGTATAAAGCTTGAACCGTTTCACATGGTGAATCTTATTGAAAACCCATTCCTGTGGGTCAGTTGAGGACATAATCATCATGTGTATTGGTGCCTACATAAAGATGAGGACTATGTGTGCAGGTTGGCTGCATCCTTTCTTTAACTGTGGCTGGATTTATTCAGAAGAAGAAATAAAAGCCACTTTCACACGTAGATCCCAGACAAGAGTAAAAGTTTTACTTTCCTTTGCTCTAGGCCTAGAGTTATTGTGAACTTGAAATGACCGTAGGTTTCTGTTATTAATTTCACTGAAATCAAACATGCAAAAATCATCAAACAAACCAGCATTTCTTCTCTTGCACCAGCAAAGCTGACTTAGCTGTAAAACCACCAGTGGGTAAATAATATAAAAAAATATTATAATAACCTTCTGAAATGTTAGGACTTTGTCAAGCTACTAGTTACCCAAATTTTTTAAATCATGATTTCTGTATTAATATGGAAGAATGAGATGTAATTTCTCTTTTGTGTACTAGTGGTGCACGCTAGTATGAAAATGTGTCATCAATAGTGAACTTTGTGATAAAAGTACCAAATTTGGTACACAAGCACCATGTACCATGAAAATATATAGCTATGGACCCACCCCAGATTTTGCCACTGGGGGGCGTGACAGCCACTTTAACTTCTTTGGGCTTAAATCCCAAATCGATTTGACAACATCCGGTGAAATGGCAGAGCTCCAAATTCTAAACAAATTACTATAAATATTAAACTTTCATGAAATCACACATGCAATACACCAAATTAAAGCTACACTTGTTGTTAATCCAGCCAACGTGTCCGATTTCAAAAAGGCTTTACGGCGAAAGCACACCATGCGATTATGTTAGGACAGTGCCTAGCCACAAAAAAAACATACAGCCATTTTCCAGCCAAGGAGAGGGCTCACAAAAGTCAGAAATAGCAATTAAATTAATCACTAACCTTTGATGATCTTCATCTGGAGGCACTCCCAGGACTCCATGTTACACAATAAATGTTCATTTTGTTCAATAAAGTCTCTCTATGTCCAAAAACCTCAGTTTAAATTGGCGCGTTATGTTCAGTAATGCATTGTCTCAAATAACATTTGATGAAAATGCAGAGAGCCACATCAATTGACAGAAATACTCATCATAAACATTGATGAAAGATACAAGTTTTTCACATTGGATTAAAGATAAACTTCTCCTTAATGCAACCGCTGTGTCAGATAAAAAAAAAAAAAATCTTAATACAGCGCTCAGCCACAAAAACAAGCCATACAGATACCCGCCAAGTTGTGGAGTCAACAAAAGTCAGAAATAGCGTTATAAATATTCACTTACCTTTGATGATCTTCATCGGAATGCACTCCCAGGAATCCCAGTTCCACAATAAATGTTCGTTTTGTTCGATAAAGTTAATCTTTATGTCCAAATACCTCCTTTTTGTTTGCGTGTTTAGTTCACTAATCCAAATGCACAAAGCACGGGCACTAAGTCCAGACGAAAAGTCAAAAAAGTTCCATTACAGTTCGTAGAAACATCTCAAACGATGTATATAATCAATCTTTAGGATGTTTTTATCATAAATCTTCAATAATATTCCAACCGGACAATTCCGTTGTCATTAGAAAGGAAAGGGAACGGAACTCGCACTCACGGCCATGCGCGATAAACAACTAAAGGCTTTCAGCTGAGCCACTTACTGTGAGTGGTCTTATTCTCTCCCCTTTCACAATAGAAGCCTGAAACAACTTTCTAAAGACTGTTGACATCTAGTGGAAGCCTTAGGAAGTGCAATCTGACCCCATTTACACTGGATATTGGATAGGCAAAGACTTGAAAAACTACAAACCTCAGATTTCCCACTTCCTGGTTTTCACCTGCCATATGAGTTCTGTTATACTCACAGACATCATTCAAACAGTTTTAGAAACTTCAGAGTGTTTTCTATCCAAATCTACTAATTATATGCATATTCTAGCTTCTGGGCCTGAGTAACAGGCAGTTTACTCGGGGCACCTCATTCATCCAAGCTACTCAATACTGCCCCCCATTCCCAAAGAAGATAACAAAAAAAATACTCAAACATTTAAATACATATTTAGCTTCCAGTCACTGTCTTTAACCAAGTTGAGATTCTCATCTTTCAGATGCAATTGGAACTGAGTTGATAGTGTTCCAAAGGTAAAGCTAAAAGTCTGATGGCACCGGTGCCTATATTGCCTAAATCAGCCAAATCGGTGGCCATTTTAGGTTTTACCAGTATGTCAGATTAGCTCAATAATCAATTTCTCGGCCTCTGAGTATCACAGAAACACAATACTTTGAATTAATAACTGTCAAATGTTCATAAGACGTGGCTATGGGTGAAATTGATTTAAAAAATGTCTGTTCAAAACATGAATGTCTGTTTTGAAACATAAAATATGACTATAAATGTGTCAACATTTAAAAAAATCTATCCTTATTTTGGGGCATTTAAACCATTTATTTGTGTTACAAAAGATTAATAGAAGAAAAAGTGTTACTATTTGACAGAAATCACTTTTTGCCGTCATTTCCAATTTTGGGTCAAAAATGACCCCTGTTGGTGCTTTTAGTGGTCAAAATATGTTGATGCTTTTAGGGTTAATGCAATTCAATAATGTATTTCACAATTCGGTACATCTGAGTAATTCAAAATGGTTACTGTTTATATAACTGAGAATGTGTGTGGAGTATACATGTGTACAGTATGAGAGACAACCTAGAGGGCCAGGGGCATTGAGGCAATGTTGAGTCAGAGGACATAACCTAATTTCCCCCCTCGCTACTGCCTGAACTCCCTGTTCCAAAATGACACACATTTCTCTGAAAGAAAGTAGGCAAAAAATAGCAAAAATCAACCTTCGGTTGTTTCTGTAATCAGACAGGCGAGCTCTAATCGGCCGTCAGGCAGAAGCAGAAGCCCAGATGAAAGCCGCTTGCGATTGCAATTTAATTCCCTTCCATCAGATCAACTTGTACATCCAATGAAGTCACTTGTGGGGGCAGCCGAGTGCAAAGCTGGGCTTATGGGCAGGGCAGCTCTGCTCTGCCAACCAATAGGGACACAGACTAAGAGCTCCCCACACTCAACTTCAGTTAATATCTTGAAAACAAACCACCAACCTTCTATTAAAAATAAGAAAACATTGATTTGTTTTGTGTCATTTACTGTGATAATGTAATGGGTTGTTTACTTAATCTGACATGATAAAATAAAATAATTCTGTCTGATGCGTTCCATTCTTTTTTTCTTTCCCTGTCATTTATCCCTCTAAAACTAGGTCAGTGCCCTCTATACTGAAAATGGAGGTCATTACTAGGGATACAGAGGGCTTCGAGAGATTTCCCTGTCTGTAGATCTGACAACATTGACTGTACTGATCGTATTACACTAATATCTGAATTTATAACCAACTTCTAAAAAATTAAATCTCAATTACTTGATTTTATACCTTTAGTTTGGGATATGACTTTCAGAAAGACATTCTAAATGTAACCTTCTCTTATCTACAATGCCTTCAGAAAGTATTCATACCCCTTGACTTATTTCACATTTTGTTGTGTTACAGCCTGAATTCAAAATATATTAACCTCTAAAACGGGGAATTGTTTTAAGATAATCATACCATGGATCATTAAGCTATTGGCTTTTGAATGTTAGGACCCCTTTAGGTATCAAGTACTGTTTTAGAAAAATGATTTGATAAAATATTGAATTTGGCCTTTACTACTAAAGCCCATAGAAACACATTGAATAACACATTCATAAATGGCAAAAAAGACAGTTAAAAAAGAAATAATAAGGAATAAGGTTATTAAATGTCAAGTCCTAAATCTAGGAGATATAAAAAAGCTCAGGAAATAGTTTTCTTTTTTTGGACACATATTTTACACATATACACCCCTTATTTTACACATATTTTACACATATACACCCCTTATTTTTGATGGCACAAAACTACCTCCATACTTCCATTTGTTTGTATGGGTTACTTTCAGACGAGTCCTGGGACGTAGAGCAAAACGGAGAACACCATCATGTTCGTGAGAGTCTCTCCTTTCCATAATAGTTTGTAGGCCGAGTTGTTCGGACACTACAGACGTTTCCGTGAGAAGACCAATTTTCAGGAGCTTGGCCACCTTCCACCGCAGATGCGGAAGGCCGACATAGGCAGATGTGGTGGATTGAGATACAGCCCATGATATTTCTAGCTTAAATTGACGGATTGTGATGTAGATCTTTTTATGATGTTACTTAGATTGACGCACCGGTAGACTCTTAAGGATTTGTATTTTATTTTTAAATCTCACCCATCTACACACACTACCCCATAATGACAGAGTGAAAACATATTTTTAGAAATTTTAGCTAATTTATTGAAAATTAAATACAGTAATATCTCATTTACAAAAGTATTCACACCCTTGAGTCAATACATGTTAGAATCACCTTTGACAGCGATCACAGCTGTGAGTCTTTCTGAGTACGTCTTAAAGAGCTTTGCACACCTGGATTTCACAATATTTGCCAATTTTTTTATTCTTCAAGCTCTGTCAAATTAGTTGTTGATCATTGCTAGACAACCATTTTCAAGTCTTGCCGTAGATTTTAAAGCAGATTTAAGTCAAAACTGTAACTCGGCCACTCAGGAACATTCACTGTCTTCTTGGTAAGCAACTCAATCGTAGATTTGACCTTGTGTTTTAGTTTATTGTCCTGCTGAAAGGTGAATTAATCTCCCAGTGTCTGGTGGAAAGCAGACTGAACCAGGTTTTCTTGTAGGATTTTGCCTGTGCTTGGCTCTATTCCATTTATTTTTTATCCTGAAAAACTCCCCAGTCCTTAACGATTACAAGCATACCCATAACATGATGCAAACACCACTATGCTTGAAAATATGGAGAGTGATACTCAGTAATGTATTGTATTCAATTTGCCTCAAACATACAGTAACACTTTGTATTCCGGACAAAAAAATGAAATGCTTGCCACATTTCTTTGCAGTATTACTTTAGTGCCTTGTTGCAAACAGGATGCATGTTTTGGAATATTTTTTATTCTGTACAGGCTTCCTTATTTTCACTCTGTTAATTCGGTTAATATTGTGGAGTAACTACAATGTTATTGATCCATCCTACAGTTTTCTCCAATCACAGCCATTAAACTCTGTCACTGTTTTAAAGTCACCATTGATCTCATGGTAAAATCCCTGAGCAGTTTCCTTCATCTCCGGTAATTGAGTTAGGAAGGACGCCTGATGTGACCACCATTTGACTCAAGCAGTGTGACACATCTCCTCGCATAGAGTTGATCAGGCTGTTGATTGTGGCCTGTGCAATGTTGTCCACTCCTCTTCAATGGCTGTACAAAGTAGAAATGCTCAATAACAGGGATGCAAACAAATTTGTGCTCAAAATTTGAGAGAAATACGCTTTTTGTGCATATGGAACATTTCTGGAATCGTTTATTTCAGCTCATGAAACATGGAACCAACTCTTTACATGTTGCGTTTCTATTTTAGTTCTGTATAAATCACTGCGACCCTTAACCAAGCTGCAGTCAGTTTTAGAATGGATGGCTAGCAATAAGCTAGTCCTAAATATATAAAAAAACTAAAAGCATTGTATTTGGGGCAAATCACTTGATAAACTCTAAACCTCGTCTAAATCTTGTGGCAATTGACCAAGTTGAGGAGACTAAACTGCTTAGTGTAACACTAGATTGTAAACTAACATGGTCAAAACATATTGATTAAATCAAATCAGATTGTATTTGTCACGCGCGCTGAATACAACAGGTGTAGACTTTACCATGAACTGCTTACTGATGAGCCCTGTCCCAACAATGTAGAGTTAAGAAAAATGTGATGAATAAAAAAAGGAAATAGTAAAACAATAAAATAACAATAACAAAGCTATATACAATGAGTCAATGTGCAGGGGTATGAGGTAGTTAAGGTAATTGAGGTAATATGTTCATATAGGTAGGGGTAAAAGTGTCTAGGCAATCAGGATAGATAATAAACAGAGTAGCAGCAGCATACATGAAGTGTGTGAAAACATGTCTGTGTAAGTGTGTGTGTGTGTGGCGTCAATATGCATGTGTGTGTGTGTTTTGTGTGTGTGAGCATATGTAATGTGTGTGTTTGTTTGTTTGTATGTGTATGTGTGTTGGAGTGTCAGTGTAGTATGTGTGAGTGTGTGGGTAGAGTCCAGTGAGTGTGGGGCCTCCCGAGTGGTGCAGTGGTGTAAGGCCGGGTAGCCTTTGGATTAACTGTTCAGAAGTCTCATGTCTTTGGGGTAGAAGCTGTTCAAGAGCCTTTTGGTCTCAAACTTGGTGCTCCGGCACCGCTTGCCATGCGGTAGCTGGGAGAACAGTCTATGACCTGGGTCTTTAAAAAAATGTATGGTCTCCCTGACACCGCCTGGTATAGAGGTCCTGGATGGCAGGGAGCTCGACCCCAGTTATCTACATGGCCGTACGCACTACCCTATGTAGCAACTTACGGTCGGAAGCCAAGCAGTTGCCACACCAAGCGGTGATGCAGCCACACACAAGGGGTAACCCAGACACATCACAGAGGCTATAAAGCTGAAGCATCCGTTTAGAATGTTTTCTCACAACCAAATATGATAATGAGAGGAAGTCCAGTCGTGGGTAGTGGGAGAGGATGGAACTAGTTTTCTAATTCTGCTAATTTTCTCATCGATGAAACATCTGATCTCAATACATTTTTCTGTTCCCAAAACTAGAATCTGTTATGAACACAGTGCACAACACAACTGTGAAAAGGTTCTGAGGACGTCACAAAATGCCTTCATCAGTGCTCATCAAAAAACAATGGCGCAGTACTGGGCTTGAATTCATCAGGCTCAGTCAGTGCTCACTGCTTAGACCACTGCACCACAGCAGTTCACAATTGTTATGCAAGCAGGGAGAGTAGGTAATGATACTTAATGGAAACAGCGCATTGTTTTTAATTTAAAGCCTGGCCCTGTATATAGTATGCTTACCTACTTTCTCGTGTTCTTATTTATTTATTATGGTTTTTTTTGTATTACGTTGTTATTAAGTACTGCATTGTTGGGTTCAGAGCTAGAAAAAAATGAATTTCACTATACTTGTGCACATGACATTAAAACTTGAACTTGAAACACACCCACACATTGTAATATTGTAGTATTAAACTGTTGTAATATTGTACATTTTGTATTATACATTTGTAACGGTGGAGCAGTGTGAATTAATATAGTGCACAATTACTGGGGTGATGTTTTGTTTTGTTGTGATGTTTGTTTGTTGTGATGTGTTGTTTTGTTGTGAAGTATTGGTTTGTTGTGATGTGTTGTTTTGTTGTGTTGGTTTGTTGTGATGTGTTGTTTTGTTGGTATGTGTTGGTTTGTTGTGATGTGTTGGTTTGTTGGGATGTGTTGGTTTGTTGGGATGTGTTTTTTTGTGATGTGTTGTTTTGTTCCTGTTTGGACCCCATGAAGAGTGGTGCCTGCCCAGCTTCTCGTTTGATGATTTTTGCAATTGCTGGTGATTTTGGGATTAATCTGGGATGTTGTTCTGTATGTTTTTGTTTTACAGTATTTTGTGTTGTACCTGGCCTACAGAGGGCTGAATAGGTGTAGACTGGTCCCTCTGATTGGCTGGCCTGAGAAAAGCAGCTGATTAGGCCCACAGAAGTACTGTAAAGGTCATGTTTTATCCAATCAGGGTCGGAAAGGATTTGTCAATTATCATTTCCAGCAAAATGTTAACAATGGCAGTGAAAAATAGACTTGCAGAATGACAGAATTAAACATAGTTGTCAGGTGAGTTTGAAAGATGACTTTTGCAATAGCTGATCTCTGAAGGAATTCCTTCTTTCCTTCGCCAGTAGAGCTGACTCTGTGATATTCTGGTCTCCAGGCCCTGAAGCGTCCTCATTGTTATTGCGCCAGATGAGGGATTGTGAGGGAAGCCTGCTTGAGCTCATTAATCTTAATTAAAGTTGCAGTGGATCACACAAGTCTCTTACTCAGACAGATCTGGAACAAGCCTCAGACTTCCCAGGTAGACTTCAGATACACAAGTGTTCATCACACACCTATTTACTTTAATCCACAGTGACCGTGTTGCTGTACATATGCATTTACGTGACTGGATAACATTGCAACACAATGTTTTCCTTTTAGTGTCAGACTGTATATGGATATGAAAGAAATATACATTACTCAAATGTACAACCATGCCCATCATAACATTTCTATGAAGTTGCATTTAACATACTGTAATATTAAAAGTGTGGGTGGCTCAGGAGACCTGATTAGCAAAATATTTCTTAAAATAATAATCAAACTAGGGGCTGTGTAAGTACAAAATATCTTATAGAAACAGATTGGAGACGAGTGTTGATTGCAATGTTTTCACATTCATCCATCATTGAATCCATTACCGGATTCCATTTTCTACACAGAGGTCAGCCTGTAAGCCCATACGTCTGAGGGATGTTGATAGTCATAAATCAATAGGTGTTTTTTTCCTGAGGTTTTGTAAAACATGTAGGGCACTGTAACTGGCCATAATGAAATTCCCTCTTTCAAAGTGGGCTCACTCTGATCAACACACAATGTTTTGTTATAGCTTCTGTCTTTTCAGAAAATAGTCAAGTCAACTTGCAATAGGTAACATATATCAGTCATGTTTATATTTAGTGTCTATTTATAAATATATATAATCTGTATTTATTTATTTACCCTATTACACTAATGAAAAATAAACAAACTTTCATAACCTTGTCGTGTCAATATCATTAAGATAACATGACACTTGTCATAACAAGGCAATGTGATTTAATGACAAGTAGGCATAGCAATACTGTCATGATGCATGGAATGGTAACACTTTTTTATTAAATTTTTTTAAGCTCAGCATCCAAGTTCAGGACAGATACCATGACTGAGGAATGGTCACCTGTGAGTGGAAGATTAGGAGTGTTGTGGCATAGCAGTCCACTCCACATACAAGAACTTCCCTTGTTAATAACCCCTGCGCCATGTGTTTTATTCAGTCTTCTTGACAATTTCTCTAATTAGTCTGAGGAAAATAACAGAGAAATTAGGTGTGACCTGTAATTGCTTTCAGATTTGGCCCAATACTCTTTCACCACTTCTAATAGTAATGAGGCCTTGGGTTGTGACTTCCACAATGACACAGTGTTTACGTAACAGGACTAGCAAAACCAATTTACCTGAAATGTAACATAACTGCAACCAGCTGCATCTTTAAATGGGCCATATCAAGACCACCATACCAGTGCATTAGTTTAATCCTGACAACTGATGATGAATTAAAAGTTACAAAATATGGAATCTGTTTATGATTGTGTTTGTGTGCCATGGTAAATTAAGTACTTATAGAACTATATCATAACACAAAACACACAGCAGAATAATCGTTTAACTCGCTTTGATCAAAGAGAGCTTGACCCAAAGTATTTTAGGCATCCTCAATTAGAGAGTCTTGCAGTGTAATTATTTTAGGGATACTTTTTAGTTTATGGAACGCATCATCTACAACGCAGCCTTAGTGATCCGATCATTCATTGGTGCATTCAGGTAATGTCATCTGAAAAAGGATGTTGGAACCATTTGGGACAGCATTTGATATTTCCTTTTCTCATTGCATCTGGCAGTACCTATGGTGCTGTCTAACCCTGCACCTCTCTCCCAGTGGAACAGACATTGAACTCTGTGCTGTAGTGTTTGTAATTAAAGATGCAGTGGAGCATCCTGGTGGGCATATCAAAGTGTAAGCTGCACTTGCACTTGACTGGTCCCTGCCTGTTGTTGCTTTTGGCTGGATGATACAAGGCACATTTTGGTGCATACTAAATTTAGTCTCTCATTTGCATTAGGTATTGAACAATCTCTGCCATTTTTTATCCTTGTGATTCTTGTGTCTCCTGAGATGTGTGTAGGGAACTAATTCTAATGTCTACTATAGCAAATGAAGCAAGATACATGTTAAATATACCAATTAATGCAAAGTAAAGCTATATGTTACCTAAAGCTCCTTCAAGAAAAACAATACACAGTTGATGACTGCACTTAACATACCAACCCAAGACATACAGCCCTAAACGCTAGCTACAGTACTTACTTCATCTCAATCAATATATTATAGATGATACGCAATACATGCAATATGAACAGATTATTTATAATGTATATGTCTTTACAACAATCCTAAGCATTACTGAGTCCACTACATTTGTTGAGAGCTTTTAACTCAACATATAAATCACTCAGTTCCTGTATGACACTCAACTCACTTTTATTGTCACACAAATGTGTCACACTAAAAGACAGCAGCAGAAACATTGAGCTCATGTTATTATACTAAAGAAAATCATGTAAAACCAGAGGGGTAAAGTAACTCATTACAAATACTCTCATTATTGTAATTTTGTACATTTTCTGAGTACTTTTTTGTAATGTTACTTCAGCTTGAGTAAAATTGTATTAAAGTAACAGTCCTTCTAGTTGAGTAGGATATTTCAGCACTGGTGAGTGAGTGAAAGGGTGAGTTAGAGGGAGGGAGTGAGTGAGGGAGTGAGGGAAAGAGGGAGTGAGTGAGGGAAAGAGTGTGAATGGGTGAGTGAATGAGCTGGTCAGCTTGTCCCATGGACAAGTAAAAAGTAACAGAAGGGTGAATGAGGGATTGAATGGGTGGAAGAATTAGACATGCTTATTTCTGGAGTCTTAAGTATATTGAAGTCTGGCAACTTTATTGTTTATGCAAATAAAATTGTTAATGTTCCAATGTTAATAGTATATTTTTGACAAATCTGTCATTTTTTTTTACATACAGATGTGCCTTGATGCAACTCATAAAATAAATGAACTTAGTTCCTACTGTACATTCATTACTTATCTTCCTTCTCCTTTTTAATGCATGAAAAAAATAATGTGTCACACCATTTCATTAAAGTACTTCTACTTGTGTAGGATATTTCAGTGCTCTTTCCACCCTTGTGTAAAACATCATCAGCTGGCATCTATTTCAGCAGTGCGTGTGATACTCTACACTCGAAATGCTTGTGTCTGCCAACAGGTTATACACCTTATTGATGGAGAGATGTTGACAGTGGATTGAATTAAATCTTAATTTGGTGTAAATCCATATTGTCACTCTTATGTTATTGGGATTCATGTTGTGTGTGGCGAGGCATGTGTTTATGGAGGCTTAATTTCCTCTGTCTGAAGGTGTAGGATATATTTTCCATTTCTCCTCCAGCATTACTCAAGATCAATAACCACATTTCCTTACAGAAAATATGACAAATGTGTTTCCAAATGTCCATATACATTTAGGTAAAATACTATTGATCCATAATGTCACGTTGCATAAGGATGGGAGACAGGCGCAGGAATACATAATAGTTTTTTAAAATTCTTGACCCAAAACAAAAGAGCGAGGTGTAACCTCTAATATAGTTAACGTAGACCTCCGGAGCTGGTGAACGGAATGAGAGCAGCAGTACCGGGGGAATCCGTGACACATAAGCCTGTCTGTCACAAAACAATACAAAAGAGACATTCACAAAAATTGTATGCAGCCCTGGGTCGTGATCAGCTGATTAACATTATTGACTCCATTGGGGGTACGTACTGTAGCTACTGTTCGCTGACGACACGACAGTATTAGGCCAACAGGGAGGAGATAGGCACTCTGATGGTGTGGTGCCGGGTAAACAACCTCTCCCTCAACGTCAGAAAAACAAAGGAGCTGATTGTGGACTTCAGGAGGAACTAAGCTGGGACCGCCCTCATAAACGGGGCCGCCGAGGAGTTGAAATGGTCAAACCACACAGACACCGTGGTGAAGAAGGCATGACAGTGACTCTTTAACCTCTGGAGGCTGAAGAAATTTGGCCTGTCCCCGAGGGCCCTCACAGTGTTCTAGAGGAGCACCATCGAGAGCATACTGTTGGGCCGCATCACAGTCTGGTACGGCATCTCCACCGACGCTAGCACAACAGAGGGTGGTCGGCTCAACTCACCATTGGGTGCACACTGCCTGCCCTCCAGGACACCTACAACACAAATTGTCACAGGAAGGCCAAGAAGATTATCAAGATGACGTATCGATCCAAGATGGCGTAGCAACAAGACGTGTTTGTTTTTGTCCCATTATTGTTCCGTGTAAATATTCAGCTTTTTTCATTTTTTCTGTATACATTTCAATCTCTTTTTCAATTTTTAAATTAAATATACCTTCCTGCAACCCGCCTCACCCAACGTGGTACGGATCAGCAATTTTTTTTAGACCTTATAACCGGAACCTCCATCAGAAGCCAGCAGGCGAATTACCTACTAGCCATTTAATCATTGTTAGACACTGCTAGCAGTCTGTACCTTTAGCACAGACACCAGCTGCTTTAGCCCGGATAATATCTGCAGTCTGCACAGCGTGATATCAGCCCGGAGCATATCAGATTGCTTTTTTCCCCCACTACATCACCGGATTCCTGCCGCAAGCTCTGGACCATTATACCGGATCATCACAGCTAGCTAGCTACTACCGAGTGGCTATCGCCCTTGTCCAGAAGCAAGCACCAGTTAGCCTCAAGCTATGCCCATTCCCCTGGCTAGCAAAGAAAGTACACCAACTACAACACCTCACGACTGGTCTGCTGACGTATTTCAGCCGATATGCTCTCAACCAGCCTCTGCGTCGTTGATGTCGGTGAGGACCCAGCTACTATCCCCGGCCTGATAGCTCTCTGAGCGCCGTGTCTCCCGCTCGCCTAGCGTAGCGACGACTGCCGAGATGCTCCCTGTTTCGTCCATTGCTGCTTATTGGACCCTATGATCACTCGGATACACAGCTGATGCCTACTGGACTGTTCATTAACACGGTACTTCATCTTGTTTATCTGTCAGCCGCAGCCTCGAACTCAGGCCCTGTGTGTAGCTAACTGACCCTTTCTGTCCATTCATCACCATTTACCTGTTGTTGTTGTCTTAGCTGTTTACCCGTTTTTGTCTTAGCCCTCCCAATAAACACCTGTGATTGCTTTATGCATCCCTCTAATGTCAATATGCCTTGTATACTGTTGTTTAGGGTAGCTCTCATTGTTTTGTTTTACTGCGGAGCCCCTAGTCCCGATCTAAATGCCTCGGTTAGCTACCTTGCCACACCCCCCACATATGTGGAGACCGCACCTAGCTTCCAGAGATGCAGCCTCTCTCATCATCACCCAATGCCTAGGTTTACCTCCACTGTACTCGCACCCTACCATGCCCTTGTCTGTGCATTATACCCTGAATCTATCCTACCACGCCCAGAAGTCTGCTCCTTTTACACTCTGTTCCGAACGCACTAGACGACCAGTTCTTATAGCCTTTAGCCGTACCCTTACGCTACTCCTCCTCTATTCCTCTGGGGATGTAGAGGTAAACCCAGGCCCTGTGTGTCCCCAGGCTCTCTCATTTGTTGACTTCTGTAACCGGAAAAGCCTTGGGTTCATGCATGTTAACATAAGAAGCCTCCTCCCTAAGTTTGCTTTATTCACTGATTTAGCACACTCCGCCAACCCTGAAATTTCCATCCCTATTTACAACATTTTCCGTCAAGATAGAACTGCTAAAGGGGGCGGGGTTGCAATCTACTGTAGAGATAGCCTGCAGAGTTCTGTCCTACTATCCAGGTCTATGCCCAAACAGTTCGAGCTACTACTTTTAAAAATCCATCTCTCCAGAAACAAGTCTCTCACTGTTGCCGCTTGTTACAGACCTCCCTCAGCTTCCAGCTGTGCCCTGGACACCACATGTGAATTGATTGCCCCACATCTATCTTCAGAGTTCGTACTGTTAGGTGACATAAACTGGGATATACTTAACACCCCGGCCGTCCTACAATCAAAGCTAGATGCCCTCAATCTCACACAAATTATCAAGGAACCTACCAGGTTCAACCCCAAATCCATAAACATGGGCACCCTCATAGATATCATCCTGACAACTTGCCCTCTAAATACACCTCTGCTGTTTTCAACCAGGATCTCAGTGATCACTGCCTCATTGCCTGCGTCCGTTATGGGTCCGCGGTCAAACAACCACCCCTCATCACTTGCAAATGCTCCCTAAAACACTTCTGCGAGCAGGCCTTTCTAATCGACTTGGAAGGATATTGACCTCATCCCGTCAGCATAGGATATCTGTTTTTTCTTCAAAAGTGCCTTCCTCACCATCTTAAATAAGTATACCCTTTAAAAAAATTCAGAACTACGACCAGATATAACCCTTGGTTCATTCTAGACTTGACTGCCCTTGACCAGCACAAAAACCTCCTGTGGCGCATTGCACTGGCTTCGAATAGTCCCCGCGATATGTAACTTTTCAGGGAAGTCCGGAACCAATATACACAGTCAGTTAGGAAAGCAAAGGCTAGCTTTTCAAATAGAAATTTGCATCCAGCAGCACCAATTCCAAAAGGTTTTGGGACACTGTCAAGTCCATGGAGAATAAAAGCACCTCCTCTTAGCTACCCACTGCACTGAAGCTAGGAAACACTGTCACCACCAATAAATCCACGATAATCGGTCATTTCAATAAGCATTTCTCTACGGCTGGCCACGCTTTCCACCTGGCTACCCAAACCCCGGCCAACAGCTCTGCACCCCCCGCAGCAACTGGCCCAAACCCCCCAGCTTCTCCTTCACCCAAATTCAGACAGCTGATGTCCTGAAAGAGCTGCAGAATCTGGATTCCTACAAATCAGCTGGGCTTGACAATCTGGACCCTCTCTTCCTAAAATTATCCGCCGTCATTGTTGCAACCCCTATTACTAGTCTGTTCAACCTCTCTTTCGTATCGTCTGAGATTCCTAAAGATTGGAAAGCGGCCGTGGTCATCCCCCTCTTCAAAGGGGGAGACACTCTAGACCCAAACTGTTACAGACCTATATCCATCCTGCCATGCTTTTCTAAAGTCCTCGAAAGCCAAGTGAACAAACAGATCACCGACCATCTCGAATCCCACCGTACCTTCTCCGCTATGAAATCCGGTTTCCGAGCTGGCCTCAGGCGCGCTCAAGGTCCTAAACGATATCATAACCACCATCGATAAAAAACAGTACTGTGCAGCCGTTTTCATCGACCTGGCCAAGGCTTTCGACTCTATCAATCACCACATTCTTATCAGCAGACTCAACAGCCTTGGTTTCTCTAATGACTGCCTCGCCTGGTTCACCAACTACTTCTCAGATAGAATTCAGTGTGTCAAATCGGAGGGCCTGTTGTCCGGACCTCTGGCAGTCTCTATGGGGGTGCCACAGGGTTCAATTCTCGGGCCGACTCTTTTCTCTGTATATATCAATGATGTCGCTCTTGCTGCGGGTGATTCTTTGATCCACCTCTACATCTGGCCCTTCTTTGGACACTGTGTTAACAAACCTCCAAACGAGCATCGATTTTCTATGGGGTTGAGATCTGGAGACTGGCTAGGCCACTCCAGGACCTTGAAATGCTTCTTACGAAGCCACTCCTTCGTTGCCCGGGCGGTGTGTTTGGGATCATTGTCATGCTGAAAGACCCAGCCACGTTTCATCTTCAATGCCCTTGCTGATGGTAGGCTTTGTTACTTTGGTCCCAGCTCTCTGCAGGTCATTCACTAGGTCCCCCCGTGTGGTTCTGGGATTTTTGCTCACCGTTCTTGTGATCATTTTGACCCCACGGGGTGAGATCTTGCGTGGAGCCCCAGATCGAGGGAGATTATCAGTGGTCTTGTATGTCTTCCATTTCCTAATAATTGCTCCCACAGTTGATTTCTTCAAACCAAGCTGCTTACCTATTGCAGATTCAGTCTTCCCAGCCTGGTGCAGGTCTACAATTTTGTTTCTGGTGTCCTTTGACAGCTCTTTGGTCTTGGCCATAGTGGAGTTTGGAGTGTGACTGTTTGAGGTTGTGGACAGGTGTCTTTTATACTGATAACAAGTTCAAACAGGTGCCATTAATACAGGTAACGAGTGGAGGACAGAGGAGCCTCTCTGGGATAGATGGGACGCTTGCGTCCCAACAGCCATGTCAAAATGTAGAGCGCCAAATTCAAAAAAATTATATAAAATTAAACTTGATTAAATCACACATATAAGATATCAAATTAAAGCTACACTCGTTGTGAATCCAGCCAACATGTCAGATTTCAAAAAGGCTTTTCGGCGAAAGCAAACGATGCTATTATCTGAGGATACACCATAGTAAACAGAGAGAGAAGCATATTTCAACCATGCCGGCGCTACTCAAAACGCAGAAATAAAATATAAAAAACGCATTACCTTTTATGAGATTCTTTTGTTGGCACTCCAATATGTCCCATAAACATCACAAGTGGTCCTTTAGTTCGATTAATTCCGTCCATATATATCCAAATTGTCCATTTATTTGGCGCCGTTGTACCAGGAAAAACAGCGTTCAATTTGAGCAAAATCACGACACAATATCTAACAAAAAATTACCTCTAAACTTTGCCAAAACATTTCAAAGTACTTTTGTAATACAGCTTAAGGTATTTGTAAACGTTAATAATCGATCAAATTGAAGACAGGTCAATCTGTTTTCAATACAGGATATCAACAAACTCACGGAACATTTCATTTCTTGCCCAAATCTCAAACATAAACAAACGACGTCACTCCACTTCCGGGTTAATATCGTTTTCACCTCACTATGAAAAAACCTTAACCATTTTCCATACAATGGCGACATCCAGTGGAAGCAGTAGAAACTGCGCATTTACTGATTAGAATTCTGGTTTGCCCAACACAATCCATTGAACATAGAGGAACTGAACAATAAAAAAGTTAGTCCTCAGGGTTTTGACTGCTATATAAGTTCTGTTATACTTACAGATATGATTCAAACTGTTTTAGAAACTTCAGAGTGTTTTCTATCCAAATCTACTAATTATATGCATATCTTATATTCTGGGGATGAGTAGCACGAAGTTGAAATTGCGCACGCTATTTTTCCCTAAGTGAAAACTCTGCACCCTATCCTAGAGAAGTTAAAGAAGGAGTTACAGGTCTGTGAGAGCCAGAAATCTTGCTTGTTTGTAGGTGACCAAATACTTATTTTCCACCATAATTTGCAAATAAATTTATTAAAAATCCTACAATGTGATTTTCTGGATTTTTTTTCTCATTTTGTCTGTCATAGTTTAAGTGTACCTATGATGAAAATTACAGGCCTCTCTCATCTTTTTAAGTGGGTGAACTTGCACAATTGGTGGCTGACTAAATACTTTTTTGCCCCACTGTAAATATGAACTTTATCGAACAAAACATATATGTATTGTGTAACATGAAGTCCTATGAGTGTCATCTGATGAAGATCATCAAAGGTTAGTGACTAATTTTATCTCTGTTTCTGCTTTTTGTGACTCCTGTCTTTGGCTGGAAAAATGGCTGTGTTTTTCTGTGATTTTGCGGTGGCCTAACATAATCGTTTGTGATGATTTCGCTTTAAAGCCTTTTTGAAATTGGACACTGTGGTGGGATTAATAAGAAGTGTATCTTTAAAATGGTGTGAAATACTTGTATGCGTGAGGAATTTTAATTATGATATTTCTGTTGTTTGAATTTGGCGCCCTGCACTTTCACTGGCTGTTGTCATATCGATCCCGTTAACGAGATTGCAGCCATAAGTAGTTTAAACATCTCCAATCCTATTTCGCAACAAAGCCTCCTTCAATCATGCTGCTAAACATACCCTCATAAAACTGACTATCCTACCGATCCTTGACTTCGGCGATATTATTTACAAAATAGCCTCCAACACTCTACTCAGCAAATTAGATGTAGTCTATCACAGTGCCATCCGTTTTGTCACCAAAGCCCCATATAGTACCCACTATTGCAACCTCCAGGTCATCTATAACTCTTTGCTAGGTAAAACCCTGCCTTATCTCAGCTGACTGGTCACCATAGCAACACTCACCCGTAGCATGCGCTCCAGCAGGTATATTTCACTTATTCCATGTGTAACTCTGTGTTGTTGTTTGTGTTGAATTGCTATGCTTTATCTTGGCCAGGTCGCAGTTGCAAATGAGAACTTGTTCTCAACTAGCCTACCTGGTTAAATAAAGGTGAAAAAAACAAACGTATATCTTCCTCACTAACTTCAAGCATCAGCTGTCAGAGCAGCTTACCGATCGCTGCAGCTGTACACAGCCCATACGTAAATAGCCCATCCAACCTACCTCATCCCCATATTTGTTTTTTGTTTTTTCTGTTCTTTTGCACATCAGTATTTCTACTTATCTATCACTCTAGTGTTAATTGCTATATTGTAATTACTTCGCCACTATGGCCTATGTATTGCCTTACCTCCTTACTTAATTTGCACACACTGTATACAGATTTTCTATTGTGTTATTGACTGTACGTTTGTTTATCCCATGTGTAACTCCGTGTTGTTGTTTTTGTCGCACCACTTTGCTTTATCTTGGCCAGGTCGCAGTTGTAAATGAGAACTTGTTCTCAACTGGCCTACCTGGTTAAATAAAGGTTCAAAAAGGGATCTAGCCACCCGATCCACTGCCTGTTCTCCCCACTTCCATCACTCAGACGCGGGCAGTACAAGAGCATCATGGCTAAAACTAACAGACTGGCCAATAGTTTCTACCCCCAGACCATCAGGCCACCAATAGTCATCTACCTGCCCCCCCCCCCTTGCTCCCTCAATGGACATTTTAAAGAGTCAGGGTAAAGCAATACCTGCTTCAAGTTACCTTTTTGCCTTTCAAAGAAACACTTAAAAATGCAGCTAAAAATGAGGCAGTCAGGAGTCTCCCACAGGATGTCTGTATCAAGTGGAGCAATTTTGTTGCTTTATGCACTGGTCACAGCTCACTGACCCTGCTATTGCTATACTTCACTGGACTTGGACAAAATGAATGACTAGGTGGTGTGTTAAAAGATAAATCCCTTGTTCTCGGACTCAGACTGTAGGGTCCCTGCTCAATGTGATGTGAAAGTAGATGGTATCCACTTGCAGTACCAGTTGATGGTGAATTTCACCTTTTTTAGCAATAATGTGCACTGGCACCTTATCGTATTTGTTGTATTGTTTTGATTAGTTTGGCTCCTGTGCCTGGCATTTATGAGTGTGTGTGCATAACTTTAACCCATGCTCATGCAATTTGCAAAGTTATTATAATATCCAATCCCCAGGAAGACAATGACATAATAATTCAACAAAACAAATTATGCAAACACTTCAAACCTTCACATCTACTTACTCTTTAAATCTTTTATGTTTATTTATTCATACCATCTGATTAGAATTTATTAGACCCATCCCCCTTCACTTCTGAGATGCTGTCAAGACTTTGACATAAATGGTTTAGTCTGTGAGCTAATTGGGCACCTGACCAGTGATATTCAGCAGCACTGTCTGGGCAGTTCAGATGTCAACACCCCCGTCTTGAGGTAACAATTTAAATAGCACACTGCAACATTTCTACCTAATGATAGCAGGTACCTCTCCATTACATCAACAAGTAGGATAATTAGCACTATTAAGGCTGTCATTTGTTTCCAGAATAGACTGCAATTATTTGATTGGCTGGCCTGTAGGTTGTTTTAGATACCAACGGTCAGATATAATAGAACAACCCTAGTTATATTTAAATTAAAGAATAGAAGCAAACGTATTCTAACATCATATATAAACACATAGGCTGGACAAGCAGAGGTCTTTGAAGTTAATTTCTAAATGTGGTGTTTTTTTAAAAGGACTGGACAAACAGATCAGTCATCATTGCATAATTGCAACACATCTCACTTTGAACATTATCAAACATGGCAAAATCATCCACGGTCAGAGAAAAAAGGTCAGACTTTGTCTGGAGCAAAAATCTTTGACTTGCTCTTTAAAGTCATTGGTAAAAAAAAATTGAATGAAATGAAACAAACGGGAAAGGTCATTTTTTTCTCCCCTGAGCCAATTATTTGACATTTCATCAAGTCTGGCCTGTCCAGTGCTCTCTTATTTATATATATATTTATTTCATCTGAGGGTCAGTTCAGGGGAGGAAGACGGATGTAGAGCGGTGCAGATAGGAGTGATGCCATCAGAGGCTTTTAACCTCTGAGTAAATGGATTCATAGAGGGAGAATGAGTGGGGATCAGGGGAAGTGCTGAACCTGAGTACCCTACCAAGGCCCGCTAAGTATCCCACTGAGGGCCACTCGGAATCTGCAAGGAGCAGAAAGAGAAAGGCCTCACACCTGAGACACGATTTGTATCAATCCAGGGTATTAGTGTACATTTGCAATCCCACTGGTGCAGACTAAGATTTTCCAGACACCACCTTTTCTTAGAAGTAATTCTCACTCATTTGACAACTAAGCTCTTGCCTGTGAATAAAGTGAAGGACTATTTATTTAATCTACAGTATGTGCATCATATTCTAGACTATTTTAATAGGGGTTTGTATAATATACATTTTCTGTGAACTTCTCTGGATTATAAATTGTGAGATTGCATCACTTTTTGAGATGAACAAGATATGCTTGTGCATTTCATTACAGTAAATGGAGCTTGCTGTATGAATGAGAATGGGAAATCCATCCAGCTTTTTATGAGAGTATCACAATAGATAACAAAGAAAGTAAATAATGCAATAAGGGTTAGATTAAATTGAGCCTTAAAGGGATACTTCGGGACTTTGGCAATGAGGCCATTTATCTACTTCCCCAGATTCAGATGAACTCATGGAAACCATTTGTATGTCTCTGTGTTAAGTATGAAAGAAGTTAGAGGTAGATTCGCTATCCAATGCTAACTAGAGTTAGCATGACTTCCAGCCATTGCGCTAACGCCAGTTAGCAACTGCGCTAGCGCTAGTTAGCAACTTCCTTCAAACTGCATGCAGAAACATAAAAATGGTATCCACGAGTACATCTGACTCTGGGGAAGTAGCTAAAGGGCCTCATTGCCAAAATCCCAAAGTATCCCTTTAATCTCTCCTTTTCTAATAACTGGCACAATGATGAACAATGAACTGGTCCAATATCCTCCCCTCACCTCTAATAATACCTCACAGCAGTACAGTTGCTTACTTTGAACAAACATAGGAGCATGAAATAGCTGGACAAAATGTAATCATGACATGGATTGGATATGTACGGTAGGGCACTCTTTGTATCATAATGGCATACATGGAAAGATACTTCCACAACTAAGTGTGAAAGAATGCTGGGAGAAGGATAGAGCTCAGGCAGCCAGGGGCGAACCCTAAAAACTGCTTATGTCATTGTATTGGGTTTCCATTGTAGGGGGGATGGTGGTTGGCCAGTGGCAGCATTCTTGTTCGCTCTGTCTCTCAGTCAGTGTTCACGGTCTGGTAGGACTGCTGACAGAGCAGAGCCATGCCAGCGAGCCAGCGGCGCCTCCACGGCGGCTAGGGCATCGAATGACAACAGCTCTTTAGCCCATTCAGCCCAATGTACCCAGGAATGAAGCCTCAATGGATCAATTGACCCATGTACTGTTGCAGAACAGGACCAACAGGGTGCATGGACACTGACTCTGACAGACAGGTCAGAATCCGACTCAACACACTGGATGTATTCAGAAGAATACACCAGGGAATCTGGGATGTATTCACAAGAATAAGTATTCAAAGAGGTGCATTTGGGAAAGGCGGTATTACAGTGCATATCCCTGTGGGGTAGTACAGACATGAAGAATGTCATCAATGAGAGGCCCATGACCCACTTCTAAATCTAGACATTCATTTGTCTAATTTCTGATGAATTCAGTTTTTCATTTCTGAATTGAAGAATTGTTTGTTTTCACAATGTTGTATCTGTGGATACATGCAGCATGTTCCATATTCATAATATGTACTAAAACCAATTTTAAATTGTTTAAACCCATCGCTATTAATAACAGCATTCCATTGGCCTACATTTCAATGGGAAACAGTCTAATTGTCAGCTGGCACAACATACTTTAGAATGGCTTCCTAATGAATATGCTGAGAGCTAAATCAATTATTTAATCAGGCAACCCATCCTGAAATCTGTTCAGCCATGCTAAAATACATTAATAATGAATTAGATATGCACTCACCTAACATAGCCAAGTGAAGCATAGTTTATGGGAATGCAACAGGTCAGGAATGACATGATTTGTGATACTGGACTTTTCCCTCTGTTAGGCTTCTAGGCCTATGAAATACCTGAGGCATACAGAGACACACACGTGCATGTTTACATACACATATGGGCAATCACATTATATAATGAATGTGTTTGTCAGGGAATGCAGTAATTAGCAGATAACAAGATGAGTAATTGTTCCCAAGATACTGTACAACTCCTCCACAGATCCAAAGGACAATCAGACTGGTTATCTTTGAGAAGATAGAAAAATAACTGTTGGTAGCATAGAGGCTGTACTAATTATAAAAATGCCACAATAAATTATTGATTATATTAATAGCTATATATTAATAGCATCTATTTCCTGTGTTTGAGGGGTGCAAAATCCACTTAAATCTCACTGGATTGATTGCTTTCATTTTACTCTTGTGACTTTTTCATACTCTTGTTTGTGCCTGTTATTGACACACGTGGAATTATGTAACAGAATGTGACAACAGTAGTTAATGAGGCAGTCTAGAAAGCGCAGGTGAGTGCAGGGTAGACAGAGCAAGTGTTTGATGGTTGTCCCCACCCTTTACGTTAATTGATTAATATATCCAAATACAGCCAGTGTATTTATGCAAATTAGGCACACATAATTGTATTTATTTTTAACACAAAAAATATATATAAAAAAATACCTGATACAATAACAAAATGTATATACAGTATATGAGTGCATATTATTTTATTTGAATACCTCAATTCCCACTAAAATCCTTGAACTGTCATTGACAATAAAATGTTTAATGTGCTGTAATTCAGTCAATTTTGGATGAATTATAAACATTTATTAAAATGCATTGATTATAATTGTTTTTAAAACCTTTTACCAATTGTTATGACCATTGTGAGATTATACCCAAAATGTATTGTTTAGAGGTGTAAGAAATGTAACAGATCTGTGTTCATATTTATGTTTCATGTATGCTTATTAAAAGCCTCCTAATCCTAACTACCCATTCAGATGGTCAGATAGCGAACAGTCTTCTGAATGAACGCGTAAAGATTCAAATCAATGCCACCCCTATACAATTCAACCTTTCCCATCTGTTCTGCATCATCTGATAAATATCATCAGAGAAATAGAGCACTGTCCTAATTTATTCTGGTCCGACCTGCCACTTCTACTTGCAACTGCAAGTCTCTTACAGGCACTGGTGAAATAGATGTTGAATCAGCCATTTAAATGTTTTCCCATTTGACTCAATTGAATCTACTTTCAGTTGTGGAACTGGCTGAGATTTGACCACAAGTGTTTGAATGCAAGAGCAGTGGTCAACTGCTCCTATAGAATCTATCATGTGGTCTCCTTCAAAGGTAAGGTGTTGTGCCTCTCAATTTCAGCAGCATTTTCACCCATGCCTCTCAGATGTGACACCATGGAGACTCCATTAAGAAACACTACTGTAGAGGGAAGAGGAAAATAGAAACGCCATTCCCAATGGGCATAAACTGGTTGAATCAACACCATCATAAAAAAACAATAGGCTGGGCAGCACATCCTACTGGAGAATTTACAATATGCCTAGAATTTCAAGCTCTGATTGATTTCAAATGTAATTATATTCAGTAATGTTGAATTGTGTTTGGTTCACGTCCACATCTCAACCAAAAATCTAAGTTAAAGTATAGGACTAAAACAAATCAAACTTTATTTAAAGTGCATTTAAAGTTTGATTTGATTAGATTTAGTCCTATGTTTAACTTAGCTTTTTGGTTGAGATTGAGACGTGAATCCAACATGTCAATTATTAATATGTAGACAAACTGGAATTAAATCCAGACTAAGTCAGTGGCACAGATGGAACTTTCCAAGCAGAAGATACATGTTGATATTTGCTTGTGTTGACAACCAAACACAATTAAATATCCCTTTTGAAATACAATAAATAGCCTATTAACTTGTTAACAAATTATAAGTTGGATTCACTTCTCCAACGCACCCAAAAATGTAAGTTTCCTCTTAAATGTAAAGTCCCCATATTTGTTTTTATTAATTCAGTCTGGTATGAGAATGGTAGTCCCTATCTGCAAAAGCAAGGTGTCTGCGGAAAGCTGAGTATCTTGGCTATTGATCTGTACCTTAAAATCTTTGGTGACTTACTACCATACATGGGCATATTAATGTATACCCGCAGGCTGAGCCGATGACCTCATTTCAAGATGGCTGCTTACCTACATTCCGCTTAGCATTGTGAAGCATAAACAAAATAAACACGGAATACGTCTATACACACCAAAAGCCGGGACTCCGCAGATCATGAGGATGTCTTATTTGTCTGCCTGTGACCTACCGTTATTGATCACCAGCCCCGAGAGTCAAAATGTTTATTTTACACAACGTTTTCACCAAAGATAAGCTTCAAATTGGTCTGTGTTTGACCTATAGCCATATGGGGGTATGAAATTAATCCTTAGGTTAGTAGAAACATATCTAGCATATTGCCAATGTTATCTGATGATGTATGACTTAATGACAACATCGAATGTGCACCGAATGACTATATCTTGGCGCATGACAAATATGATGTTGCTTGCTTACGTGTCATAGGCATCCATTACACAGGGGATTGGCTACTACTACATTGACAGTCTTGTAGCCAATGAGAAAAGCTTTCCCGTGATATGCAGTTGACCTGGATGGGACAAAGCAAGGCCTAGAACCTTTTATGCATAACACGGAACCCAAACTGGCTGTGTGCGTGCGCCATCGTGCTTAAATGTATTTTGTCCCCCCACACCAAACACGATGACAACACGCAGGTTAAAATATCAAAACAAACTCTGAACCAATTACATTCATTTGGGGTCAGGTCAAAAAGCATTAAACATTTATGGTAATTTAGCTAGCTTGCACTTGCTAGCTAATTTGTCCTATTTAGCCAGCTTGCTGTTGCTAGCTAATTTGTCCTGGGATATAAACATTGAGTTGTTATTTTACCTGAAATGTACAAATACTCCGACAATTAATCCACACATAAAACGGTCAACCAAATAATTTCTAGTCATCTCTTCTCCTTCTAGGCTTTTTCTTCTCTTGACTTTATATTGCGATTGGCAACTTTCATAAATAAGGTGCATTACCGCCACCGACCTCATTTGTCTTTCAGTCACCCACGTGGGTATAACCAATGAGGAGATGGGAGATGCAGGACTTGCAGCACGATCTGCGTCACAAATAGGACTGACTTCTATTTTAGCCCTTGGCGCGCGCGAGCGGTGTGGGTGCAATAATTGAATAGTATAGATTTCTAAATTTATTTTGCAATGCTCACTCACCCGATGCGAGCGGTGTAGTCAGCCTGTAATGCGAACTATTGCTACCTGGCTCAGAGACGAGACGCACCAAGCATGCTACATTACATTGTAAACAGACTTCATCGCTTTAATTTCATTGCTTTAGCATAAAAGATGGCTTCTCAAGAGGGAATAAAAAGATAAAAACTAAGAAAATTGAACAAGAAGCTAAAAAGAAGCAAGCTATGAATAAATATACCGACATAGAAGCTGTGAATAAAATACTGGCTGGACTCGGATCAGGGGAGTGATTTGGACAACAACGAGGTTATGGACTTGCTTTCTAGAAGGATCCACTTTTAGATCTGTAAGTAAATTATTTTCATGACTTTATATAGCTAATTTACAATATGTATTTCGTTTTGTCTGCTTTTTGTGCTTTGGATATAGTTTACATAAGCCTATGTAACAAGTCATTTCAATGTTATATAATTCCAAAGTAGTTATTGTCTATGTTTCATATTAGTTCACTGTTTGATGTTCCAAGTTTCATCCTTGTAACTTTGGAGAGACTACTAAACTCTCATGGCCATTGTTTATTTGTGGTTCTCACCTCTGCATTTGTCTCCAAAGTGTTCATGTTTGCATTGTGTGTGTGCTTCACACCTTCTATGTGAGTCACTGTACAGATCAAGTTTAGGCTTGGTGTTTTTACTTACAGTAATGTCGTTTTGTAAATGTAGTAAACTGTAATTCTTTGTGTCTTACAACGATATATCCCTTTTTTTATTCACCACAAAGCAGGGGATGCAGAGGATTTGGATGATGACGTTTGGGAGCTGCCCCTCCCCAGCAATCGCCCCTGCTGGTGAAGGTCTTCACCCCAGATCTTTTGTCCGAAATGCCAGTTTGCTTTTTGTTTCCTGGCAGAGAGGGACTGTTTCAAAGATTGTCACGACATGCACAAGAATGGTGAAAGTGAAATCTAATCATCTACACCTGGGATGTAAAACTAACACGAATGCCATTTGTAAATAGTTCAGCTTATTTCTATTTTTGCACCTTTTTTTTGTTAAGGACACATGTGTAACCAAGTTCGTGTTTGATAAGACATTTTTATATATGTTTTATGTATATCTGTTGTTTTTATATTGTTTTTGAAAACCGTTTATTTGTATGTGGGACCAATACATTGCATATGCCAAGGCTAAACGTTCAGGCACTTTGGAGAGGTTGAAAGGACACTTGAATGTACCCTGGATACCCCATAACACCACCACAATGTTTGTGTGAGGTTGATATGGTAGACATTGTGTTTTTATTCTGAAGAAAATAGCATTTAGGGTTTGCAAATATGTAATAGCACTAGAATGATCTAATCTACAGACATATGCCGCTTTGGAGAGTTTTAGGGACACTTGGAAACATCCCGTGACACCACTTACTAAAACATCTGCCAATTTCTAATTTCAATCCCACATTTGTTCTGATATTGTTAACATGTTGTGGAAGCCATCTGATGTGTTTCCAGCTCTGGGCATCAATAGTTCACTTATAGCTTTGTCAATGAAAGATGACTTAAAAAAAATATATACAGTGGGGAGAACAAGTATTTGATACACTGCCGATTTTGCAGGTTTTCCTACTTACAAAGCATGTAGAGGTCTGTAATTTTTATCATAGGTACACTTCAACTGTGAGAGACGGAATCTAAAACAAAAATCCAGAAAATCACATTGTATGATTTTTAAGTAATTAATTTGCATTTTATTGCATGACATAAGTATTTGATCACCTACCAACCAGTAAGAATTCCGGCTCTCACAGACCTGTTCGTTTTTCTTTAAGAAGCCCTCCTGTTCTCCACTCATTACCTGTATTAACTGCACCTGTTTGAACTCGTTACCTGTATAAAAGACACCTGTCCACACACTCAATCAAACAGACTCCAACCTCTCCACAATGGCCAAGACCAGAGAGCTGTGTAAGGACATCAGGGATCAAATTGTAGACCTGCACAAGGCTGGGATGGGCTACAGGACAATAGGCAAGCAGCTTGGTGAGAAGGCAACAACTGTTGGCGCAATTATTAGAAAATGGAAGAAGTTCAAGATGACGGTCAATCACCCTCGGTCTGGGGCTCCATGCAAGATCTCACCTCGTGGGGCATCAATGATCATGAGGAAGGTGAGGGATCAGCCCAGAACTACACGGCAGGACCTGGTCAATGACCTGAAGAGAGCTGGGACCACAGTCTCAAAGAAAACCAATAGTAACACACTACGCCGTCATGGATTAAAATCCTGCAGTGCACGCAAGGTCCCTCTGCTCAAGCCAGCGCATGTCCAGGACCGTCTGAAGTTTGCCAATGACCATCTGGATTATCCAGAGGAGGAATGGGAGAAGGTCATGTGGTCTGATGAGACAAAAATTGAGTTTTTTGGTCTAAACTCCACTCGCCGTGTTTGGAGGAAGAAGAAGGATGAGTACAACCCCAAGAACACCATCCCAACCGTGAAGCATGGAGGTGGAAACATCATTCTTTGGGGATGCTTTTCTGCAAAGGGGACAGGATGACTGCACCGTATTGAGGGGAGGATGGATGGGGCCATGTATCGCGAGATCTTGGCCAACAACCTCCTTCCCTAAGTAAGAGCATTGAAGATGGGTCATGGCTGGGTCTTCCAGCATGACAACGACCCGAAACACACAGCCAGGGCAACTAAGGAGTGGCTCCGTAAGAAGCATCTCAAGGTCCCGGAGTGGCCTAGCCAGTCTCCAGACCTGAACCCAATAGAAAATCTTTGGAGGGAGCTGAAAGTCCGTATTGCCCAGCGACAGCCCCGAAACCTGAAGGATCTGGAGAAGGTCTGTATGGAGGAGTGGGCCAAAATCCCTGCTGCAGTGTGTACAAACCTGGTCAAGAACTACAGGAAACGTATGATCTCTGTAATTGCAAACAAAGGTTTCTGTACCAAATATTAAGTTCTGCTTTTCTGATGTATCAAATACTTATGTCATGCAATAAAATGCTAATTAATTACTTAAAAATCATACAATGTGATTTTCTGGATTTTTGTTTTAGATTCCGTCTCTCACAGTTGAAGTGTACCTATGATAAAAATTACAGACCTCTATATGCTTTGTAAGTAGGAAAACCTGCAAAATCGGCAGTGTATCAAATACTTGTTCTCCCCACTGTATATATATATATATATATATATATATATATATATATAAAAGTTATTTTGGGTGTGCTTGAGCTTGTGTATTCTGAACTATGTAACTCCTATCTATCTTCTGATCATTTCCTCATAATCTTCCAGATGTTTTCTTTTCAAATATACCAAGTTTTGGCATGTCAGAATCATGTCATTTCACATGAATAGCAGGTACTTTTGGGTATGTCTATTTAGGCGGAAATCTATATCTTGCCATTTATATCATTCCATTTAAGAGGTTAAAGAAAGGGATTACGTCAGTAGCTCAGATGGAACTATCCAAGCAGTAGATACATCTCCTTTAAATTTTTAAATTTGGTTGCCTTGTTAACCAATCACAATTACTTTTGTAATATGGTAAATAGGTAAATAGCTTAAAGTTGATCAGACTGATACAAACTAATGTAACATTCAACCTTAAAATGAATAACACATCCATAGTCACAGTGAGGTTACTGTAACTATACATTTGTTATGTAATCATATAAAGCGTGAAGGTTCAAGATAGTATGCATAGATCGTCACAGGTCTGTGGAGATTCTCACAATTGCTGCAGAATCTCGAACAGCATTGATCACTTTTAATGTAATCTCAACTGCAATCCAGATCATTTGGTTCTGCTATCAGATGACGCACAGTGATAACACATTATTCTGTTGTATAAATACATAGATTTGGGTGACAACTAAACCAAAAATCAGACAAAAAAAATGGAGTTTGATTGTGCTTTTAGATGGTTGAAAGCATAGTGATAGCACATTGGAAATTCAACTAACTTTTGGCTGTCATTTTGAGTGGGTGAACATAGGTTGTAATCTCATTGATCAATGTCTCAACCAAATATTACCCAATTATCCAAGTTGAAATGACGTGGTATCCCCAATGGGTTGTTTGCTATCCCAGCCTCCTCCTCTTCCTCCTCCTCATCATCCTTCGCTATACCACAAGACTGACTGCTTACTTTCGTTTCTTGGGTTTTGTAATTAAATAGATTTATCTTGGCTGTGCCAAAGTGCAGTGGTTCAATAAATTTTTTACAGGCATAGTACATTTGAAAGCCCATGATTCCCATGATATGATAAATACAGGGCCTCATTGTGAAAGTCTGTATGTACTGTAACAGTAGTGTCGACCAGTTTGGTTAGCACTAAATGCAATGCAAATGATTCATGTCAAATCTGAGTTGACGAGACAAGGCTGCTGCGCTTGTTGTTAAACAAATCAATCTTTGAGCACTATTGTCAGTCAAGGGATGGAAAGACATCAAGGTGAAATCAAATTCAAATCACATTTTATTGGTCACATACTCATTTTTAGCAGATGTTTTTACAGGTGTAGTGAAATGCTTATGTTCCTAACTCCAACAGTGCAGTAGAATCTAACAATCCACAAGAATACACACATATAAAAGTAAAATGAATAGAATTAAGAAATATTAGGACAAGTAATGTGGGAGTGATATTGACTAAAATACAGTAGAATAGAATACAGTAAAAACATATGAAATGAGTAAAGCAATTTGTAAACATTATTAAAGTGACCAGTGATTCCATGTCGATGTACATACTGTAGGGCAGCAGCCTTTAAGGTGCAGGGTTGAGTAACCGGGTGGTAGCCGGCTAGAGATGGCTATTTAACAGTCTGATGGCCTTGAGATAGAAGCTGTTTTTCAGTCTCTCGGTCCCAGCTTTGATGCACCTGTACTGACCTAGCCTTCTGAATGATAGCGGGATGAACAGGCCAGGGCTCTGGTGGTTGATGTCCTTGATGATATTTTTGGCCTTCCTGTGACATCGGTGCTGTAGGTGTCCTGGAGGTCAGGCAGTGTGCCCCCAGTGATGCGTTGGGCAGACCGCACCACCCTCTGGAGGGCCCTGCAGTTGAACGCGGTGCAGTTGTCGTACCAGGCGGTGATACAGCCTGACAGGATGCTCTCTGTTGTGCATCTGTAAAAGTTTGTGAGGGTATTAGGGGCCAAGCCAAATTTCTTCAGCCTCCTGAGGTTGAAGAGGCGCTGTTGCGCCTTCTTCACCACACTGTCTGTGTGGATGGACCATTTCAGATTGTCAGTGATGTGTACACAGAGGAACTTGAAGCTTTTCACCTTCTCCACTCTGGGCCCGTCGATGTGGACAGGGGCGTGGTCCCTCTGCTGTTTCCTGAAGTCCACGATCATCTCCTTCATTTCTTTTACGTTGAGGGAGAGGTTACTTTCCTGGCACCACTCCGCCAAGTCCCTCACCTCCTCCCTATAGGCTATCTCGTCATTGTTGGTAATCAGGCCTGTGTCGTCTGCAAACTTGATGATTGACTTGGTGGCGTGCGTGGCTACGCAGTCATGGGTGAACAGGGAGTACAGGAGGGGACTCAGCACGCACCCTTGTGGGGCATTCTTACATAGGTATTCCTCTTGTCCAGATGGGATAGGGCAGTGTGATGGCGATTGCATCGTCTGTGGATCTATTGGGGGGGGGTGTAAATTGAAGTGTAGGTTTTGTTAATTCATATGTTTAAGTTGATTTTGCTGTAGTTATATTGTTTCACAATAATGTGTGTTATGGTACAGTAGGCCTACTGCATCAATGTGTATCACAGTGGAATGTTTAGGAAATATTTTTTTTTACATAAGCAGATCATTCAGCAGTAAAATTAGATTTAAAAACAGATTAAAAAAACACCTTATGGAATAGCGGGGACTGTGAAGCAACACAAGCATTGGCACAGACACATGCGTACACACACACACACGGTAACATACGCACTATACATACACATGGATTTAGTACTGTAGAAATGTGGTAGTGCTGGAGTAGGGGCCTGAGGGCACACAGTGTGTTGTGAAATCTGTGAATGTATTGTAATGTTTTTTAAATTGTATACACTGCCTTCATTTTGCTGGACTCCAGTAAGAGTATGGGATCCATAATAAATACAAATACAAAATTGCAGATTTCTTTCAGGTAAATAAGTCCAGTTTTGGTGTTTTTAATTTCTTCAATACAGTAGCATCCACATACAGCTGAAGTGCTGTACAGAGCTAGAGAGAACAAAGAAAAAACTATCTGTGCTTTGATTTGTGAACCCTAGAGGGCAATCATAGTTTCTGGATGTTGAGTACTGTACAGTAACAGGCCTCTCATACACCTTATTTTGTGTCTTTCCTGTTTAAGCATTCAAGGGCTCTGTCACTTAATGTTTTATCATTCAAGGGCAATGTAATTACAGATTATATTGAAAGTGCAATCATAGCCTTTTACTGTATACACTGCCAATTGAGTTTTGTTAGTAAAACATTTTTCAATGGAAAGGCGAATTAGAAGGTTAGGTCAAGATTTGAAGGCACATTTCAGCAGTTTAAATAACTAATAAATATATTCAAATTTAGCAATCAAAAGTCATTTAAAGTCGATGCATTCCAAAATGTGGTAATAATATACAATACGTAAATTGCACATGGATGCCAATTTAACGATACCATACAGGAAATGTATCTTGACATTAGTTTGATGCTCTTTATTACTCCTTCATATGTCTTCCGTCGCCGTTCTTTCATATTATTTTCTCAAAAGCGTTAAAAGCCAAGTCACAGTGGGCTTCGCTCTGGGGGAAGAGGAATGCCGTCTCTGCTCGGCTGCACTCCTCTGCCAACTTGGCTAAACTGTCATTGGCCTGCTGTTTCTGAGGAGGTCCTCTCTTCTCCACAGCCTAACAAACTCTGGCATGTGTCTTTGGCTCTTTGATTTATGAACTGATATTAGGCATGTCAAAGCACCCACAACACACATCAAACGTTTATCCCTAGATCCCTCTGAACTCCTCTGCAGGCGCGGAGACAGGGGAGTTTATAACCTCTCACAAATTGTTCAGCTCTGCATGGGGCGGGCAGTGCGAAGAGGGCTGTGTGTGTGTGTGTGTGTGTGTGTGTGTGTGTGTGTGTGTGTGTGTGTGTGTGTGTGTGTGTGTGTGTGTGTGTGTGTGTGTGTGTGTGTGTGTGTGTGTGTGTGTGAGAGAGAAAAGAGTGACAGTAAGACTTCAGATAAACCTCAGTAAAATGAAGACATACATTTGATGTTATACAATCTCTGTCTGAGGAGAACCCAAGGACACTTTCTTGTTTGACATAGAAAAGTATACATGATCAGTCTTCCCTGTGTCTGTCTCTCTCCCACACATCAATGCAGCTTGGATGAAGGACACACAGAGGAGAGAAGCAAGTGTTTTTATGTTCTTCACTGAAACAGAGGAGCCTCATTGATAAGCATCACTCAATCATACCTGTCATCCACTTAAAAGCTTTGCAGGGGGCCTTCCCTAAACTTGAATGCTTAGTGAAAACCAGTCTTCCCTTTGAAAAGACAAAAACACGACATCAGCCTCCTAATGATCCCGCTATTCCTCCTGCCTTATCTTCAGCAGGGTAATGACATTTCTGTTCACTTGATGTACACCACTTTTCATATGTGCCCATGGCTCCAATTATGAAGGGGGAGTCCAGCAGTTTACCAGTGCGTTTAATGAAACATTTCTTTCCCTTTATTTGTAGCAGTGACACTGAATCTGGAAGCTGGCAATCAACAGTCGACTGGTCTTTTGAAGTGCTATGCCAGATCTAAAACACTTACATATGCCCTGGGCTTCTGTTATTGTACAGCTTGGGAAGTTAAAAGACATTGGGAATAAATATGCCACAGTTGTGCATTCTGAAGCCATCGTATGAATTCATAATGTCTCTTTGGATTCAGAAAACACCTGCTTACTATTATCCTCAAGAGAAAAAAAATATTTTAAGGCAATTAAGATGCTAGGGCTTATCTTGATATTCCTTTGGGTAGTTAAAGAGGAGGACCAGTTTGTAATGTATGAGTTTTTCTTGTTCTATTCAAAGGTGCCCATGTACTGTATGTTCATACTGTGTGCACAACTGTTGCAGATAAAGTGAAAGCATATATTATAATGGTTGGATTGGCAGTTTGTGCAGCACCTTTCACGTTGTATTCTACCCATAGTGTTTTGTTATAGGTTATATGTACAGTACCAGTCAAAAGTTTGGACACACTTAGTCATTCAAGGGTTTTTCTTAATTTGTACTATTTTCTACATTGTAGAATGATACTGAAGACATCAAAACTATGAAATAACACATGGAATCACATATAAAATCCTGTGACGCACTGCACTAGCATCGAATAGTCCCCACGATATGTAACTTTTCAGGGAAGTCAGGAACCAATATACACAGTCAGTTAGGAAAGCAAAGGCTAGCTTTTTCAAACAGAAATTTGCATCCTGCAGCACTAAGTTTTGGGACACTGTAAAGTCCATGGAAAATAAGAACACCTCCTCTCAGCTGCCCACTGCACTGAGGCTAGGAAACACTGTCACCACCAATAAATCCACGATAATCGAGAATTTCAATAAGCATTTCTCTACGGCTGGCCATGCTTTCCACCAGGCTACCCCAACCCCGGCCAACAGCTCTGCACCCCCCCACAGCAACTGGTCCCCCCCCCCTTCTCCTTCACCCAAATCCAGACAGCTGATGTTAGGATAGAGCTGCAAAACCTGGATCCCTACAAATCAGCTGGGCTAGACAAACTGGACCCTCTCTTCCTAAAATTATCCGCCGCCATTGTTGCAACCTCTATTACTAGTCTGTTCAACCTCTCTTTTGTATCTTCTGAGATTCTTAAAGATTGGAAAGTGGCCGCGGTCACTAGAGACACTCTAGACCCAAACTGTTACAGGCCTATAGTGACCCTGCCCTGCCTTTCTAAAGTCTTCGAAAGCCAAGTGAACAAACAGATCACTGACCATTTCGAATTCCACCATACCTTCTCCGCTGTGCAATCCGGTTTCCGAGCTGGTCACGGGTGCACCTCAGCCACGCTCAAGGTCCTAAACGATATCATAACCGCCATCAATAAAATACAGTACTGTGCAGCCGTCTTCATCGACCTGACCAAGGCTTTCGACTCTGTCCATCACCGCATTCTTACCGGCAGACTCAACAGCCTTGGTTTCTCTAATGACTGCCTCGCCTGGTTCACTAACTTCTCAGATAGAATTCAGTGTGTCAAATCGGAGGGCCTGTTGTCCGGACCTCTGGCAGTGTCTATGGGGGTGCCACAGGGTTCAATTCTCAGGCCGACTCTTTTCTCTGTATATATAAATGATGTCACTCTTGCTGCGAGTGATTCTTTGATCCAGCTCTATGCAGACGAAACAATTCTGTATACATCTGACCCTTCTTTGGACACTGTGTTAACAAACCTCTAAACAAACTTCAATGCCATACAACACTCCTTCTGTGGCCTCCAACTGCTCTTAAATGCTAGTAAAACCAAATGCATGCTCTTCAACCGATCATTGCCCGCACCCTCCCGCCTGACTAGCATCACTGCTCTGGACGGTTCTGACTTAGAATATGTGGACAACTATAAATACCTAGGTGTCTGGCTAGACTGTAAACTCTCCTTCCAGACTCATATTAAGCATCTCCAATCTAAAGTTAAATCAGCTTCCTATTTCGCAACAAATTCTCCTTCACTCATGCTGCCAAACATACACTCATAAAGCTGACTATCCTACCGATCCTTGACTTCAGTACTGTCATTTACAAAATAGCTTCCAACACTATACTCAGCAAATTGGATGCAGTCTATAACAGTGTCATCCGTTTCGTCACCAAAGCCCCATATATTACCCACCACTGTGACATGTATGCTCTCGTTGGTTGGCCCTCACTACATATTCGTCGCCAAACCCACTGGCTCAGTTCATCTATAAGTCTTTGCTAGGTAATGCCCCACCTTATCTCAGCTCACTGTCGGAAGTTGACATACACCTTAGCCAAAAACATTTAAACTCAGTTTTTCGCAATTCCTGACATTTAATCCCAGTAAAAATGTCCCTGTCTTAGGTCAATTAGGCTCACCACTTTATTTTAAGAATGTGAAATGTCCGAATACTAGTAGAGGGAATTATTTATTTCAGCTTGTATTTCTTTCATCACATTCCCAGTGGGTCGGAAGTTTACATACACTCAATTAGTATTTGGTAGCATTGCCTTTAAATTGTTTAACTTGAGTCAAACGTTTCAGGTAGCCTTCCACAAGCTTCCCACAATAAGTTGGGTAAATTTTGGCCCATTCCTCCTGACAAAGCTGGTGTAACTGAGTCAGGTTTGCAAGCCTCCTTGCTCGTACAAGCTTTTTCAGTTCTGCCCAAATTTTTTCTATAGGATTGAGGTCAGGGCTTTGTGATGGCCACTCCAATACCTTGACTTTGTTGTCCTTAAGCCATTTTGCACAATTTTGGAAGTATGCTTGGGGTTATTGTCCATTTGGAAGACCCATTTGCGACCAAGCTTTAACTTCCTGACTGATGTCTTGAGATGTTGCTTCAATATATCCACATAATTTTCCTACCTTAAAATGCCATCTATTTTGTGAAGTGCACCAGTCCCTCCTGCAGCATAGCACCCCCACAACATGATGCTGCCACCCCCGTGCTTCACGGTTCGGATGGTGTTCTTCGCCTTGCAAGCCTCCCTCTTTTTCCTCCAAACATAACGATGGTCATTATGGCCAAACAGTTCTATTTTTGTTTCATCAGACCAGAGGACATTTCTCCAAAAAGTACAATCTTTGTCCCCATGTGCAGTTGCAAACCATAGTCTGGCTTTTTTTATGGCGGTTTTGGAGCAGTGGCTTCTTCTTCGCTGAGCGGCCTTTCAGGTTAATTCGATATAGGACTCGTTTTACTGTGGATATAGATACTTTTGTACATGTTTCTTCCAGCATCTTCACAAGGTCCTTTGCTGTTGTTTTGGGATTGATTTGCACTTTTCGCACCAAAGTACGTTCAGCTCTAGGAGACAGAACAAGTCTCCTTCCTGAGCGGTATGACAGCTGTGTGGTCCCATGGTGTTTATGCTTGCGTACTATTGTTTGTAGAGATGCACGTGGTATCTTCAGGCTTTTGGAAATTTCTCCCAAGGATGAACCAGACTTGTGGAGGTCTACAATTTCTTTCTGAGGTCTTGGCTGGTTTCTTTAGATTTTCCCATGATGTCAAGCAAAGAGGCACTGAGTTTGAAGGTAGGCCTTGAAATACATCAACAGGTACACCTCCAATTGACTCAAATTATGTCAATTAGCCTATTAGAAGCTTCTAAAGCCATGACATCATTTTCTGGAATTTTCCAAGCTGTTTAAAGGCACAGTCAACTTAGTGTATGTAAACTTCTGACCCACTGGAATTGTGATACAGTGAATTATAAGTGAAATAATCTGTCTGTTGTCACGTTCCTGACCTGTTTTCTGTTAGTTTTTGTATGTGTTAGTTGGTCAGGACGTGAGTTTGGGTGGGCAGTCTATGTTTTCTGTTTCTATGTTGGTTTTGGGTACCTGATATGGTTCTCAATTAGAGGCAGGTGGTTTTCATCTCCTCTGATTGAGAATCATATTAAGGTAGGTGTTTTCACTTTGTTTGTCGTGGGTGGTTGTCTCCTGTGTCTGTGTCAGTGTATGTTACGCCACACGGGACTGTTTCGGTTTGTTTGTTTGTTTGTTTGTTTGTTTGTTTGTTTGTTTGTTTGTTTGTTTGTTTGTTTGTTTGTTTGTTTGTTCGTTCGGTTTTTGTGTAGTCTGTTTTTCCTGTTTGTGCGTTCTTTGTGTTTCATGTAAGTTCTTACGTTCAGGTCAGTCTACGTCGTTTGTTGTTTTGTTTCTATTCAAGTGTTCATTTGTAGATTTGGATTTCGGGAGTGGTTTATGTATTGTGGACTGGGTTTGTCTCCCGTGTTTTTGGACAGTTGTTTATGACACCCAGTAAGTCCGTGTTGGACATTTTGTTTGCCAGTTGGGCATTAAAGAATCAACGTATTGAAGCTCTGCTGTTCCTGCGTCTGATTTCACACCCCCCGACACCCAGGTCGTTACAGAACCACCCACCATACCAGAACCAAGCAGCGTGAGTTTGAACAGCGGACAAGTAATCAGGACTCGTGGACTTGGGAGGAAGTATTAGAGGGAAAAGGACACTGGGCTCACATTGGTGAATATCGCCGCGCTCGTGAGGAGATGGAGGCAGCGTGAGCTCAAGAGCGGTGGAGAACAGAGGCAACCGGAGAGAGGAACCGCAGATATGAAGGTACGCGGCTAGCAAGGAAGCCCGAGAAGAAACCCCAAAAATGTCTTGGGGGGGGGCTAAGAGGTAGTGGGCCAAGGGCAGGTAGGAGACCTGCGCCCACTTCCCATGTTTACCGTGGAGAGCGGGAGTACGGGCAGACACCGTGTTACGCAGTAGAGCGCACGGTGTCTCCTGTACGTGTGCATAGCCCGGTGCGGGTTATTCCACCTCTCCGCACTGGTAGGGCTAGATTGAGCATTGAGCCAAGTGCCATGAAGCCGGCTCTACATATCTGGCCACCAGTGCGTCTCCTCGGGCCGGCTTACATGGCACCAGCCTTACGCATGGTGTTCCCGGTTCGCCTACATAGCCCGGTGCGGGTTATTCCACCTCCCCGCACTGGTCGGGCGACGGGGAGTATTCAACCAGGTAAGGTTGGGCAGGCTCAATGCTCAAGGGAGCCAGTACGCCTGCACGGTCCGGTATTTCTGGCGCCACCTTCCCGCCCCAGCCTAGTACCACCAGTGCCTACACCACGCACCAGGCTTCCAGTGCGTTTCCAGAGCCCTGTACGCCCTGTCCCTGCTTCCCGCACTAGCTTTGAAGTGTGTGTATCCAGTTCGGTGCCTCCAGTTCCGGCACCATGCACTAAGCCACCTGTGCGTCTCCAGAGCCCTGTACACACTGTTCCTTCTCCCCGTACTCGCCCTGATGTGCGTGCCCTCAGCCCGGTGCCACCAGTGCCGGTACCACGCACCAGGCCCATAGTACGTTTTGAGAATCCAGTGTGCCCTGTCCCTGCTCCCCGCACTAGCCTGAAGTTGCGTGTCCTTAGCCCGGTGCCTCCAGTTCCGGCACCACGCACCAGGTCTACAGTGCGCCTCATCCGGCCTGAGCCATCCGTCTCCCCAGCGCCATCTGAGCCATCCGTCTCCCCAGCGCCATCTGAGCCATCCGTCTCCCCCGCGCCATCTGAGCCATCCGTCTCCCCAGCGCCATCTGAGCCATCCGTCTCCCCAGCGCCATCTGAGCCATCCGTCTCCCCAGCGCCATCTGAGCCATCCGTCTCCCCAGCGCCATCTGAGCCATCCGTCTCCCCAGCGCCATCTGAGCCATCCGTCTCCCCAGCGCCATCTGAGCCATCCGTCTCCCCAGCGCCGCCTGAGCCATCCGTCTCCCCAGCGCCGCCTGAGCCATCCGTCTCCCCAGCGCCGCCTGAGCCATCCGTCTCCCCAGCGCCGTCTGAGCCATCCGTCTCCCCAGCGCCGTCTGAGCCATCCGTCTGCCCCGAGCCATTAGAGCCGCCCGTCTGTCCCGAGCCATCAGAGCCGCCCGTCTGTCCCGAGCCGTCAGAGCCGTTCGTCAGTCAGGATCTGCCAGAGCCGACAACCAGACAGGATCTGCCAGAGCCGCCAACCAGACAGGATCTGCCAGAGCCGCCAACCAGACAGGACCTGCCAGAGCCGCCAACCAGACAGGATCTGCCAAAGCCGCCAACCAGACAGGATCTGCCAAAGCCGCCAACCAGACAGGATCTGCCAGAGCCGCCAACCAGACAGGATCTGCCAGAGCCGTCAGCGAGCCATGAGCGTCCAGAGCCGTTAGCGAGCCATGAGCGTCCAGAGCCGTCAGCCAGCCATGAGCGTCCAGAGCCGTCAGCCAGCCATGAGCGTCCAGAGCCGTCAGCCAGCCATGAGCGTCCAGAGCCGTCAGCTAGCCATGAGCGTCCAGAGCCGTCAGCCAGCCATGAGCTGCCCCTCAGCCCAGAGCTGCTAGTAATCCAGAACTGCCCCTCAGTCCAGAGCTGTCTCTCTGTCCGGAGCTGCCCTTCAGTCTGGAGTTGCCCCTCTATCCTGAGTTACCTCTCTATCCTGACCTACCTCTTTGTTTCGAGCTATCTCTCTATCCCGGTGCTGTCCCTTGTCCCGGTGCTGCCCCTTGTCTCGATGTTACCCAAAAAATTAAGTGGGTGGAATAGGAGGGTGGTCAGTCGTAGGGGGAAACGTAAGCTGGGATTGACTATGGTGGGGTGGGGACCTCGCCCAGAGCCTGAGCCACCACCGTGGTCAGATGCCCACCCAGACCCTCCCCTAAACTTTGTGCTGGTGCGCCCGGAGTTTGCACCTTAAGGGAGGGGGGGGGGGGGGGGGGGGTTTATGTCACGTTCCTGACCTGTTTTCTGTTAGTTTTTGTATGTGTTAGTTGGTCAGGACGTGAGTTTGGGTGGGCAGTCTATGTTTTCTGTTTCTATGTTGGTTTTGGGTACCTGATATGGTTCTCAATTAGAGGCAGGTGGTTTTCATCTCCTCTGATTGAGAATCATATTAAGGTAGGTGTTTTCACTTTGTTTGTCGTGGGTGGTTGTCTGTGTCAGTGTATGTTACGCCACATGGGACTGTTTCGGTTTGTTTGTTCGTTCGTTCGGTTTTTGTGTAGTCTGTTTTTCCTGTTCGTGCGTTCTTCGTGTTTCATGTAAGTTCTTACGTTCAGGTCAGTCTACGTCGTTTGTTGTTTTGTTTCTATTCAAGTGTTCATTTGTAGATTTGGATTTCGGGAGTGGTTTATGTATTGTGGACTGGGTTTGTCTCCCGTGTTTTTGGACAGTTGTTTATGACACCCAGTAAGTCCGTGTTGGACATTTTGTTTGCCAGTTGGGCATTAAAGAATCAACGTATTGAAGCTCTGCTGTTCCTGCGTCTGATTTCACACCCCCCGACACCCAGGTCGTTACATCTGTAAACAATTGTAAAATCACTTGTGTCATGCACAAAGTAGATGTCCTAACCTACGTGCCAAAACTATAGTTTGTTAACATGAAATTTGTGGATTGGTTGAAAAACGAGTTTTAATGACTGCAACCTAAGTGTATGTAAACTTCCGACTTCAACTATATTAATGACTAAACTCTTGTGATAAATTAGGAGTGCAATGTTACAGTTTTAGAGGTTAACAATTCACCCCTGCAACATGAAAGTATCTAACAACATGTTACCATACATGTACCATAATACAAATGCGTGAGTCCAGAAAACATGGCTTAAGTCAAAAGATGACAGATTTCCCCTTGGATTAGTGCTGTAACCTCCACAGTCTTTTTGCTTCACAGCTGGGGAAGTCGTCTCTTAGTTTTCCTGTGCCTTTTTCTACATGCAGAACAGATGCTGCAATTAACATCACTGGGGCCACCTACATACTTTCACAAAGATACAGATTTATAGGACAGACCCAGGGCAGCGTATGGCCCATGCTGCTGGGCATGCAACCCCTGCAGCTCTCATTATTTTTAGTCTCATAAATGCTTGATTCAATTAAACTGTCAATTTAATTGCACTTGGTTTAGGGGGAAGGCACATAAAAAGGATAGTATGTATGCCACAGATCTGGAGGTTCATTCATTTTGATCTTTCACTTTTATGGATCTAATGTAAATAAAATTAATTGATGTGTGGAAAGACTGGCAAACCAACCTGGCCTCCACATAACTCTGACAGAATTCCATGTGGACTGGGACATTGGAAATGTAATCAAAGCCTACTGGATGACAATTTGTTCTTAACTAAGACAAAATAATTTATAACTGACTTTTTCCTGCACAACACAGCAGATCCCCTTATTGTATGGGACACTATCAAATGTACCTTTTTAGAGGCAATTTAATTCAATACTCATCTTTAATCAAAAGAGAATAGACTAACAAAGGAAATAGTGGAACTAACAGCGCAGGTAGATACAGTAGCAAAATAAACTGTAAAGTACTCAATTACGATCAAGTGTAATCTATGAAAAGATAATAAACCAAATTGCATGGAAAAAGGTGCATTTTTTTTATTTTTTATTTTTTTATTATCTAGACGGAGTCAACTATGATTCTCCAAATTATTTTGAAAGAAGAATCAAAATATGTTAAGCATACATTTTATTTTCAGTCTCCTCTATTGCCACTGAATGATGTTAGCTGTAAGGCCTCTTACACTTCAATATTGTGATGCAAAAATCCTGTCGAAATGCATAGCACATAGAATTGAAAGGGTTTTTATCAGATATTGTCCATTCACAGTTTTTTTACATGGACGATACATACAGATAATATATTACGTATATTACATGAAACAATAGAACAATATGAAACAGGTAGGGAACGTGATTGTCTGTTATATATTAAAGACCAAAATTGTTTTAAAAAGATTGGAATAAATAGACAAATATACCAGTTTGAGCACAACAATTTTGACAGCTGCGCAATACAGGTTGCAAAATAGCTGGGAAGAGATTTTTGAAGTATCGATTCCATTGCACATGGTGTATCAAATGATATACAAAACAACACTTGTTTCAACATTTCCAGTTTTTCAATGTAATTATAATAAAAAATGATTGAAAAATGATTGAATGTTAAATACATGTACAGTGCATTCGGAAAGTATTCAGACCCCTTCCATTTTCCCCAATTTTTTACATTATAGCCTTATTCTAACATTGATGAAATTAAAAAAAAGTCCATCAAGCTACACACAATACCCCACAATGACAAAGTAAAAAAACATTGATGCAAATGTATAAAAAATAGCGTGGCAGGTAGCCTAATGGTTAGAGCGTTGGACTAGTAACCGAGAGGTTGCAAGATCGAATCCCCGAGCTGACAAGGTAAAAATCTGTTGTTCTTCCGCTGAACAAGGTAGTTAACCCACTGTTCCTAAGCCGTCATTGAAAATAAGAATTTGTTCTTAACTGACTTGCCTAGTTAAATTCAAAAATACAATTTGTTATGAGACTCGAAATTGAGCTCAGATGTATCTGTTTCCACTCAAGGACATTCATAGACTAGTCTCAAAGCCACTGCTGTGTGTTAAGGTCATTGTATTGTTGAAAGGTGCACCTTCGCCCCAGTCTGAGGTCCTGAGCGCTCTGGAGCAGGTTTTCATCAAGGATCTCTCTGTACTTTGCTCCGTTCATCTTTCCCTCGATCCTGACTAGTCTCCCAGTCCCTGAAAACATCCCCGCTGTAGGGATGGTGCCAGGTTTCCTCCAGATGTGATGCTTGGCATTCAGTCCAAAGAGTTCAATCTTGGTTTCATAATAACCAGAGAATCTTGTTTCTCACGGTCTGTGAGTCCTTTAGGCATCTTTTGGCAAACTCCAAGCGGGCTGTCATGTGCCTTCACTGATGAGTGGCATCTGTCTGGCCACTCTACCATAAAGGCTTGATTGGTGGAGTGCTGCAGAGATGGTTGTCCATCTGGAAGTTTCTCCCATCTCCACAGAGGAACTCTGGAGCTCTGTCAGAGTGACCATCGGGTTCTTGGTCACCTCCCTGACCATAGTCCTTCTCCCCCGATTGCTCAGTTTAGCCAGGTGGCCAGCTTTAGGAAGAGTTTTTGTGGTTCCAAACTTCTTCCATTTAAGAATGATAGAGGCCACTGTTCTTGGGGACCTTCAATGCTGCAGAAATATTATGGTACCTTTCCCCAGATCTGTGCTTCGACACATTCCTGTCTCCAAACTCTATGGACAATTCCTTCCACCTCATGGATTGGTTTTTGCTCTGTCATGCACTGTCAACTATGGAACCTGAAATAGACAGGTATGTGCCTTTCCAAGTCATGTCCAATCAATTGAATCTACCACAGGTGGACTCCAATCAAGTTGTTGAAACATCTCAAAGATGATCAATGGAAACAGGATGCAATGAAGTTTGACATTTCCACTATTACATTTTAGACTTGATTTTCCCTCTGGAAAAATGTATCAACCCCTACAACAATGTCCATTAACTATAATCCACATAATAGTTCACATTTAGTAGCAAACTGGCTCAAATTAAGATCCTACATCTGTATCCCACTTTCAATCAGAAATTCATGAATCATGCCCAGATTGAGAAAATGAGAAAACAGGGCTTTTTGTTTGTTGTCTTCAGTGGTGATTTTAGCATGAAAATGTTGGTGAGGAAAGTTTTTTTTTTTAGATGCATGCCAGCAAAGCATCTACACAACACAATACATTAACTGGACTATAACGGTGACAAACTGTGCCCACAAACTGTTAGGGCCTACATAAAGCTGTCCCAACAGCAGTCCCAACACCTTACCACCGCTACACATGGCTATCAGAGGAGCCTTGTCTGGCAGCGAAACAGTCCATTCAGCCTCATTTACTGCCTTTAAAAAAAACATAGCTGATATGGCTGACTTGTTTAAACACCTTGAGCCTTCTTGGAGGGGCACTTCTAATGTAACTCTATGGCAGCACCTAAGGGGCTTGAAACACCTGGAGGCACTGAGCTAGGCTGAAACACCTGCATTTTGGAGATGCCTTACTCAAGAAAGCAAAAAAGAGACCATGTTTGTATGTGTAACGGCTGATTTCCTCCTCTTCGTCTGAAGAACTGAAACAGTCCCGTGTGGCACGAACACAGACACAGGAAACATACACCCACCAACCAACAGTGAAAACAGGCAACCTAAATATGGTTCCCAATCAGAGACAATGCAAAACACCTGTCTCTGATTGAGAACCATATCAGGCCAATTGACAAACCTAAACATAGAAACACATAACATAGACTGCCCACCCCAACTCACGCCCTGACCATACTAACTAAAGACAAAACAAAGGAAAATAAAGGTCAGAACGTGACAGTATGCAGCTTTATTTATTATAATTTGATTTTTTTACATTGTTTGCAAACTGATATATGACACGTATTAATGCCAAAATAACATGCAAAATTGGGTCACCACTGGTTCTCTTCCTTATAGCATATCGAATGACGTGAATGCTAAAGTTATTGAATGCAAATCATATTTTATTGGTCCTCCGTGTGACCTGCAAAAGTAAATCTTCCCCATATGGCTGGGTACAGCAGGGTGCTGTCATCTCTGAAGTAAGATACGCTGTCACACTGAGCAGTGACAGCTGTCCACTCATCTCCTCATTCACTGACATTAGGAGAGATTACCAACATACAGTATATTTCAGATGACAATGACAAGTCTATGGGGGAAAAAACAAGTTTTTGAGGAATTGAGTCAGCGAACAGAGAATTTAAAGTTACCTGGAGCAAGAGCACTGGAGCTTTAATAATTGACAGCTCATTTTAGCACTGAGCATACAACTAGCAACTTCGACACTTTAATGAGCTTGAGTTGCTTGAAGACCCTCCCAGTGAGGCATCTGCATTATGGAACACATCAGGTTAGATGGAAAGAGAATGGACTGCCACTAGTTTATTACAAATTAACTGAATCATTCATTACTTTAATGTAAGATTATGTAAGTGGAGTATGAGAAACTATCGATTAACCTTCACTTTTGGGTACTTTTGATTATTTTGTGCAGCATTATTCAGATCCAATACAGCATCTTTCATGCCAGTGTAGCATCAACATAGACCACCTGAAACAACAGGCTGACAATGATCAGACCAGGAGTCTGAGCGGTTAGTTGACTTGTATTCCAGAAACTCATCTCACATTCTTTGATAATTTTCTACATAATCTAATTCGTACTTATTGGTACTTTCCAATATGGATATCAAGGACTTGCAGAATTTATTCTTCAATCTCATGTCGTTTGAGCATCCACCATGAACACTATAATGATCATCTAGGCGGTGTTGGACATTTGCAAACCTATATATCACTGCTTTTAAGCCTATGATTATCACTTCAGACTTGTATTGTTGTGCTACTTTATGCCTGAGGGGGGACAGGATATTATGAAGGATAGTGTTATGATGAAATTCTATTCCATAATACCATCAGTGAGCAAAGGCCTTTTATTTTCTATATCCAGGGAAATGTCACCCGTAAATGCAGGTATTCTGGTACTCAATGGCCTCACAAAGATGTAGAGAATTTTGTAATATTGTCTTATTAAACACTCATATTTTTTGCCCATTATACAAATAGCAAATTGCAATATCTTCTCTACTTGTGCATACAGATGTAGGATCTTAATATGACCAATATTGTCGCAGCAAAGTAATAATACAGCAACACGATTTGAACATTTAGCCCATAATGTCGAGTTGATCGGTGGTCAGGCTATAAGCTAGCCAAAATTAGGCTGCATGAAAAGTGCAATTGTGTGTGTTAGCGCAGGATTTCAAATATTATTATTATTATTATTTTAAATTGAATTTCAGGAAAATTCTCACCAACAAAAGTTATCAAATTAAAATTCCACATCTTTAAACTTTCAACAACGTGTCATTGTTTTCTCTGCTGTATTTCAGTTTAGACGTCCAGGAAATAATCAAGAAATGAGGTGAATATAATAAGCACTCTCATTCACTGAATGGTAATTCTCGTATTGTCGCAAGTTGTACTTGTTTCCATAAAATAAGCAGCCACACTCACATTAGAAATGCTAAAATGCAGTATTGTACATGCAGGCTGAGGCTTATAAAAAAGTAAATTTGAAACAACACTTTAATCTCTGTATGCTAGATTGAGTCCACCTACGCATATAAGCGGTTTTGTGAGAGCTAAACCAGTCTAGGAAAGCTGCAACCAAGTCATCAGTGATTTAAAAGTGCACAGTCTCTCTCTCTCTCTCTCTCTCTCTCTCTCTCTCTCTCTCTCTCTCTCTCTCTCTCTCTCTCTCTCTCTCTCTCTCTCTCTCTCTCTCTCTCTAGCTCACTAGCTCACTAGCTCACTAGCTCACTAGCTCACTAGCTCTCTCGCTCTCGCTCTCTATCTCTCTCTCCCCCCCCCCACCTGGCTCTCAAAGAAAACGAGCAGTGTGCCAAAAAAGCTGTCACCAGTCAAGCCGTCAGATGCCCTGTAACAGAGTACATAAGCTGTGCCAAACAACTCGGATGTGAACTAACCCCACAATTAGAGGAGGAGGCCCTTATCAGAGAACATGAATTGGCATGTTGCAGCCTGAAATTAACTAACAATAGTGGCAGTAATTTAAAACAGTTGTGCACTTTGGGAATAATTTAGTTTATATGCAAAAGAAAATCGACCAAGATAACCTTTCATTCAAAGTGGCGTTGTTAAAGTGGAGATTGAAATAAGGCCACCAGGAACTAGGAAAAAATAATGTCTTTGTCCTTTCTTACAAAGTGAAATGATTTGCAATGTTAGATAGCATTTAGCCTACAGCCTGAAGCGTATTTTACCTTACGACTGACAGAACTGCTATGAGCATCAATCAACTGGCATAATTCAATAAATGTGTTCTTAAGGACTTTGGTTGCCCTAACCTGTTCTTTCCTCTTTAGGTCATACTCTACCATACTCTTTATATATAGGGAGAGGCCATTTCTTCTACAGAGAAAAGTGTTTGACTGTTATACAGTTTAAAATCCTTCATTAATATACAAGACCTGTTACTGCAGACTCCCAAGTGTAACCAATCATGATCCTGTTGTATGGAATGGGTGCAATTAAATATTGGAGCCTTTCGTTAAAGGTGCCTGCAGGAGTAACCTGATGATGTTTTTTTTTTGCCAGAGCGACGCTTAGAACACTGCATATTCCCCTAAGTGTGGACACCCAAGGAGCCAAGAGAAAAAAAAACGGATCTGCATATTGTTTCCTCCAGTCCTCACAAAAGAATGACGATAGTGGGGAACCGGAGCCATTCATGAGAACATGGAGCCTCTCAAGGTTTCTCTCTAGTTTTTTTAAATGTATTTTATTTCACGTTTATTTAACCAGGTAGGCCAGTTGAGAACAAGTTCTCATTTACAACTGCGACCTGGCCAAGATAAAGCAAAGCAGTGCGACAAAAACACAGAGTTACACAAAAACAAACGTATAGTCAATAACACAATAGAAAAATCTATGTACAGTGTGTGCAAATGTAGAAGAATAGAGAGGTAAGGCAATAAATAGGCCATAGTGGGAAAATAATTACAATTTAGCATTAACACTGGAGTGATCGATGTGCAAATGATGATGTGCAAGTAAAGATACTGGGATGCAAAAGAGCAGGAGGATAAGTAACAATATGGGGATGATGTAGTTGGGTGTGCTATTTAGATTAGCTGTGTACAGGTACAGTGATCGGTAAGCTGCTCTGATAGCTGATGCTTAAAGTTAGAGAGGGAGATATAAGTCTGCAGCTTCAGTGATTTTTGCAATTAGTTCCAGTCATTGGCAGCAGAGAACTGGAAGGAAAGGCGGCCAAAGGAAGTGATGGCTTTGGGGATGACCAGTGAAATATACCTGCTGGAGCGCGTGCTACGGGTGGGTGTTGCTATGGTGACCAGTGTGCTGAGATAAGGCGGGGCTTGACCTAGCAAAGACTTATAGATGACCTGGAGCCAGTGGGTTTGGCGACGAATATGTAGTGAGGGCCAGCCACCGAGAGCATACAGGTCGCAGTGGTGGGTAGTATATGGGGCTTTGGTGACAAAACGTCAGTTTTACGAGGGTATGTTTGGCGGGGTGAGAGAAGGAGGCTTTGTGGCAAAATAGGAAGCCGATTCTAGATTTCATTTTGGATTAGAGAAGCTTAGAGTGAGTCCGGAAGGAGAGTTTACAGTCTATCCAGACACCAAGGTATTTGTAGTGGTCCACATATTCTAAGTCAGAACCGTCCAGAGAATTGATGCTCGTCGGGCGGGGGCGGGGGGGGGGGGTGCGGGCAACAATCGGTTGAAGAGCATACACTTAGTTTTAATAGCATTTAAAAGCAGTTGGAGGCCACAGAAGGAGTGTTGTATGGCATTGAAGCTCGTTTGGAGGTTAGTTAACACGGTGTCCAAAGAAGGGCCAGATGTATACAGAATGGTGTTGTTTGCATAGAGGTGGATCAGAGAATCACCAGCAGCATGAGCAACATCATTTATACAGTGGGGAGAACAAGTATTTGATACACTGCCGATTTTGCAGGTTTTCCTACTTACAAAGCATGTAGAGGTCTGTAATTTTTATCATAGGTATACTTCAACTGTGAGAGACGGAATCTAAAACAAAAATCCAGAAAATCACAAAGATTTTGAGACGATACGAAAGAGAGGTTGAATAGGCTAGTAGAGGTTAAAACAATTTCAGCTGATAATTTTAGGAAGAGGGTGTCCAGATTGTCAAGCCCAGCTGATTTGTAGGGATCCAGATTTTGCAGCTCTTTCAGAACATCAGCTGTCTTGATTTGGGTGAAGGAGAAGAAGGGTGGGGGGGCTTGGGCAAGTTGCTGCAGGCGGTGCTGAGATGTTGGCTGGGGTAGGGGTAGCAATGTGGAAAGCATCGAACACCATTGAAAAATGCTTATTGAAATTATTGATTATCGTGGATTTATCGGTGGTGACAGTGTTTCCTATCCTCAGTGCAGTGGGCAGCTGGGAGGAGGTGCTCTTATTCTCCATGGACTTTACAGTGTCCCAAAACTTTTTGGAATTAGTGCTACAGGATGCACATTTCTGTTTGAAAAAGCTGGCTTTAGCTTTCCTAACTGACTGAGTATATTGGTCCCTGACTTCCCTGAAAAGTTGCATAACGCGGGAGCTATTCGATGCTAATGCAGAACGCCACAGGATGATTTTGTGCTGGTCAAGGGCAGTCAAGTCTGGGGTGAACCAAGGGCTATATCTGTTCTTAGTTCTACATTTTTTGAATGGGGCATGCTTACTTAAGATGGTGAGGAAAGCACTTTTAAAGAGCAACCAGGCATCCTCTGCTGACGGGGTGAGGTCAATATCCTTCCAGGATACCCGGGCCAGGTGGATTGGAAAGGCCTGCTCCGCAGAAGTGTTTTAGGGAGCGTTTGACAGTGATGAGGGGTGGTTGTTTGACCGTGGACCCATTACGCACGTAGGCAATGAGGCAGTGATCACTGAGATCCTGGTTGAAGATAGCAGAGGTGTATTTAAGTTGGTCAGGATGATATCTAAGAGGGTGCCCATGGTTACGGATTTAGGGTTGTACCTGTTAGGTTCCTTAATAATTTGTGTCAGATTGAGGGCATCTAGCTTAGATTGTAGGATGGCCGGGGTGTTAAGCATGTCCCAGTTAGGTCACCTAACAGTACAAACTCTGAGGATAGATGGGGGGGCAATCAGTTCACATATGGTGTCCAGGGCACAGCTGGGGGTCTATAACAAGCGGCAACGGTGAGCGACTTGTTTCTGGAAAGGTGGATTTGTAAAAGTAGAAGCTTGAATTGTTTGGGCACAGACCTGGATAGTATGACAGAACTCAGGCTATTTCTGCAGTAGATTGCAGTATATTGTTATAGTTAGGGATGGACATTTTAGAATTTTTGGTGGCCTTCCTAAGCCCGGATTCAGACTCGGCTAGGACATCTGGGTTGGCAAAGCAGTGAATAAATCAAACTTAGGGAGGAGGCTTCTAATGTTAACATGCATGAAACCGAGGCTTTTATGGTTACAGAAGTCAACAAACGAGAGCACCTGGGGAATGGGAGTGGTGCTGGGGGCTGCAGGGCCTCGGTTAACCTCTACATCACCAGAGGAACAGAGGAGGAGTAGGATAACGGTACGGCTAAAGGCTAAAGGCTATAAGAACTGGTCGTCTAGTGAGTTCAAAACAGATAGTAAAAGGAGCAGATTTCTGGGCGCGGAAGAATAGATTCAAGGCATAATGTACAGACAAGTGTATGGTAGGATGTGAGTACAGTGGAGGTAAACCTAGGCATTGAGTGACGAGAGAGGTTTTGTCTCTAGAGGCACCATTTAAGCCAGGTGAGGTCACCGCATGTGTGGGGGGGTGGAACAAAAAGGCTAGCTAAGGCATATTGAGCAGGGCTGGAGGCTCTACAGTGAAATAAGACAATAATCACTAACCAAAACAGCAATAGACAAGGCATATTGACATTAGGGAGAGACATGTGTAGCCGAGTGATTATAGGGTCCAGTGAGTAGCTAGGCAAGCTGGAGACACAGCGATTCAGACAGCTAGCGGGCCAGGGCGAGCAGGCTAGCAGATGAACCTCAGGGGGACGTCGCAACGGAAGAGCCTGTTGAAACCCCCTCGGACGGTTACGTCGGCAGACCAGTCGTGATGGATCGGCGGGGCTCCGTGTCGGCAGTAAAAGTGTCCAGGCCAATTGGCAAAATAGGTATTGTAGCCCAAGAGTTGGCTGATGGACCTCTTCGGCTAGTCGGGAGATGGGCCTAGCTCGAGGCTAGCTACAGGCTAACTGGTGCTTGCTTCGGGACAGAGACGTTAGCCAGGAGTAGCCAACCGGATAGCAGCTAGCTAGCTGCAATGATCCGGTGTAAAGGTTCAGAGCTTGCAGTAGGAATCCGGAGATGTGGTAGAGAAAAAGCAGTCCGATATGCTCTGGGTTGATATCGCGCTGTGCAGACTGGCAGGAATTGACCGGGCTGAGGCTGGCTGATGTCCGAGTTAACGGTGATGACCGCTAGCAGTGGCTAACTGACTACTAGCTAGTAGCTAGTTAGCTGGCTAGCTCCTGATGGGGGTTCCGGTAGCAGATCCGTACCAATCCGTACCACATTGGGTGAGGTGGGTTGCAGGAGAGTATGTTCAGTCCGTAGATGGAAATTGAGATTAAAAATATACAAATTATATACGAAATATAGAACGAAGAAAATGATACATACACGGGATGGGACGGGACAAGACAAAACAGATGTCCGACTGCTAAGCCATCTTGGAACACACGTGGTCAGATTCGTGTTCAGATTCGATTTTCCAATAAGGCTGAATGGATGCATTTTGATTGCTCTGCTATATCCCTGTTGTAAATGCATGAGGTTGCATCACTGGTTTTGTATGCTCTCTTATTATGACCTTTCCTACCAACACGGAGAGGGAGAGCCAACACAATTGCTTCTAGGCCCATTCCATCAGGGAATGTTATTAATGCACATGCTCTGTTATATCTCAGGCTATTAGGAAATAATGTATCACTGTAGGTTCAATAAGAACCATACATATGGGATAGTAATTTGTGTCCCATGCATGAGAGTCGGTAGAGCTTACAGCTAAATGCAACAAAGCTGTCCTGATCCTTCTCTTCCGCACCATAAAAACCAACGCTTCCTCCCTATACGTGCTCCTCTAACAGTCACGTCTCTCTCCATGACTCTGATGACTTTCTTGTGTTCTCGTCCTGAGACACACCGTCTCTAAGCCATTGTCTCCGACCATTCCTACACGCACTTCATCTTATGGATTCCTGAAACATTCCATGCCAAGGTTGATTCTACCCGTCCTTCCGCTTGTTCTTGTGGCCATAGCTCACTTTAGATCCACATCTTGATCTGGAGACAAGGATCGTTATCCTCTCCTCCACTGGAGGGTTTGGTGTGAAGATGTCCACTTCATATGGCTGTAACTCTATATAGTAAATCATGTTAACGTATGAGTGTTGTGTCATCATATACTACTGTATTTCCTAGCTACCCCAGTTTAAGAGTGTCTACTCTTCTCTTACCATTCAAGTTCAAACATGAAGACTTTTTACTGATTTTCTCCCCCACTGTACAGCCAGAGCTTTTGGAGACTTTGCAGACTTGGCTTGCCTCTGGCCTCCTCCAGACTAGAACATTATTTATCACAGTGGCAGTGCCTGCAGGAGCTGCAGAGCTACATACGCTTCTTTTTAATTAGTGAATCGCCCCCGTAATGTGGGAGATAGGGAGTGTCCATTTCTGTGGGGCAAATAAACACAAATTGGTTTCTTATGAATTTGTGTTGTTGTAACCATGAAAGACCATGAATACTGTGTCTGTACTGTAGCCTTTAGGACATTATGATGTTGACATGGCCGTTTCTAGCATTTTGGGGGCCCTAAGTGAGATTTGGTTGCCACCCACCCCTAGCCCCCTCCACCCCACCTTGTAGGCAAAACATTTTAATGGCCCCCTCTTGGCATCGGAGAGAAAAATATGCAGCTTCAAAGTTCATGTCCTGCAATTCTACACATTTTTCTATGGGGCAGAAAGAAGATTTTGCAGTTTTAAAATGAATTACATGGGATTCTACTCATTTTGCCATGGGCAGGAGAGAGAACTGCAATTTTAAAGCAAAATTCCTGCAATTCTACACATTTTGCTACAGGGTTAAAAAATATAAATCCCTTTTTGAAGCAAATATTTGGCAGTTCTACACATTTAGCCTTGGGATGGAGAGAACATTTAGCCTTGGGATGGAGAGAACACTTAGCCTTGGGATGGAGAGAACCTTTTGCAGTTTTAAAGCAAATTTCCTGCAATTCTACAGATTTTGCCATGACTTATTCCATGTTTATATGATATCTGAGTGAGAGTGACTAACAAAATCAATGCGGGCTCGCTGGAGGGCAGGGCCCCTGGGCACGTGTCTTGCGTGCCCGGTCAGTAATTTGGCCTTTATTACTACAATGTTTAGATAGCTGGCTGGACTAACTTACCTAGCAATTTATGAAATGTTAGCTAATATATGGGCTTATTGAATGACTGTCAGTGACTGACATAACAAGAGTAAAACATTTCACTTTTTTATACATCGTGTATTCTACTATCCTAACTAACATTAAGTTGAGACAACGACTGACTTCCTAAAAAAAAATATTTGGGGACCCCTGGTGGCCGCCCCTATGTCGCTTATGCCTAGAAACGGCACTGCCCTTGTATGTTGAAATTACATAGTGCTGTACATGCAAAGTGTACAGAGTGCATAATGCATATGGCCATAGGTCTTCAGGTGTTGCATTATGGTATCAGGAGTTTAAAATATGACCAGCATATGTACAGTTGACCCAATTTAGACTGCAAACGTGCTCACATGTGCGTGATTGTGTACAGTATGTGTGCACTGTAAATATAGCTACATATTGTATGCACAGATGAACAAATACTGTATGCAAACAACGTATCAACCCGATGCAGGTTTGTAGGTAATCCAATGATACATTTTCATGAAGGTGAGGTGTTAATTATCAAATTGAATTCCACACAAGCCTTTGGTCTTGCCTCAAAAATGATCCTAATGAAAATAATGACTGTGGTGGTGAATTACGTCTGTGGTCATAATATGTGTGTGCCACATGAAGTTTGTGGAGAGACTCATAATAAATGCTCTTGGCACTTTCATCCACAGAGATTTATTAACTGCCTACTTTATGTGAAAAAAAATCCCATCTGTTGTTTCAAAGGTGGCAGTCTTAAAATGCCTTCCAGGGATGAGAATGAAATCTGTTCATATTCATCAATATTATATGAGTTAAAGCTCACTCTTTAATTTATCCCAAGTCAAACTACTGTATAAGGAATTCACTCATTCAGATACACAAAGTCAAGGCTCATTCATTCATTCATTCAGTTGAGTGAGGTGCTTATGATTTTACTCACATCATTTGTGTGAGACTATGAGACTATATGAGAATGAGCCACTCATATTTTCTCACATTTACTTATATTCACTCTTAAGGCTTCCATATTTTTTGAATGGAAAAAAATCAGAGCTCTGCACCAGTTCAGATGTTATCTGCTGGGTTGTGCACTGCAACTTCTAATGGGAGGGCTGCTAAAGTCATCATGTATGATATGATATCACTTAATCTCAGCCACATGTTTTTTTAATTCCGCCCCCTACTCTGCATCCAGGGCCTGAGTGCTCTTGGATTGATGTGTGAGTACTGTTCTACGAGTGCCAGAAAACCCTGATATGAAAACTTGCAATGTTGGATAGCAGAGCAATGCCGTATGCCACAGTCATTCTGATAACATACTTTAATACATTTATCTTACAGTAAGTAACTCATTTATCTTACAGAAAGCATTATGAGAAGAGGTTGGGAGTTTAAATTAATCTCATATCTTCAGATTTGCCCACTACAGTGATTTGAGGACGAACGAAAGGTTAAGTAATTGACACATTTTTAATGGCACTGTTTAATTTAGCAGCTACATAGAGAACAGTATTGAAAGGATAATACTGTACATGGTACAGAAAATATTTATCAGGGTTTATCTGGTGACTAAATGACTAAGGAAATACCACGTTTTAGGGGGATTGCATGCCTGATAGACCGTCTCCAGGAATAATTCTGTAGCTTTCAACTAAGTCTCAGGAAGCCTCATGGCCAACTATTCAAACTATTCTGTTTTGATTTTGCTGGGCAGCAGAACTTTAAAAGGGCTTTGAGAAAAGATGGTGCTCCCCGCTGTATTTGGAACTGATCATTGATCATGCCAAGGCTTGACACAGTGGAAAGTAACACTTACTTGAGTTTAACTGGGAGCTATAACTCTTTTTGGGCATATATTTATTTATTGTGGTGGTTGACTCTTGAATTTCACCCATTTTTTTTTACAAGGTCATAGTTAACTGATAAATGTACTAGTTCGCTTTGAAGAGGCATTTCGTGTCCATGTAAAACTGGCTGTGAACTTTAAAACCAAAGTGTCACTGTATACTCTCTATGTACTATCTGTTTGAAATGACAAACGGGTGGCATACATTTTTTTGCATATTTTCACTAATAAAAATACACTACTTACAGTAGTACCATCTCTAAGTTGATTTTCATACGTTACCTCTCAATTGTGATGTGGTATAACAACATTTTAAATTGTTAATACATTTCACATGCTTTAAGCCTATCACCCTTAATAATCTATAATACTTGTGCTCCTTTTTACCTCTCCAAAGTAAAATAAAGATCCGGTGTGTGTTCTTGGAAGGCTATACAATACTCTGGTCTCTCCTGCTGGTGTATAAAAAGCGGGAATCTATTTCTGGCTGCTGTATATAGATCATTTAGAACACATGGTGGCAGAAGGGGAGCAATTGTGACAGACCCTACACAAAAGCATCCATCTTGGAGGATGTGTGAATTATGTTCTACATTATGGTATTTTGTTTACTAAAACACTACTACTGTCTTCAGCTAAGGAACAAGGACATAAAAAGAGCGACTTTCGGAGAAGTTAGGGTGGGGCCTTGCTCAAGGGCACATTGGCAGATAGTTCACCTAGTCAGCTCGGGGATTTGAACCAGTGACCTTTCAGTTACTGGCCCAACGCTGTTAACCGCTAGGTTGGGATGTCATCCTCTGCCTCTGCTTGTGAAAGATCATGAAAGTAGCAGCAGGGGACCCCCAAACGTTTTGAAGCCCCATATGGCCGGCACTCTGACAAACCAGAAAGGGCATACATTACAACCCTAACTTCTCTCTTACACACACAGACACAAAAATGCACACATGTGCACTCAGAGAGAGAGAGAGATGAAAAGAGAGAACGAGACACACACACACACACACCTGGCATGTCCTTTATGCTAGTATCCCAGCACGTCTGAGAACAGCTTAATTAAGTGTCATTCTGATCCTGCGTGGTAATCTGTGTTTTAATGTCATATGTACAAATTGGAAGGTGAAGCAATTTGGCTAAATCATGTGGTGGCATGTGGATGTCTATAATACTGCCAAGGCATCACCAGCCGGTGTGCTGTAGCTCACTAACCAGGATAAAGTACAGAGCACATTATAATATGTGCAGACAGGGACCTCTGGAAATGATTGTGTGATACAGTGCAGCAATTTGTGGGCTGTGTCACAGTATTTCACACATTATGTGAATGTCCCAGATAAGCTGCTGACTGTTGATTCAAGCAGGCAAGGTACAGACGAGAATGTTTATGGATCCTGTTCAATCTGATATGCATTGTAAAAGGAAGTACTGTCGGTGAATAAAATATACTATAAGAAAGAAAGCTGTGAAAAACTGTGAAAGAATCTCACACTTATTACACACCCTGACATATTCATACACATGCACGTACACGCACAAACAAGCCTACTGAACAAGAAAGCTTGTTTTCCATCCCCTCAATTGTGTCTGAAAAAAATGGCAATTTGTTCTTGGTCATTTTTTGCTCTTTCTTCTCTGCCCATCGTTTCTCCAAAGCTCCCTGACAGACATTCTGGTTATTTGTCTTAAGCCAAGGCTCTTTGGCTCCTGTCGAGAATAGGAAGGCAATATTAAATCTGACATTTCCAAACATCCTCCCTCCTCACTGTGTGTGTGTGCCTGTGTATGCGCGTGTGTGCGACAGAGGGAGAGAGAGAAAGAAAGTGACACCGACAAACCTCATAATGCATTGGGGAGAAGGCTGTTAAGCAGGTAGACCAGGAGACTAAGATAACTAATGGGAAAGTTTTCACACACTGGGACTTTTAATGATGTGTGTACAGATGTATGATCTTAATTTGACCAGTATTGCGATAGCAAAAATAATCCTCCAGCAACAGGATTTTAATGTTTTTTTATTTGAACTTGCTTGACCGGTGGATAGGATATTCGCTGGCTAAAATTAGGCTACATGAAAAGTGCAATACTGTTAATATAATTGCGTGTTAGTGCGGGTTTTCAGGGAATTTATGTAAATCACAAAGGCCATTTGCATTTCCTGCAGCGCAGGAAAATTCTCAGAAACAACAGAGTGATCAAATTAAGATCATACACTTGTATTTGTTCTTTAAAAGTGTCAAAGCTTGCTTAATCGTAACAGGTGCTGGAGGGTTGAGTATGTGTTTCCTATAGCCTCAGGCTCTCTGCGGGGGAAAACTCCCATGAATAAGCTTTTTAAGGTTTGTTTTACTGCTCAGAATAAGTGTGGGATATTTAGCTACTGTACATAATTCCTCCCAAACCAGTGAGAAGCCTTTTAATTGATACCAAATGTTTAGGTGTAGAAAGGAATTGATTGAAATTGTGAGGTTTATTGAGCTGCTTGGCTCTGTGGCCTGGGAATGTCAGAGGTCAAGTCTAATTGTCTGCAGATGTATTCTTGATGCAGGGTTCAAAAACCAACTTAATGCCCTTGCTTTTTAGTTGCATTAAAATTATCTAACACTGCAGAGAGAGAGAGATAGAAAGAGAGAGAGAGAAACTGCAGTGTTAGTTGTTTATATGTGAACTCTAGAGGGAAACATTTTGGGTTTATTTAGGGTCATTCAAGGTTTATTATCTTCTCAAACGCTCACACATTCAGCCTTTAGGACTGTATAATGTAAGACCACACCTTAGCTAAAGGCTTGAGTAAACACTACTTGTATTTCTCAATGTCTGGTTGACTCACAGAAAAATCATACTGTTCGGAGTAAATTGCCATTTGTTTAAATATTCTGAATAACATGACAGTCCGCTCTCTTGGCAGCGTTGATTTGATTTCTCAGGATGTGTACTTTATTGTCAGGGGATTTATATTGTACCATAAACACTGCCGTTCCACTGTCGTCTGCAAAGGACCTCCCATCTGCAAGTAACTTTAACACTCGTATTTAAGTTATGAATACAGTACATGGAGACTTACTCAGAGCAGAGATTAATGGGACGTGGGACAGACTTTCTCTTTCCAACATGAATATTTACTTTATCTTCATTTTCAGGCAGAGTGGAGATGATACTGATGCTATCCTGACAGGGCTGCATATGGCTATTGTTACTTTCAAGTTTCAAATTGTATTAGCCGTATGTACGGATACGCATGGTAAAGATCGTCCAACGAAATGTTTACTTGCAGGTTCCTTCTTGACAATGCAGCAACAATAATAAATAATAAAATATAAGAATATGAACATAAAGTAAATGGCTCAGTGGAATAGAAAAATACATTTAAGCATAATACAGAAAGGCACAATTTATAGTCCAAAATTGTACATGTGGGGCCTCCTGAATGGCACAGTGGTCTAAGCTGTGCCACTAGAGATACTGGTTAGAGTCCAGGCTCTGTCGCAGCCGGCCGCGACTGGGAGACCCATGGGGCGGTGCACAATTGGCCCAGTGTCGTCCGGGTTAGGGGAGGGTTTGGCCGGCAGGGATGTCCTTGTCCCATCGCGCTCTAGTAACTCCTGCGGCAGGCCGGGCGCATGCACGCACGCACGGTCGCCAGGTGTACGGTGTTTCCTCCGACACATTGGTGGGGCTGGCTTCCGGGTTAAGCGGGCATTGTGTCGAGAAGCGGTGTGGCTTGGTTTGGTCGTGTTTCAGAACACGCACGGCTCTCGACCTTCACCTCTCCCGAGCTGTATGGGAGTTGCAGCGATGAGACAAGACTGTACTGTAACTACCAATTTGATACCACGAAATTGGGGAGAAAAGGGGGGTTAAACAAAATGTTATACACTGCTCAAAAAAATAAAGGGAACACTAAAATAACACATCCTAGATCTGAATGAATGAAATATTCTTATTAAATACTTTTTTCTTTACATAGTTGAATGTGCTGACAACAAAATCACACAAAAATTATCAATGTAAATCAAATTTATCAACCCATGGAGGTCTGGATTTGGAGTCACACTCAAAATTAAAGTGGAAAACCACACTACAGGCTGATCCAACTTTGATGTAATGTCCTTAAAACAAGTCAAAATGAGGCTCAGTAGTGTGTGTGGCCTCCACGTGCCTGTATGACCTCCCTACAACGCCTGGGCATGCTCCTGATGAGGTGGCGGATGGTCTCCTGAGGGATCTCCTCCCAGACCTGGACTAAAGCATCCGCCAACTCCTGGACAGTCTGTGGTGCAACGTGGCGTTGGTGGATGGAGCGAGACATGATGTCCCAGATGTGCTCAATTGGATTCAGGTCTGGGGAACGGGCGGGCCAGTCCATAGCATCAATGCCTTCCTCTTGCAGGAACTGCTGACACACTCCAGCCACATGAGGTCTAGCATTGTCTTGCATTAGGAGGAACCCAGGGCCAACCGCACCAGCATATGGTCTCACAAGGGGTCTGAGGATCTCATCTCGGTACCTAATGGCAGTCAGGCTACCTCTGGCGAGCACATGGAGGGCTGTGCGGCCCCCCAAAGAAATGCCACCCCACACCATGACTGACTCACCGCCAAACCGGTCATGCTGGAGGATGTTGCAGGCAGCAGAACGTTCTCCACGGCGTCTCCAGACTCTGTCACGTCTGTCACATGTGCTCAGTGTGAACCTGCTTTCATCTGTGAAGAGCACAGGGCGCCAGTGGCGAATTTGCCAATCTTGGTGTTCTCTGGCAAATGCCAAACGTCCTGCACGGTGTTGGGCTGTAAGCACAACCCCCACCTGTGGATGTCGGGCCCTCATACCACCCTCATGGAGTCTGTTTCTGACCGTTTGAGCAGACACATGCACATTTGTGGCCTGCTGGAGGTCATTTTGCAGGGCTCTGGCAGTGCTCCTCCTGCTCCTTCTTGCACAAAGGCGGAGGTAGCGGTCCTGCTGCTGGGTTGTTGCCCTCCTACGGCCTCCTCCACGTCTCCTGATGTACTGGCCTGTCTCCTGGAAGCACCTCCATGCTCTGGACACTACGCTGACAGACACAGCAAACCTTCTTGCCACAGCTCGCATTGATGTGCCATCCTGGATGAGCTGCACTACCTGAGCCACTTGTGTGGGTTGTAGACTCCGTCTCATGCTACCACTAGAGTGAAAGCACCGCCAGCATTCAAAAGTGACCAAAACATCAGCCAGGAAGCATAGGAACTGAGAAGTGGTCTGTGGTCACCACCTGCAGAACCACTCCTTTATTGGGGGTGTCTTGCTAATTGCCTATAATTTCCACCTGTTGTCTATTCCATTTGCACAACAGCATGTGAAATGTATTGTCAATCAGTGTTGCTTCCTAAGTGGACAGTTTGATTTCACAGAAGTGTGATTGACTTGGAGTTACATTGTGTTGTTTAAGTGTTCCCTTTATTTTTTTGAGCAGTGTATATATAAAAAATATATTTAAAAAATGTTAAGCAAAAAATTACAAAAAATTCAACCTAAAAATACTAAAAATATAAACATTCATACAAAAAATCAATTGTACATGTGTATTGGGGAAGGTGGGGATGGTGGGCAAGTGTATAAATTGAGCAGTATAATAAGAGACTGGTATTTTGGGTATTTATTAGGATCCTTATTAGCTGTTGCAAAAGCAGCAGCTACTCTTTCTGGGGTCCACATGAAACATGACATAATACAGAACATGAATAGACAAGAACAGCTCAAGGACAGAACTACATACAGTAACAACAAAAAATTAAAGGCACGAGTGGCATACACACAAACTATCAAGGTCAAATAGGGGAAAGGTGTTGTGCCGTGAGTTGTTGCTTTATCTGCTTTTTGAAACCAGGTTTTCTGTTAATTTGAGCAATATGAGAGGGAATAGAGTTCCATGTAATAATGGCTCTATATAATAATGTACGCTTTCTTGAATTTGTTCTGGATTTGGGGACTGTGAAAAGACCCCTGGTGGCATGTCTAGTGGGGTAAGTGTGTGTGTCAGAGATGTGTGTAAGTTGACTATGCAAACAATTTCCAACACATTAACGTTTCTTATGAAAAGAAGAAGTGATGCAGTCAGTAATTTAGTCTCCTCAACTTGTTCAACAGCCACACCATTCATTACCATGATTTGTACCAAATACAATGCTCTTAGTTTTAGAGATGTCCAAGACCAAGTTAATTACTGGCCACCCATTCCAAAACAGACTGAAACTGTTTGTTAAGGGTTTCTGTGACTTCATTAGCTGTGGTTCCTAATGCATATATGGTTGAATCATCAGCTTACATGGATACACATGCTTTGTTTAATGCAAGGTCATTGGTAAAAAGAGAAAAGAGTAGAGGGCCTAGAGAACTGCCCTGCGGTAGACCACACTTTACATGTTTGCCATTAGAGAGGCTTCCATTAAAGAAAACCCTTTGAGTTCTATTAGATAAATAGCTCAGAATCCACAATATGGCAAAGGTTGTAAAGCCATAACATATGTTTTTTCAACAACAGGTTATGGTCAATAATATCAAAGGTTGCACTGAAATCTAACAGTACAGCTCCCACAATCTTCCTATTATCAATTATTATTATCTACCTATTATCAATTTCAACCAATCATCAGTCATTTGAGTCTGCAGTACATATGAGTGCCCTTCTCTATAAGCATGCTGAAAGTCTGTTGTTCATTTTTCTTCTAGGCTCAGATTAAAGATATGACAGAGTCTGCTATAGAGTCAGCTACCATCCTTAGTATCTTTCCATCTAAGTTGTCAATGCCCGGAGGTTTGTCATTATTGATCAATAACAAAAAAAATCTACATCTCCCACACTAACTTTATTCAATTCAAACCTGCAAAGCTTTTCTTTCATTATTAGTTTTTTTATGCATGAATACGATGGCTCACTGTTTGTTGTTGGCATTTCCTGCCTAAGTTTGCACACTTTGCCAATGAAGTAATCATTAAAATAATTGGCAACATCAAATGGTTTTGTGATGAATAAGTCATCTGATTTGATGAAAGATGGAGTTGAATTTGTCTTTGTGCTCATAATTTAATTTAAAAAATGGCTGTTGAATCTCTCTTTCATATCGTCCGAGATCCCTAAAGATTGGAAAGCTGCCGCGGTCATCCCCCTCTTCAAAGGCGGAGACACTCTAGACCCAAACTGTTATAGACCTATATCCATCCTGCCATGCCTTTCTAAAGTCTTCGAAAGCCAAGTTAATAAACAGATCACTGACCATTTCGAATCCCACCGCATCTTCTCCGCTGTGCAATCCGGTTTCCGAGTTGGTCACGGGTGCACCTCAGCCACGCTCAAGGTCCAAAACGATATCATCACCGCCATCGATAAAAGACAGTACTGTGCAGCCGTCTTCATCAACCTGGCCAAGGCTTTCGACTCTGTCAATCACCGCATTCTTATCGACAGACTCAACAGTCTTGGTTTCTCTAATGACTGCCTCGCCTGGTTCACCAACTACTTCTCAGACAGAGTTCAGTGTATCAAATCGGAGGGCCTGTTGTCCGGACCTCTGGCAGTCTCTATGGGGTTGCCACAGGGTTCAATTCTCGGGCCGACTCTTTTCTCTGTATAAATCAACGATGTCGCTTGTGCTGCTGGGGATTCCCTGATCCACCTCTACTCAGATGACACCATTCTGTATACATCTGACCCTCCTTTGGACACTGTGTTAACTAACCTCCAAACGAGCTTCAATGCCATACAACACTCCTTCCGTGGCCTCCAACTGCTCTTAAACACTGGTAAAACCAAATGCATGCTTTTCAACCGTTCGCTGCCCGCACCCGCCTGCCCGACTAGCATCACTACTCTGGTTGGTTCTGACTTAGAATATGTGGACAACTACAAATACCTAGGTGTCTGGTTAGACTGTAAACTCTCCTTCCAGACTCATATTAAACATCTCCAATACAAAATTAATCCAGAATCGGCTTCCTATTTTGCAACAAAGCCTCTTTCACTCACGCCGCCAAACATACCCTCGTAAAACTGACTATTCTACCGATCCTCGACTTCGGCGATGTCATTTACAAAATTGCTTCCAATACTCTACTCAGCAAACTGGATGCAGTCTATCACAGTGTCATCCGTTTTGTCACCAAAGCCCCTTATAGCACCCACCACTGCGACCTGTATGCTCTAGTCGGGTGGCCCTCGCTACAAATTTGTCGCCAGACCCACTGGCTCCAGGTCATCTCTAAGTCTTTTCTAGGGAAAGCTCCGTCTTATCTCAGCTCACTGGTCACGATAACAACACCCACCCGTAGCACGCGCTCCAGTAGGTATATCTCACTGGTCATCCCCAAAGCCAACACCTTTCTGCTCTTTTGCACACCAGTATTTCTACTTGCACATCACCATCTGTTCATCTATCCCTCGGGTGTTAATTTGCTAAATTGTAATTACTTCGCTACTATGGCCTATTTATTGCCTTACCTCCTCACGCCATTTGCACACACTGTATATAGACTTTATTTTGTTTTCTATTGTGTTATTGACTGTACGCTTGTTTATTCCATGTGTAACTCTGTGTTGTTTGTGTCGCACTGCTTTGCTTTATCTTGGCCAGGTCGCAGTTGTAAATGACAACTTGTTCTCAACTAGCTTACCTGGTTAAATAAAGGTGAAATAAAAGTACTCTAACGTTTTTTTCATCATTCTTTATATCATTGATCTTGGATTCACAATACAGTTTATTCTTTTTGTTGAGTGTAGTCACATCATTTCTCAATTTGCAGTAAGCCAGCCAGTAAGATGTGCAACCAGACTTATTAGCCATTCCTTTTCTCCCATCTCTTTCAACCATACCGTTTTTTATTTCCTCATCAATTCTAACAGTCAGTTTCTTAATAATTGGAAGAAGCAGTTTCATAAATTAATCAAATGCAGCGTCTGAGTCACAGCAAAATCGTTTGTATGATTTCTTATACACTATTTTAGGCCCAGCTTTTGGAACTTTGGCTTTCCTGGATATCACCACTATATTGTGATCACTGCATCCAATGGGTACGGATACAGCTTTAGAACAAAGTTATTCACTATTAGTAAAAATGTGGATGATCATGTTCCTTTAGTGTTTGTAAACACCCTGGTAGGTTGATTAATAACCTGAACCAGATTACAGGTACTGGTTACAGTGAGAAGCTTCCTCTTGAGCGGACAGCTTGATGAAAGGCAGTAAATATTCAGGTCCCCAAGAAAGTGGTCATCTCTGTTACCATCACATACTGTACACTATCAAGCATTTCACACACGTTATTTAGATACTGACTGTTAGCACTTGGTGGCATATAGCAACACCCCAAAAGAAAAGACTTCAGAAGTGCCAGGTTAACCTGCAAGCACAGTTGAGTAACACTTGACGTAAGATCTTCTCTAAGTATTACTTCTGGGAGGGAGGATGGACAATGAGCCTGTCATAGCTGATGTAAGCAATATCGTCACGCGCTCTGGGCTTTCATGGCTGGGATAAGTTCTTTCCACTTCTGGTGCACATCTTCAGGATAGTCCTCATTGAGGAAGATATATGTTCCTCTCAAGTTCTTGGCTATTTTCAGCACAGCTACCTTGTCCTTCAGCCTCAGGAACTTGACCACTATCGGCCTATGCCTGTCACTTGGGCCGGTGGTGGGTTTTCCAGACCTGTGAGCATGCTCCACCTCAATCTTCCTGTGGTCCATCTTCCATTTCTCAGAGATCATTTCCATCATTTTGTCCTCAGACTCCTTCCAGGTCTCATGTGGAGATTCTGCAATTCCGTCCACAACCATGTTGTTCAGCGTTGATTGTCCCTGGAGTCTGATTTCTCTGTAATTGTTATCATGGATTCACACACAGAACTGATGTCCTCTCTCAATGACTTACAGATTGCTGTCATCTTGCCGTTCTCCTATTTCAACTCATCGAGCTTACCCTGGGAGAACTACAAACTGTTCTTCAGGTCCTGGACCTCTCTGGTCAGGTTGTCCATTCCACCATTTTTTGGGACAAAACACTTGAAGCTATTTTCTTGTGGTGGTAACAACTTGTAGAACTTTTTTTGTTTGTTTAAAAGATCCTTCACATGTGATAGAGTGACACCACTGTGCTCAATGGTACTCCCGCCAGCTTTAGTCTTTGTCATGGTTGCTAGCAACCTAGGTTACGCTGTTACTCCTCACAGTTCCAGACAGGGCAGGTCACAGGGAAGATTGAAAACAACAACAAACAGCAGGGATCTAGACAGCCACAAACTCGGGACAATCCACAGTCCCAGCCACAATGGCTAACCGCGTCCCGGGCTGTGTTCAAGCCCTCAAGAAAACCATACTAGCTTGATAGGCTACACCAAATAGCTCCTCAGACCCGGCCTTGGTCGGCAGGATCACTAGCAACTGATGCCAACTGCGTCGCGGAATCCAAACTCAAAGGTTAGCTAGCTACGAAGAAACTTTCCAATACACTTTCAAAACATCAAACTTTCCAAAACAAGAAACCGAGCTCTCCCCTTGCAGCAGCAGTTGTGATGTGTGTGTGTGCGTAGTATGAATGTACTGTGTGTGTGTGTGTGTGTGTGTGTGTGTGTGTGTGTGTGTGTGTGTGTGTGTGTGTGTGTGTGTGTGTGTGTGTGTGTGTGTGTGTGTGTGTGTGTGTGTGTGTGTGTGTGTGTGTGTGTGTGTTATTAAGGACACTTTAAAAAAATGTTATCCTGAAATTACATACCCAAATCTAACTGCCTGTAGCTCAGGACCTGAAGCAAGGATATGCATATGCTTGATACCATTTGAAAGGAAACACTTTGAAGTTTGTGGAAATGTGAAATTAATGTAGGATAATATAACACATTAGATCTGTTTAAAGATAATACAACAAAAACATGTTTTTGTTCCATCATCTTTGAAATGCAAGATAAAGGCCATAATATAATATTGCAGTTTAGACGCAATTTAGATTTTGTCCACTAGATGGCAGCAGTGTATGGTCAATGTCTCAGATTGATCCTGTGAAGCATTGCAATACTGGACAATATTTTGTGTCAAGTCTGCCCAAATGTGCTGAATTGGTCAATTGATACATTTTCAAGTACATAACTATAGAGAACATACAAAAATTATATGGTAATACAAAATGTAAGTTTACACACTCCCAGGAATGTCATACATGATGGATCATTAGCTTATACACTAACTTTCACACATCTAGATGACCGGGCGGGGTGGGTGTGGAGCCAGAGACAGCAGGAGTTCAAACTGTAAAACCCAGTTCCTACATTTGAATATAAAAATAGATTTTATCAAACAAAACTATGCTACATTTTATCTCTGGGACCCTCGGGATGACAAATCAGAGCAAGATTACTGAATATAAGTACATTATTTACCTTCAGAGGTGAATGTATCAAACCAGTTGCCGTGATAAATGTGTTGTTGGTATGCACGCTCCTCAAACAATAGCATGGACATGTTTTCACTGTAATAGATACTGTAAATTGGACAGTGCAGTTAAATGAACAAGAATTTAAGCTTTCTGCCCATATAAGACATGTCTATGTCCTGGAAAGTTTGCTATTACTTACATCGTCATGCTAATCACATTAGCGCACGTTAGCTCAACAGTCCCGGTATAGGGACACCGATCCCGTAGAGGTTTTAAGAGTGAGTGTATGCGTGCAAGGTGCGGAGAATCAGAGCAGATAGTCAGTCCAGTTCAAGTGTTCAGCAGTCTGATGGCTTGTAGATAGAAACTGTCTCTGAGCCTTTTGGTATTAACATGCCTTCCTCAGGCACCATTTCGAGTATATGTCCTGGATGGGTGGGAGTGCGGTCCCAGTGATGTTCTGGGCCGTCTTCACCACCCGTTAAAGGGCCTTGCGGTCGGGGTCGAAGCAATTTCTGTACCTGACTACGATTCAACAGGTCAGGACGTTCTCGATGGTGCAGGAGTAGTATTTGAAGAGGAGCCGTGGCGGCATGCTGAATTTCTTTAGCCGCCTTAGGATGTAGAGACGCTGTTTCGCCCTCTTGGCAAGAGTTGTGGTGTTGTTGGTCCATGACAAGTACTCAGTGATGTGGACGCAGAGGAACTTAAAACGTGTGACTCTCTCTACTGCTGTTCCGTTGATGTGGATAAAGGTTTGTTCCCTTCTCTGCTTCCTGAAGTCCGCAATCAACTCCTTTGTTTTGCTGATGTTGAAGGAGAAGTTGCTTGATAGGAAACAAATTGTTTCTCAAAGTATTATAGTATATATAGTCCATCTTTACTCCCTCCCTCAATGCCAAGCAAGACACATGAAAAAAATCTGATATGAATTCTCTATATACCTTTTTAACAACAATATACTGTATACCTTGTTGTCCAAAAAATACACTGTACTACTGATGGGGAACAGGTCATAAACACATGCTGTATGCTTTTCACATTGCTATGTTCTTTGATCAGACCGTGACATTTTGTGTATGACTAATACAGCTATATTAAGAGTCATAGAGGCCCCTTGCTCTGGCTCTGGGGTAGAGGCACCGTTGAATGGGCATCGGTCCAGGTCCTAAAGCCATGACTGTGCCTGATATTCAAATTACCAGTTCCCTCTGCTCTCTCTTAAGATTGTAGGATAGCATTGCTTGGCCTTAACCAAATCAACAAGCCCCCCTTGACAAAAAAGCACATGTACAAAATCCCTGACTAAATGATTCCAGTCTTACTGTAGAAAACATCCCAAAAGTAGATCCAAAATGTAAATAATAACATATTAAAGCCAGAGAATGGATTCTTTCTCTTTCTGCACAGAGACACTTAAATCAGAAGCAATGATTCTAACCAAAGGAAAATAAACCTCTGAAGAAGGATGGACAACCTCTGTGGTTTCCACTCATTGTCCAACATACTGTACCCATGTTTCCACTTTACTACGTATTTCTAAATGCAAATGAAGGTGTCATAATAGACTAAACAGTTTACCTTTTCCATCTAGATTTTGTGTGATGCCCGTCAGATATGGGTAATGTTGCTTTTGTGGCAGTGAGTGGGACTGCTGATAGTTGTTAGTGTTTAGATGGTATTACAGTCTACTTCGCCCCTGCCTCTGCCCCCCCCCCCCCTCCCCCCCCCCTCCCCCCCCCCACCCCCCACTGTCTGCACATGGCTCCTAGATTTAGGTCATGTCTCAGATGGAGGGGCTGCCGATCTGCACTTTTCACATGACACAATTGATAGTGAGTGAACTGAACTGTACACTATGTACGAGGGTGAGTGGATTTCGGGAACAGTTATGCACTGCTCAGTCTATGAAGCGTAACAAGACCCCATCAAAGTATTTTTATGAGTTTGGCAATGTTTTCTTTCAAACTTTACAACAGATAAAATATTGAATTAGGTATTGACATAGCATATAGACACATAAATGTATATGCATTGCTTTTAAAAATGATGGGCATCTTTTATATCGGACCACTGCACTTAAGTGTTACCCAATGACTGACTCACAATTTCCCAAACAATTTGAACTTCTACTTTTAAAAATCCACCTCTCTAAAAACAAGTCTCTCACCGTTGCCGCCTGCTATAGACCACCCTCTGCCCCCAGCTGTGCTCTGGACACTATATGTGAACTGATTGCCCCCCATCTATCTTCAGAGCTCGTGCTGCTAGGCGACCTAAATTTGAACATGCTTAACACCCCAGCCACCCTACAATCTAAGCTTGATGCCCTCAATCTCACACAAATTATCAATGAACCTACCAGGTACCACCCCAATTCCGTAAACACGGGTACCCTCATAGATATCATCCTAACAAACTTGCCCTCCAAATACACCTCTGCTGTTTTCAACCAAGATCTCAGCGATCACTGCCTCATTGCCTGCATCCGTAATGGGTCAGCGGTCAAACGACCTCCACTCATCACTGTCAAACGCTCCCTGAAACACTTCAGCGAGCAGGCCTTTCTAATCGACCTGGCCGAGGTATCCTGGAAGGATATTGATCTCATCCCGTCAGTAGAGGATGCCTGGACATTTTTTAAAAATGCCTTCCTCACCATCTTGAATAAGCATGCCCCATTCAAGAAATTTAGAACCAGGAACAGATATAGCCCTTGGTTCTCTCCTGACCTGACTGCCCTTAACCAACAGAAAAACATCCTATGGCGTTCTGCATTAGCATCGAACAGCCCCCGTGATATGCAACTTTTCAGGGAAGCTAGAAACCAATATACACAGGCAGTTAGAAAAGCCAAGGCTAGCTTTTTCAAGCAGAAATTTGCTTCCTGCAACACAAATTCAAAAAAGTTCTGGGACACTGTAAAGTCCATGGAGAATAAGAACACCTCCTCCCAGCTTCCAACTGCTCTGAAGATAGGAAACACTGTCACCACCGACAAATCCACTATAATTGAGAATTTCAATAAGCATTTTTCTACGGATGGCCATGCTTTCCACCTGGCTACCCCTACCCCGGACAACAGCACTGCCCTCCCCTCTGCTACTCGCCCAAGCCTTCCCCATTTCTCTTTCTCCCAAATACAGTCAGCTGATGTTCTAAAAGAGCTGCAAAATCTGGACCCTTACAAATCAGCCGGGCTAGATAATCTGGACCCTTTCTTTCTAAAACTATCTGCTGAAATTGTTGCCACCCCTATTACTAGCCTTTTCAACCTCTCTTTCGTGTCGTCTGAGATTCCCAAAGATTGGAAAGCAGCTGCGGTTATCCCCCTCTTCAAAGGGGGGGACACTCTTGACCCTAACAGCTACAGACCTATATCTATCCTACCCTGCCTTTCTAAGGTCTTCGAAAGCCAAGTCAACAAACAGATTACCGACCATTTCGAATCCCACCATACCTTCTCCGCTATGCAATCTGGTTTCAGAGCTGGTCATGGGTGCACCTCAGCCACGCTCAAGGTCATAAACGATATCTTAACCGCCATCGATAGGAAACAATACTGTGCAGCCGTATTCATTGACCTGGCCAAGGCTTTTGACTCTGTCAATCACCACATCCTCATCGGCAGACTCGACAGCCTTGGTTTCTCTAATGATTGCCTCGCCTGGTTCACCAACTACTTCTCTGATCGAGTTCAGTGTGTCAAATCGGAGGGTCTGTTGTCCGGGCCTCTGGCGGTCTCCATGGGGGTGCCACAGGGTTCAATTCTTGGACCGACTCTCTTCTCTGTATACATCAATGATGTCGCTCTTGCTGCTGGTGATTCTCTGATCCACCTCTACGCAGACGACACTATTCTGTATACTTCTGGCCCTTCTTTTGACACTGTGTTAACAACCCTCCAGGCGAGCTTCAATTCCATACAACTCTCCTTCCGTGGCCTCCAATTGCTCTTAAATACAAGTAAAACTAAATGCATGCTCTTCAACCGATCGCTGCCTGCACCTGCCCGCCTGTCCAACATCACTACTCTGGACGGCTCTGACTTAGAATATGTGGACAACTACAAATACCTAGGTGTCTGGTTAGACTGTAAACTCTCCTTCCAGACTCACATCAAACATCTCCAATCCAAAGTTAAATCTAGAATTGGCTTCCTATTCCGCAACAAAGCATCCTTCACTCATGCTGCCAAACATACCCTTGTAAAACTGACCATCCTACCAATCCTCGACTTCGGTGATGTCATTTACAAAATAGCCTCCAAAACCCTACTCAATAAATTGGATGCAGTCTATCACAGTGCCATCCGTTTTGTCACCAAAGCCCCATATACTACCCACCACTGCGACCTGTACACTCTCGTTGGCTGGCCCTCGCTTCATACTCGTCGCCAAACCCACTGGTTCCAGGTCATCTACAAGACCCTGCTAGGTAAAGTCCCCCCTTATCTCAGCTCGCTGGTCACCATAGCAACACCTACCTGTAGCACGCGCTCCAGCAGGTATATCTCTCTGGTCACCCCCAAAACCAATTCTTCCTTTGGCCGCCTCTCCTTCCAGTTCTCTGCTGCCAATGACTGGAACGAACTACAAAAATCTCTGAAACTGGAAACACTTATCTCCCTCACTAGCTTTAAGCACCAGCTGTCAGAGCAGCTCATAGATTACTGCACCTGTACATAGCCCATCTATAATTTAGCCCAAACAACTACCTCTTTACCTACTGTATTTATTTATTTATTTTGCTCCTTTGCACCCCATTATTTCTGTCTCTACTTTGCGCTTTCTTCCACTGCAAACCAACCATTCCAGTGTTTTTTATTTTTTATTTTACTTGCTGTGTTGTATTTACTTCGCCACCATGGCCTTTTTATATTTTTATTTATTTATACATATATTTGTTTGCCTTCACCTCCCTTATCTCACCTCACTTGCTCACATTGTATATAGACTTATTTTTTTTCACTGTATCATTGACTATATGTTTGTTTTACTCCATGTGTAACTATGTGTTGTTGTATGTGTCGAACTGCTTTGCTTTATCTTGGCCAGGTCGCAATTGTAAATGAGAACGTGTTCTCAATTTGCCTACCTGGTTAAATAAAGGTTAAATAAATAAATAAAAAATAAACAATGACAAAAATAATGCAGTAAGTAGGCCTACAGTGAAACATGGAGAATCATGTAATCATTGGGATCATGAGACTAGCAGTTTAAATAATTTATCAAGTGCAATTTGAGATCAAGGGACAGGGATTAGAGCACATGTTTGTCCTTGTTGTCCTCAAAATATATTGAATATGTATTTTTTGAATACATCTTTAATCCTGTACCGTCATAAAGTAATCTAATAGGCAAAACTATTCCATCACAATTAAATGTTTTATTTTATTGGAGTATTCAGTATGTTTTGTTTTGGCTTGTTTGATATGCGGGGGGAATTCCAGGCATCCCGTAATTAAGGTAATAGTGTAAAACAAACCACAAGCTGTCTTCGTCTCCACACTCATAAAAACGATCCTGTGGTTGTGCCAAACACGTATTTCAGCCAGCCTGTCATGTACCCAGTTATCAGATGGCCGGAGGAGGTACACGTAGCCAGCAAAGATTTGAAACTGGCAGAAAAATGTAATGCTCTCAGCCATGTACCTGAATAAATGCCTGATAATTTCCCAGATTGTAGGAAAATGAGCTGCCCCTGCTTTACATATTTAGCAGTTTAATCTGCACCCCAATATGAATCTTTAACATGAGCATCTCCTGTGTTGGTTGGTATTCAGCCTATGCAGTGACAGTGTGTGTTAGGATCCGGTCCGGTGCATTGCCCTAAATGTGGATTGGTCTGTTGAGGCTGTTTCCAGGGGAAATTAGCTCATTCGGAGCAGTGGAGCCTCAGATTTGCCTCCAATTGGTTCTCACCTGTGATGTTACTGGAGACACATTACTTGTCAGAAAATTACAGTAACTACACTCATTACAACATCCTGTCCTGTGTATCTTGGATATCTGTGTATCACAAGTATCCAGCACATGAAAAGTTTATATTGCAATTGATGTATTCAATTGCTGAAATGTTGGTTTAACTGACATAAAAGGGCAGTAATGCCAATATATAAGTGTTTATGAATCTCAAAGTACAATGTAATGGGGGTCAATGAGACTAATTTCCTAGTGGCATCGCCATCAGTAAATTAAATGCATTTATTAAACCAGAAATGATTAATCATGACTGCATCTCTTTATTTAAAGACACCTCGGTTTGCTGTGTAGGAGCGTGTGTTAAGATCACCCCTAGCATACAGATTGCTGAGTGATGTCATGAGAGGGTGAAGGTCGAGAGTCGGCCCTTTTCATGTCACAGAAAGTGGTTTATTTTTCGTTCCATTCGCAGCACAAACATTCATGATATGCATGCGAATTCACAGCGATGGGGAGATCAAACAGTCCGTCGTGCAGGAGAGAGGGGGAAACTACTTTTCCTCATGACAGTATGATGCACTGCAGAGTGTCTGCAACATAAACATGGCCCAGAAAAGTAATTTCACTCTGAATTTGAGCACCGGTCTGACAGCACAAGCCAGATAACCAGAATTTGTGGGCAGAGTGTTATCTCTGCAGGCAGTGTCAGGAAATTTACTGCTGAAAACGTTCAGCGTTAATCCATTTGTTGCTTACGGTCATTCCTAAAAGAGTGTTTCTCCCACCTCACTGACCAGATCTCTGTCTCTCCACTTTGGCTTGATGCTCTCATCAAAGATGAAGAGAGAAATGTCATCTACACTATATATTATAGACATGATACAAAATCATGCATGCATGGCTTCCAAGGTGAAAAGTTCATGGTGAACTGTATATGAAAGTAATAATGTTTAGATAATACTAATAATGTTTAGATAATAATAATAATGTTTAGATTTCATTATTAAAGCTCTAATGTTAAAATAAATAAAATAAAACATTATTTGTCACATGCGCCGAATACAACAAGTGTAGACCTTACAGTGAAATGCTTACTTACAAGCCCTTAACCAACAGTGCAGTTCAAGAAGAGTTAAGATAATATTTACCAAATAAACTCAAGAAAAAATTATAAAAGTAACACAATATCATAACAATAACGAGGCTATATACAGGGGGTACCGGTACTGAGTCAGTGTTCAAGGTTAGAGGTTAGAGGTAATTTGTACATGTAGGTAGGGGTGAAGTGACTATGCATAGATAATAAACAGTGAGTAGCAGCAGTGTACAAAACAAATGGAGGGGGGTCAATGTAATAGTCCGGTGGTCATTTGATGAATTGTTTAATTCGGGGTAGAGCCTTTTTGGTCCTAGACTTGGCGCTCTGGTACCTCTTGCCGTGAGGTAGCAGAGAAAACAGTCTATGACTTGGGTGACTGGAGTCTCTGACAATTTTAATGGGCTTTCCTCTTACACCGCCTATTATATAGTTACTGGAGGAAGTAGGAAGCTTGGACCCAGTGATGTACTGGGCAGTACGCACTACCCTCTGTAGCGCTTTACGGTCAGATGCTGAGCAGTTGCCATACCAGGCGGTGATGCAACCAGTCAGGATGCTCTCGATTGTGTAGCTGTAGAACCTTTTGAGGATCTGGGGACCCATGCCAAATCTTTTCAGTCTCCTGAGGGGGAAAAGGTGTTGTCGTGCCCTCTTCACAACTGTCTTGGTATGTTTGGACCATGATAGATCGTTGGTGATGTGAACACCAAAGAACTTGAAACTTTCGACCCGCTCCACTACAGTCCCGTTGATGTTAATGGGGGCCTGTTCGGCCTGCCTTTTCCTGTAGTCCACGATCAGCTCCTTTATCTTGCTCACATTGAGAGAGAGGTTGTTGTCCTGGCACCACACTGCCAGTTCTCTGACCTCCTCCCTACAGGCTGTCTCATCGTTGTCGGTGATCAGACCTACCACTGTTGTGTAGTCAGCAAACTTAATGATGGTGTTGGAGTCGTGTTTGGCAACACAGTCGTGGGTGAACAGGGAGTACAGGAGGGGACTAAGTACACACCCCTGAGGGGCCCCAGTGTAGCAGACGTGTTGTTGCCTACCCTTACCACCTGGGGGCAGCCCGTCAGGAAGTCCAGGATCCAGTGCAGAGGGAGGTGTTTAGTCCCATGGTACTTAGCTTATTGATGAGCTTCGTGGGCACTATGGTGTTGACCGCTGAGCTGTAGTCAATGAACAGCATTCTCACATATGTGCTCCTTTTCTCCAGGTGGGAAAGGGAAGTGTGGAGTGCGATTGAGATTGCGTAATCTGTGGATCTGTTGGGGTGGTATGCGAATTGGAGTGGGTCTAGGGTATCCGGGAGGATGTTGTTGATGTGAGCCATGACCAGCCTTTCAAAGCACTTCATGGCTACCGACGTGAGTTCTATGGGGCGGTAATCATTTAGGCAGGTTACTTTCGATTCCTTGGGCACAGGGAATATGGTGGTCTGCTTGAAACATGTACACTCATGTTCAAAAGTTTGGAGCCACTTAGAAATGTCCTTGTTTTTGAAAGAAAAGCATTTCTTTTGTCCATTAAAATAACATCAAATTGATCAGAAAGAGTGTAGACATTGTTAATGTTGTAAATGACTATTGTAGCTGGAAACTGCAGATTTTTAATGGAAGATCTACATAGGCGTACAGAGGCCCATTATCAGACACCATTACTCCTGTGTTCCAATGGCACGTTGTGTTAGCTAATTCAAGTTTATCATTTTAAAAGGCTAATTGATCATTAGAAAATCCTTTTGTTATTATGTTAGCACAGCTGCAAACTGTTGTTCAGATTAAAGAAGCAATAAAACTGGCCTTCCTTAGACTAGTTGAGTATCTGGAGCATCAGCATTTGTGGGTTCAATTACAGGCTAACATCCCGGAGTCGCCTCTTCACTGTTGAATATTGAGACTGGTGTTTTGCGGGTAATATTAAATGAAGCTGCCAGTTGAGGACTTGTGAGGCGTCTGTTACAGACTCATTCAGGGAGAGGTTGAAAATGTCAGTGAAGACACTTGCCAGTTGGTCTGCGAATTCTTTGAGGACACATCCTGGTAATCAATCTGGCCCCATGGCTTTGTGAATGTTGACCTGTTTAAAGGTCTCGTTCACACCGGCTAACGAGCGTTATCATACAGTCATGCAGAACAGCTGGTGCTCTCGTGCATGCTTCAGTGTTGCTTGCCTCGAAGCGAGCATAAAAGGCATTTAGCTCATCTGGTAGGCTCGCGTCACTGGGCAGCTCACGTCTAGGTTTGCCTTTGTAGTCTGTAATAGAATTCAAGCCCTGACATATCCGACGAGCATCAGAGCCGGTGTAGTAGGATTCAATCTTAATCTTGTATTGACACTTTGCTTGTTTGATGGTTCATTTGAGGGCATAGCAGGATTTCTTATAGGCGTCCGGATTAGTGTCCCGCTCCTTGAAAGCGACAGTTCTAGCCATTAGTTCGATATGGATGTTGTCTGTAATCCATGGCTTCTGGTTGAGATATGTACGTACGGTTACAGTGGGGACGACGTCGTCGATGCACTTATTGATGAAGCCAATGACTGAGGTGGTGTACTCCTCAATGCCATTGGATGAGTCCCGGAACATATTCCAGTCTGTGCTAGCAAAACTGTCCTGTAATGTAGCATCAACGCCAGCTGACCACTTCCGTATTGAGCGAGTCACTGGTACTTCTTGCTCCTGCTTGTAAGCAGGAATCAGGAGGATAGAATTATGGTCAGATTTGCCAAATGGAAGGCGAGGGAGAGCTTTGTATGCATCTCTGTGTGTGGAGTAAAGGTGGTCTTGAGTTTTTTTTTCCTGTGGTTGCACATGTTACATGCTGGTAAAAATGTGGTAAAACTGATTTAAGTTTGCCTGCATTAAAATCCCCGGCCACTAGGAGCGCCGCTTCTGGGTGAGCATTTTCTTGTTTGCTTATGGCCTTATAGAGTTGGTTGATTGCGCTCTTAGTGCCAGCCTCTGTCTGTGGTGGTAAATTGACGGCTACGAATAATATGCGTAGATGAGAACTCTTTGTAGTTAGTGTGATCTACAGCTTATCATAAGGTACTCTACCCACAGGCGAGCAATACCTTGAGACTTCTTTAATATTAGACGTTGCGCACGAGCTGTTATTGACAAAAAGACACACACCACCACCCTTTGTCGTAGCTTCTCTGTTCTGCAGGTGCATTGAAACTCCCTCCAGCTCTATATTGTCCATGTCGTCGTTCAGCCACAACTCGGTGAAACATAAGATATTACAGTTCTTAAATTCCCGTTGATAGGATAAGCAAAAAAAATGAACAAATTGCACAATTGATTACGGCCATGTAAAACGTTGGCCATCTTCTTCGGCACCATTTTATTTAAATAATCAATTACTTCTACCATCTTCTTTATGTTAGATCGGTTGCTTACTGCATAATGTTGCTTATTTATTGTGCCATATAAACGTTTGTACTTTTCTCCCTACTGTGTTCAGAATGGAATACCACGTTGGTCTTCCCGTGAATAAAAACAACAACAACATTTTAACAGTAAAATCAGACCTTGAGCTCACGAATGCAAGATAATGCGTGGCCCTCCTGAGGGTGAACAGCCTTGGTTAGATTTTTATGAACACATAGATCTCTATATTATAACTCTCACATTGAAGTGATGGGTTGGGATAGGTGGAACCCTTTATCTAATGGGAAGTCTGCTGCCTTACTGGGTCACATGGCCCAGCACCGCTTTCTAGCTCTGCTGTTCTGTTCCAAGAGGAACAAATTAAAGTTGCAGGGAGGAGAGGCAAGTTTCCAAAGTTAGCAGCGTTAGCATTCACTTTTCTCTTGAAGGCGGTGCATGTAAGGATTTCTTCCCTCCAGACAGTTTTCTTTCACTCCATGAAGCAAATATGGAAAAGTTTATTTTTTTATATTCATGACAAGATATTTGCTGACAGTGGCACTTATGAAACTTTTTGAGAAGTCAAAGAAATATGTGCTGAATTTTCTTTCACAAACAGAGTGTCTGAAATAGTTGAGGATGAAACATGTATTGGGGAGTGCCTGGAACATCTGTTTAAGAACCGATTCAATGCCTTACATTTAATGCAATGCCAAACATTTAGCAAACCGTGAGAGAGACAGGATACTTCCAATTAATACCACCAAATACATGTGTTTGACTGGACTTCTGTTTGAAGTGACAACACCTAAGAGCTTGCTGTGGTTGTGTTTGAGATTAAAATAACCAGCAATATCTAAATAAATTATCACTTTGAAGAGTTTAATTTCTATAAATTCTGGAGGACTTCAGGGAGCTAATAGGGATCACTGCAACAGCAGATGATTTGTTAATTTGGATCAATCGCCAGTTTGGATGTCAAAAAGCGAGGATGTCAAACACCAGGATGAGTCAGCAGCAGAGATATCCACAGTTAGAGATCAACCTGCAAATACACATTTATTACAAGACCTCCTGCACTAACTCCAGCCATGAGAGCAACATTTGCTCATTAGATGTGTGCTGTGAGCTGAGGCTCGGAACAAATGGATAGCATCAACGAAACAGTCAACGGAGAAGAAATGTACAGTCGTGGCCAAAAGTTTAGAGAAACACAAATATAAATTTTCACAAAGTCTGCTGCCTCAGTTTGTATGATGGCAATTTGCATATACTCCAGAATGTTATGAAGAGTGATCAGATGAATTGATATTAATTGCAAAGTCCCTCTTTGCCATGTAAATGAACTGAATCCCCAAAAAACATTTCCACTGCATTTCAGCCCTGCCACAAAAGGACCAGCTGACATCATGTCAGTGTTTCTCTCGTTAACACAGGTGTGAGTGTTGACGAGGACAAGGCTGGAGATCACTCTGTCATGCTGATTGAGTTTGAATAACAGACTGGAAGCTTCAAAAGGAGGGGGGTGCTTGGAATCATTGTTCTTCCTCTGTCAACCATGGTTAACTGCAAGGAAACACGTGCCGTCATCATTGCTTTGAACAAAAAGGGCTTCACAGACAAGGATATTGCTGCCAGTAAGATTGCACCAAAATCAACCATTTATCAGATCATCAAGAACTTCAAGGAGAGCGGTTCAATTGTTGTGAAGAAGGCTTCAGGGTGCCCAAGAAAGTCCAGCATGCGCCAGGACCGTCTCCTAAAGTTGATTCAGCTGCGGGATTGGGGCACCACCAGTACAGAGCTTGCTCAGGAATGGCAGCAGGCAGGTGTGAGGGCATCTGCATGCACAGTGAGGCGAAGACTTTTGGAGGATGGCCTGGTGTCAAGAACGGCAGCAAAGAAGCCACTTCTCTCCAGGAAAAATATCAGAGACAGACTGATATTCTGCAAAAGGTACAGGGATTGGACTGCTGAGGACTGGGGCAAAGTCATTTTCTCTGATGAATCCCCTTTACGATTGTTTGGGGCATCCGGAAAAGACAAGGTGAGCGCTACCATCAGTCCTGTGTCATGTCAACAGTAAAGCATCCTGAGACCATTCATGTGTGGTGTTGCTTCTCAGCCAAGGGAGTGGGCTCACTCACAATTTTGCCTAAGAACACAGCCATGAATAAAGAATGGTACCAACACATCCTCCGGGAGCAACTTCTTCCAACCATCCAAGAACAGTTTGGTGACGAGCAATGCCTTTTCCAGCATGATGGAGCACCTTGCCATAAGGCAAAAGTGATAACTAAGTGGCTCGGGGAACAAAACATCGATATTTTGGGTCCATGGCCAGGAAACTCCCCTATCACCAAATATTGACTCTTGCATCAACTTCATGTAATTGTCAATAAAAGCCTTTGACACTTATGAAATGCTTGTAATTATACTTCAGTATTCCATAGTAACATCTGACAAAAATATCTAAAGACACTGAAGCAGCAAACTTTGTGAAAATTAATATTTGTATCATTCTCAAAACTTTTGGCCATCACTGTACACTAAAACACCCAGTTTTTTTTCTCTCTCTCTCTCTCTCTCTCTCTCAAAATCAAACTACAAAGTTCCAAACTGCCTCTGGAAGCAACATCAGCACAATAACTGTTTGTCGGGAGCTTCATAAAATGGGTTTCCATGGCCGAGCAGCCTAAGATCACCATGGTTGATCATGGTTCGGGCTAGGCCCCTTAGTTCCAGTGAAGGGAAATCTTAACGCTACAGCAGACAATTACATTCTAGACGGTTCTGTACTCCTAACTTTGTGGCAACAGTTTGGGGGAAGGCTCTTTCCTGTTTCAGAATGGCAATGCCCCAGTGCATAAAGTGAGGTCCATACAGAAATGGTTTGTCGAGATCGGTGTGGAAGAACTTGACTGGCCTGCATAGAGCCCTGACCTCAACCCCATCGAACACCTTTGGGATGAATTGGAACGCCAACTGCGAGCCAGGCCTAATAACCCAACCTCAGTGCCTGACCTCATTAATGCTCTTGTGGCTGAATGGAAGCAAGTCCCCGCAGCAATGTTCCAACATCTAGTGAAAAGCTTTCCCAGAAGAGGAAGCTGTTTATAGCAGCAAAGGGGGACCAACTCCATATTAATGTCCATGATTTTGGAATGAAATGTTCGACGAGCAGTGTCCACATACTTTTGGTCATGTAGTGTAGCTATACAACCACATTTATTTTGTTCAGCTAAGAAATGTGGCAGTCAAGATATACACTCTGAATTGGTTTTCAATAAAACCCATATCAGTGCTGCCTTGCGTAAGACTCATTATACTGTGCATGGTTCAATGCACCATCTGCTTTCTATACATTTTGAAATAAAAGACACCAGATAAATTCCATAGGAAAAATTTATTTATCAATATGCAATATCAGGATTTCAAACTTGGCTCATGGAATTTCCATTCCATAGTAACTGGTTATGTTGAACATGGGTTGAAGCTGCGTGTGAATGAAAGGCGAAATATGAACATGGAGCAGATACAAAAAACACAAATGCACTGGGATTGCATACATGTACATTGAAAATAATACTGTATCATGAACAGAAATAAAACAATGACAATAATGACACAGAGCAGGGAACGTGAGCAACCAGTCAAAGTGAACAGGCCAGTACTGTTTAAACTGTGATGAGCAGGAAAACCAAAACACTGTTTTAATACTCCAATAGCATGGAGCTGTATAAGTTCATGTACTGTACTTCCGCTATCATGTCGCTAATCACTGCTGGAATATTTTCCTTTGTGAGCGGCCTGGCCACCACACACAGCACAGCAGAGTCTGGCTGAACTTGGCTGTGTGGCGGCTGATAGCTGAAGAAATGTCTGGGGCTTGAGCTGCTTTATCATTAGAGAGAGCCAGAGATAATATTGTGATAATCTGCAAAGGTCAAGAGAGCATCTCCATTTCACCTTGAGGGCTGACAAAGGAGTGAGATCGAGCCATGTATGCTGGCCTTATTTATTTCCTAAAGTCGCAAGCTCAGCAGAGCTCCAAGCCCACTGCTCCCCCTTGGACTCTCACAACTAGAGATGGAATGACTGTATCCTTGGTCTGTGAGAAAATACAGAGTTTAGGGAAACTTGCCCAGAATAATATACTGCCAAAAAGATGCCCGGAATAATGTTCTGTCCATCTGAATATTTTAAATCAGCATGGGTTTATTTATTTACCTATGGAGTATGTTATTATACTCAGATGAATCTTGATCAAGGCATCAGATATTTAACTGGTTGCTGACCCTCCCCTGTTTTACGTTCACTAACAGTTCCATTGATTTCAAGGGGTGACTGTCACAGAGAAAATCGATTACATGTATAGTAGAGTGTCTAGCCCTTCTCTAGGTTCTCAATCCAGTACCCACAAACAAAAAATCTGGGACAGCTAGAATGAAACTGAGGGGGGAAAAATCTCTCATGCTGAATGTATGTGGTAAACCATGATACGATTTTCTTCCCTCCTTGCAATGCCTGACACTTAAACACTGGCTCTAAGAGATGTGTTATCTATAAAATAAAATAAAACAAGATTTATATGAAATGTATTTCCAAAAACACACCTATTTACAAAATTCTGCATACAAAAAAACAAATATGTTCAAAAATGGGGCTCTATTAAATGTAACTTTTAAATTTAATTTTTTCAAATATTTACATTATTTTAGGCCACTGAACTAACCAAACAATAATAAACAAGCAATAAATGGATGTCACTTCTAGGACCACAGGGTGTTTGTGGTAGTGTTATTTGAAGACCATACAGTGGTGTAGACATTATCCTTCCAACATTTTGACGATTATCATTGTATTCAACTACACCTTTACCCAATGACAAACCACACACAACAACCACACAATGTTTGTTCAATATCTGAAGAATTTGGATTCTGTTGGTCACCAGTTTGTCATTGACTTCATCTGAGGTTTATTTATTTTTATATCACTTATTGAGTTGTGCCCTCGATAAAACTTAGTTACAGTATTGAACAAAATATGTTTAAAAAAATGTAATGCCAAATCATGATTACAGTCATTTTGTATATGTTGTAAACAATGTATTTGTTCAATGTAGGTGACAATGTACAAGACACTAGGAAGGCAATAGTACATTTTTTCTAGGCCCTTTTTAAGCCAAACAAATGTGAATGTATCAACATAAATCCAGACTGGGGGAAAAACATTTTTTTTTTATAGAAGAACAGGCAGTCTACTATAGCCCTCAAAGCAACAAATATGTCTGTGTACAGCACAGGAGGTTGGTGGCACCTTAATTATCTGAAACAATGCCAACAAACTGGTCGCACATGTCCTGCTCTTGCTGCTATACTTCTTAATAACTTTAAATAATGTCAATGTTATCAACATGAAAAATATGCCAGAATAACCTCTACTGTAAATACAGGACAGTATCTATCTTCTTTCACAATAAACACACACAACTAAACAACGGGACCAACTTCAGAACATGGAGATAAGATATTGACACAGAAAATACTGTACGTGTAATGATTCATGTTGAAATCTATTTGGTACCAGTGTAATCTTCCCTGGTCTTTGAGGTTGCCATGTGATAGGAATTGTAAGTCATTAGTTGTCCTCCTGAAGACACCAGAGATGTTTAAGCGCCACCCCGTTGCGGTGGTAACAACTCTTTAGGAATTAAAAAAGCCTTTTCATGAGCAGGAATTGTTTAAGATAAAAATGTACTGTATTGCAATTACGTTTTGTACAACAATTTGTAATGTAGAATCATTATTTACTTTAAGTGTCTACTCTGTGCCTCATCTGCGCTAAGTGATTTTGAAAGGTTTGGTTTTCCCACCATCGCACAGCTGAGGAGAATAGGGACTGGAGCTGGTTGCCAAACTCTTTCTATTATCATTTATTCTCCTGAAACAAGCTTTTATTGAGATGCACCACACACATGACTGACATTACCTGCACCCACTTCTCATTCTGAGCACATGACTGATCCAGGCACCATGTCTACAGTATGTGACTATGAATGAATTCAGACCCCAAAGGGAATGTGGAAAACAATAAAACCATCTTTAGCAACATCCCTATCCATTCCATTGTCTCCGGGTGCAGAACTAACACTACAAATGTCATACCACTCGGTGAACACAACTCATTCCCTTCAAAGCCATCCAATTCTTCTGAGAGCACGACCTTTAGGTGGGAGTGAAAGGTTTGATAACATCTTAATTGTGCCCACACCTTTTCTGCTCATACAAATCAGATCTTGTTATTTTTTTTCACTGAAGGGAAAACTCTGGCCTAATTTAAGAGGAGCAAAACCCCTTGAGGCTGTTCAGATACAGAAGTGACTTGTCAATTTGAAACAACCTTTGTTTTCTTTTATTTCAGTCATGATGGCCTCTCACCATGATTGAGTATGAGCTATTTGTTTTTCATTAATTTATATCCAGGGTGAGGCACCTTCGTTGCTCGTTTTTTCCCCCCACAGTTGCATAACTGACTTTGCCTGTTCAGACAAGCTTAGAGAAGTAGAAGAGGAGACACTTATTTAACACAAGTATGTCACCTAGATCGATGTGTGTTTTTTTTTTACATACAGTACCAGTCCAAAGTTTGGACACAACTACTCATTCAAGGGTTTTTCTTAATATTCTTAATTTTCTATATTGTAGAATAATAGTAAAGACATCAAAACTATGAAATAACACATATGGAATCATGTAGTAAGCAAAATGTTTTGTTTTTTCAACAGGACAATGACCGCAAACAACTCCAGGCTGTGTAAGGGCCATTTGACCAAGAAGGAGAGTGATGGAGTGCTGTATTAGATTACCTGTCCTGCACAACCACCCAACCTCAACTCAATTGAGATGGTTTGGGATGAGTTGGACTGCAGAGTGAAGGAAAAACAGCCAACAAGTGCTCAGCATATGTGAGAACTCCTTCAAGACTGTTGGAAAAGCATTCCAGGTGTAGCTGGTTGAGAGAATGCCAAGAGTGTGCAAAACTGTCATCAAGGCAAAGGGTGGCTACTTTGAAGAAAATATATTTTTATTTGTTAAACACTTTATTGCTTACTACATGATTCCATATGTGTTATTTCATAGTTTTGATGTCTTCACTATTATCCTACAATGTAGAAAATAGTAAAAATTAAGAAAAACCCTGGAATGCGTAGGTGTGTCCAAACTTTTGACTGGTACTGTGTGTGTGTGTGTATGTGTGTGTGTATGTGTGTGTATGTGTAATATATATATATATATATATATATATATATATATATATATATATATATATATATATATAAGAGAAAGAGTGGCAAAGTATCACTAAAGGACACATGAAAAATATTAATATTTACCATAATATTGTATGTATTAACTGGATATACAGTAGAAAATAAACAATGTTGAAGGAGCAGACATTGGTGAAGAGGGAGCTACTGTAGGTGACTGATAAAAAATAATAGTGCAGGTAAAACATATTAAAGGGAAGTGTGTTATGCTATATCATCACACTGTGCCTTTTTCTGTCTCTGAGCAAACCATGGAGGCTTCATTACAGGAATGGAGCCCATGAGCGACAGCCCTATCGCGGGTCCTTTGTTTGTGTAGTATACCCTGTTTGCAACTTGTCTCCATTGTCAGAGCAATAGCTTCTCTACTCCATAGGCTTGACCATCTTACAGTCCTCTCAGACACACAGAATAGCAAAACTTGGGTGAATTCAATTTCTAGTAAGAAGCAGGAAGAGAAGACGACACAAACCCTCCAAACCCTGCCCTTTGGCCTATCTGGAAACAAACAATTATTCAACTACCGTGTCCATGACGACCTGTTTTTCATTTCTGTTCTTGTGATGCTATTTTGAACATCAAAAGTGTTTTTGAACATCAGATGGACAAGGTAGTAAAAGGTAGGCCAGAATTCTCCCCTACAAGCAAACATCCTAAAGATAGTCTTTGCCTCAGACCTTGTAGTAGATGTTGGCTGGGCTTTGCGGGGGCATCTCCTGGACTATATAAACCGGATGGCCGTAGTCCCCGCTCACCTTCTCGTAATGGGGGCAGTAGTTGTTTTCTGTAGTCCGTAGAGGGATGATGATGTCACTGGGTTCTGAGCCAGCGTTCCCAGAGCACTTGGGGCTGGCCAGCGTGCTGAGTGACAGAGCGGTGGTCCGCTGCTGGGTGTGCTTGCGGTTCCTCTTCCTCAGCTTGATCAGCAGGACGATGAGGATGATGATGATCAGCAGGAAGATGACGCATCCCGCCCCGATGGCAGCAAACAGCGCTGGCTTGGAGGCAAAAATACCCTCTGCTGAGTTGGACTTGTTGTCCTGGTTCATGGTGTCTGTGGATGGAAAAATAAAGGAATCAGTTAGCAGCAGGGAATGAACAAGCGGTGGTCTGCATGGCAGCCAAGTCAGACAAAGCTGTACTGTTGCTGATCAGGACAGAGGTGGAACCCTGCGAGGGTGCAAATGGGTTCTCAATGAGAAAAAGGCTTCTTCCATTATTTCTCTGAATTGACTGAGTAGCTAGGGGCTTCCTGACTGTGTGGCCTTTGTGAGCGTGTGGGAGTGTCCGTTTTCCACAGATGATAGCTCATTTCTTCTTGGCATGCATCCTGAGAGCGAGGGGAGGATTAAACTGTGTATGTTTAGCCATATGTTATAACTCCACATGAGGGGGTAAAGGAAGAGAAACTGTTTAAACGTATATAACCCGGCTGCGAGGGAAAAGAAAACAACACCAGTCCCTCTATTAGACACAGAGGATGAGGATTGAGTCCAATTAGAGTGGCATGCCTATTTCCTGTGTGGTCCTGAAGCCTCCCTCCCTATCCCTCCTTCCTTTCACTATGTATACTTCACTGCATCCCAGCGCTGCCTGCCTGGGAGCACAGCTTCCACCGCTGTCTGCCTGCCTGCCCAACACTGCTGCTGCACTGTCAAATCAGAGGCTGCTAGCTGCATTTACACTGGGGGTAGAGAAATGGATTCCACAGTGATCCCAAACATAACCAAATCACCACTGGAATTATTCCCAGCTCTTATTATTTTCTTTCATTTTGCAGGGTAAGACGACCCTGATGAAAGGGGAAGAAAACCCCATTTCAAAGTTGACAGATGGAAAACAGTCGACTATTGATCTTACACGAGACCATAGAGCCCAATGTGTGTTGAAGGCGATGGAGCTGATCAGTGTCTGTCAGTCCCCACTGCTTTTATTTTCCAGCTTGTCAAGAATATGTCGAGTGAACAGAAGACTATTTTGTGAACAAAAGACTAGTTTGTTCTCGCTCATATTAATGAAGTCAAGACCACCTGCCGGTTAATGAGCATGAGGACGTTATCGTGACATGGAACATTAGCTTTCCTCAAGATCGTCTGAACGATTCTAAAACACTAGAATTATTCAAATGACTTCTGGGTGAACTAATTTTCACATTTGCACCTAACTGTAGACCCATGCCAACACTTCAGAATGTTCTGAATAATTTATAGAAATCTATTCTGGCCATCTCTCTACCCAGTTTAATTTAGATGCTGAGCATGAATGACTGTGAGTGTTATTATAATGTGCTTTCCTCACACTCTGCTGAGACCTTTTCTGCTTCCAAAGACCTTAATGGCTCAGGAAAAAAATGTGCATACAAATTAAAACGAGGTATTACCTCTTTGTATTACAGAGGCAAAACAACATTTGATCTTTCCACTGAATGAATGATAGGCAGAAGGAAGCAGCTTGATAAAAGCCTTTTTCTGCCATAATAAGCAGATACAGATGGTACCTGTGCTCCTCTGTCAAAGCTTCAACACCACAAAGGCAAAGCATTGTACCGGATATCTCAGTACCTTTTCACTTTATTGCAGAGGGATAAACCTCCCAACAGTATCCCTGACTGTTTAAATGCTGAAGTATTTGTAAATTGAAACGTATCATTTTGCTCCTGCTGGAAGCTCTGACAATAATCCCATGCATTTATTTTGTCTGTTGTCCTGATTGGCTTTGGATCAGTTGTGCCCATTTAGCCACTGTTCAGCGTTCAGCTGTGGAGCTGTGCAGACAGGCATGATAAACTGCGCACCTTTATTACATTCCTCTTCACCCGTGGTATAAGAGAAGTCAGACGCAAAAGGTTGTTAGGCGGAGCTCTCATGTGCAGGTAAAGGAATAGGACAGAAACAAAAGTTCAAAGTAACACACCAAGAAAGATGACTGCCAAACCTTCAAATTGAAAGAAAACCCCACTGTGGGAGACTTGGCAGCTCTCCAGGATGAGAGGGAAGGCCATTTTGTTTGTCCTGCAGCAGAGCCAGAACTCTAGGGCCCAAATTACTTTCTAAACCTATGTAAACTTTAGCATTTTCTGCCTCCCTGTGAAAAAAGACCATTCTGGTGACTGAAACCCAAGCAAAACAAACACAAATGGATATATCTAATGTGCAAAAACCCTGCTGATGGATTTAATAGTCTCTGATAATTTTATCATCTGCGGCTAGATCTCAGCCGAGCAGATATGGTTTTAATTTTTCATTACCACACTCGAACACTGTGTCTGTCTATCCACATTACTACTCAGCATAATTAAAAAAGAAGATCAGTGTAGCTTTCTCAAACCAAAATGGAAAAATATAATACTTTTGTGTCTGTGTTTGTGCATGCGTGCGAAACAGAGGAGGCTGGTGGGTGGAGCTATAGCAGGACAGGCTTATTGTAATAGCTTGAATAGAATAAATGGAGCGGAGTCACACATGTGGTTCCCATACGTTTGATGTGTTTGGTAGTGTTCCATTTATTAGTTTGCAGTCTTTACAATGAGCCAATCCTCCTATAGCTCCTCCCACCAGCCTCCCCTGGACTGCGAGAATATGTGTGTGGCAGACGTGGGGAAGCATTGTACTTAGAAAATGCAGTAACAAATGGTTTCACAATGTGGGATACAGTATTGGAAGCAAAACCATGACCTTTTGGCATTGAAGGTTACAGTCCAATCTACTGATAATGAGGACTAGAACACAAAACAGGGAAACAGGGCTCATACTGAGACAAATACTCCTTTTCCCACAAGTTTGAGCATCCTCACCTTTGTTGCCTGGCTCCACAGCCCCACCACTTCCCCCCTTTTTCTTATTTGGGCTGGTGGTTGTCTCCTTCACAGTGTTGTCCTGGTCTTGGCTTGGCTTGTCTGTTATAACTGGGTCCGGTACAACTGTGTTTGGGTCTGCAATTTAGATGAAGAAAGTCAACCAAGTTAGATTCTAATGTGAATATTGTAAATTCTGTTGCTATTTTTATAATTTTCCAATAAAGATTTGAAAATGGGGTTTGGAATGAGAGACATATTTATCAGTTCCTTTGAACTCAATTTCTTCAAAGTAGTCGATGGCACACTTTTCAAATTAAAAACTGACAAGTCATGTCATATTTTGAGACATGCATGACAGTATCTGCTATACCTTGCCAAATTAAGCTATAAGAAATTATGTAACTTGTCTCCTGACAAAAATGCATGAGTCACTTTTTTCATGGTTCACCTGAGTCCCATCGATGCCATGCAGAAGTCTAAGGGGATACACTGGCATTAAGGGAGATTTCATCGACTGGAACATCATTGAAGTGTGCATATGAGGTTTTACTGCCCCTCCTTCCAAGAGAACGTAGAGATCTTGGAATTATTTTACTGTAATAGTTTATAGAAAATATTCTAAATGTCCAATTGTTCTATTTTTAGAATTGCATTTTAAGAGCCCTAATGGAGGTGTCTCTCTTTGATTGTTAACACAGTATTTATAAAGGCATAGCTACTGATATTCATTAATTTAAACCAGCTCATATTGCTGCTACAGTGTGCTATGTATAACCTAAACTGCACCCTCAGTTTGTCTGTTTGATTAAAGTTAAGAGAACTATTGTTCCAGACACTTTGGTGGTGTGCTGTCTGCTACTGCTGAGTGCCAGTTTCTAATGTGCAACACAACAAATGGGTATGTCAACAACCACTAAAGGATCTCCATCCCAAAGACAATATCACACATTTTAACATGACAGCTTGTTTTATAAAATGTTATCAATTCACCTGAGTTTCAAACATCGACAGGCCTGGCTCTTTCTCATTGTACTAACATTTTGAAAGCTTTGGCTGCAGATAAGAGAGTCCATCAAAGCCATCAGCCTCCCTTTAAACTACCCAGCATACGGTGCCATACAATCTCATTTCATGGGTGAATAGTCATCTTATAATTGCATAAAATTCAATGTTCATATACAAATCAATAAATTAAATCTCATAGTGTGCAGTAATACAAGAGTGACTCAGTATGAGGAAGTGCATCAGCAGATTGACAGTCTGCTACATATCCAGATATTGGTCATATGATCGTCTCCAATCAATGCCATTTTTGTTAACAAAGGCATTTTGTTAGAGATAAAGTTCTCTCCATGAAAAATTTAGGAATCACTTTTGTTTTTACAAAAGGGTTTATAGCTTACTGTATGTATCCTCTTCTGATAATATAATGCTTGTTCATGTTGCTTTGTGTGTTGTTAACAATCATACTTTAGTGACTGTTGCCCTGGATGAGTCAGTGTAATAAAAACAAAGAGACGATACTGTTTCTTCCTTACTTTATTGTATGTAAACCGTTTCTCTGTGTCTACAATATTTGTGGCAACTGAGTTGCTATGACTCAGTGGCTGAAAATAGGACCCAATCCTTCAGCAAACACGCAGATGAATGTACTATGACCTAGGGTCGGTAACGTCATTGCTCCAAATCCTAAAGAAATAAACCGTTGCATTCCAACCGTAACTACCTGCACAAGACAGCAAAGTTAATGACATCTATAATCCTTTTACTGTTTCCTAGCTCCTAAAATAATGGGCATCTTGTGTATTAAACACAGGTTTACGCAAACAAGTCTTGAGAAAGACAAAAGGAATGTCAAGCCAACTATGATAATTATTATCTAAGGTCAGCTATACAAATAATCCCTATCTGTAGAATAAGAGTCTTATCAGCAGACCCTCCCTTTGTGGTTTGTTTGTTTTGGATGTGTGGACGCTGACTAGGGCAGTGATTAAGACTGACCCTGCCACTCCTAGCATGACGGCAGGCCAAGCAAAGGTCTCTTTAGAGACCTAGCTACACTCTTCGAAAGAACCTAAAAGGGTTCTTCAGCTGTCCCCATAGCAGAACCCTTTTAAAGAACCCTTTTTGATTCCAAGTTGAACTAGTTTGGGTTCCATGAAGAACCCTTTCCACAGAGGGTTCTACATGGAACCAAAAAGGGTTCTCCTATGGGGACAGCCTAAGAACCCTTTTGGAGCCCTTTTTTCTAAGTGTGTAGATGAGTGGGCCAATATATCAGTGAGGATTTAAGGAGAGGGAGAGTGCATGTGCTGACTGATGGCATTTATATGGAGAACCTGGGTTTTTCCAATGGTCTCATCTGTTCCACACGGCTGATGGTGCGTGTGGTAAACGTCTTTATTCCTTCATCACATTGATTTGTGTTGATTTGGTTTGTGTTGGCCTTGTAATCCACTGTCAGCGTGGTAATGTATTGAGACAAATGCTGCACAGTGTTACATGTTGCACAGTGTTATTTCTAAAAGCTAGTGGGGGCATGCCATGGCAGATTAGACAGCCCACACCACACCAGTGTAGAATGCCTGGGAACTCTTGCCCCACTTATCTCAATACATTGACATTCTGTTAAGGCTGCTGCCTCATTTGGAAAACAATGTTAACACTTATTTGAGTTTGTGACACTGTGAGAGACAAAGTTAAAATTTAAGAGTGACAGTGTGTGAGAAACCTGGGCTCTTCAGGCAAAGCAATCTCATTCATGTTAGACCAACAGACAGTCTAAGTAATAGGACAACAGGTAGTCCGTAACATGCTCTATGGAATGTCCTCTATGTTTTCCACAGCTTTTTTTTGTCATTGTGTGAGTGAGTTCTTTTGGTATGTGTGAGAAAGTGTTTCAGTGTGTCCATCTGTATTTGCACAATAGCTTTTCTTTGTTTCATCTTTCCCTTCTCAAAAAAGAAAAGTAAAGAATGGAGTGAAATGTGATGTCTGAGGCCCTTATTTTATGAGCGATGAAGTCACTGGGCGACTCTCCACACACTGTGAGCAGCGGAGTATCCCACTGTAAAAACCCACGCCCGGGGTGTCTGGGTTTATGAACAATAGCTCATGAAACGCTCCTCTTGCACTGCAGTCATGACAGTCCCCATACAAAGCTTTCATTATCACTCATCCATACTTATATCCTGCCTGGCTCTATTGTGACTGCCTTTTACTGCTTTTCTGGCATTCCTGCCAGCCCGCATCGAGATGCTTACTTACCCTGTCCCACTTTCATGACGATCTTCATGGAGAGGGTGTTGCAGACCCCTCCTTCCCTGTTCTCTAGACCCTCCAGGGTCCCATTCGATGTGGCTGTGATGAGACAGGAAACAGTGTTGGAACATAAATAATAATTACAGCCACTCAGAATTAATGTACAGCTTGGTTGTTCATTTATGAAGAGAAAATATATTTGCTTCATAAGATACAATCTAACCACTTTTGCTGAGAAAATACTTTTTAACACCAAGCTGTATATATTGCTTACAACAGGTTCATTTTCTAAACCGCACACTGGTAATGTCCGCTCAGGCTGTAGCACCATATAAAAACAAGGCTCTATTATTTTTGAAGGTGCTGCTTATATCTGTACATAGGGAAGGAAATGGATGATGAAAAGTGGTGTCTCCTCCTACTAAGACATGGCTGTGATAGTAATCTGACCCCAAGGGAATGTGGTGGCCTTCAAAACACTGCTGAAATCATACATGTGGAGAGAGGGAGGTGTGCACGATGCATAGTCCAAAAATGTATATGTGGTAATCACTTTTACCCACCTCCTCCTCTATCTCTCCCCCTCCTCTTTAAAACAGGTTTTTGTTCTTTCCTTTTTGCTGAAGCAATGTACCAAACATTTGGCAAGGCATGTTATGCCAGAAGCAATTATCGCAAGCTGCAAATGCCAGGGGCTTAGCTTTCTCTTTCGGCATGTCCTGTAATTAGAGACTGGGTGGCACAATGGCCTGCAGCCCTTATCTCTGAGGGGCTTTCCTTCAAATCAATATCCACTGAGGGGAGCTGAGGAGGCCGGGGGACAGGGGAGGCCAATAGGATCTCTGTCGCCCTGTGTTGCTTCTGTCAGCTCCGCTTCCCAAGGACTTAAGTCACAGAAACGGGGCGCAATTGGCACTCTCTATTCTAAGTTGGGACAGAAAAGACCAAGGAGTGTGAATATGGATCGGGTTCTCAATAATGCTTTCAGCCCATATATACGAGGAGGTGGTTTCCATGCCAGTGAAAGCTGGGGCCCGCCCTGCCCTGTGTGATTCTTTTCAGACCTGCTCCGTGGGTATTTTTACCTCCAGAAACCTCAGCTTTTTTCTCCATCTGCTCCATTCTCCCCCTCACAAGGCACTAAAGGGACGGCCACCTTATTAGCTGGTCCAGATTCCTCTCTCATTAAGAGTCATGAATGAGTTGCCATGTAGGAGAGTGTTTGACTAATAAGGTCCCTCTCCAGGAGAATCAAAGCCCCTCTCAGTGGAGCCCAGGCACAATGGCGGTAGGCCGGTGAGAATGGGGCATGTGGCGCTGCTCCAGCAGAGGTATCCCACCACACCACTGGCTCAAATCACCAACCGCTCAACAACACAGAATGGGAGGCCTGTGAACCCGATTTCACTCTTTCTTTCCCACATTTTGTTTTTCATTCTTCAAGGATGCAATTAGAAGACAGAGGACACACAAAACTGGGCTCATGACAAACATTTTGGATTAGCAATTCCTTCTTATGGAGTAGCCAGATAGAATAAAATGAGAATTTGAATTATTTTGTTTTACAGGCAAAGCTTAAAGGAGCTTATATTGATGACATTTCACTAATGACACCCTGCATATACTGACAGCCGTACAGTATAGCCAATCAAGAGACATTATAATGGAAAGGGATTCATTAAGTTAAGGAGCTTGAGAAGTACAGTGAAAAGACAATCTCATTGACTATTGGCCAATGCAGGGAATAAACGTATAACCTAGCCTTGTCTACCTACAAGCCGCGACCTTAGCTGATTACATTACCTGCCTGTCTCATTCACATTGCATGCTATATCATGCAGGGCACTTTCTGTAACTCTTTTACTACTACTACTACTACTACCACAAAATTAGACTTCTTTGTCAGTCGAGAGAGGCTCCAGCAAACTAATGTTGGGTTTAAATAAAAGTGACAAGCTAACCTTGAACGGTTTGATGGAGCAAGAGAAGCAAAACCCTAGACACAATTCATTAGTATTTTCTGATTGCATTAACCACCAAATAGACTTACCATGTTTCTCAAAAACCAACTGTCTCAGACATCCTATATCTGTCCAGTATTCCACAAATAGAACCCCTCATTTGACAGATGCCTTTTTAAACTTTGTCGTTGAAAATGTGGGCTTGTCTTATTAGGTTTAGAGCACTCATGAAATGAGAACGGATGTGACAAAAACATGAGCAATCAATAGCTTACAGCACTTAACCCCAAGAACAAATTGCGTAACAAAAAAAATTGAACGGATGCTTAACGCTCTGTTAGTGGAAAGTTGAGGCAGTGAGTGGGAGAAAGCCCTGCTGCCCTGAATGATGTCACAACTATTAAGATGCATGGGCCTGGGAGAGGTGCCAGGCTCCGACCGAGTCGTCATGCACAATGTGAGCATGCCACCGTGCCCGCGAGAAGCAGGGCAGAGATACAGACAAATATCCAACAAGGCCTCCAATTATAGGCCAGTATGTTGCCCATCAGAGAAACACTTAGATTCTAGGACAGGAAATCACAGCATCACTGAGAAAGGATAAGGGAATTATATAACATACATTGCAGTTGTCTGTTATTGTTGTAAACACTGTATTTGTATTTCCTGTTTGTCACTGCAATGAGTAAACTCTTAGTTGGTTCCAGGACTGTCAAGGCCAACCTTTGAACTGGGAAAACATAATTTAACACAGGATATGAAGCAGGGTCATCAGCAGTCCCATCTCTTCTACAGCTGGTGAAACTAACTTCTGTTTTCAAGGGAACTGGGGGTCACGTTTCACAACTCATGGGGCTCTGAGATGTTGGAAAGATATCTTTACCTTGCAACAACACTGGTCTCTATCATTCAACTTCAACAAAGCTACTGCACTCATTCCATGAAACGGAGTCTGGAAAATAGGTATTCCTATACTATTCCTGTAAAAGTCTGAAATAATAGTCATAGAAGAAAAATTCAAGGACAATACTCAAACTATTCCGTTTGGGGGGTACTAGGAAATTGTCTTTTTGTTGTCCCCAACTGTACTGTAGTGTACCAAAAACATCTGGAGGACATCTTGAGATTTGAACACAGCAGATTAGTTTAGGGACCAGGGATACTTTTTGCATGACAGCCTGTATCGACAAAAAGTTCACTTCTTACCCAATAGATCAATGATTTATGTTGATAAATATACCTTTTGGGAAAGGGGGGATACCTAGTCATTTGTACAACTGAATGCCTTCAACTGAAATGTGTCTTCCGCATTTAACCCAACCTCTCTGAATCAGAGAGGTGTTATATGTAAGATGACTAAACTATTGGCATTTTACCACCTCAAATTATCAGGGCAAATGTTTGTTTATTTCTAAAGAATGTGGATCATATAGTGCATAGTCCAGGTCTGAGAATTCTAACTTGTTCAATTCTAGATATGTTTATAAGACTGATGGGACCCTTTGTTAATATACGGTGCTCAAAATATAAATGACTTACTGTATACCTACCAATTATAAAAATCCCCTTGAGAAAGTGGAGCCTTTCTGTTTGAATCATAGCATGGTTGTTTGGAGCCTTACCACTGGGGGTAGGGAGCCAACAGACATTAGCACATAATTCATTTGGCAAGAATAAGCTCTATATGCTATAGTGTGTGGCTCTGAGGGAGGCTTCTGTCATGACTAAAATAAATCTTGTGCCATTCTAGGTTTCTTCCTTTAGCACCTCTAATTAACGCCAACATGTTTCCTCTTGATTATGGTTTCTTTCTTTGCTCCAAGGACAAATAGCATGGTCTCGCAGGCTATCATACTTGTATGCAACTGCAACAGCACAGATACTGTGCTGCTTGTTTAAACATAAGCCAATCTGAAGGGAGTCTTATTTACTCATTGTAAGACATTGTGGGTGAGGATATGAAGCAAAACAGTTTGTTTTACAATTGACATTCTCTGTGGTTTGTCCTCATTTAGCTGACAAACAAAATGCAGACAGTATTTCCAAACTTAACTGTCATTTCAGTTTGTAGGACGCTATGGATGTTCCTCTGAGTGCAGCCAATACCACATCCCCACATACTCACCAATGCACACCATGTTTAGAAACAAACACGATTTGTCCAAAAATTCTTCTCTGTACTTTGATCAAATGACAAAGACATTCTCCAAAAACAAAAGACCAAGCGCATTCAATTTTAATTAATGTGCTCTGCAGCATGCTTCTGTAGAATGCGTAGACAATCCCTTGTACACAGTCCTGTACATGTGTTCACTGAGCAATAGCATGTACTTATGCATGCATGACTCAACATCTGACATACAAGGACCCTCTGTACTGTAATTATACATGAGCAAAATCTATACTGTATACTCATTATTCATTTTTCAATTATATTTTATTACATATTGATTTAGCAGTATTACAGAACTTGCCAGTGTATACTACATCAGGCCCATAATGTTAATGCCACGGCTTCTGTATTCTTTCCCTGTAACTTACTGTAACTCCTAGTGGCATCTTTGCCCCAAACACCATCTGACATGTCTGAGCTTTGCCCCGTCTGACAAAAACTCATGTAATCTGTTTCAGTGGAGACAGAACCTTCACTGACGCGCCACTTTAAAACCTTGGGACAAATGGTAAGAAAAAGGCACAGAGAAAACAAAGCAAAGCAAAACATGCAAAGCACCTTTAAAAGGCCTTGATGAGTGATAGGCTTAGCGGGATAGAAAGGGTTGTTGTAACCTCAACTCCCAGATGAGCACTGATAACTGTGTTCCAAGGACTATGCCAGGTAGCCACCCTGACAGAAACTGGAGTGGGATTCAGCATTCTGAGACAAGGCCACAGCTACTCTCTGACCCACATCATTTAGACACACAGGGGACACTGGAAACATTGCAGCTAGCTATTCTGTCCATAATAGAAGGAAATTATAAAAGTCTTGAAAAGTAAGAAACTGTGGTATGTTAGACAGATTAATATGATAATTTGACGAAGTCAATCGCTTGTGAAATAGAGAACATTTTGGACTCACTATCTTTAGCGAGAAGCTGGGTTTGGTCTGTGTTTATGGTCAGTAAGATAAGATGCAAAATATTTGGGTTAGGAATAGAAGCAGTTGTTTTAGGGATTCAAGGGAGAGTGGCTAAGTCCCAAGGCTGCCCCATCAGATCAGGCACAGTTGACCTGCCTGCTGACAAATTAAGCTGAGGGTCTGGAGTGGAGATTTCAGCGCTGCTGCGAGATTACAGCACGCTCAGCTCCGCCAATGATATTAAGAACAACCTTTAAATCCCGGGGGCCAGCTGCACCATGGGAGCTGAGAGTCCCAGACCAGGAGGGAGGGGGAACTCAGCCCAGCCGCCACCACTGTCTCCCGCCTACCCACCTCACATCAGAATGAGACCACAGGCTCACTACACGACATCAGAACCAAAGCAGGGCTTTGACAAAAATGGGAAAGGGAAACGCATTTTTTATTTCTCCCACTGAACCTGTCAGCTCTGTGAGTGTCTCCGTGGTTGCTAGGGTGGATGCACACTCACTGGACAGTCTATTTGGTACAACATTTAGATTATGAAAATGGTTCGCTCCTACAGACAGTGAGTCACGTGGCCGTGGCTTGATATATAAAGCAGGCAGACAGGCATCCAGTTACTGTTCGATTGAACATTAGAATGGGCAAAACGAGAGACCCAAGTCTTTGATAGTGGTATGATCGTCTGTGCCAGGCACGCCGGATCCAGTTTTCAGAAATGGCCGGCCTCCTGGGCTTTACACGCACAACAGTGTCTAGGGTTTACCGAGAATGGTGCGACAAACAAAAAACATCCAGTCAGCAGCAGTCCTGTGGGTGATAAAAGCTCATTGATGACAGGTCGAAGGAGAATGGCAAGAATCGTACAAGCTTAAAGGCGTGCCACAAACTGACAAATAATGGTGCTGTACAACAGTGGTGTGCAGAACGACACCTCGCAACGCACAACTCCTCGATCCTTGTCACGGATGGGCTATTGCAGCAGACGGTTCCACTCCTATCAGCTAAAAGAAGCGGCTTCAGTGGGCACGCAATCACCAACACTGGACAATTGAGGAGTGGAAAAATATCGTCTGGAACATAACAGTGAGTTCAGTTTACTTGAGTGGCCTCCACAGTCCCCAGACCTCAACCCAATAGAGCATCTTTGGGATGAAAAGGAACAGGCTGTTCGCAATATGAATGTACCGCCGTCTAATCTGCAGCAACTGCATGGTGCCATTGCGTCAGCATGGACTAATATCCCTGTGGAACATTTCTGACACCTTGTAGAATGCCCCAAATAATTCAGGATGTTCTGGAGGCAAAGAGGGTGGTCCAACCCAGTATTAGATGGGTGTACCTAATAAACTGTCCAGTGGGCACCTGAGAGGGTGCCTGTGGTTGAACAGACAATTAAATGTGGGTTATGAGTGGAGACACGTGCTCAATATTTCCACAACAGGGTTCTGTATTTCCACAACAGGATTCTGTAAACACTCCAGGGTGTAGCAATAATGAAAAGCCCTCAGATGTGTATTTTTACATTTTGACAGCAGTCAAATGTAAATTGAAAAGTCAACATTTAATTCCGTTCCATATGACTTCATTAATGTATTGGGTTGGTTGCCTGAGCTTGACAGGGACCAGTAAATGACTAGTTTTACCCAAATCCCCAGTTTAATGGGCATAACTGTAATTATACACAGAGCACAGATCAAAGCTGTAACCCATGTTTAAAGATGATGCACAGGCACAGTAATTGTTTGTCTTTGGGGAAGCGGCGTTTCTGACAGAAATAGTGAGTTGAAAAGACCCCAGTCGACTCGTTCTGGGTCACTCTACCACTGTTCACAGAAACCTAAATTCCGGTGCCGCAGAGTGACAGAGGAGACGATGTCTGGAAGGCTCTGCCGGGATCTTCCTGCAAGCTGGGAGTATCTGATTTCACTCAAAGGAGAATACAGAGATAATATACAATCCTTCAATAGACACCAGAAGGGTTTTATTGGAAAACTACTGAGCTCAGGAAACAAACATTTGATATGCTGAATACCACTTCCAAAGATTCTTTATTCTCAAGGTCATGCTAAAAGAGGGATTAACGAGGAATACAATAGTTGAGAGGGGATGTCATTTTTCATTCTTGTTCAAACTGATTCACGTAGAGTGGGATCAAATAGAATAGGATCAAAAGAGTTTCAGAAAGCAATTCAAACAGAAAGCTTGACTTGAAGAGGACGTAATGGTGACATGTTTATTTAACCTATTATTTTCTGTGCACATATTTATCTTTATGATGCATATTTGAATGAAATCCCTCAAATTAAAAATGAAACAACCGGTTTTCAGATTTTTTTAAGAGGGTAGAATTTAGGTATGCACAAGTACCCCTACACAGTAAAATCATAAGAGTTAATTCAGCTCCTATGGATTCAAATGTAACAGTATTTTGGGGTTTATATTGTCCCACCCCCATTTAGCAAAATCCCCTCTGGTTATGGTGTTGATCTTTTTTTCTCTTTTTAACGACATTAAATGGAGTAAATATTCAACTCTCAGAGAGTTGCTTAAAATTAAACTTAAATTACAATTTTACTCTTCTCAGTATTATTTTTTATCAACTCCCTTGCCATTTTACACTTGCCTGTGTTAACAATCAACTGCAGCATAGTACATTTTTATTTCAGTTTACCTCCGTTGAGTTATAAGGGTGTAAAGCCTTATTTGGAGAAAAAAAAATGTATGTGTCACATTATGGTGGTTTGCAAAGTGATATCCAATCTCTGTTGGAAGCCAACTTGCTGGAAGAAATCCATCACTTTTACATCACTCACAACTTGCAATTAAAATCCCTATCAGGGTAGGGAAGAAAATATCGTACATGAAGACTACCTACACCCTTCAAACTCAACTCTGGTTCCACATAATTTTTTATCGTTTGCCTCTAATCGGGGACTGATTTAGACCTGGGACATCAGGTGTGTGCAATTCATTATCAGGTAGAACTGAAAACCAGCATGCTCCAGACCTTGTAGGGTAAGAGTTGAATACCCCTGACCGGCACCATGTAAACTGGAACAACTCTCTCACTAACTAACAGTTGCAATTAATCCAACCACTTACAGATTGGATTAGTTTAGAAAAACGTGTGTTTCTTATCTTTGTGTAGCATAAGATAAAAACAATAAAATGTAAATGCAAAAACACAGATATTGAAACAAACAATTTGAAAAATCAACCTGCAACAGAGCATGCTGGGAAATATGACAGTAAGGCCCCTCCCACATATGTGGATAACTCAATAGATTTAACTGTCTCTGGTTACTCTTAATGGAGTTAAATGTACTCTGTCCCAATTAACCATAATTATCAACATTAGAGAGCGTATCACTCTCTTGAGTGTTAAGATAATTCCCAGTAGAGTCAATTTAACCCATATTTTTTAACACTGATTTCAACTATCCTTGATTTACTGTGTAGGAACAAAGATGGATCATTTTTTATTTTATTTTTCTGTAGAAATCTTGGCACAAGTGTAAAGATGGAAATTGCACATTACGAGAATGGTGTAGCCTCACATATTGCTTTTCTTCCAGAAGAGAAGCTTGCCAGCATTCCAACACTGGAGCTGAACTGCTTTAGTGTCCATTCAGTCTCCCTCCCATAGGCAGATGTGATATTTAGTATACTGCCAGTTGGATTTTATACTCTCTGAACTCTTTTTTCATGGGGACAACTGACATTTTTCACCCCCCATCCTATATACAGCATGATGGTAGCGCCATGCCTCACCACATCACATCCTGTGAACATACAGCAGTTCATCTTTAGTACCATAAGGGGTGATACAAACATAAAAAGGATCCAGATTCTTGTATCTTTATCATAGACCTATATTGCTTGGTACTAACTCAAACCCCTACAGTACTTCATCACACACACACACACACACACATTATCCACCGATATATGGGTTCTTCAAACGTTTGAGTCCTCCCTCGTCTCCAGCTACTGTGCTGCAGAGTGTTTGTAATTTGATTTGAACTCTGGCAAATTGTTTGATGGGAAACACAAAAAAGTAATGCGGTCCCCCACCCGGCAGGAGGTTCATTGAACCAATATACTCCACAAATTTTCATAGACAGTTGGCGGGGGAGGAGACAGTACAGGTGCATCAAAGCTGGGACCGCAAGACTGAAAAACAGCTTCGATCTCCAGGCCATCAGACTGTTAAATAGTCACCACTAGCCGGCCACTGCCCAGTACCCTGCCCTGAAATTTAGTCACTGTCACTAGCCGCCTACCACCCTGTACTCAACCCTGCACCTTAGGGACTGCTGCCCTTTGTACATAGTCATTGAACACTGGTCACTTTGATCATGTTTACATACTGTTTTACACAATTTATGTATACATAGTGTATTCTAGTCAAGGCTCACCCTATATAACTACTGCTGTTCACACCTTTTCTATTCATACACTGTCCACAAATGTCTATACACACCATCATATACAGTTGAAGTCGGAAGTTTACATACACTTAGGTTGGAGTCATTAAAACTTGTTTTTCAACCACTCCATAAATTTCTTGTTTACAAACTATAGTTTTAGCAAGTCGGTTAGGACATCTAAGTCATTTTCCCAACAATTGTTCACACACATACACTAAGTTGACTGTGCCTTTAAACAGCTTGAAAAATTCCAGAAAATGATGTCATGGCTTTAGAAGCTTCTGATGGGCTAATTGATATCCTTTGAGTCAATTGGAGGTGTACCTGTGGATGTATTTCAAGGCCTACCTTCAAACTCAGTGCCTCTTTGCTTGACATCATGGGAAAATCAAAAGAAATCAGCCAAGACCTCAGAAAAAAAATTGTAGACCTCCACAAGTCTGGTTCATCCTTGGGAGCAATTTCCAAATGCCTGAAGGTACCACGTTCATCTGTACAAACAATAGTACGCAAGTATAAACACCATGGGACCATGCAGTCGTCATGCCGATCAGGAAGGAGACGCGTTCTGTCTCCTAGAGATGAACGTACTTTGGTGCGAAAAGTGCAAATCAATCCCAGAACAACAGCAAAGGACCTTGTGAAAATGCTGGAGGAAACCGGTACAAAAGTATCTATATCCACAGTAAAACGAGTTCTATATCGACATAACCTGAAAGGCCGCTCAGCAAGGAAGAAGCCACTGCTCCAAAACCGCCATAAAAAAGCCAGACTACGGTTTGCAACTGTACATGGGGACAAATATCATACTTTTTGGAGAAATGTCCTCTGGTCTGATGAAACAAAATAGAACTGTTTGGCCATAATGACCATCGTTATGTTTGGAGGAAAAAGGGGGAAGCTTGCAAGCCGAAGAACACCATCCCAACCGTGAAGCATGGGGGTGGCAGCATCATGTTGTGGGGGTGCTTGCCGCAGGAGGGACTGGTGCACTTCACAAAATAGATGGCATCATGAGGAATGTAAATTATGTGGATATATTGAAGCAACAGCTCAAGACATCAGTTAGGAAGTTAAAGCTTGGTCACAAATGGGACCAAATGGACAATGACCCCAAGCATACTTCCAAAGTTGTGGCAAAATGACCTAAGGACAACAAAGTCAAGGTATTGGAATGGCCATCTCAAAGCCCTGACCTCAATCCTTTAGAAAATTTGTGGGCATAATTAAAAAATTGTGTGCGAGCAAGGAGGCCTACAAACCTGACTCAGTCACACCAGCCCTGTCAGGAGGAATAGGCCAAAATTCACCCAACTTATGGGAAGCTTTGTGGGAAGCTTGTGGAAGGCTAACCGAAACGTTTGACCCAAGTTAAACAATTTAAAAGGCAATGCTACCAAATACTAATTGAGTGTATGTAAACCTCTGACCCACTGGGAATGTGATGAAAGAAATAAAAGCTGAAATAAATAATTCTCTACTATTATTCTGACATTTCACATTCTTAAAATAAAGTGGTGATCCTAACTGACCTAAAACAGGGAATTTTTACATGGATTAAATGTCAGGAATTGTGAAGAACTGAGTTTAAATGTATTTTGCTAAGATGTACGTAATCTTCCGACTTTAACTGTACATACAATGAGTGTCTTTCCATGACAGACTGACCAGGTGAATCGAGGTGAAAGCTATTATTCCTTCTTGAGGTCACTTGTTAAATTCACTTCAAAATCAGTGTAGATTAAGGGGAGGAGACTGGTTAAAGAAGGATTTTTAAGCCTTGAGACATGGATTGCGCAAGTCTGCCATTCAGTGGGTAAGACAAAAGATTTAAGTGCCTTTGAATGGGGTATGGTAGTATGTACCAGGTGCACTGGTTTGAGTGTCAACAACTGCAACGCTTCTGGGTTTTTCACACTCATCAGTTTCCCGTGTGTATCAAGAATCGGACTCCACCCAAAGAACATCCAGCCAGCTTGACACAACGGTGGGAAGCATTGGAGACAACATGGGCCAGCATCCCTGTGGAACGCTTATGATTCCTTGTAGAGTCCATGCCCAGATGAATTGAGGCTGTTCTGAGGGCAAAATGGGTTGCAACTCAATATTTGGAAGGTGTTCGTAACGTTTTGTACATTCAGTGTTTATATTTATTTTCTGAACTCTGACATTGCTCGTTCAAATATTTCTATATTTCTTAATAATTTTCATTAAATGTTTTGGCTTCGCGTGGATTGTTTTGACAGGTATTACTGCACTGTCGGTGCTAGGAACATAAGCATTTCGCTACACCCGCTATAACATTTGCAATATGCAATATGTGTACACGACCAATACCATTTCACAGCCTCCCAGCAGTGTGGTCCTGACTATCTCCTTATATTTTATTTATGTTAAAGTAATGGATGTTTAAAGGAGAAAAACGGCATCTTAACTTGCTCTCTAAAGTCTCACCATCCATTCTGTACAGGATTGACAGCACTGGGACTAAACAGACTCCTAAAATCCAATAGATGCCTGTATAATTTATGCATCGGAGCAATGAGATAGCAGTGGGACACAGAGGCAGATATTGCAAACCTTATCAGGCCCTTATACACTGGACAAGATGGAGCTGCTCCCAAACTGGTATAGGGAATTAATACATGGTGTGTATAACCTACATTACATGGTTTGGAGGTGTGTGTATGTGTATGTGCACTTGGTTGTGCGTGTTGGGTGGGCGTGATAGATATGTTTCACATTTGTTTCTCATTTTCCCCATGTTTTCTATTTCTAATAAAACAGTGCATTTTAAAGGATAAAGTAGCTGCTGGGCTGATCCCATTTAGTAGGCTGGTCGATTGTTTGGGCGATAGGCTGTTGGTCGACCAACATTTCTTTAGTCGAGCAGTAGCAAAAAATATATATATATACAGTACCAGTCAAAAGTTTGGACACACCTACTCATTCAATATTTTATTTTTATTTTATTTTTTTTATTACAATTTTCTACATTGTAGAATAATAGTTAAGACATCAAAACTATGAAATAACATATATGGAATCATGTATTAACCAAAAAAGTGTTAAACAAATCAAAATATATTTGAGATTTTGAGATTCTTCAAAGTAGCCACCCTTTGCCTTGATGATAGATTTGCACACTCTTGACATTCTCTCAACCAGCTTCATGAAGTAGTCACCTGGAATGCATTTCAATTAACTTATCTAGGATAGGGGGCAGCATTTTCACTTTGGATGAATAGCGTGCCCAGAGTGAACTGCCTCCTACTCTGTCCCAGATGCTAATATATGCATATTATTATTACAATTGGATATAAAACACTCAGAAGTTTCTCAAACTGTTTGAATGATGTCTGTGAGTATAACAGAACTCATATGGCAGGCAAAAACCTGAGAAAAAATCCCAACAGGAAGTGAGAATTCTGAGGCTGGTCGATTTTCAACTCATCGCCTATTGAAATCCCAGTCGGATATGGATCTGTTTGCACTTCCTACGCCTTCCACTAGATGTCAACAGTCTGTAGAACGTTGAATGAGCTTCTACTGTGATGTGGGGCTCGATGGGAGCTGTTTTAGTCAGTGGTCTGGCAGAGTGCCAGTTCCTGGTTATGTGCATTCCACATGATATCGACTTGCGTTCCATTACTTCTATAGACACAAAGGAATTCTCCGGTTGGAACGTTATTGAATATTTATGATAACAACATCCAAAAGATTGATTCTCTACTTAGTTTGACAAGTTTATTCTACCTGTAATATAACGTTTTGAAGTTTTCGTCCGACGTTCGCCTGGATCTGCGCGAGTGTTTGGATATGTGTACTATACATGCTAACAGAAGTAGCTACTTGGACATAAATAATGGACATTATCGAACAAAACAACAATTTATTGTGGAACTAGGATTCCTGGGAGTGCATTCTGATGAAGATCATCAAAGGTAAGGGAATATTTATGATGTAAATTCATGTTTCTGTTGACTCCAACATGGCGGAGGAATGTTGTTTATATCTGAGCGCCGTCTCAGATTATTGCATGGTTTGCTTTTTCCGTAAAGTTTTTTTGAAATCTGACACAGCGGTTGTATTAAGAACAAGTGTATCTTTAATTCTATGTAAAACATGTATCTTTCATCAAAGTTTATGATGAGTATTTCTGTTATTTGATGTGGCTCTCTGCAACTTCTCCGAATATTTTGGAGGCATTTCTGAATATGGCGCCAATGTAAACTGAGATTTTTGTATATAAATATGCACATTATCGAACAAAACATTAGTGATTCATTTTATCTCTATTTCTGCTTTTTGTGACTCCTATCTTTGGCTGGGAAAATGGCTGTGTTTTTCTGTGGCTATGTACTAACCTAACAATCGTTTGGTGTGCTTTCGCCGTAAATCCTTTTTGAAATCAGACATGTTGGCTGGATTCACAACAAGTGTAGCTTTAATTTGGTGTCTTTCATGTGTGATTTCATGAAAGATTGATTTTTATAGTAATTTATTTGAATTTGGCGCTCTGCATTTTTACTGGCTTTTGGCCAAGTGGGACGTTAGCGTCCCACATATCCCAGAGAAGTTAACAGGTGTGCCTTATTAACCCTTTCATGCGTGAGTTCCAAATATCTCTAACGGTCGCCCCAGCGTTAGTTCTGTTTATGCACATGATGTTAGAACGTTCTCTCCATTTCAGAATGTGATTGTTACGCAACAGTACATTTAATCCGCGCTGCCCTCAAACCACGGCACTTAGCCTATAAATAAAAACAGATTGTTTCAACTTCAATTTCAAATGATTTTCTAACAAGTTTTTATTTTCTAAGAACAGTTTGAATTGAGGTGTTCCGCCTCCTCATTCATTCACATAAAAATAGTCCTTTTTACTTTTGCGGACAATACATTTTTGGGACATTTCTGACCCAGACAAAATTCCCCAGGCACTTCCCAATTGTTTGCATAGATTGTAATGGGCACATATTATGTGTGTAAAGGTTGTACTGATTATGATGATCTAAGCTAATTCCAGCTGTGTGTAGCCATGTTTGTTGACAAACAATGCATTCTGGGTTTCATGTAATTGTCTGTTGGACCAAAGACGTTATAACCAAATGAGGTGAGTAAGTGTTCACAATTTTTTTGAATAAACTTCCGGAAATGAATGGTGGGATGTGAACGATGGTGGACGACACCCTCCCTTGAACATGCAAACTATAAAACAGACCAAACTCATCTTGTCTCCTCTTATTATCTTTAGTTTCTGTGAGGGAAAAAAGCATGGCAGCGCAGAAACTACCCATCTTCGAATTACTTTCAATTTCTAGAGTGTTTTACTCAATTATTTCGATCAATGGTGAGCTCACCTGTGATGTGATTAATTATAAATAGTAATTTCAATTAGATAATTCATATTGTAGTTTGTCAGCGAGAGTTATACAAATATGACTGCTTGTGTTTCGTCAATCTTTCCTCAGTTAGCGCTAGGACAAATGTAGCCTACATTTTTCTGGTTTGGATGATTGTGTTATGCTGTAGATACTTCTGTGAATGTCTGAACATTGCATCCAAACAAACTGCTCACATTCTGGACATAACTTTGTAAGGACTGTTTTTTTGCAAAATGTTTCTGAAAAATGTGTGGCCAGATCAAATGCTGATTGTTGCGTCATTTGAAACTGGCCGTTCTAAATAAGCGTTCTAATCACACCGGTTTGATCGTACGCTACAGGGACCACTGTAGAATGTTCTCACCCGTGTGTTGGTACGTGTGAAAAGGTTAAAAGCTCATTTGTGGAATTTCTTTCCTTCTTAATGCGTTTGAGCCAATCACTTATGTTGTGACAAGGTAGCGGTGGTATACAGAAGATAGCCCTCTGGGTCTTCCAGGAAAGGAAGACCCAGAGTTACCTCTGCTGCAGAGGATAACTTCATTAGAGTTAATTGCACTTCAGATTACAGCCCAAATAACTGCTTCACAGAGTTCAAGTAACAGACACATCTCAACATCAACTGATCAGAGGAGACTGCGTGAATCAAGCATTCATGGTCGAATTGCTGCAAAGAAATCACTACCTAAGGTCACCTATACGAAGAAGAGACTTGCTTGGGCGAAGAAACACGAGCAATGGACATTAGACTGGTGGAAATTTGTTCTTTGGTCTGATGAGTCCAAATGTGAGATTTTTTTTTTTTTGGTGAGATGCAGAGTATGTGAACGGTTGATCTCTGCATTTGTGGTTCCCACCGTGAAGCATGGAGGAGGAGGTGTGACGTAGTGGGTGTGCTATGCTGTTGACACTGTTGTTGATTTATTTAGAAGTCAAGGCGCACATAACCAGCATGGCTACCACAGCAATCTGCAGCGATACGCCATCCCATCTGGTTTGCGCTTAGTGGGACTATCATTTTGTTTTTCAAAAGGACAATGACCCAAAACTCACCTCCAGGCTGTGTAAGGGCTATTTGACCAAGAAGGAGAGTGATGGAGTGCTGCATCAGATGATCTGGCCTCCACAATCACCTGACCTCAACCCAATTGAGATGGTTTGAGATGAGTTGGACCGCAGAGTGAAGGAAAAGCAGCCAACAAGTGCTTAGCATGTGGGAACTCCTTCAAGACTGTTGGAAAAGCATTCCAGGTAAAGCTGGTTGAGAGAATGCCAAGAGTGTGCAGAGCCGCCATCAAGTCAAGGGTGGCTACTTTGAAAAATCTAAAATTGTTTAACACTTTTTTGGTTACTACATGATTCCATATGTGCTATTTCATAGTTTATTTCTTCACTATTATTCTACAATGTAGAAAATAGTAAAAATAAAAAAAAAAACTTGAATGAGTAGGTGTGTCCAAGCTTTTGATTGGCACTGTTTCTCACAAATCTCTTGTCCAAGGACATGCTATCATCTACTCTCCAGGGATATTAAACACTTTGAATTATTGTTCCAAAAGGGACTCATATGATATCAACCTAATTTTTTTTACTCATATCATTGACATAGAAACCAAATCATGGCTCCTAGAAGCATGTCGTTTGTCATATTTCAGCAACATTTTTCTAATCTTCAACAATTCCTAGAAATAGGATGAAAGGCAGAATGCCCACTGTGTTTTCTTACAGCTTTATCTCAGACATAATGAGAAAGGTAGACAACAGGAATATTTGTAAGGGCCTGTGGAGAGGCGTTGGAAATAAAAAAGATTCAGAGCGACTAGCAATGTCCATATTAGCACATTTATTTATTATAGAGCAACAATAGTTTTTTATGAGCAACAATATTGTGGAGGAAAAACATCCTCCCAATGAACCTTCCTCCCGGTCTTTGATGTCTCAGCCAAGACAAATGGCAGTAGATTGGGGCGTGCCCTGTTGTCCTCACTGCACTCCCTGTCTATGATGGATCTGACAGTACCAACACCGACCTTTTCATAGTGCCCTTTTGATTTCATCGATTGAGGCATGGTTAAAGTCAACAGTGACTTATGAAACCCTACCACAAGAAATAATTTCCACAACTACCGATCCTTTGGCCAGGACTGAGATGGATGGTTTACAAAAGAGGGCTTTCACATCCAGCTAGAAATCCCATTGGCAGCAACACTTTTCTCTGGTCTGATTATGATTGCTCTCATTTATTTTAATGATGTACACTGAGTGCACAAAAAATGTAAAACAACTTCCTAATATTGAGTTGCACCCCACCTTTTTGCTCTCAGAACAGCATCAATTCATAGTGGCATGGACTCTACAAGGTGTCGAAAGCGTTCCACAGGGATTCTGGCCCATGTTGACTACAATGCTTCACACAGTTGTGTCAAGTTGGCTGGACGTCCTTTGGGTGGTGGACCATTCTTGATACACGGGAAACTTGAACGTGAAAAACCCAGCAGCGTTGCCATTCTTGACACAAACCGGAGCGCCTGGCATCTACTACCATACCCCATTCAAAAGGCACGTAAATATTTTGTCTTGCCCATTCACCCTCTGAAAGGTACACATACACAATCCATGTCTCAATTGTCTCAAGGCCTAAAAATCCTTATTTACCCTGTTTCCTCCGCTTCATCTACACTAATTGAAGTGGATTTAACAAGTGACATCATTAAGGGATCATACTGTCGCTTCACCTGGTCAATCTATGTCATTCATGTTTTGTACACTCAGTGTATAAGTGAACACAACTTCTGCAGTCATTTTCAAATGTCTGATTAAAAAGTCCACTATTATTCCAAATTAGATTATTCCAAAATAGTGCAGTGTAACCTACCATTTACAACGGTGGAGCGTGTTCTAAGACCTGTCCAAGCAATTTTATTTAAATGGAAAAAATCATGATCCAGGATTGTAGGACAGTTCGTTGGAACTGCAAGCTTGATCTTACACTGCAAGATTTCTGAAAGAGCATCAACTTAACTACAATCTCTCCTCAGGGATGTGAGAAAGTCCCTGAAAGCATTAATTGGTGTTAAATTAGTCTTAGTTTCTGCTGTACGCACAGGGAGCGTACTCATTACCCTACATAACACACATCACTGCATCCCATCATGCCTCACTCTATGGCCCCCAAAGGTCAAGGTGACTACCTTAGGGATATTGCTATGGCAACAGGTGGAGGATCTGATCCATGTGGGGGCTCAGATGGTTCAGTGTTTGAATAAGCAGAGGCTGACCAATGACTGAAAAAACAGCTACACACTGAGGAGGCAAAGGTCAACTTTAATCATCTCCACAGCTCCCCACAGGAATCTCATAAAGTTACACAAGTTCATTCTCATCTCCACCCCTACAAAAGAGAAAGGTGAGAAGAGATTAAAAGTATTTATCTAAAACAGTATTTAATCCTCTGAGAACTGATATACAGACTAGTAAATCATATTGAAAGTAGTTTGCTGATTGGGCCCTTTGTAAGAAGTTAATAAAAACTTAAAATAAAACGAGCTAAGATTGGATATTTACCAAGAAACAAAAGGAAAGCTTTGCCTACGATCTCGACAGAACCTAGTTAATTAGATAAAAAATCTAAAGCATATGCTTTGTTGGAACTCCAATGCCTGCGATTAAATGTGTTGTCTGCAGAGCGAACAATTAATATGCTTCTAAGCCTAAGCGCTCATTATGTTCACATCAAGGCAGTAAACAAGTCTACAAAACCCAGAAAATGCAGATACAGTAGATATACAGTACATTACTATGTAACACACGTTTAAACTTTTCACACTATCTTTTATGGGACAACTGACTCCTTTACATTAAGGTGTTTCATGTCACAGACTCCTCTACGACTGATTTCTATTTTCAGTTTATTCACCACACACTGCTTCTGTCAATAACGCAAGCCTTTGACACTGTGGGTCACACAGAGATTTAGGAGTTTAGACACCACCTCACATCATTTGAATAAACCTCTGAATAGGATGTTCTTCACACTATACTAGCGACCACTGTGGAAAGCCCCTTGGTCCCCACCTCAGGGAAACTTGACCACTCTGACATGGCAGCCACTACGAAACAAAAAATGAACCTGGTAATTATCATTTTTCATCTGTGGCATATGAAAAATGTTTGCTCAGGCCGGCTCCAAAAGCTGTGGCTGCACTGCGGTACATCAAAGCCAGGGATATGTCCTCAAAATCAGAATCATATGTTCTTTATTCCAAAGTGACCGGCTATTCAACTTCCTTATGCATTCTAGTCAGCTCCGGAAGGGCTCCGATCTCACCCTCAAGGTGCAGTCTAGGCCAGCGACGACTATCAATAAATAATCAGAGGCTCTTTTAGAATAAACCAGGCCCTAGATTAGCGTTTCCCAAACTACACAGCTGATTTAAATAATCAACTCATCATCAAGCTTTGATTATTTGAATCAGCTGTGTAGTGCAGCGGAAATGCTGCCCTGGATAACTAAGCCATGAGCAAAGGTTCTACACTCCAGTGCCATTGTTGTGAGATGTGCAACACAATACACTTGATAGGCCTTACATTTTTCATTATGCCTTCTCAATTGAAAATGTGGACCTATTCCTGATGAAACAAACCATTAGGGGTATCCAGGGACCAGTTGAACTAGTGATAAAAAGAGAACCTTTCAACTGTACATTTCCTGATCTTCATTTTTCAGTCTGTTCCAGATTTGCAATACTTCTCTAGAGAGGATGACACTAAAGTTTCCAGGATCATGTTTTTCACATTATCTTCTCTTAGACAATATCAGACCCTTTTTTATTTTCCTTTATGCTCAGGCATGTTTCTTTCCAGATTTACGCTTTAAAAATTAAAAGCAAAGCCAATTAATTTGACGACAGATTCATTATGAGCCAAATCATGGTTACTACACTGTATGTGACCTGACACATAACCACAAGTTTCACAAAAGAAACATATTCTGCATATTCTTCCATGGCCTTCAGTCCGCACTGTATGCATATGAATACCGGCCCAGTTGTTTCTCTCTCGGTGCATCTCGACTCGTGTGCAATGAGAGACTAATTGGAAGGTCTTAAACCGACTCGTAGACGATGGACATGTCATGGTGTGTCAAAAGGTAAGATGGAGCGCAGCAGATGACATCATTCCTGGGGCTGTGCTGAAGATTAGAGAGTCAGCTGTCCGAGGGAACCTCCATGACAAACCTCCCCATTCCCCTCCTGCATCCACTGTGCTCAGGGGGGAACGTTGCTATATCTGGCCCAATTACACTGTGATTCCATCCTCCTCAGTGACAAGGCTCCTGCAGCTCTCTGCCTGCTTCCTGATTAACCTGATATGAAGGAGACCTCCAGAGGGGGTTAACGCCGGGCATGGAAGGTAGCAGAGAAAAATCAAGAGGAATCAGGACAATAGAAGAGAGGCAACATGGGGAATATACCATCGGACAGATCGGGGCGGTCGGTCAGTCATAAAGATGGAGTAATGCCTGAGCAGCTGTTTGGCTGTGTTTGTGTTTCACATCCGTTTGAATTACTAGAAGAAGGCTTTTGAGTCAAGCTCAGTTAGCGACCTTGACCAGTAACAGAGACCAGTTAACTGGATACACAAGTCAGATTTGACTAGTCAGCGTGTTGAACCAATGACTATGCATCAGTGATGTTCTGCTTGAAGTGTAATTTTTGTGCAATGCATTCCAATGTTGCGAGTCCTATAATCAAGGTTCCCACTGTAACATTTTAGAGAAGTTATGTCAGTGAGAGATGATGCTAGCAGAACACGATGAAAGAGTTTAATTGTTATCGGGCCCAGGATTGAAGATTTTCAAAGCTACAGTGAATTCTGCAGCAGTGCTTTATGAGCTGAATCAAACAGAGGGAGATTATGGTAGAAGCAAATGCACTACACATGGTGTGGGAGAGCCATGGAAGCAACACCTCCTGAAAGACGCTGCCTGCAAAGGCTTTGTTGTGTTTTGCTGTAACAGCATGGGCCAGATCAAATGACTCGGGAGACATAATGGGATAACTAGTCACATTTGAATGCTGAAAAACATTAAAACTGTTTGTTTGTTTGAAATGGTACTCATTATTTCATGTAATTTGTTCAAATCTATAATTCTTTGAAAATCTTCATGTATTTCTTCCACAATACCTCTCATGAAAAACATTTGCCTTTATTGAACTTACACTCATGGTTATCTTTTCTTACCAGCACTGACTTTGTTGATAGCTACTTTGAGAATAAATGTACTTACTATGACTGATGTTTGATTGTCTCACCTAGCTATTTTAAGATGAATGCACTTTATATCGCTCTGGATTAGAACATCTGCTAAATTACTCAAATGTAATGTAAAATGTATGTATACTACACTGCCCTACAAAGGAAAAACTTTGATCTGTTGTAATCTGATTAGTGTGGTATTTAGTTTCCTGAGACAAGAATGAGCCAGTTGATCAGAATATATCATGGAATATCAGAAATGACTGTTTGTCTAGATGGAAAAAGACTTTCAGATTCAGATTTTGCAGTAACATTAATTACATAGTTACTGTGTTTTGCCTTTGTAGGGCAGTACAGTTAAAAAATGTATTGTTTATATTATCTTGTAGCATCTCCTTACTCAGCTTTTCTTGCACAAATGTCCTCGTCTGCCCCTGCAATACACTGGATGGAAATTCAGGCTGTGGTGCCAATCAGCTCAGTTTCCAGAGACATTTAGTGGATTATGTCCATTTCCTGCCAACAGCCCACCCAACACACACAGACACACACACACACACACGTATGAACACACACATGGACAAAAAAAACACATACGCATGCAGACTTACTTACTGTATGTGATCAAGCCCCCCCACACACAGACAAAAATCCCCAATCCCCCGTCCCAACTGGAGTGGCAGCTGTCAAAATGCGTCACCATCAGGCATGGCGGGTTACAAGGAATCAGTGTGCAGCTGACAACACAGCCAGACTGGTTTAGTGCAGGCTAAAAAAATTATCCCTCTCCCAACAAATAACCTACTGTACATAGACATATACATCGTTCATAGCATCGTTCTCTTCTGAAAAGAGAACAAGATAAATAGCATGGAAGAACTCCATGCTAAGATGGATTTTTGTTTGGAGGATTGTTTTCTTCTCTGGGAGTATAATCACTCCAGTATGTCTGTTTCTTTCTCCTGCAGTTCTGTGGCCCTGCTGCCAAATGGTGGTCAGGTTGGAGTTGACATCAGTGGGTTATTACTGACACCCCTCCTGCTGAGACTCGATGACCCTCTGCACAGGGGCACATGGGAAAAGACCCACACCACAGGGGGAGGGCGTAGGTGACCACCACAGGCCACCACAGTCACTGTTTACTATGGAGCTGAACTATGCAGTGCAGCCAACGCGAGAACTGCCTCCCAACACACAACATGTGTACGAACTATACCGGTGTGCATACAGTCAACAAAGATAATCCTCTCCATGTCAGTGTGAACATGAGGGAACTATTCCAACGAATCAGTTGGACGGGCATTTGATTTCCATACGCGGGGACGTTTTTTTTTTAACACAAGACATTTTTTTTTAAAGGGTGTTACAGTAAAGACCATAAGCGACGTGTGAGTTTCAAGTTTGGGGAAGCTTACAATTGATACATTTATACTGATCTGCATGCCAGGTTAGAGTTTCATATGTGCATTTTCGTGGAACTGTTTCATTTCATGAATAAAGTTTTTTTGTTTTTCAAAATCATTGTCAGGTGTTTAAATCATAAAAATCTGAAGTAAAAATCTAAAAGTAAAAATTGAACTGAAGGAGAGCACCAGCCTCTGCCATATGGACACTGATAAACTGTGATCCATTGGCGGCTAAAGAAATGAGCGCATGGAACTCCGAGATAGTTGATGATGCATTGGCCTATAGGCTAAGTAAAATACATACAGTACATTCGGAAAGTATTCAGACCCCTTGACTTTTTACAAATTTTGTTACGTTACAGCCTTATTCTAAAGTAATTATATTGTTTCCCCCCCCCCTGACCAATCTACACACAATAACCCATAATGACAAAGTAAAAACAGTTTTTTATTCATAATAAAAACTGAAATATCACGTTTACATAAGTATTCAGACCCTTTACTCAGTACTTTGTTGAATCACCTTTGAATAAGACTGTAACTTTACAAAATGTAGAAAAGGGGAAGGGGTCTGAATACTTTCCGAATGCACTGTAGGTCTAAAGTCAACAATTAAAACCAGAAAATATCCTGATACATTCAGGTACTTTCAATCACATTCATCTCTCTTCTCTGCCTGTCTGCCTCCCTTTTAATCTGTCTTGATTTGAGCTATCACTAGTAAAGTGCAACATTGTATCAAATCAATCAACTGGGTGTGGCCCAAAGCTGTAGCTAGCGAACTTGTAACATCGTATCAACTAGCCTATTCCGGGCCCTCAGTTTCCAGCGCCAGTGAGCTCAGGACAGAGAGCTATTTTTGAGCAAGGGAAAAAAACATCAGGTACTTTATTTTATGGCATTTCCACTGGATATACGGGATCATCAGATCATGATGTTTTGCTCTTTCACACTGAGGCTTGGTGATTATCAAGGCCGGTGAGGAACTATTATAATTCGCAACGGATGTTAAAAAACATACTCCATTGACTTAGGCTACTGTGTGAAGTGAAGAAAAATATAATATAAGTGGTGGATGTGGTGAGTTAAGACAAACAGAAATCAGACATCCCCAGATGGGCATTTTCCTACATTTGCGTGCAACAGGTCAGGTACTATACATGCTCACACGCAGCTATCCCTCAACATTATTAGAACAGATACACCAGATACATGCTCATTGTTCACATGGAACACTCCAAACAAAAGACAATGAAGAAATTCTATACAACTTTTACATTAAAGTGTATTTTACCAATAAAATAGTCAGACGGTGAAGTGGACATTCTCTGTATTCATATCCTGAAAGAAAGAAATGATCTCACTACAATACATTTTATAGAAAGTTAGCAACATCTTGTCTAATTTGGCTACCTTGGAAAGGACAACACCAGTCCATTTGTGGAAAAATCACCCTGATTAATTCTTTAGTCATATTCCCGTTTACCTATTTACTTATTGCCCTGCCTACACCTAACGACTTGCTTTTTAAATTATGTGAGCAAAACATTTAACGTGCCTATTTATATATTGATTATACAACGGGTGGGTCTAATCCTGAATGCTGATTGGTGTCTATTCCACAAGTCACAAATGTACTTTGTTCCATGTGACTGCGCAATCCACTGTCTCATCAGCTCAGCCAAGCAATTTATAAACTTGATCTCCACTATAAAAAGTATCTAGACATTCTCACATTTCTTTTAGACTAATACTTAGTTTTCAATACCGTAAATTTGTATAAACCTTGCTGTCTGTCTCTCTGACATTTGCCACATTTTTCAATATTCAAAGTCAACTTCCAGCTGTCCCATTGTACAGGCAGTCAGCGTTTCTCAGCCAGTCGAAATCATGAATCAACTGACATCATTTTTATGGCTATATACAAAGTAGGGCTAGTTTGCAATCTTTCCAGCTTCGGTTTGAAGTGATTCTGTTAGCTGTGTTGTTGGCTAGATCCTCTGAATAACAGTGTCCTTACGAGTGAGCACATTTTCTATGCGCAAAATCGCGCCTCATTAGCTCATTGTTATGGATGTATCCAAATAAATGTCACTAGAAAACAGCTTAACAAGTGCAGCTACTTTGTTGTTATTCTGGCTGCATTTTATGACGTGACTGTAAGTTAGCCAGTTGTTGGCTAGCTAGCAAGCAAGGGATAAGAACGTTGCCAGCCAGTATGGCAATGGTACATTTAGAACAAACAACTGGGTCGCGACCATAGATACAGAACAAAAAGACTGAAAGACAACCGAACCAATAGAACGAACGACCAGCCGGCTTGGGTAGCAACCCTAGATTTGTGTCGGAACTATATCTTGTGGAATGATGAAATAGTATGAATAAAAAATGTTTTCCAATGAAAATATGTCAATCATTATTTGAATATGTTGGTAACCCGTTGTATAAAACTGATAATGGAGAATATATTGGCACGGTTTGCCGGACCGAGATGTATCCTTCAAACACCGGCTTCTCTGGCATTATCACTTTAATAGAGGGCAGAAATGATTAAATATTAAATCATTGGACCTCTCACTAAAGGCTTCAGTCAAATATTGCTATTTTTAAAACAAGCCATAGAAAGCTGGTTGCAATTTCAATTTAATCCACCAGAAAAGACAGAACAAATATTAGAAAAAATATTATGGTTAAACGGAAATATACTAATTGATAAAAATATATATATATAAAAAATTGGACTGGTATGCCACACATGCAGTTAACAAATATATATAGAAATGTCTGCTCTATCCAAAATTATAACCAACTGATTGCATCATTACTGCAAAAATGGAGGAGGCAAGTGGAAAGAGGAGAAGGTAAGGAACTTGTCTGTCGGCCCTGCATTAAAATTGTGATAAATAAAAAAGTATACCAGTTTCATTTAAGGACCAAAAAATGTATAGCTGCACCATACAGGTTGCAAAATAGTTTGGAGGAGATTTCCGATGTACCATTTCCATGGTACATGGTTTATGAACTGATACACAAAATGTTTTTAAATTATTATACAAAACTCTTGCAACCAATAGAATGTTAAATATATTAGATTTGTTTTGGTACTGCCCATACTGTGTGTAGCTTGTTTTTGGTTGCAGGTTTGGGAATGGCTGAAAAATCTCACTTAAATCCATTTTAAATTCAGTCTAACACAAAATTTTTTTGAAAAAGTCAAGGGTGTGAATACTTTCTGAAGGCACTGTAGCTCTATGCGTTTGTTATTTGAAACAATCCACAGATTTTTTTTTTAAAGAAGCTAGTGATCCTCTGTGGCTAAGTCATGCTCTCTGGTGAAGTGCTTTGATTTTTTTTATTTAGGAGTAATGATATAATACTGGCAAAACATACATTTATTTTAGGTAAAGCCAGCATCTGAACAGTGCACTCTGCATCCGCCAACTTTCCTTTCCAATTCGCAAGAGACTGCTTGAAACCAAAGAGCTGTATATAATGACGAGATGCTCATGTCTCCGCCCTAACAATGGGAGTCGTTGTCCCAAAGGCGAGAATGCAGGTGACAAGTTTAGGTCTGCATATTAAGCCTATAGGAACACACAGGGATTATTCTGGACAGATTTTGGCAAGAGTGAGCCCCTTTCGCTTCGTCTCTTCCTCTCTGCTTAAACTATCTCAACGGAGAAAGCATCGGAGCGAGCGAAACAGCGCCACTCTGTCTTACTATATGTAGCCCAGATATCTGATGCTGTCTGGTCAAAAAGAGTATGGCATCAGATACATGGGCTACACATACAGAGACAGAGGGACACTGTTTCGCTCGCTCGGATGCTTTATCTGAGATTGATGCGTCTGTCTGTCGGCATGCGTCTCTGTCAAATAAATTATAAATATGTCTATATTTTACTTGGATGGGCAAGGAGGTAAGGTAGAGCGGGCCAAGCCCCCTAAGGCTTGCCAATAATGCCGGCTCTGTATGCCAGAGCATATATTTTTATTCTTAGAAGAGAGAGGGAGTTAAAAAGTTCATGCTAGCCCTCTCTGTGTACTGTATTCTCCACCAATCACTGGAGCTAATTAGAGGCATTATCTCTGGTCAGATGATGTTTACAGAGCAGTATACAAATCTTTGATGAAGCATTACGGCTACTCTGCCACAGATCAGTAAAACAAGTACAGTTTGTCATAAAGCAACAGTTATTCTGAGAGAGAGAGTTAAAGTGCACACAAAGCTGGACCAGCAGTGTCCCATTGCCTCGAGACAATATTAAAGTGCCAGGGAAGTTTAATCTTATCAGTCGAGTGATACCTAATAGAAAAATTGTTATCACAGAGTTAGATTGAGACAATTTGGCATACCAATTGAAAAAAATATATGATTAATCTGTACTGTCTGAGGAATGTTCATGGTCATTTGTTTTGAGTCAAAGGAAACAAAGATCTGACCTCAGCAGGGAAACTCTTCGAGGCACTTTATTTTCCCTAATGTCATAAAAACTACTTGGACCCATAAAACAGCTTTTATACGCCCTTGGTACACTCTAAATGTAACCCCTAGGTTCTCTGCCAATTTTCTGAAAATGAGGTTTCAATACACCAACAAGTAAACTAATTACATATGTTCTAATATGGACATATTGTATAACAGATTATATTGTCAATGGCTAACGAACATATACACTGCTCAAAAAAATAAAGGGAACACTTAAACAACACAATGTAACTCCAAGTCATTCACACTTTTATGAAATCAAACTGTCCACTTAGGAAGCAACACTGATTGACAATAAATTTCACATGCTGTTGTGCAAATGGAATAGACAAAAGGTGGAAATTATAGGCAATTAGCAAGACACCCCCAAAAAAGGAGTGATTCTGCAGGTGGTGACCACAGACCACTTCTCAGTTCCTATGCTTCCTGGCTGATGTTTTGGTCACTTTTGAATGCTGGCGGTGCTCTCACTCTAGTGGTAGCATGAGACGGAGTCTACAACCCACACAAGTGGCTCAGGTAGTGCAGTTCATCCAGGATGGCACATCAATGCGAGCTGTGGCAAAAAGGTTTGCTGTGTCTGTCAGCGTAGTGTCCAGAGCATGGAGGCGCTACCAGGAGACAGGCCAGTACATCAGGAGACGTGGAGGAGGCCGTAGGAGGGCAACAACCCAGCAGCAGGACCGCTACCTCCTCCTTTGTGCAAGGAGGTGCACTGCCAGAGCCCTGCAAAATGACCTCCAGCAGGCCACAAATGTGCATATGTCAGCATATGGTCTCACAAGGGGTCTGAGGATCTCATCTCGGTACCTAATGGCAGTAGGCTACCTCTGGCGAGCACATGGAGGGCTGTGCGGCCCCACAAAGAAATGCCACCCCACACCATGACTGACCCACCGCCAAACCGGTCATGCTGGAGGATGTTGCAGGCAGCAGAACATTCTCCACGGCGTCTCCAGACTCTGTCACGTCTGTCACATGTGCTCATGTGCTCAGTGTGAACCTGCTTTCATCTGTGAAGAGCACAGGGCGCCAGTGGCGAATTTGCCAATCTTGGTGTTCTCTGGCAAATGCCAAACGTCCTGCACGGTGCTGGGCTGTACGCACAACCCCCACCTGTGGACGTCGGGCCCTCATACCACCCTCATGGAGTCTGTTTCTGACCGTTTGAGCAGACACATGCACATTTGTGGCCTGCTGGAGGTCATTTTGCAGGGCTCTGGCAGTGCACTTCCTTGCACAAAGGCGGAGGTAGCGGTCCTGCTGCTGGGTTGTTGCCCTCCTACGGCCTCCTCCACGTCTCCTGATGTACTGGCCTGTCTCCTGGTAGCGCCTCCATGCTCTGGACACTACGCTGACAGACACAGCAAACCTTTTTTGCCACAGCTCGCATTGATGTGCCATCCTGGATGAACTGCACTACCTGAGCCACTTGTGTGGGTTGTAGACTCCGTCTCATGCTACCACTAGAGTGAGAGCACCGCCAGCATTCAAAAGTGACCAAAACATCAGCCAGGAAGCATAAGAACTGAGAAGTTGTCTGTGGTCACCACCTGCAGAATCACTCCTTTTTTGGGGGTGTCTTGCTAATTGCCTATAATTTCCACCTTTTGTCTATTCCATTTGCACAACAGCATGTGAAATTTATTGTCAATCAGTGCTGCTTCCTAAGTGGACAGTTTGATTTCACAGAAGTGTGATTGACTTGGAGTTACATTGTGTTGTTTAAGTGTTCCCTTTATTTTTTTGAGCAGTGTATATTTTATTTCCTGTCTGTGTCTGACATACACTGAGTGGACAAAACATTAAGGACACCTGCTCTTTCCATGATATAGACTGACCAGGTGAATCCAGGTGAAAGCTATGATTCCTTATTGATATCACTTGTAAAATCCCCTTCAATCAGTGTAGATTAAGGGGAGGAGACTGGTTAAAGAAGGATTGTTAAGGCTTGAGACAATTGAGACTTGGATTGTGTATGTGTGCCATTCAGATGGTGAGTGGGTAAAACAAAATATTTAAATGCATTTGAATGTGGTATGGTAGTAGGAGGTTTGTGTCAAGAACTGCAACGCTGCTGGGACTTTCACGCTCAACAGTTTCCCTTGTATATCAAGAAGGGTCCACCACCCAAGGGGGGGTGAGCAACTCAATATTAGGAAGGTGTTCTTAATGTTTTGAAACGTAGAAGTTGACCACTATTGATCAGATCATCAAAGAAACAAAGTCAGTAAGATCTCAGAGAGACTTACACTGACAGCAGCACTCTTGGCAATAGACGTCCTGCGTTTTATTAAACCATACTTTGATTTACGAGGAAACAATTGAATCAGCAGTGTAGAGTGCACTCTGCCTCGCCTCTCGTCTTCATCACTAATCCATCACTACTCAGAAAGCTACAGAGTTCAGTAATTAAACAAGCACTTGAGCTCATTTCCCCTAAATCAAGGGTGTTTAAACAAAAAAAAAAAGAGGCACTGTTTATCAAATGGATGTCAAAAAGATACTGGATACCTGATCCAACATACTGTACATGTGTGGCTGGGACACCTCTTACACATTCAGTGTGCACACGTTTTGATAAACGTGGCCCATTTACTCGTGAAACCACATAAAATCGTTATTTTGGAACAAGACTAAAGAACATGAGGAAAAAATACTGACTACTTTCAAGGATAGTCGAAAATGTAATCGGTTTGTGGCAAATATGCAATATTTTTGCTTTCCTCACAGGGAAGCATCAAAAGTGCAAGCCTTTTTTGTTGTTGTTCATGCTTCACCAGTCATTCAGAATGTTTTGATGGGTCATTCACGTTGGGTTGGAAGACATTAGCGAGACTGGACATTATGGTGTCATTGATGTTCTAATGCTAGATCTCTGAGAGGATAGGACAATAGCAGAGTACCTTCCCCAGCCAGCCACCAGTGATTATCTAAAGACATACCATGTGGATTAGAGGGTTAAAGAAAAGCAGCCTTGGGCCTGTGGAGTCAGTTGAAGTCGATTATGTGCTGGTGTTAGGATGTCAGAGCCAATGGGCTCGGCGATGTGTAACAGAACAAATCAGGCCTGCTTGACTGGAGCTGACCCCTCTGCCACTGAGTTTTAGTGTTATTGCAACTGACCGGATCTGACAGAAACGATTTTGCCTCAGAAAATTCAGAAACGTCACTGCGTTTAGAGTCGCGCTGAGCAGGGAGAGCTAGGCTAGTAGTGGCTGCACTTAAACACAATGGGTCAAAAAGATATCAAGGCTGCTGAGGCATTCCTGACCAAGGACTACTTGATAAGGCTTTTATTCAACACACATTATATTCAGACGACCTTAAGAAAATGTTTATGGGGGGCCAAGGGGGTTAATGTGAGCTGTAATGATTTCAGGCTCAGCAGGATAATCAATTCAGTGGTACTAGACAGGTCTCTTTCAGAAAGTTACATGCTCCACAGCAAATATTTTATAAGCTTTTATTCCAAGTAAAAGGCACAAGTACAGTACCTCTTCTATATGTTGCATACTACGGAACGTTAAGCCCATGGAAAACACAATTGTTTGATTTTATTGCAGCACTGCAATACCCATTTCTAAATTGTAGATTAAGGAAAAGCCTCATTGCATTTAAGTGCCTTGTGAATCATTTGTATTCTATGCCAGGACTGTATTAAAGGGATACTTCGGGATTTTGGCAAGGATGACCCTTATCTTCTTCCCTAGTGTCAGAGTTTTATGTGTCTACTATGAAGGAAGTTAGAGATAGTTTCGTGAGCCAATGCTAGCTAGCGTTAGTGCAATGACTGGAAGTCTATGGGTATCTGCTAACATGGATACCCATAGACATCCAGTGATTGCACTAACTCTAGTTAGCAATTGTATTAGCACTAGTTAGCACCTTACTTCAAACTGCACTCAGTCATAAAAATGGTATCCACAAGTTCATCAGACTCTGGGGAAGTAGATAAATAGCCTAATTTCAAAAATTCTGAATTATCCCTTTAAACTATGAACAATCCATTAACAATTATGTTGAAATTTGTAAGCATAAATAAAATGTTTATAGATGGTGTAAAATAAGATACATCAGTAATGTAAAATGCCAGATACTCACATGTGATGAAGTAGTTGATGTTCTTTTTGAACTCCAGGCCCATGTAGTTTGGACTGAACTCCTGAAACTTGATGGTGAATTTGATGTCCTTCTCAGGTTTATTGCAGTTGACCAACACATTGGGGTCCATGACCGTGCTGCACTGGTCTGCCTGGTCCTTCTTCACCAGGTACAGTTTGTAAAACTCATATGGCCGCCCCATGTCTGCCTTTGGGCAGATAATGTCCAGCTTGTCCCCTATCTCTGGGTAGATCACCAAGCCCTTCCCATACTGAAATCTGAAACAGACAAAATATGACAGAGAAAGATTAGAATATTTCAAATATTCTAATAACCATACATGCAACGTTTGGGCATACATCACATTAATTGCGTAACAGTGTGTAATAACTCTGTAAAATGTCATTCTTCTCTTCACACAAGTGTTTTTTTTCTGTTTCTGGCTGAACAGCGACTAAGGGGGGCATTCACACCAAATTGGCTTGGAGCGTTTTTTCCAAACTCTGGTGCGTTTATCCCCCTAGTTCAGTTCGTTTGGACTGGTCTACGCACTAAACAAAGCACCGTGGTTCGTTCAAAAAGGGTGGTCTCGGTCCGATTCAATTCATATAGTGGTGGTGTGGTTCTTTGCAGGTGAGAACGCAGTCCAGACCAAACACAGGAAAAAAGAACCAGAGTTGCGCAGTCATATTAGTTTGTTGACTGCGAGCATAATTTGACATCTTTGAAACATTGTGAGAGTTGATGCATTTAGGAGCACATCCAATGCAGACGGGGGCTATACCGGGAATATAGGCTACTGAATATAGCATATTCACTTCGCAGTTAGAGCGGCAATTGCGCTGTTTCCTCCCGCATGTTGTTGGAAAACCAAAGCGAAAGTAATATGAAGATTGGGAAACAAAAGTGATGCTTTATAATAATCATGGATGGATTTAACATTAACATTTTTGTCCAAAAAACGAATGACTTGCATGGGCACGTGGTTTTGTTTTGGAATTTTAGTTTGTTTGACATTTAGAAATGTGAAACCAACCGGACCAAATGAAAAAAATACAAATAATCAAACTATTCTAACCGATTTGAACTATAGCTCAAAACTGTGTGAAAACGCCCAAATATAGAGTCAATTGTTTGTTATTTCACTTCACTTAAAGCCGGTGCAAAATAAATCATGAGTGAATTCGTTGTAAGGAACAGGTTAAGGGAAGCAGGGGCGGGTATTTACAACATCAAACCCACAGATAACAACCGAGAGCCCAAGCAGTTATACGGTAAACACATGCATTAATTTACATTAATTCCCTTTGATTTAAAACACTGTAAACAAAGCAAACACCCCCTATCTTTACCTTAGCAAACATACAGCACATTGCCAGGGTAGATGCCAATAGGAAATCAGTATGACAGAGGGCTGCCCGGGTCCTGACTGAGCTTAATCTGCGCCCGGCGAGGGAGAGTACAGATAAACACACATCACTGTGATGGTCAGATGGCATGCATGCCTTATCGAGATGCTCCACGCCTTATCTTTCACATTAATTTTGATATCTTCCCTCTAACTCAAAGCGACAGACACTGCTGAATTCTATTTGAGGATTTGGACCCGCTGATTGCCTTTGGTGTATGATACTTCGAGTGGTTTCATTTCCTTTTTTCCTTCTTGATAAGAACCCTTAGGTCTGCCGACATGCTTAATCCACACAATTCATTATAAAAGAAGAACTGATGTAGGCAATATTTGATCTGGTACTGTAAGAAGTCAAACAAATCTGTGCTGAATGTATTTTTGTTCAGCTTAAAGTCTAAACAACCTTGTCCTAGTTACCAGAGTGACGTTGCTCAATTTGATAATGATGTATTTGGTTACGGTGGAGACGGAAAGGGACAATCTGATCCTTATTTACTTTTGATTTGCATATACACTCTTCCAGACCAATTTCAACATGGTTAAATTGACAAGAAAACAGCTTTCATGACTCATCTTAATTAAGGCCCTGGTGGTTAGGAGGCTGACTAATACTCAACACACATACAATTAATCAACAGTCAGCATTGTCTGTCTGCTTTTATCTGTCTGTGAGAAACATTAGTTATGGTTTGCTATGGTATCTTAGACAAAAGTACGTGCCCTGGTGCCACTATGTCAATCCACCATGGCTCGTTTAGTATCTAGTCTGCACCGACCCTGTTTCTCTACATGCTGTAATTAGGATCTCTCCCTCTCTCAGTTCTTCGTTCTCTGGTTATATGTGGGATTACAGCTCTTTGCCATGCATTAAAAAGGGCCCCTTGTGCTCGCTAACAGCTTAGGAGTGATGATGATGCCTTATTATTCCCCATATACTGAAGCAGAACTGGCATACTATTACCATACTGTACATAAAGACAAAGCAGAGTGCACAGTCTGAAGTCAGTACAGTTTGCCTGGCCCTGCGGTTAGCTTGGTGTTGTCTTTGTTTCTCAGACAGTGGGTCCTCTGTTTGATTTGCCCTTATCCTCAGGCTTCTTCAGAGACTGATCAGATGTCTGGCTATAGTTTTCATATTGTCTACAATGTGTTTCTGAGCCAAAGGAAATGCATTCTTCAAAGTGTGTAGGCTACATAATGCAGCTCTGTTAGCAAACTTTCTCAAACTAAAGACTTTCGCATGCTTCGGTTCGGTTGGCGCCAGTATACACTTCCTCAAAAGTCAAGAAATCTGTCATTCATTTTTACGTTTTTGTCAAGGAGATCTTAGTCGTGCAATTTTACACCTAACTAAGATGTTTGGTGCAGTATTTCTCAAGTGATTTTTTTTTTCTTCATGGAAACGATTCATCTCTTATTGAATGACAACAAACACGTCATTAAAGAATCCCTATTATTGACCAATCACCGAAGACCAAAACGAACAAAAACATCACAAAATGTCATAATATATGCACAAACTGTTCTGAACTGTTTCGGATGGGAAGCATGCGGATGCCTTAACATTCAAACCTCCACAAAGCAGCAATGCTCTCTCTGCTATAATCCTCTGTATTTACAAATCATGGGACCCTGGAAGGATAAGGTAAACGGCCAGGGGCCAGCACAAAGTAATGCGGCTAACAAAGGGTTCACTGCATTTGCGCTAACCGCAGACTAGCAACATACTGTATAAAAAAAGAAACCAAACCAACTGTATTTCAAACTAAAGTGACCAACACATAATTCATAGCGGTCTACAAAACCGACACTGATTGTCTCATTCTGCAGTCTCTCAGCAGTAGCCCCTTCTTCAGTTCACTTTTATGGCTTCACACAATCATCTCAAAATGGAGTACATCAATAGAAAAATATGACAAAAACCATGTTAGATATCTCTCTATACACTGGCAGAGCAATTGTTGTTGATAGTTGGCCGACTCTGCGTGGGCCAACAAAAATAGAGAATAGTACATGAACAAAAACACCAACAATAAATACCCAAACCTGACTAAATGAACAACAGAGTGTAGATGGCAGAGAAGGATATAACTCAAGGATAACTTTAAAACCACATAATACCATGTCTGCTGCGGCTCTGTGCTGATTAGGATGTCTCAGGTTGTGACGCTTCTTTGCCTGCCTATTATTACTATTATTAACAATTTTACAAGTAGATGTCCAAACAGATTCTCCATTTCCTTTGTGCTGATCCAACAGGACTGCTAATCAGAAGAGCTAAAAGGCAGAGCAAAAGACTGTTCAGATTCAAGACTGAACACTGGAAATTACAGGTCATCTTCACGATTAAGGCTTTAGGCTCTGAATATCCTCCCACTACTTTAGTTTCCATAGGAAATGAGGTTTAAAGAGTGACAATTTAACATGGCAGGCAGGAGTTTATATTTTTATTCATCACTATTATTTTCAGGGACAGATATCAGCAGAGACAGTGGGGTATTATGTGTGTGTTAAAGTGGAATGAATATGAATGAGATTGATTGGCATATTCATCAGAAGTGCTCAATGATTGCCATTTCATTCTGTTTGCCGTCATACAAATCCTTTCATGTCTTTTCAATGGTCATTTTTCATCAGAGGAAGAATGGTATTATTACAGCCTTCTCCACAGTCAGTGGGGTTTTAAAGTGCTGTTATCTGCACATGCAGCTAGCACACCAGGATCTTTTTCAGTTTAGGATGCATGGTGATCCTCAAATAAAATGCATTATATAGAATATGGGTACAAGCATGTTCAAATCACCATAACTCATTGTTACAACATAGAGATGTTTTACTCAAGGTCTTAAAAAAGGCCGAATCAAACAAGTAACTTACATTTACATAAACAATCACATGCAATAGTGGGGGAAAACAATGAATGGTCAGTCTCATTCTGGATAGTGATACAATGACAATAAGCAAAATAGCTATCAGCATAATAACATCTGCCACTATTGACTTGAAATTCAATTGTCAAGGTCTTGCAGGGCAGGGAAAAATAGCAATATTGCACTGAGTGCATTTGTGAAAACAGATAAAAAAAGAAGATTGGATTTGATTTCAATATTGAGCTAATCCTCCATGACCAGGTTGCCTCTCCTCCTGCTGTACGTTGCCACCCTGGGCCTGATGCTGCCTCCGCTTCGAGGCCCCTGAGATCCTGTTTAACATAATTAGGTACCAGGTCAACCCCTTATCACAGCCTCACATGCAAAATAAAATTAACTGGGGTCCAGCAGACACACAATATGGTGACTGCTGCTCTTAATCTCAAGACACAGCCCCTCAAAGTCAATAATCTAATAAACATTAGAAAAACACCCAGTTTAAACCGTGGGGGAATTATTGCTTATAGATAAGGGGCTGCTAGATTAAGCCAGCTTCTGTTAACATTTTACAGTATTGTTATCTTAATGTTTGATCATTCTAAAAACATTGAGTGAGTGACAAGCTAAATTAACACTCCTTTAAAACAAACTTTGATTGTTCTCCTTGCTCTGAAATCGAAGCATAAAAATTAAGTCAATATTTTGTTTGAATGTTAAATTGATGTTTTAGGAGTCAACATATTTGCATTAAAATATACTTCCTAAGGCTACAACCTCAGACGGACATTTGGCTCCATTATGGTCAAACACTGAATCACAGACATTCAATCAGCCTGTCAATGAAGATGTCAACTTCTGTGAACCATCACTGATACATGCCTCTGGTTGAACAAACCAAGCAGACATCTAATCAAATAAAACACAAATGTCCCAGTATCTTTCTCACTGCTAGCAAAACTACTTAATCAAATATGTGTCAAATATACCAGGTGCAAGGGGACAAACTTAAGCAATATGAGCAAAGTTGAAGAAGCAAACTGATCTCCATTGTCTGCGCTGCTCATTATCAAACTGTGGAAAGACTGAAAAAATAGCCCTCCTTTGTTCTCCACTCATTTGGGCCTCCTACACACTTAGAGCCTAGGCAGTTCCATTCAGGCTTTGGAGGAGACAAGGCCTCATTCTCTCGCCAATCGGATTTACAAGATGCACCATTAGGGCATAAACAAGTTGCCATGGAAATGTTATGATTGTTGCACAATCTGTCCCTTTTCCTCTCCCTCCTTCCCCCCCATCATCTCTGATTGAAAATGATTAAACAGTATACAGCTGTAGGGAGGGAAAATATGTTATCTTATTCAAAATGAAGGTAAAGACTTACATGTACTTTCGTCTGTGACTAAAATGTGAAGTCAATTTATTCAAAGCCAGGAAAATAATATAAAATGTAGGTTTGAAGTTACATTGTATGCGATACAACCCCACCCACAGTGACAAATGACAAACTTCATAGGGCATCATTATCACATCGTTCTGCTTTTCTCATTTTAACATGAAGCACCCAGGTTCTCTCTCTCTCTCTCTTTACCAATTAAAGAGCTACAATTCGTAGTCCATGCAAATGAAGTTTATTCATTCACATGCTCTCACAATGCTACTGAGCTCTTCTCACAGCCAAGGGGGAAAAGGAGCTCTCATAAGTGGCATCGCCACACTCTCCTCCCCCCTTCATACATTCCAAGGGGGAATTCAAGCACATGACTTGGCAGACCCCTCCATCCCACAATGCCTCTCTGCTGGAGGATTTAGGCTATCCAATGGAATATCAGAGAGCAGTGCAACTAGTCTGACACTCTAAAGCAGTCACCATTCATACAACACTCTCAATAGGCCTCGGGCTAGCTAGAAGGCAGGATACACTCTACATTCAAACATGCACTTTGCATACTTAGTTATTTAATATATAGATATAATGATCGGTACATTGAGTTGAAGACAAAATTGACTATGCAAACTTGCTATTGACTACTTTTTTTTTTGCAGTTGAATGATGTTGGGCTCTCTGAAAGAAACGTTTCTTTATTTCACCATAAGTACTTTTCCCCTAGTCCTATTTTCAATGTTGGCTAAAAATGGAGATTGGCAGGTATCGTTTTCCTTCATGCCTGCAAATCATTAACTAAGAGAAAAACATCTTCTTGCTCTGACAGTAATTTGAGGGTAAGGGAACCGCAACCCAAATGAGCTGTTATGCAGAGAGGGAAGAAAAACAAATGCCTCAAAAAAGAAAATCAACACACATCAAATCTTAAAAACATTTCCTGCAAGTCCGTGATTGTGTTAGAATACTGAACAAAAATATAAACGCAACATGTAAAGTGTTAGTCCTATGTTTCATGAGCAATTTTTCAAAAAGCTTATTTCTCTCAAATTTTGTGCACAAATTTGTATACATCCCTGTTAGTAAGCATTTCTCCTTTGCCAAGATAATCCATCTACCTGACAGGTGTGGCATTTCAAGAAGCTGATTAAACAGCACAATAATTACACAGGTGCACCTTGTGCTGGGGACAATAAAAGGCCACTCTAAAATGTGCATTTTTGTAACACAAAACAATGCCACAGATGTCTAGTTTTGAGGGAGCGTGCAAACAGCATGCTGACTGTAGGAATGTCCACCAGAGCTGTTGCTAGAGAACTGAATGTTAATTTCTCTACCATAAGCAGCCTCTGTCGTTTTAGAGAATTTGGCAGTACGTCCAACCGGCTTCACAACCGCAGACCACGTGTAACCACGCCAGCCCAGGATCTCCACATTCGGCTTCTTCACCTGCGGGATCGTCTGAGGCCAGCCACGCGGACAGCTGATGAAACTGAGGAGTATTTTTGTCTGTAATAAAGCCCTTTTGTGGGGAAAAACTCATTCTGGTTGGCTAGGCCTGGCTCCCCAGTGGGTGGGCCTGGCTCCCAAGTGGGCGGGCCTATGTCCTCCAAGGCCCACCCATGGCTGCACCCCTGCCCAGTCACATGAAATCCATAGATTAGAGCCTCATTTATTTCTTTAAATTGACTGATTTCCTTCAATGAACTGTAACTCCGTAAAATGGTTGAAATTGTTGCATGTTGCGTTTATATTTTTGTTCAGTATATATTTCAGATATGGATGTTGCTTTCCTGTCCAAAAGATTGCATCAGAAACAGTTAGTACCGGTCAATAAATTATTACTGTAGGGTTATAAAAACGATTGTCATATTGTACACATTTTCTGTTTGTTTTGCTTCAGGTTGATTCTGGTTGTACTTCATATAATTGCCAAGCGGAACATATCATGTAAACAGAAATGTACGGCCATTCATGAGGTACAGTATAAAAAGGCCTGTGATACCATTCACCCCTAAACCAATTCCTTGGTTAAGGTTGCTCAAATACAGACTGGTCATTGTTTAGAGTTCAGTGTGGAATAATGGCTTTTGTGTCAATGGGCTACACTGTGGTTTACAGAGGCCCTCGTGCCACGTACATCACAGTGCTCTGCCTTAAGTATCACAGCAATTTCAACGAACCAAGACATTTTGCCCTCAACAAGGATTTGTAAAGCAGATGGCCAGTTAGTGTCCGGTGGTGGAAAAGGTACCCAATTGTCATACTTGAGTAAAAGTAAAAAGGTACCTTAATAGGGGCTCCCGAGTGGCGCAGCGGTCTAAGGCACTGCTTCTCAGTGCAAGAGGCGTCACTACAGTCCCTAGTTCGAGTTTCATAGGGCGGCAATTCTTAATTTAAGAATTTGTTCTTAACTGACTTGCCTGGTAAAAGAAATAGAAAATAACAAGCAAAAGTGAAAGTCACCCAGCAAAATACTACTTCAGTAAAAGTCTAAAAGTATCTGGGGTTTGTATGTAAGTACAGTGGTGGAAAAGGTACTGAACTGTCATACTTGAGTAAAAAGTAAAAGCTATACATCAAATTCATTATATTAAGCAAACCAGATGGTTATTTTTTATATATTTTCCCCCAGATATCCAGGGGCACACTCCAACCCTCAGACATCATTTACAAACGCAGTATTTGTGTTTAGTGAGTCGGTGCGTGAATTGGACCATATTGCTGTCCTGCCTGAACATTTGAAATGTAACGAGCACTTTTGGGTGTCAGGGAAATGTATGGGAGTAAAAAGTACATATTTCCTTTAGGAATGTCGTGGAGTAAAAGTAGTCAGAAATATAAATAGTAAAGTACAGATACCCCCCAAAAATAACTTAAGTACTACTTCAAACTATTTTGACTTAGTTACAGAGGATCGGGCACAGAGGTGTCATGCCCATAGGGGGCACAGGGCTCCTTACGGGCTCCCGAGTGGTGCAGCGGTCAGGCACTGCATCTTAGTGCAAGAGGCGTCACTGCAGTCCCTGGTTCGAATCCAGGCTGCATCACATCTAGCTGTGGTTGCTAGTCCCATAGGGTGGAGCACAATTGGCCCAGTGTTGTCTGGGTTTGGCCAGGGTAGGCTGTCATTGTAAATAAGAATTTGTTCTTAACTAACTTGCCTAGTGAAATAAAAAGAATAGGGGCACATGCCCTCTCAGATTTGTCCTGCAAAAAAAACATTGCCACTTAGCAATTGTATGAAGTTGGCTTTAGCTAGCCCAGATAGGTTCCCAATCTACCAACCTCATAACTAGCTGTCAAGAAGCCATTTCAGGTTATCATTCAAGTTAGAGTAGCCAACTATCTTAGCTGACATGCCTGCTGACAAGGTTGGTAGACTAAATGTACTACATGTAAGCAAACAATAACTAAATTAACTGATTAAGTGTCACATTCCGTTCAATCTTTTACCCAGATTTGAGCATATTTAGTTTCTTTAAACAAGAACCACCAGTCAGGAGGATACAGACATCTTTTTTACATAGATTTATGCATAATTATTAAGGCTCTAGATTGCAGGAAAAGGCTGTTTCGGACCACACCCCAGCCATCCTCACGTATTTTGTGCCCCCTCAGATTTTTGGGGTGCATGATGCCCCTGATCAGGCACAGTTAAACAGCTAGAGGGCTGGTAATGTGTTATCATAAAGTTGCCAAACCCTCACTGAAATGTTCAAATACATATCGAAGAAGGAAGGGTAAACCCTGGGGCAACAGATGCCCCCAACAGACGGAGAGAGATAATCACCCTCCTTACTAAATTTGCTTTTACGTCTATTCTGGTCTCCAGTGCATGGAGCTGCCTGAGATTACAGTGATACAGTAATTGGCAACATGGCTGTGACTCTTCCAGATCAAGAGCCCAGTTTGGAGTATATCAGTTCTCGTGGGCTGGAGACTGAAGCCCAAGGCTGGCTGTGTGAATTATCGAATGATCCCAATTACCTTCAAGCAGGCTAAGGATTCTGAAAAAGGCCAGTGGCAGTATGAAGAGTTGTCACTGTGACTGGGGTTTGATTCAGTGTAGTAACATCCTCCTACACATCGAACAGTGACCAATGGCTAAACCTAATAATTCACTGGACAATTATCAGTCACATCATAGAAGTGCACAGCAGACAAGTTGAATGGAGAGAAATCCTATCTGTCTACTACATAGTGCTTAAACACATATAAACTTGTATAAACATGCATGCATATCCACGCTAAAAACACTTGATATAGGGTATCAGACACAGAAGCAGAAAAGTGCCTGCTGTATGACTAATTTAGACATTCCCTTTTCAATTGAAAATCTTTCCACACATCATTCTTGTCGTATGAATAAATATGTCCCAGCTTATGCTGTAAAATACAAACAAGATTTCTAAATTATAAATTCCACCTAGAAATGAGAGTGGGATTCACCACATAAAATTCACCACCATAAAAATACAACCCGGCAACTGAGGCAAGCATGAACATCAAATGGACTTTTAAAGCCTACATCTGAGGGGTGGTAACTCTTTTAAACAACTATGCCACTCTGACCACAAGGGCCTCGTACCAAAAACTTTGTTTAAATATTTTTTTTCTGAAATGTGGAAATACTGAATTATCTACACTCTTAAATCTAGATACAAAAATGAGTACAGTAAATAAAATCTAGGTCCATTCTAAGCAGGCTGGAGACAGAGGCAGTCCAGGGTCACTGTGGTCCTGAGAGACAAGTTTTCAGTCCTGGAGGAAGCCCAACCCCAGATGGACTCTGATCTGCTGAGGAAACCGACTACAGGCTGTAGACCCAGGGTGCCTAGTGGCAGCCCAGCCCAGCCAGCTAAGGTCAGCCCAGCTGACCAGGCCTGATCTGAATGGTGGCCAAAACACACTGAGTGATAAAAGAGCGCTCCATACCACAAGGTCCTCAGGATGCTCCTTAAATGTGTTTTTTTTAGGCGTCTGCCTCCGACTGTGATATGTGCTTCTAATGAGGATATATCAGCGTGGCCTCATGGAGACAGGGATGACATGATGAGACATGCTGTGTTATAATATGCAGGGGTAAACAGACTATTACCTGGGATCGGAGAGGAAGGTGACATCCATACCCTGCTACTCGATAAGAGGGGGAGATTTTCTGTTCACTATCAAAAGAGCTTTGACAACATTTCTCTGTGATGCGTTTCTGAGGCAGGTGCCCTGGATAACGTACCAGGAATATATTTGGCTGCATGGCACATGGAAATAAATGTATCACACATTTACCACAGGAGACTACTAGCTAGCACTAGCTATGGACATACATTTGAATCAGAGGTATTTCCAGTATACGAAATGGTCCACCACTCAGTGTTTTTATTGTTTGGGTTCATGTATCTTTCTGCGATAGCAAAGAAGGCAAAACAAAGACAACCTAATTTCAATATCCTCCAACACAGACCAATGCAAAACTAAAACCACCATAAAGATGTTCAGATAGTGCCTCTTCTGTTGTTGCATCCCTTCAAGGGTACTAGGAAAAGTGTATAGAAAGAAATGTATACAAATCAATGGGGCATATAAGAAGCACAACTTTTTTAACTTATTTTAAAAAGTTGCCTCAACACTGCTTACACAACTCATGTGTTCTCTGCTTCTTTCTCAGTTTTGCCTTGGTTTGGGGAAGGTAATTAGCTACTTTGAGTCCAGCAAGGCAGCATAATTTGTCTTGCTCACGCCCGGCAGCACAGAAGCAAGTCATTGCTGATAATAAGTCTGAAGAACGCATATGACCTTAGAACTGTTCCCATATGCAAAAGCATGGCAACAGTAGCTCAGGACAAAACCTGACAGGCAGGCAAGATTCATAATGCAACTGAACAAACTATAAGGGGTATAATGTTTTTTATTTATTCTCTACCCCCTTGTAACAGTGTTCAATATTTATCTTTCTTTGTTAGGAAATGGACCATCACAACTATTGTTCAAGCCTCAATTGGACAAGCAAAGCATTCCTGGGGCAGGTTCCCCAGATACGTTCATGACTTCTGCCCACATTCCCATCGCTTTGGTTAGGAGGAGAGAATGCCACAGGTCAGAGGAATGAGACGATGAGGCTGGCTCCTTTCTTCCCCCTTTAGGTTTGACATGGAATACGTGATTGGCAGCTCTCTTTACTTTCCCCCAGTCAGAAAAATATCTCAATAATACAATCTGACTCCGACCAGTCCACTGGCAACAAGTTACTGTACATATGATTCTAAGTAAGAACATTCTCCAAATTATTTTGAGGTAATACATTAGCAATGTACATACAGCTTTAAGATGTATTTGTCAACAAATATGATTCATAGTATTTCCAAATGTTACACTCGCTACATTTCCTATCTGAGAGACTGCAGTCTTGCTTGAGGCGAAAACAAACCTTTCAGTGGATGTAGAATATTGCTCACTGACATTCCCAGGCAGCATTTGATGTGAGTGAGGGTGATCTGAATTCAGCGGGAATTTTCATAGACTGTACTGTTACAGGAAGGACTTAAATCAGTGGTTTTAAGTACTTCAGTAAAAATACTTTAAAGTACTACTTAAGTATACTGAGCAAAAATGTAAATGCAACATGTAAAGTGTTGGTCCCATGTTCCATGAGCTGAAATAACAGATCCCAGACATTTTTCATACGCACAAAAAGCTTATTTTAAAAAAAAAATACATTAAAGAAAAGTGCACAAATTTGTTTACAAACTTGTTAGTGAGCATCTCTCCTTTTCCAAGATAATCCATCCACCTGACAGGTGTGGCATATCAAGAAACTAATTAAACAGCATTATCATTACACAGGTGCACCTTGTGCTGGGGACAATAAAAGGCCACTCTAAAATGTGCTGTTTTGTCACACAATGCAACAGATGTCTCAAGTTTTGAGGGAGTGTGCAATTGGCATGCTGACTGCAGGAATGTCCACCCGAGCTGTTGCCAGAGAATTTAATTTTAATTTCTCTACCATAAGCCACCTCCAAAGTCGTTTTAGAGAATTTGGCAGAACGTCCAACCGGCCTCACAACCGGGCAGATGGCAGACAACGTGTATAGCGTTGTGTGGTTGAGCGGTTTGCTGATGTCAAAGTTGTAAACAGAGTGCCCCATGGTGGCGGTGGGTTTATGGTATGGGCAGGCATAAGCTACGGACAATGAACACAATTAAATTTTATTGATGGCATTTTATATGCACAGAGATACCGTGACAACGTGATCCTGAGGTCCATTGTCGTGCCATTCATCCGCCACCATCACCTCATGTTTCAGCATGATAATGCACAGCCACATGTCGCAGGGATCTGTACACAATTCTTGGAAGCTGAAAATGTCCCCAGTTCTTCCATGGCTTGCATACACACCAGACATGTCACGCATTGAGCATGTTTGGGATGCTCTGGATCGACGTGTATGACAGCATGTTCATGTTCCCGTCAATATCCAGCAACTTCACACAGCCATTGAAGATGAGTGGGACAACATTCCATTGGCCACAATCAACAGCCTGATCAACCCTATGTGAAGGAGATGTCGCACTACATAAGGCAAATGGTGCTCACACCAGATACTGACTGGTTATCTGATCCACGCCCCTACATTTTTTTCAAGATATCTGTGTCCAACAGATGCATATCTGTATTCCCAGTCATGTGAAATCCATAGAGTAGGGCCTAATGAATTTATTTCAATTGACTGATTTCCTTATATGAACTGTAACTTTACTATTTATATTTTTGACAACTAACTTTTACTCCACTAGATTCCCAAAGAAAATATATGTACTTTTTACTCACATACAGTATCCCTGACACCCAAAAGTACTTGTTACATTTCGAGTGCTTAGCAGGACAGGAAAATGGTCCAATTCACACACTTATCAAGAGCACATCCCTGGTCATCCATACTGCCGCTGATCTGGTGGACTCATGAAACACAAATGCTTTGTTTGTGCCATCTGGCTTGATTAATAAGGAATAAGGAATTTTGGTACTTAAGTATATTTGAGCAATTACATTTACTTTTGATACGTAAGTATATTTAAACCAAATACTTAGACTTTTACTAGTATTTTACTGGGTGACAGTCATTTTTACTTTAGTCCTTTTCAAGTAAGGAAACTTAACTTTTACTCAAGTATGAAAATGAGATACTTTTCCCACCACTTGGACTTAATGAGGATCTGGCACCGTGATGGTGTTGCTGATCAGGTTACACACAGAACTGATTACCCTCTGCCCAAAAACCAGCAAATAAACAGGTTTTACTTGGCAAACTAGAAGAATGGATAACCTGAGTAGCCTGAGAGACCCATGTCAATGACTATCATATAAATTCCATTAGGGTGAATAAAAAAAGTCCCTAGCCGTAGATTTAAGACAGACGGGTAATGTGATCAATTGATTTGCTCAATGAGCTGCATTGGCATGAATGGTGTCTTCTATCCTATAACAGGAATCTGTAGCACTAATTCACCATTAGAGAAGACAGAACTAAATCATTTGGCAGTAATAGCTGATATTGAAGCTGCCGACTGTGACTAGTCTGCCTAGCTAACACCTCTTCTAAGAAAAAAAATTGGTAGGCTCACAAAACACCTGGTTCAGTGCAAGTTGAAACATCTATGACACAACAGCCATTTGATTGTCAAGGCTTGTCTCAGGAACATGGAAAGACTGCAATAAAACTATATCAAGCACAGATCATTTTCTAGAGGAGCATTACACCACTTTACATGTTGAGCCCTGCACAACCGAAAAGTAATTTCTAATGTGTTTAACCAAAACCCACCAAATGCACACATAAAATCAAAGTAAGTACATGTCTTGGCCTGACCAGATTTGTGTCTGATGGCCCTCGTCCCCGTATTAACTACCAAACCAAAAGAGACTCCTTTCAGAGTCAAGCCGGGGATGAGAAAAGAACATGGGGTAATTGTACACAAGGGAACAAAAAGGAGCCCAGCCTGTCATTGGGAAAGACAACTCAATCTCATATTGGTTACTTGAGAGTAACACAATGTAACAATTCCACTGTGGGGATCACAGTTGATTAGAGGGCATAGCTTGTGATCATATCAACATCTAAAATGGACCCTCTTTATATCACACTGCTGGTCTGTCTTGTATAACCAGGTGACATCTAAATAAATGCAAATAGAATCTCCACCCAACACGTGGGAACATTCTGTTCACTGTCAAGAGGAAACAAGGTTAAAACAACTTATTGACCTTTTCAGCACTTTGTGTGATTCTTTGTCACACTGGTTGTGAACTAGTTAGACCCCAAAGCAATGACATACATTTGCTGTCTATCTGCCTATTAGCAGTGATACATAGGAGGGACTTTACAGAAACAGCTGACCACAGAACAATGTTAATAAAGGGGATAATTGTATATTATTTGACACAATGTAATCTCAATCTTCTCAACACACTCAATGGAAAGGTCAACCAGTAAACAAAAATATAGCTTAAGAGTAAGACTAGACAGATGTGTATAGAACATACTACATTTGCTAATGCACCATTTCATTTGAATAGCTAATAACAAAAAGGCAAATCTCTCTTGTGAAACTAGAGTTTCAACATTATCTGACAGGAGTCAGAAGAAACAGGAGCAGTCTAAACAAAGCTGTTGTGATAGTGTTGGAACAGGTCTGCTTTAGTGCCTGGGGTGTGTATTACAGCTCTGGTCTGACAGACAGAAAGTTGACAGTCCTGTTCTTTCGTTGTTGTTTCAGTAGGGTTGTTCCCTTTTTAATTATAGTCTTCTCAAGAAACAATTTGTTTTTGTTTTTGAGGAACAGCTGGCTAATAGCTTTTTAAGACAGCAGGGGGAAAGACACGCTATTAGGGAAGCTATATTATCACCATTAGTACCATCTGCAACAGATACTGGGCCTTAATCTCACTGAGATCGGCCACATTGACACCGGAGCCTTCCTCTACCCAACAAGTCTTCCCTTTTTTGGAGACAGCTGCAACCTTGCCTTGCAATGTGACTGTGGACACGCACTGTTCTTCTAGCACTTGACCAGAACACGGATACAAAGTGATAACTGTGCTTAAGCAGAAGACCACCACAGCCATAACGGCAACTTTTTTCCCCGGGAATGTCTTAATGAAATATTGCATAAGACTAGTTCATCCTCTTTATTAAGATTTAGAAATTAAACTCTAACCATGTGATGTTTTCTACATGTTTGATTCTTGGAGATTTGATTCTTCCCTGGTTCTGCTTTCAACACACAGAGAACAAGAAATGTATTAAAAATCCTGAAAACACTTGTTGTGTGCTAAGCCAGGCTATTTTACAAACCTCGCTCTGAGGGGATAAATGCTGACACACTATAATAGCACTTGTCACGCAGCTGGCAATCTTAATGGCAGCATAATGTATCAGAGGACTGCTGTTTTCTGAGCTTCTTCCTACCCTCTTCTTTCAGCAGACTATTCAGTCCGACAAAATTTGGGAACATTGGAATCATTGCACAGCAGCTCCCCTAATATGGCAGAGAATTCTGATCCGTGGATATTGTTCCCTGTATCAAATAACTATTAGGATTTGGGCATGTGTGTTAGGTGCTTTGGTATGGCAGATGTTGAGCTAACGGAGCTGTTTGAGGTGTCAACTGCTCAAACTCTACCCTCTCTTCAAAAACACAGCAGTCAACCGTGAAAATATTGTTCCTTTGTGTAAGGAGTCCATCGAGTTACTTGCCTTTTCCTTAGACTTACAATACATCTGTTAGTTTATATAATAAAGTTTAATTTCCCCTACAGCTACGCATGTGCACCAGCCTGCACTCATGACAAATGCACCAAGACTAATTGCTCTAAGTTTTAGTGTGGAGAAAATTCTAACTCAAACAGTAGGTTAAATCAGTCACTGGAGCATACATTTCTTTACACAGAATCTCAACTCAGTAAATCAGTTTCCCACCATTACTATAACATTTGATGTCCCTCCTAACAATGGTTGTCAAGCAATCAAGTTCCAGCCAATACAGTCAGAGGATAACCATGACCACTCTATTGAAACAACTTGCTTGAAAACTCGGAATTTAAATGTTTTGTGCTCTTGTTACTGTTTACGTTACAAGCATTACTGAGGCAAGATGATATAACGTGCATATATTTTGCTGCTATTATGCAAAACAGGCTTCAGAGATGCATAGCCTGGGGTTTCACAGTCATATTTTACTTCAGAGTGCCTTTAAAAGTTTTTAATCTGCCAGATCCATAAAGGCCATTCTGTTGGGAGGAAGCTGTGGCTTGTGTCACAGCCTCATCATCAGTCAGAGCCTTGGCGCGGTGACTTGCAGCCACACTGTAACCCCACTGCTGGCAGACAATGACCAATTCCCCCAAAGGAGTACCTGGTCTCCAGACAATGACCCATTCCCCCAGAGGAGTACCTGGTCTCCAGACAATGACCCATTCCCCCAGAGGAGTACGTGGTCTCCAGACAATGACCCATTCCCCCAGAGGAGTACCTGGTCTCCAAACAATGTCATTAATTTTCATGTGAAAGGCCACACTGGGAGGAATTTCAATATGGCTTTGTGTGGACTTCATTGTCCTATTTTCTTTCTGAAACTTTAACCTGACAGCTCACCGCCTCTTCTCAAAACAAATGCTTTTGTTTGCAGGATTAATTCTCTATTGGTATGCCTGCATTGTCTTCAATATTTTCCAATGTCCCTGACTGTCAGGCAGTGTTAGGGAGTAGTGAACTACATGTAGTTCAACTAGTAATTTAATTACATTTTGCAGTAGCTTGGTGGTAGTTGAACTAAATTCAAATCTCTGTATTGTTTTTTATTATTTACATACATTTTTTGCAATGTAGTGGTGTAGCTAACTACTGGAACTACACACCATATTTTTGCTAAGAGAAAGGAAAATATGGATAAAGTAGGGAAGAATGTTTTCTTTTTCAGCATCAGACCTGCCTAATTCTCACTTGAATCATCGTTTTTGTGTTTAATAGGCCAAATTACATATTCTGTTAACATCTGACTCCAGAGTGATCTGTTCTTGCAATTTGTAGTGATTGATAAATTTTCACAAATCTCCAAGAATCAAAAATGTGTCTACATACTTTGACCTTGTAGTGTATATGTTTAAGGATAACTTCAGTGTAGCTTAACTTCTTTCAGTGTGAAGTAATTGGTAGCTTGGTAAACTATATTTTCAGAGTAGCTAACGCAACACTGCAGTTAGGTAAAATAATTACATCAGGGTCATAAAAAGAGAACTTGACGAAAATCTGACTTTTTCCATCAAACCAGCAATCAAAATAATTCATTAAATGGACCTCAAATCCCACTTGCTTTAAGCCACTAAGGATTTAACTGAAGCCTAACAGAATGTGTATGAAGCTCAAAACCACTATTCTCAGAATCTCTCTCAAATTTTATTTATTTATTTATATATAACACACCTACTCATTTAAGGGTTTTTCTTTATTTTTACAATTTTCTACATTGTAGAATAATAGTGAAGACATCAAAACAATGAAATAGCACATATGGAATCATGTAGTAACCACGCCGGGAAGCATTCTCTCACGCTCGTTTTAGGAGGCTGCTAAGGAATCTGTGCACGCACAGAGAAAAAACAACCCACTTTTCTCCAATTTTTGACACATTTTAGGCAAACTATGGACCACCCATAGCAGATGATTTGTAGTGCATATAACTTTTGACCATGTGGATGTAACATACCTGTCACGATCGTGTGGAGAGACGGACCAAGATGCAGCGGAATATGAATACATCTTCTCTTTATTTGACGACGAAGATGAACACAAAACGAAAACACTATACAAACAAACAAAACAACAAATGATCGTGAAGCTAAATAACGCAAGTGCACAGACAAGCAACAAACGTTAAACAAGACAACTACCCACAAAAGCCTACTGCCTATGGCTACCTTAAATATGGCTCCCAATCAGAGACAAATGAATGACAGCTGTCTCTGATTGAGACCCAATCTAGGCAGCCATAGACATAACTAGACAACCTAACAATACTCTATCCCATACACATACAACACCCATAGACTAACCAAAACACACACAACATACAATGCCCACCCCAACTCACGCCCTGACCAACTAAACATAATCAAAATAACATAAAAATAGGTCAGGAACGTGACATAACCCCCCCCCTCAAGGTGCATACTCCGAACGCACCACCAAAAGTCTAGGGGAGGGTCTGGGTGGGCATCTGTCCACGGTGGTGGCTCCGGCTCTGGACGCTGTCCCCACACCACCATAGTCACTCCCCGCTTCCGTATCCCCCCCCCAATGACCACCCTCCAACTAAACCCACCTAACTGAAGGGGCAGCATCGGGATAAGGGGCAGCACCGGGATAAGGGGCAACACCGGGCTGAGGGACGGCAGCTCCGGGCTGAGGGACGGCAGCTCCGGGCTGAGGGACGGCAGCTCCGGGCTGAGGGACGGCAGCTCCGGGCTGAGGGACGGCAGCTCCGGGCTGAGGGACGGCAGCTCCGGGCTGAGGGACGGCAGCTCCGGGCTGAGGGACGGCAGCTCCGGACTGAGGGACGGCAGCTCCGGACTGAGGGACGGCAGCTCCGGACTGAGGGACGGCAGCTCCGGACTGGCTGGCGGATCCTGGCTGGCTGGCTCTGGCTGGTCATGGCTGGCTGACGGCTCTGGCTGGTCATGGCTGGCTGACGGCTCTGGCTGGTCATGGCTGGCTGACGGCTCTGGCTGGTCATGGCTGGCTGACGGCTCTGGCTGGTCATGGCTGGCTGACGGCTCTGGCTGGTCATGGCTGGCTGACGGCTCTGGCTGGTCATGGCTGGCTGAAGGCTCTGGCTGATCCGGTCTGGCGGAAGGCTCTGGCTGATCCGGTCTGGCGGAAGGCTCTGGCTGATCCGGTCTGGCGGAAGGCTCTGGCTGATCCGGTCTGGCGGAAGGCTCTGGCTGATCCGGTCTGGCGGAAGGCTCTAGCGGCTCCTGTCTGGCGGACGGCTCTAGCGGCTCCTGTCTGGCGGACGGCTCTGTAGGCTCATGGCAGACGGGCGGCTTTGCAGGCTCATGGCAGACGGGCGGCTTTGCAGGCTCATGGCAGACGGACAGTTCAGACGGCGTATGGCAGACGGGCAGTTCAGGCGCCGCTGGGCAGACGGGCAGTTCAGGCGCCGCTGGGCAGACGGGCAGTTCAGGCGCCGCTGGGCAGACGGCAGACTCTGGCCGGCTGAGACGCACTGTAGGCCTGGTGCGTGGTACCGGAACTGGAGGTACCGGGCTAAGGACACGCACCTTCAGGCTAGTGCGGGGAACAACAACAGGGCACACTGGACTCTCGTGGCGCACTCTAGGCCTGGTGCGTGGTACCGGAACTGGAGGTACCGGGCTGAGGGCACGCACCTCAGGGCGAGTGCGGGGAGAAGGAACAGTGCGTACAGGGCTCTGGAGACGCACAGGAGGCTTGGTGCGTGGTGCCGGAACTGGAGGCACTGGGCTGGAGACACGCACCATAGGGAGAGTGCGTGGAGGAGGAACAGGGCTCTGGAGATGCACTGGAAGCCTGGTGCGTGGTGTAGGCACTGGTGGTACTGAGCTGGGGTGGGAAGGTGGCGCCGGATATACCGGACCGTGAAGGAGGACACGTGCTCTTGAGCACCGAGCCTCCCCAACCTTACCAGGTTGAATGGTCCCCGTAGCCCTGCCAGTGCGGCGAGGTGGAATAGCCCGCACTGGGCTATGCAGGCGAACCGGGGACACCACCTGTAAGGCTGGTGCCATGTACGCCGGCCCGAGGAGACGTACTGGAGACCAGATACGTTGGGCCGGCTTCATGGCACTCGGCTCGATGCCCAACCTAGCCCTCCCAGTGCGGCAAGGTGGAATAGCCCGCACTGGGCTAAGCACGCGTACTGGGGACACCGTGCGCTTTACCGCATAACACGGTGTCTGACCAGTACGACGCTCTCTCACTCCACGGCAAGCCCGGGGAGTTGGCTCAGGTATCCAACCCGGCTTCGCCACACTCCCCTTTAGCCCCCCCCCAAGAAATTTTTGGGTGTTACTCACGGGCTTTTCAGGCTTCCGTGCAAGACGCGTCCCCTCATAACTCCGGTTCTTCACTCCGGTAGCCTCTGCTCTCCTCAGTGCCTCCAGCTGTTCCCATGGGAGGCGATCCCTTCCAGCCAGGATCTCCTCCCATGTGTAGCAACCTTTACCGTCCAAAACATCCTCCCATGTCCATGAGTCCTGTTTACTTTGCCGCTGTTGTTGGTTCCGCTCACGCTGCTTGATCCTGTTGTGGTGGGTAGTTCTGTCACGATCGTGTGGAGAGACGGACCAAGATGCAGCGGAATATGAATACATCTTCTCTTTATTTGACGACGAAGATGAACACAAAACGAAAACACTATACAAACAAACAAAACAACAAATGATCGTGAAGCTAAATAACGCAAGTGCACAGACAAGCAACAAACGTTAAACAAGACAACTACCCACAAAAGCCTACTGCCTATGGCTACCTTAAATATGGCTCCCAATCAGAGACAAATGAATGACAGCTGTCTCTGATTGAGACCCAATCTAGGCAGCCATAGACATAACTAGACAACCTAACAATACTCTATCCCATACACATACAACACCCATAGACTAACCAAAACACACTCAACATACAATGCCCACCCCAACTCACGCCCTGACCAACTAAACATAATCAAAATAACATAAAAATAGGTCAGGAACGTGACAATACCGGTCAAAAGATTGGAAACACCTACTCATTCAAGGGTTTTTCTTTATGTTTACTATTTTCTACATTTTAGAATAATAGTGGAATCATGTAGTAACAAAAAAAAGTGTTATAACAAATCTAAATATATTTTAGATTTTTCAAAGTAGCCACCCTTCGCCTTGATGACAGCTTTGCACACTCTTGTCATTCTCTCAACCAGCTTCATGAGGTAGTCACCCGGAATGCATTTCAATTAAAATGTGTGCCTTGTGAAAAGTTAATTTGTGAAATGTCTTTCCTTCTTAATGCGTTTGAGCCAATCAGTTAAGTTGTGATAAGGTAGGGTTGGTATACAGAAGATAGCCTTATTTGGTAAAAGACCAAGTCCAAATTATGGCAAGAACAGCTCAAATAAACAAAGAGAAATGACAGTCCATCATTACTTTAAGACATGAAGGTCAGTCAATCCGGAACATTAAGAACTTTGAAAGTTTATTCAAGTGCAGTCGCAAAAACCATGAAGCGCTATGATGAAACTGGCTCTCATGAGGACCGCCACAGGAAAAGAAGACCCAGAGTTACCTCTGCTGCAGAGGATAAGTTCACTAGAGTTAATTGCACCTCAGATTGCAGCCCAAATAAATGCTTCACAGAGTTGAAGTAACAGACACATCGCAACATCAACTGTTCAGAGGAGACTGCGTGAATCAAGCCTTCATGGTCGAATTGCTGCAAAGAAACCACTACTAAAGGACACAAATAAGAAGAAGCGACTTGCTTGGGCCAAGAAACACAAGCAATGGCATTACACTGGTGGAAATCTGTCCTTTGGTCTGAATTCCAAGTCAAAATTTTAGATTTTTGGTTCCAACCGCCATGTCTTTGTTAGACGCAGAGTAGGTGAACGGATGATGACATTGTGTGTGGTTCCCACCGTGAAGCATGGAAGAGGAGGTTTGATGTTGAGGGGGTTCTTTGCACGTGACACTGTTGTTGATTTATTTAGAAGTCAAGGCACAATTAACCAGCATGGCTACTACAGCATTCTGCAGCAATGCGCCATCCCATCTGGTTTGCGCTTAGTGGGACTATCATTTGTTTTTCAACAGGACAATGACCCAACACACCTCCAGGCTGTGTAAAGGCTATTTGACCAAGAAGGAGAGTGATGAGTGCTGCATCAGATGACCTGGCCTCCACAATCACCAGATCTCAACCCAATTGAAATGGTTTGGGATGAGTTGGACCACAGAGTGAAGGAAAAGCAGCCAACAGGTGCTCTGCATAGACTGTTGGAAAAGCCTTCCAGGTGAAGCTGGTTGAGAGAATTCAAAGCTGTCATCAAGCTGTCATCAAGTGTGCAAAGCTGTCATCAAGAAAAATCTAAAATATATTTTGATTTGTTTAACACTTTTTTAGTTACTACATGATTCCATATGTCTTATTTCATAGTTTTGATGTCTTCACTATTATTCTAAAATGTAGAAAATAATAAACATAAAGAAAAACCCTTGAATGAGTAGGTGTTTCCAAACTTTTGGCTGGTACTGTACATCCACATGGTCAAAAGTTATATGCACTACAAATCATCTGCTATGGGCCGTCTATAGTTTACCTAAAATTTGTCAAAAATGGGAGAAAAGGGGATTGTTTTTTCTCTGTGTATGCGCAGATTCCTTAGCAGCCTCCTATAAAGAGCGGGAGAGAATGCTTCCCGGCATGGGGCTATTGAGCTGGCCTCTCCAGCTGCCAGGGCACTCGGCGGTTTGAGGGTCCGCCAATCCTAGGGAGCTGTGGCGTTAACAGCGTGACTTTTAATCCACCCCCCCCCAACTGTGCAGTGGACTAGGGAATCCTTTCATGCTGGTCATTCACATAGCAACGCCTCGAGAGGGCTTTGAGGAGCCCCAGTAGAATGGGTTAAAGGTGGCATGGAGAAAGCCCTGGCTTACAGACACATTGGATCACTAGCCTTTGTAGAGCTGGACGGACAGACAAAGGAGAGAGGAAAACCTCAGCGTAGCTCAAGATGGCTCCCATCTGATGTGTATACTCAGGTTTATGAAATGTGAAAGATATGGCTATTTGCCACTGTCAGGGCCTATGGTTATAATCACTATGTCTGTGTTACGCAATTTCTGCTGTGTAATTTCTCTCATTACACACAGTGGAAATTAAAGGGTCCGTTTCATAATTAATAATAAAATGTATTCTAGCTAAAAGTACATCTGGCGCAGCGACACACTTACAGAGGACTAGGCCCAGCAGGCCCATGGCATCAGCCGTTTAGTTAAATCTGCTTTGAAACGCCGGTTCTAATGGGCTTTGAACTGGCTGTCACACCCATCCGTTCCAGAGCCAGGGACTAGATCTGGAATGCAGCGAGACACAAGGGTTTCCCTACTGTTGTCTTCTCCATAAAGGAGATCAAACCACTGTTTGGGATCCTGCTCAACACATAGGTGTAACTAATGGAGTAAGATCCAATCAGAGTCTTTGTCTGTGTGTGTGTGTGTGTGTGTGTGTGTGTGTGTGTGTGTGTGTGTGTGTGTGTGTGTGTGTGTGTGTGTGTGTGTGTGTTCTCCGAAATATTGAGGATATAACAACGTTGATCCTAAGATAACACAAGAAGAGACATAGCATGTCTACACATTACCATACCTTTAGCCGTCCTTATAACAAAACGATTCAAAGCATGTTTAAAGAAAACCTCTGTACACTATTAACACAGACCACCTGTTGCAAACTGTGAATGCAAAAACGATTATATTGTTGCAGCCCTCAGAGACAGAGAGCACATTGTTAGGGGAGCCATATGCATTTATGGAAAGCAATATCTGGATCCAAATCTCACAGTTGGTTTGGGTGATATGTGTACTGAGTTTCAAGGAGAGAGTGTCTGGTGGAATACCCATTTGTGTGACCTATGCCTCTGATATCTAACATCTGTTCCTCTCTCCTTGTGCTACACAATCCTCATTCTGTACAGAAACCTCTCCGCCATTGTTGGTGTAAGCATGAGCTAGGCATGTAGAGCTGACCCCCCCAACCCCCATATCCCAAGCCCTTGATTATTTAGTAGAGTCCCATGAATGTTGTAGTTAACTTAGGAATGGTCATGGATCAAGTGTGCCAAACAATGGTATTCTTGTGGTGCTCAACAATGACTCAGCCTACTCTGCCAATAAATATAAACTCAATGGCTTTGAGTCAACTGTATGTAACGGCAGTGTCAAGAGATAGAAAAACACATGCATCCATTTTCTCATGCAACAAAATGTCAGTAATGAAAAATATGACTTTTCTGGCTATTTTCTTTCATTTTATATGGCTACCACTAATGTACTACAATTCTGAATTTGCCTCCAGATACTGTCTACATATGAGCACCTATGTAATGGTAACTGCTTTGGGGTCCAATATAATGACGCATGTGCAACAATAGGACATTAACAGACAACATGAATTATTAGTTGTCCCTTAAGCATTTGGGTATCTTTCGTTGCATTGGAGAGCTCAGTATTTCATTAAGAGGGCTGTGTATGCATGAGTCACTGTTAAGGAACTTTACAGCCAGACTGTCGACAGATTCCTAAAAGGATTCTGCACATACAAGTCGCCACATGAAAAAAATTATTGTAACAGCTAGAAAGTACATATTTACTGCACGAGATTTGGGTTGTCCATTAACAGTTCATTTGTCTGGAAAACTCACTCCCTGGTGTAGCCCTGAGAAAACATGCTGTAAAACATTCCCCTGAATATTCCCTTTTCATGTATTGATTTAAATAAGTAACAAGAAGGGAAAAGGCCACTTAGAGCGACTTGATCGGTCAGCTAGACTAGAGCACTCAGATATGAGAATGTGGCCCACATGAGAATGAAGAAACATCAATGTTCTCATAGACATAAGATGTAGTAACAGTTTATGGATTTTTTTTCTCATGTATTCATTTCAAAATGTCTAAAACCATATCTAACAATGGCATGTACGTACAAAGGCTTTACTCAGGATCTCAGTTGCTCAAAATCAAGCCATCGATGGCTGCAAAAGGAAGCCCCAGACAACTGTCTAGACCAGTAGCTCCAGTGCATTCTAAAAGTGGAATATTAGAGTGCCTAATAACCAGTGTTTGTATTTATTAAGGATCCCCATTAAGGATCCCTGGGGTCCAGCAACATTAAAGCAGTTATATACAATTTAAAATATTACATGACATTACATTTCATAACACTTTTCACAACACATTAAGTGTGTTCCCTCCGACCACTACTCTACTATCACATATATACAATACAAAATCCATGTATACGTGTGTGTAGAGTGCATGTCTTATCATGTGTATGTACCTGTGTGTGTGTCTTCAGAATCCCTGCTGTTCCATAAACTAGATTTTTTTCTCTTGATTCTACTGTTGAATCAGATACTGATGTGGAATAGATATTTTCATGTAGCCATGGCTCTATGTAGTACTGTGCGCCTCCCATAGTCTGTTCTTGACTTGGGGATTGTCAAGAGACCTTTGGTGGCATGTCTTGTGGGGTTTGCATGGGTGTCTCAGCTGTGTTCCAGTAGTTCAAACAGACACCTCGCTGCATTCAGCATGTCAACACTTCTTACAAAAAAAGTAGTGATGAAGTCAATCTCTCCTCCGCTTTGAGCCATGAGAGTTACATGCATATTATTAATGTCAGCTCTCCGTGTACATTTCAGGGCCAGCCGTGCTCCCCTGTTCTGAGCCAATTGCAATTTTCCCTCTTTGTGGCATCTGACCACATGACTGAACAGTAGTCCAGGTGCAACAAAACAAGAGCCTGTAGGTCATGCCTTGTTGAGAGTGCTGTTAAGAAGGCAGACCAGCGCTTTATTATGGACAGACTTCTCCCCATCCTAGCTACCATTGTATCAACATGTTTTGACCATAACAGTTTACAATCCAGGATTACTCCAAGCAGTTTAGTTACCTCAATTTGCTCAATTTCCACATAATTTATTACAATATTTAGTTGAGGTTTAGTGAATGATTTGTCCTAAATACAATGCTTTTAGTTTTTGAAATATGTAGGACCTACCTAATCCTTGCCTCCTATTCTGAAACTAACTGCAGCTCTTTCTTAAGTGTTGCAGTGATTTCACTCACTGTAGTAGCTGATGTGTATAAAATCAAATAAAATGTTATTTGTCACATGTCCCGAATACAACAGGTTTACCGTGAAATGCTTACTTACAAGCCCTTAACCAACAATACAGTTCAAGAAATATAGTTTTTTTTTTTAATTGCTAAATAAACTAAAGTACTTTTTTTTTTATCTATCAAAAAGTAACAATACATTTACATAACAATAATGAGGATATATCAGGTGGTACCAGTACTGAGTCAATGTGCGGGGGTACAGGTTAGTCAAGGTAATTTGTAAAGTGACTATGCATAGATAATAAACAGCGAGTAGCAACAGTGTAAAAACAGGGTCAATATAAATAGTCTGGGTGGCCATTTGATTAGTTGTTCAGCAGTCTTATGGCCTGGTATATGGTATAGTGTTGAGTCATCGGCATATATGCACACACTGGCTTTACACAAGGCCAGTGGCATGTCACTAGTAAAGATTGAAAAAAGTAAGGGGCCTAGACAGCTGCCCTGGGGAATTCCTGAGTCTACCTGGAATGTGATGGAGAGGCTTCCATTAAAAAACACCCTCTGTGTTCTGTTTGACAGGTAACTCTTTATGCACAATATAGTAGTGGGTGTAAAGCCATAACACATACATTTTTCCATCAGTAGACTAGGATCGATAATGTCAAAAGTCGCACTGAAGTCTAACAAAACAGCTTCCACAATCTTTTTACCACGAATTTCTATCAGCCAATCATCAGTCATTTGTGTTAGTGCCGTGCTTGTTGAATGTCCTTCCCTATAAGCATGCTGAAAGTCTTGTCAATTTGTTTACAGTAAAATGGCATTGTATCTGGTCAAACACAATTTTTTTCAACTGTTTACTAATGGTTGGTAACGAGCTGATTGGTTGGCTATTTGAGTCAGTTAAGGGGGCTTTTACTATTCTTGGGTAGTGGAATTACTTTTGCTTCCCTCCAGGCCTGAGGGCACACACTTTCTAGTAGGCTTAGATTGAAGATATAAAAAATAGGAATGGCAATATCGTCCGCTATTATCCTCAGTAATTTTACATCCAAGTTGTCAGACCCCGGTGGCTTGTCATTGTTGAACAACAAAAAATGACCTCTTCCACACTCACTTTACAGAATTCAAAATTACAATGCTTGTCTTTCATAATTGTATCAGTTATACTTGGATGTGTAGTGTCAGCGTTTGTTGCTGGCATGTCATGCCTAAGTTTGCTAATCTTGCCAATGAAAAAAGCATTAAAGTAATTGGCAATATCAGTTGGTTTTGTGATGAATGAGCCATCTGATTCAATTAATGATAGAGCTGAATTTGCCTTTTTGGCCAACATTTCATGTAAGGTGCGCCAAAGCTTTTTGACTATAATTCTTTATATCATACATCTTTGTTTCATTGTATAGTTTCTTATTCTTTTTATTCAGTTTAGTCACATGATTTCTCAATTTGCAGTACATTTGCCAATCGGTTGTGCAGCCAGACGTATTTGCCATTCCTTTTGCCTCATCCCTCTCAACCATACATTTTTTTCAATTCCTCATCAATCCACAGGGATTTAACAATTTTTCAAGTCATTCTCTTAACGGGTGCATGCTTATTAGTAACTGGAATAAGCACTTTCATAAATGTGTCAAGTGCAGCGTCTGGTTGCTCCTCATTACACACCACAGACCAACAAATATTTTTTACAACAACATAGGAATCACTACAAAACTTCTTGTATAACCTCTTATATACTATATTAGGCCCAGCCTTTGGAACTTTGTCTTTCCTAGATATGGCTACTCCTGTAGATTGTGATCATTATATCAAATTGATTTGCATACTACTTTAATCTTTTCACGAGTGAGTTCCAAATATCTCTAACGGTCACCCCAACGTGAGTTGTTTTAAGCACGTGATGTCAGAATTCACTCATTGTTCCAAAATGTGATTGTTAAGAAAAAGGACAGTTAACACGCGCTGCCTCATTATCTATTATCTATATATGCCTCATTATCTATATGTTTCAACTTGTCAATTTCAAATGATTTTCTTTAAAAAACAACAGTTTGAATTGAGGTGTGTTCCGCCTCATTAATTCACATAGAAGTAGCCCATTTCACTATTGCGGACAATTTAGGTTTGATGCTTTACTGAGCTGGACAAACTTCTCTCTTCGAGGAGAACCCAAGCACTTCCCCAGTGTTTCCGACAGATCAAGTATACATTTGCACGAACTGGCACATTTTCTGTCTGTCGCTCCAATTGCCTACATTGTTGTTTTCCTTACAAATAATACCCTTGGACATCTGTGCGTTCCTATCCAAGTCAGTGCCTTATTTTATGTATATCGTGTTGTCATTTCTACTGTAGCATACAGTAGGTATGGAGCATGATGTATTTACAGTTTTATTCACATGTTTTCAAGTACTGGTGACAAATAATGCATTCCGATTATTGCATAGATTTTAATAGACACTTATGATGTGTGTAAAATACTTTTTTGAAGGTTGTCCTGATTATGATGAGCTAATGCTAAGCTATTTGCCAGCTACGTGTGGTACCATATGCTTGTTGACATTATACAATGCATTCTGGGTGTCACGTAAAGTCTGTCAGACCAAAGATGTTATGATGAGGTGAAGGAATGGTTCACTCATCTTTCGAGTAAACTTACGGAAGTGAATGAAGGGAAGTGAATGATCGTAGATGACACACTCCCTTCAACATACATACTGCAAACAGACCAAACTCGTCTCCTCTTCTTATCTTTGGTTGACACGAAAAAACAAAACATGGTGGCGCACACAAACTACCCATCGTCAGATTACTTTCGGATACTATAAAGTGTTTTAATCAATTATTTAGATTAATGGGGAGCTCACCCATGATGTAATGAATTCTAAATAGTAATTGCTATAAGCTAATTCATATTGTGGCTTCTGTCAGCCAAGAGTTTGTCAGCCAAGCTAAATATGACCACTTGTGTTACATCAATCTTTCCTCAGTTAGTGCTAGGACTAATGTAGCCTACATTTTCCAGTTTGGATGATTGTGTTATGCTGTCACTACGTCTGTGAATGTCTGACCATTGCATCTAAAAAATAAACTGGACACATTCAGGACAGAACTTTATTAGGACTGTGTTTGTACAAAATGTTTCTGTGAAAAAAGTGTCCAACTCAAATTCTGACTGTTGCGTCAATCAAAACTGGACGTTCTAAATAAGCGTTATAATCACACCGGTTTGAGCATTTCCCGCAGGGATCACCATGTTGGGACGTGTCAAAGGCTTAAAGTAAATTTGTGCAGCATTAGTAAAGATGTGATCAATATATATTTATGATTTCATTCCTGTGCTGTTTGCAAACTACCCTGGTAGGTTGATTGATAACCTGAACCAGGTTGCAGTCACTAGTTACAGTTTGAAGCTTTTCCTTGAGTGGGCAGCTCGATGAAAGCCAGTCAATATTTCAATCACCCAGAAAATATACTTCTGTTGATATCACATATATTATCAAGCATTTCACATGTTATCCAGATACTGACTTTTAGCACTTGGTGGTCTATAACAGCTTCCTACAAGAGTGGGCTTGAGGTGAGGCAGATTAACCTGTAGCCATATTACTTCAACTGTATTTAACATGAGATCCTCTCTAAGCTTAACTGGATTGTGGTTCTGAATATAAACAGCCACACCTCCACCTTTGGCATTTCTGTATTTTATGTAGATCTTATAACGATGTATTGCTACCACTGTATCATCAAAGGTATTATCTGAGTTTCAGATATTGTCAGAATATTAAAACCTTTTCTCAATAGGGGGGCGCCATTTCGACTTTGTAAAAATTCGTTCCCAAATTAAACTGCCTCGTACTCAATTCTTGCTCGTACAATATGCATATTATTATTACTATTGGATAGAAAACACTCTCTAGTTTCTAAAACCGTTTGAATTATATCTGTGAGTAAAACAGAACTCATTTTGCAGCAAACTTCCTGTCAGGAAGTGAGAAATCTGAAATCGGGGGCTCTGTTCCAGGGTCAGTTTATTAATTTGCATGTAATCTATGGGTCTACATGCACTGCATACGCCTTCCCCTAGATGTCAGTAAGCAGTGAGAATTGGAATGGGGTGTCTAGGTAGATCTGAGGCCGAACAAGAGCTCTTGGAACCGGGTGTGCAGTCTTTTCTACGTTCGTCATGACGCGAGACAGACCTCAGGATTGCGTCCTGAAAAGCTGTTGTTATAGGCGCTAGATATATCCGGCTCTGATTTTATTCGATATACGTGTTAAAAACATCATAATGTAGTTATTTTAAACCGAGTTATAGCAGTTTATATCAGTATATTGCGATTTTCGGGATTTTCTTTGTTCTGCGTTATGCTGAGTTGGACACGTCTGCACCACATGGCTAACGTTTGCTGCTAATTCCACAGTTGAAGACGACCTTCTACAACCGAGCAACGATTATTCTGGACAAATGACAACTTGTACAAGATTCTGATGGAAGCTCATCAAATAGTAAGAACTATTTATGATGTTAATTCGTAATTTCTGTCGAAAAAGTTAAACTATTATTCCGCCATTAATTTCGGTGCGGTCTCACTTTAACGCACGCTGTATGTCGTAGTAACGTTAATTTTAAAAATCTAACACAGCGGTTGCATTAAGAACTAATGTATCTTTCATTTGCTGTCCAACCTGTATTTTTTAGTCAAGTTTATGATTAGTTATTGATTAGATTAGGTGCCTCTCCCAAGATTTCTCCCGACATTTTGTTTGCAGTTTGGCTCCTATTCTCATTGTATAACCACGATTTGTGCCGCCAAATATGCACATTTTCGAACAAACCATATATGTATTGTGTAATATGATGTTATAGGACTGTCATCTGATGGAGTTTGAGAAGGTTAGTGAAAAAATGTATATCTTTTGCTGGTTTATTCGCTATCGCTAACGTTATGTTGAATGAATGGGGCTGTGTGGTAGGCTATTGTAGTAAGCTAATATAATGCTATATTGTGTTTTCGCTGTAAAACACTTAAAAAATCTGAAATAATGGCTGGATTCACAAGATGTTTGTCTTTCATTTGCTGTACACTGTGTATTTTTCATAAATGTTTTATGATGAGTATTCAGGTAATTCACGTTGGTCTCTGTAGTTATTCTAGCTGCTTTGGTGAGATTTTGTGATGGTGGCTGCAATGTAAAACTATGATTTATACCTGAAATATGCACATTTTTCGAACAAAACATATGCTATACAATAAATATGTTATCAGACTGTCATCTGATGAAGCTGTTTCTTGGTTAGTGACTATTTATATCTTTATTTGGTCGAATTTGTGATAGCTACCTATGCAGTAAAAAAATGGTGGAAAAAGAAAGTTGGGTCTTTTGCTATGGTGGTTAGCTAATAGAAATACATAGTGTCTTCCCTGTAAAACATTTTAAAAATCAGAAATGATGGCTGGATTCACAAGATGTGTATCTTTCATCTGGTGTCTTGGACTTGTGATTTCATGATATTTAGATGCTAGTATTTACTTGTGGCGCTATGCTAGGCTATGCTAGTCAGCTTTTTTGATGAGGGTGCTCCCAGATCCGGGATGAGTACCAAGTAGAAGTTAATGTCATCTGTTACTAGCAAATTATTGATTTCATGAACCTTGTTTCTTAAGCTACATATGTTAACCTGGGCTATTTTTACCACTTTTTGGGATGCTTGATTATTTTTATTGCTTTACTGGAAAGTGTGGCAGAAGCAGACAGGATCATGTTATTTATGTTTGTGCAGGTTGAGCTGCACACAGTGGACTTCCTACTAGGGACACCGCCTCGGTGGTTCATAGGCACATGATTACTGCATACATTAGCTGTAGGATCAGCAGAGGCATTCAGGGCAGTTAGAGAGACATACATTTGGTTACTTACATTTTGTCTTCCAACACCCCTGGGATAATGTACATTTGCTGAAGCATTATGACAACTCAGTGCCTTATAATGCTGAGAAAGGATCCAGGAACCCAAATGATTTGGGTGGATCCCATCCTCTTTATAAAAATAGCTTTGTTTGCAGAAGGTATCAAAATTGTCAATAAATGTTACACCCACAGAGCTGCAGTAGTCACATAACTGCCAGTTATGGAGGGCTAAAAGTCTGCTGAAACATTCAATGCCATGATTTAGGGAGGGCACAGGGACATATATTATGGGGAGTTTGTTGGTGTCAAGCAGAGATCCAATCAGTTCTTTAAAATCCATCTTCAGCTGTTCTGAGCTGCCCTTAATGTATTTGAATCAGAGTCAATTTCCTGATGCATGTTTAAATTGTTTGGGAGCAGCTTACTGATGTCCGGTACTCGTGCTCCTGGATAGCACAAAGTTTTGCTCCAAGAACTAGGACATTTCTCACCATTGAACTACCCAATACAACGGACGCAGAAGGGGATGAAGAAATCTGCTCATTCCTACGCCTCACACAATTCGTGGAACCTTTCATAGGCCCACAAGAAGCAGGATAGCATACGCCCGCAGCTCCCGGGCGATAGGTCCAGCCCTCCCTCAGCAGGCAGTGCCCTGATAGATCCAGAGAGAAGGAAAGGAGCTGAACTTGCTGCTGGATTCAGCCTAGTTGGAGTCAGCGCAGCCGTCACAGACATAGGTAGTCCCAGCGATGAAGGCGCAGTTAGATCAGGCACCAGGGCGGCGAAGCTATTCCTCATGTCAATCTGCTCCGGACCTCTCGCAGGCATTCCAGTCCGCTTAGCAGCATGCCGCTGCCTTCGTTTTCCACGACTTGTGACATGGGACCAGCGCTGATTGGAACAATCCTCTTGCTGTTCTCCGTCTACTCCACTGCAAGATGGAAGAGGAGAAGCAGGTGGAGACGACTTCCTTGGCAGGCAAGTTCCAGGTAGCATAGGCCATTCAGATAGGGACAGATGACAAGGTGGGGATACATCCATTAAGCCCGAGTGGCGTCCAGGCACAGGAGTTGAGAGAGAAAGTTCCAATTTGCGTTTTCCGCCCTATGTTCACACAGAATTGAAATTTGCTTGCTAAGGATAGCCACCTCATTCCTGTAATCTTCCGCAAGCAAACAATTGCTGCATTGAAACTCCGGATTGTCAATATTGTCCCGGAAAAAAGCGTAATAAACACAGCTGCTACAGTGCTGGAGACGTTCGTTAGCTCTTCCAGGCGAAGCAGGCTCCATTGCAACCTAGCTAGCTGGCTAGTAAGTAGCAGATGTTGCAGGGCAACTCCAGTCCTCGGGGGCCTGATTGGTGTCACACTTTTGCTCCAGCCCCAGGTAACACACCTGACTCCAATAATCAACTAATCATGATCTTCAGTTAAAAATGCAATTAGTATAAAAGCAGGTGTGTTTGCTAGGGATAGGGGAAAAGTGTGACACCAATCAGGACCCCGAGGACTACTGAAATTGCCCAGGCCTGTAAGAGGGTTGGGGGTTGTTACTCCAACAAGGTCATATTATCTATTACTCATTACTTCTTTTAACAGTAACAAATTACTTTACTTATCACTTAATGGGAAAAGTAATTAGTTACAATACTCTTTATATTACTCTTGCCTTACACCCCAAAAGGTTGCTCAATGTAAACAACATTACAGAGGTAGGATCTTAATTTGTGCCAGTTTGCTACAGCAGTAATATAATTCTGCAGCAACAGGAAATTAGAATTATTATGTGGATTATAATTTATGGACATTTTTGTCGGGGTTGATAGATTTTGTTGTTAGGGCAAATCAAGTCTGAAATTTCAAAGTGGAAATTACAAACTTTATAAGCCTTTTTAAAACTCAAAAAACACTAAAATGTTGCATTTCCTGTGTGCAGTAAAATTCTCAGCATCAAAAAAATTATCAAATTAAGATCCTACATCTCTACATTACGTAGGACTATTCTACCGTGGATAAGGGCAGAATTTCCTCTACAACATACCCAGTTACAAGCTTGTTCAGCTCCCCCCGGGTTACAGCCTGTCCTCCAGAACTATTGAAATCAAACCTTGGTTGTTTGGATGAGGTAGGCCTAAAGACATCTTCAGCAGCAGTGGTCAGGCCTCAGGGATCTTTCGCTACAAGTTTTGTCTTGCTTTTGCAGGTGCTTCAAGAGATTTGGAAGTTCTGTTTCTAGCAGTGGAGAGCACAGTTTATATTTTACAGTTATATTCTTGTCATTTTATCCTCCTACCAAATCAAAGTAATGGGAGGACTTCCACGCTGAGAAACTCAACGCTTCTTCCATGTTTAATCTCCCTCACTAAAGCAGTTAGTAGTAACATGTGAGTGTAAACAGGAACTTGGTGAGAGGACATCAAACTCAGGTTGAAAACAATTAGAATCGGGGGGGGGATTTTTAAATATTGCGCCAACAGAGAGGGAATAATAATCTTCAAAAATATTTATTTGGATCAATAACTGTAATAGGAAGGGAATGATAACAAAAGTAACGAAGTAACAATGAACTATCTGTGATCAGTAACTGTAATATTATTACTCAAATTGGAACAGTACTCCATTATATTACTTGTTACCACAAAAACTTATATTATTTCTGTAACGGGTTACTTTGTAACGCGTTAACCCCAACACTGCTAATGACTGACTGCTTTTACTTTCCTTTCATTCTTGAACTAAGCCGCCCTGAGGTGGCTCTAAGTCTCTCCTCTTTGTGATGGGGTCTGGGTTTCTGTGAAACGTTATCAGAACCAGCGTGAAGGGATGAGGCCAGGAGGAGAACAAAACCACTCCTGTGACACTTCTCAAAGGAATCTCTTTCTTGTGTAAACTACGGCTGAAACCTAGGGAGCAGGGGCATGGGTGGGTTTATTAAAGGCTGCAGGGTTGGCACAGCCTATTTAAACAGTGACAGAGTTAATCTCTAGACTGTCACTTTTAATCACAGGAGCATTGATCATGATGGCACAGTCAGGCAAAGCTCGAGCTACTTCACTTGGCTCTAGTGCATTAAACACACAGGCCACTCGATATTTGCTCAATTTATCATACACTGCTGAATCTTCCGACCAAGCTAGATCTGTAATTGTCTGTATGGAAGGCCATGTGACTTTGTGGGAACAATTAAAACACAGATCAATATCAATTTTCTCTCCCGTTTTACAATGTGATGTCAAACTGTTGACATAACCGTAGACCAGTCACTGCAGACAGTCCCTCGTGTCGGTCTTCACAGAGTGAGAATTCCGAGGTTTCACCCCTCTTAAAGATAACTTCAATAACACATTAGCTGAATGGTTAAAACATTAACTGACTGGTGTCTCCCTTCTCTTTTTTTTGTCTCCACTTGTTTTTCCTTGAGGAATTAAATCAGGGATTTGTTGAATTACCTAAAGCTGGAGGGTCTTATTTCAAGATTGCGCAAACAAAAATAATACTCCCTGGCTTTAACAGGCAAAGATCATTTCTGAATCATTGGCAAAAGTATAATTATGGTATGAAGTGCACCATCAAATGGAATGAAACTGCTTTCAAACTTATTTTTTTCTTAACAGCCAGCTTCGTGTTGTCCTATCATAACCTCTGTGAGAAGACCTTTCAGAAAATGCCCTCATGGAGATATTATAAAACTATTACTGTTTGCATGTAAGTGCAAGTTGTCTGAAAGCTTACCATTGCCTGTATTTCACATGTGCCAATGGTTAAACACAACAAATATAGTCTCTTGACGACATACAGTAGGCCTAACTGGCCACCACCTGCTTGGGTCTGTCTGACACCGAACTCATAATCTCGGGAATTACTAGGCCAGAATTACATTACAAGGCCAGAATTACATATTGTTCACACAAGGGAGAGAGATGGCAGGGTGAATGTATGAGATTTAGCAGTGATGGGTCTCAAAAACAGATAAAGGTGACAAATGACTATATTCTTTCTCAATGTTTTTGTGAGATACCAGTCCCAGCCCAACATGGGAATTGCTATACCACACTATATTATAAAATGACAAATATGACATCAAGTATATTTTCTAAGGCTATAACATGCATAACAAAATAAACACAAGTTTGTCATAATATATTTGATTGTGCTTTGAAAAAAATCATGGTAGATCTGTAGTAAATGCAGGTAAATCTATATTAAGTTAATAGTGAGCTCACTTTTGAGATTTTCAATTACCTCATTTTATTCCATCCTGAGAAATTAGAGAGAAGCAGGTTTGTTCAATATCAATAAATCCAATTACAGCTATTTCCCCCTTGCAAACACTCCATTTAGCTGCTGTCTCAGAAGAGAGAAAAAGCTCAAATAATATATACGGTTATCTATCCTTCTTGCAGAAGAAACAGCACTCCTACAGCAATATCACAGCAAAATAAAATAACAATCTATTGGTTGTAATAGTTATATCTATAAATATACACCTGAAATACAATGTGTGATACCTTTACCTATGATGGATTTGAACTAGGGCTGTGAAACTATTAAAATAATAAAATCGACTTAATCACAATTTTTTAATTTTCTACAATTTGGCCCAAAATAAAGATTTTTCCACTTAAAAAGTAGTGCATTGAGTTACAAGAATAATATACTTTGATTGTAAAGGACGGAAACATCAGAATGTTTTAATAGCATTTTCACCATAAACAACACAAAAGTCACAAGCATACAGCTATTAATGCTCCCAATGTTTAAGTAGAACTACTCTCTCTTATCAATGTTCTTGAAGTTTAACACTTGCACACACACACACACACACACACAGCTTTAAGTACTATTAAATCTTCAGGCATTCTAAATGAGTGTGACTATAGGAAATAATTACTGGCTATATGGATACAAATAACAAGACATTTAAACATGTCCAACAATGTTAAGAAAACACCGTAACCATCTGTAATCTTCAGATAACTTTACACACATAGGCCTACACACTCTCCCTCCCTCAAACACCTCTCTCTCACACACGCACGCACGCGCTCGCTGTGTGTGTGTGTTGAAGCATCTATACTGTGTGTGTGTGTTGAAGCATCTATACTGTGTGTGTGTGTGTGTGTGTGTGTGTGTGTGTGCGTGTGTGTGCGTGTGTGTTGAAGCATCTATTTGGATGGGCTATACCATCCAACTGTGTATAGCCCAGTCAGTGGTCAAGTTATCAGGTTGCTAGCTAGCTAAACAATGTTTGTTATCAAACCAGAAAATAGAGGCTCACAAGTAGTTTAAAACGGCCCGTGACATGTGCACGAATCAACGGCAGAAAGAAAAAGCATAACTCTGGTGATATTGGGCATAACTTTCACATGATTTTGGTTAGAGGCACACATTGTCTTCAGCTATGTAAAGGAGCAAGCAAGCATTGACTAGCTGTGTTCCATGTTGTGTTCTGCACTTAAAAGGGTCAGTGTGGAAATGTGCACTTAATATGGTTCTGTGCGTTGAAGAAATGGAGATGCGGCAAAGAAATTATGGCGGTATACATGTCACACGTTAACTTTGACAGCCCTAATTTGAATGTTTAAATTAGAAGTCTGCAAGAAACAACTTGTCCAAAATGTTAACAGTATCTTAAAATGTTGGCTTGTGACCAAAGAACAGCTTTTAAGTGCATTAATCTTTGCATTCTGTCTAGAGTTCACACTTTTAAGCATTCTGTCAATTTCCTTGGTCTACCACAAGCTTTTCCTCATGTGCCCAATCACCAGCTCTGCTTTTTATGCTGTACAAGTTTGGTCTCTGCATCTCAGTAGGCCTATCTACATGTTTCAGTGTGACTTCATGATTCATGTGATTAAATGAAAGGAACGTTCTTCGTAAGTTTATAGCTGTACCGGTGTGGGCTAGCCAAGCCAGAGGTCTGGTACTGGTGAGAATTCAGCAGACAGTGTGGCTGAAGTGTATAAGACTCAATGTGGTAGACCGTCTGCATAACTTTAATGAGGCAAAATAATAAAGAGCCGGAGAAGGGAATGGTGGCAACCCAAAAACATTTCTGTTAGTCTGTTAATCTGAACAAGAAACAGAAAGAGTGACAAAGTAAAAGACCATTTGAGTGAACATTGACAGAGAAGTGAAGTATCCCATTGGAAAAATGTGTAAATCATAAAATCATACAATATAATAATTAATGTATTAACCAGTGCTTTCGAAACATACTAACAGCCAATATTATATACCAGGTGAATGTGTTTATTTTTTTTGAAAATTGTGGAAATCACAAAATCATACAATATAATAATTAATGTAATAACCAGTTCTTTTGAAACATACTATCAGCCAATATTTTATACCAGGGGCATTTGCGTGAATGTGCTTCTTTTTTGGGGGGGGGGGGGGGCGAGCCAATTTGCCTGAAATTACTGTGGAAAGTCCTGTAAAATGCTTTACAGAGTGATTTACCAATGCTAGCATGGGGGTAGTGTTATTCCATATGTCTGTTTCCGAGTTAGACATGTATAAGCCTCTTGCAGGGCCATCACCTCGAGTCATACCAACGTTACAGCCAACAAGAACTCAAACATGTCTTTTTTCAGCTTCCCTGAAAAGACTTGCTTTGGCCTTTTTTGTTATTAGGCAATATAAAACACTTGAGACAATGTCTTCTTCAACAAACATGTGTGGGCTCTGCTCATCATCTGAGAACTGAAGTTTGAGTTTATATCCACACTGGAACTAATCCCAACTACTGACAACTTTGACATACAATATCTTGATACAAAATGGCTGCTGCATTCCAATTCAAAAACTACAGCTGCAGTTGGAGCAAACTTAGTCTGCACCATTTCAGCAAAATAAACATTGTGCCTCTGTATAAAATTAATTATTTTAGTTCATACATTGGAAAGAATCTGTATTTTATGTTTTGAGGTAAGCTTCTCTGGAGGTGCAGTCCTGCATTTGTTTGTGTGAATTCAATTTATAACAAATCAATGATGTTTTTTTTTATGCCTTTATGAACATGAGCATGTCCTCATGTCCAGATAGATCTGTAATCAGCTTTTAAGTGCCTGTCTGCACTCTGGATGACCTAACTACCAGCATTGTAGAGGTAGGAAGAGCAAAGCATCACCCCTTGGTGGGATAAGTAAACAAACATTAACTTACTTGAGAAAACAGCCACCAACTGTTTTAAAACAACATAGCCTTTATTTTAACAAATGGTAAACGGCAATTGAAGTCTTGTCTTTTACGTTGTTCAGTGTCGTGACTTCTTTTAAACTGTGTACTGATGAGTGAACAAGGCCAGGACTAGGCCACTTCACTTGTCTACATCCACAGCTGGTGTTAAGATCCTGAATATTGAGTCCCTTGGTAACTGCTTTCAAGAATAATAGAGATGTGTTCTCAACATTTCACATTTTGAGGAGTTGATTATGAAATGTGTGATTCACCTTATCAGCCCATATATATTTATATGCATGATACATAACTCTGCTACATTGTGGTACCACAACTTTTCCCCCTTATATTAATGAAATGTTTAATTGAAGGGATTTTGCCAAAGGGTTATTTATTTATATATATGTGTTATTTTCTACACTGTAGACAGACAGAGACCGCAACAGCGAAAAACTTAATAGAATCTATTGAAGACTAGGTAATATAAATAATTCCAGGACTAACTTGGATTGAAATACAAATATATAGACATTTGATATATATTAATCTAGATCAAATAACAAAATAACATTAAAAGGCCTACATATTCTAAAAGCAAAGTCCCTGTTACTCTCTGGGGACTTAAGTTGGGATGTTATCTTAGGCAATGTGTCTACCATCAAAGCCAGAAAGAGATTGATTAAACTTGGAAAACACACTTATAAATGTGGCATTCCAGCCAGAGGAGAGCACCTAAAAACACATATGAGAACACACACACAAACAGCAGTTGCTGCCTCTCCCTTAATTGTAGAGACCACTCTGCAGTAGAGATGCAGGCTACCCGTAAATGATGGGGCCTGGTTGATTCTAGGTGAAATTGGCACCTCATAAATGTTGGTTGGAAGTTGATTAATGGCAAACACGAGTTAATGAATCCTATCAAAAATAACCTATACACTTTAAATGAAAGACATTTACCACAACATGTAGAAATCTATTAATGACTCATTAGGCAGAACTGAATGCTTATTGTTGTATAGTTTAAACTATGGCCTATCTGATACATGCTATCAAACAATGTCTGGCTTTATCCTATGATGCCTTCTTTCATATTGTTTTACAGCATGCCGTTTCATTCAACACGGTGTGAGTCTTCAGATCCAGCACAACCACAGAGTCCTGAATGTCATTCAGCGTAAACAGTAGTCGAAAACATGTCCAGGCGTCAATGCATATTTATTTCCATTAGCAAGCTTTACGCATGCTAATAGAATAACATAAGTATTCAGTGTTTTATTCAATGCATGGTAATACAGTTTAAGTCTTCTATAGACTAGATTAGCAAATTTAACACTTACTTGGGGTTTTGTGAGTTCCAAATCACCGATTCCAACGATTTGGCAAAGGGCAACAGCGACCTGCACAAGACTGTCAAAATCCAAAGGTAGTACTTCCAATTGGAACCGGAGCCTGCCATTTCCACGCTTATTCAGTCAGGCAAATTAGTCAACGGCACGATGAAATCATTCGAAAATGTGGATACAGTGTAAATCTCGCACAAATCTAGATCCCATTCACTAGTGTCGCATGTAGCCTACCCTAGATTATGTGTAAAACCACGTTGACGATAGAAAAATATTAACCAGCAATGAATATAATATATGAAATCCTATTTTCCCGTTTCGTGTAGGCTATGCAAGCAGAACAAGAGTATCTTGCAGGTGAGTCAATGTTCTGGATTCTTTATCTCATCACCTTACCGGTGTCGAATATATTTGTAAGGTAGGATATGCGCACGTTTAAACGCATTGATATAACAAGTTTCTTGTTACTGGTCAGAAAATAATGTTGAATCCGGTAACAAGTGGAGTCTTCACCCACGAACCCGTGCGCTGGAGTGCGTTTTTCGGTTGTTGATGCACATTTAACAAGCAGACTACAATAAATGTGACCCTTTTGTTCTTGCTTCTTCAGTAAACATCTGTTTTGTCCAGTTGGTGCAACTGTGTCTTCTTTGTATGGTGAAGCCGTTGTCTATAGATAAATCCATTTAATTTTTTAGCGACTATAAAAAAAAAACGCTCTGACAGAAAATATTTTGCGTACCTCCAAAGTAGCCTACTCCATCAGTGTAGCAGCAGACTCAAAAACAGTCGTGATAAAATGCGCAAAATCCTTATTTCAGGTGGACATTAGGCTCCGATGCATTGAATTTAGAATCCACTTGAAATGTTACAGTCTGCCTGTATATTGTGGACACCAACTCATGTTCGAAGTCCGCGCTGAACTGCTTCTTCCAAAGGGCATGAGTAGTATCTTAAACATCACGTCATTGATACGAGTGAGTAATCCAGTTCAGAGTCTCTAAAAAATATAAACCAGTTTGTAAATAAAGTTCAATATTGTGCCTATTTAACTTGAACTCGCAATGAATTTTACCAGTGAAGGTTCCAGCGTACAGTGCACACCAAACTAGCATTCGATACTCCTTTTTCGCACACACTGCTGCGTACGTAATGCAACGCTTAGATAGCCCTGGCCTCCTAACCAATCAAGGAAGCTTGGCGAAGTCCTCTCGTTATTCAGTTGGTGAACATTCTTTTGACTGAAGAGATTCAGGCATAGTGCAGCCTGGTCCTTTACAGTGAATACATTATAATTAAGAGATAATTATCTTTCTCAACATATGCACGGACTATGTTGCATAACTATGAATTGATTAGACATGGTGAATATGGTGGCCTAGACTTGTCTCCACAATCAACAGGTAATATAGTATGCCTACATAAGGTTTAACGTAGCAGTGCACGGTAAATGTATTATCAGATCTTGCTCACTACATGGGCTACTTATAAGATGTTATGATATAATCCAAAATATACATTTTTAAAGTTTCCTCGAGTCTCCCATTACAGATGGTAGGCTATTCTATGTGACTCTTGTAGGTCTAAGATGGCTTGCAATACTCATTTGACAATGTTGCCCTCTATTGGAATGGGTGGAAACGTTGTGGGAAAACAGAACGCATTATCACGAGTGGATCTTGCTGTATCTATTCTGTTTATATTCTATTATAGGCCTATTATGTTATATCCTAAAACGTTTCCCTGCTTGTAATATATTTGATGCCTTTGAAGTGAAATTATGTTTAATATCAACGTTATGGCAGCCTATTGTAAAGTCATTACTTGGTTATAGTAATGCTCTTTGCTCTTTCAAAACGTATTAACTAACTTTTTTACCAGTTATAATGTGTATTTAACATTTGTTATTGATTAATAAATATCTCGATATGGTTCCAATGTAAACTATTTCTTCTTAAATCACATTTCAACACAAGCCTTAACCTAAGATACCTAGTAAGATTGTGCTTATACACCAAAAAACGAACTAATTCTAAAAATGTAAAGTTAGAGCACAACTGTTTTCATAGTTGTGTTTCAAGCCATGGTTAGCATTAGATGCATCTCTACAAAGTCAGGAATACGTGACCTTTTCATATTGCTGTAACTTCATCTATGGCAGGTCTCTAAAAATAACTCATTGCTCTAAACTAGATGTTTGATTGGTGACCTACTTAGGATAGACACCTATAGCAACTTTACATTGCAGTTTGCTTATTTGATATAACCTCATATCATGGCATGAGAGTAGACTATGTAGAAGTTTCTCCAACCTCATTTATTTCAACCTTTGGAATAAGGGAGGAAAAGACAAATAGGTCTTCATTTGAATATGACACTTATTGAAAATACCATTCAGGCATGTAGTGAAATGCTCCAGGAATCCAGCAGTATGATGTAGCAGAGGATTGGCATGTGGCCAGGTTTAATTCCCAGATGTGGACACTACTGTTTTGCCCTTGAGAAATGCACAGCTTCACTGAATATAATCAGCTGTATAGTTCTGTGTCAAGTATGAAATGCAGAGTTACTCTCAGATTGCAATTGCCATCAACCAGACACATATTATAAATTGTTGTTTGTATGCATATCAATTCAAGCCATTTTTGCCATCCAGTAAGAGGGAGATGGAAGCAGCTAGTTGTCGTCATTATATATCTTTTTTATTTAACCTTTATTTAACTAGGCAAGTCAGTTAAGAACAAATTCTTATTTACAATGACGGCCTACCCCGGCCAAACCCGGACGATGCTGGGCCAATTGTGCGACGCCCTATGGGACTCCCAATCACGTCCGGATGTGATACAGCCTGGATTCGAACCAGGGACTGCAGTGATGCCTCTTGCGCTGAGATGCAGTGCCTTAGACCGCTGCGCCACAAGGGAAAATTAGTTTATTGATAAAAGATGGACTACTTTTTGGTACTAAGAGGTGTGTTTGGACAGTTTTATGTTAGAGCTGGCTGTTTAAACTGACGTTCTAAATACATATCCAATGAAAGGCAGCCACTGTGGCGAGATATTTTCATTTAGATCATTCTTGGCTATGGATTTCCTCTTGTGTTTTTACTGGTTATGGACTTACAGACAGATGACCTCAACAACTGTATGACATAGTACAGTCGTGGCCAAAAGTTTTGAGAATGACACAAATATAAATTTTCACAAAGTTTGCTGCTTCGGTGTCTTTAGATATTTTTGTCAGATGTTACTATGGAATACTGAAGTATAATTACAAGCATTTCATAAGTGTCAAAGGCCTTTATTGACAATTACATGAAGTTGATGCAAAGAGTCAATATTTGCAATGTTGACCCTTCTTTTTCAAGACCTCTGCAATCCGCCCTGGCATGCTGTCAATTAACTTCTGGGCCACATCCTGACTGATGGCAGCCCATTCTTGCATAATCAATGCTTAGAGTTTGGCAGAATTTGTGGGGTTTTGTTTGTCCACCCGCCTCTTGAGGATTGACCACAAGTTCTCAATGGGATTAAGGTTTGGGGAGTTTCCTGGCCATGGACCCAAAATGTCGATGTTTGTTCCCTGAGCCACTTAGTTATCACTTTTGCCTTATGGCAAGGTACTCCATCATGCTGGAAAAGGCATTGTTCGTCACCAAACTGTTCCTGGATGGTTGGGAGAAGTTCCTCTCGGAGGATGTGTTGGTACCATTCTTTATTCATGGCTGTGTTCTTAGGCAAAATTGTGAGTGAGCCCACTCCCTTGGCTGAGAAGGAAGCAACCCCACACATGAATGGTCTCAGGATGCTTTACTGTTGGCATGACACAGGACTGATGGTAGTGCTCACCTTGTCTTCTCCGGACAAGCTTTTTCCCGGATGCCCCAAACAATCGGAAAGGGGATTCATCAGAGAAAATGACTTTACCCCAGTCCTCAGCAGTCCAATCCCTGTACTTTTTGCAGAATATCAGTCTGTCCCTGATGTTTTTCCTGGAGAGAAGTGGCTTCTTTGCTGCCCTTCTTGACACCAGGCCATCCTCCAAAAGTCTTCGCCTCACTTTGCGTGCAGATGCACTCACACCTGCCTGCTGCCATTCCTGAGCAAGCTCTGTACTCGTGGTGCCCCGCTCCAACAGCTGAATCAACTTTAGGAGATGGTCCTGGTGCTTGCTGGACTTTCTTGGGCGCCCTGAAGCCTTCTTCACAACAATTGAACCGCTCTCCTTGAAGTTCTTGATGATCCGATAAATGGTTGATTTAGGTGCAATCTTAGAGGAAGAACAATGATTCCAAGCACCACCCTCCTTTTGAAAAGCTTCCAGTCTGTTATTCAAACTCAATCAGCATGACAGAGTGATCTCCAGCCTTGTCCTCGTCAAAACTCACACCTGTGAGAGAAACACTGACATGATGTCAGCAGGTCCTTTTGTGGCAGGGCTTAAATGCATTGGAAATATTTTTGGGGGATTCAGTTCATTTACATGGCAAAGAGGGACTTTGCCATTAATTGCAATTCATCTGATCACTCTTCATAACATTCTGGAGTATATGCAAATTGATATCATACAAACTGAGGCAGCAAACTTTGTGAAAATTAATATTTGTGTCATTCTCAAAACATTTGGCAACGACTGTAGATCAATACCATAATAAATGGTCTAATAGAAAACATAGTTTCTGAACATTAACATTTGTTTGGCCATCTTGTACCTGCTGATGTCATACTGTACCTTTACTGTAAAATTACAGTATGACATCAGAAATTACATTATTACATTCCCCTTACATTGCTGCATCGCTGTACCAATTTAGACTATGAAAAAGAAGTGCTACTGTTGTTAGAAATTATGTGTGTTAATTAGCTCTAAAAGGGGTTCTCGATCTAAAGTTCATTGTCTATATACAATGCATTCCGAAAGTATTCAGACCCATTTACTTTTTCCACATTTTGTTACGTTACAGCCTTATTCTAAAATGGATGAAATTGTTTTTTTCCCCTCGTCATTCTACAGAATTATTATATTATTATTTTTTTAATATCAAGTATTCAGATCCTTTACTCAGTAATTTGTTGAATCACCTTTGGCAGCGATTACAGCTTCGAGTCTTCTTGGGTATGATGCTAAAAACTTGGCACACCTGTATTTGGGGAGTTTCTCCCATTCATCTCTGCAGATCATCTCAAGCGCTGTCAGGTTCGATGGGGAGCATTGCTACACAGCTATTTTCAAGTTTCTCTAGAGATGTTCGATCAGGCTCAAGTCCGGACTCTGGCTGGGCCACTCAAGGACATTCAGAGACTTGAACCGAAGCCACTCCTGCGTTGTCTTGGATGTGTGCTTCGGGTCGTTGTCCTGTTGGAAGGTGAACCTTTGCCCCAGTCTGAGGTCCTGAGCGCTCTGGAGCAGGTTTTCATCAAGGACCTCTCTGTACTTTGCTCCATTCATCTCTCCCTCGATCCTGACTAGTCTCCCACTCCCTGCTGCTGAAAAACATTGCACAGCATGATGCTGCCACCACCATGCTTCACCGTAGGGATGGTGCCAGGTTTCCTCCAGACGTGACGCTTGGCATTCAGGCCGAAGAGTTCAATCTTGGTTTCATCAGACCAGAGAATCTTGTTTGCCTTTTGGCAAACTCCGAGCAGGCTGTCATGTGCCTTTTTTACTCAGGAGTGGCTTCCGTCTGGCCACTCTACCATAAAGGCCTGATTGGTAGAGTGTTGCAGAGATGGTTGTCCTTCTTGAAGGTTCTCCCATCTCCACAGAGGAACTCTGGAGCTCTATCAGAGTGACCATCGGGTTCTTGGTCATCTTCCAGATTGCTCAGTTTGGCCGGGCTGCCAGCTCTAGGATTAGTCTTGGTGGTTCCAAACTTCTTCCATTTAAGAATGATGGAGGCCACTGTGTTCTTGGGGAACTTCAATGCTGCAGACCCTTCCCCATATCTGTGCATCGACACAATCCTGTTTCGGAGCTCTATGGACAATTCCTTCGACCTCATGACTTGGTTTTTGCACTGACATGCACTGTCAACTGTGGGACCTTACATAGACTGGTGTGTGCCTTTCCAAATCATGTCCAATCAATTGAATTTACCACAGGTCTTGTAGAAACATCTCAAGGAAGATCAATGGAACCGGATGCACCTAAGCTCAATTTCGAGTCTCATAGCAAAGGGTCTGAATACTTATGTAAATAAGTTTTTTCTGTTGTTTATTTTTAATCATTTTGCAAACATTTCTAAAAATCAGTTTTCGCTTTGTCATTACAGGGTATTCAAATCAAATCAAAGTTTATTTGTCACGTGCGCCGAATACAACAGGTGTAGTAGACCTTACAGTGAAATGTTTACTTACAGGCTCTAACCAATAGTGCAAAAAAGGTATTAGGTGAACAATAGGTAAGTAAACAAATATAACAACAGTAAAAAGACAGGCTATATACAGTAGCGAGGCTATAAAAGTAGCGAGGCTACATACAGACAGGCTGATTGCGGTAGTGTCACGCCCTGACCTTAGAGATCCTTTTTATATCTCTATTTTGGTTTGGTCAGGGCATGAGTTGGGGTGGGCATTCTATGTTTTGTGTTTCTATGATTTTGTATTTCTATGTTTTGGCCGGGTATGGTTCTCAATCAGGGACAGCTGTCTATCGTTGTCTCTGATTGGGAACCATACTTAGGTAACCCTTTTTTCCACCTGTCTTGGTGGGAAGTTTACTTTGTTTAGGGCACATAGCCTTTGAGCTTCACGGTTTGTTTTGTATTATTTATTGTTTTGTCGGCGTCATTTCGAAAATAAAAGAAAATGTACGCTCACCACGCTGCACCTTGGTCCTCATCTTTCAACAGCCGTGACAGGTAGTATGTATATGTAGATATGGTTAAAGTGACTATGCATATATGATGAACAGAGAGTAGCAGTAGCGTAAAAGATGGGTTGGCGGGTGGTGGGTGGGACACAATGCAGATAGCGGGGTTAGCCAATGTGCGGGAGCACTGGTTGATCGGCCCAATTGAGGTAGTATGTACATGAATGTATAGTTAAAGTGACTATACAATAAAAAATACCTGTTCAGGAGTCTTATGGCTTGGGGGTAAAAACTGTTGAGAAGCCTTTTATCCTAGACTTGGCACTCCGGTACCACTTGCCATGCGGTAGTAGAGAGAACAGTCTGTGACTGGGGTGGCTGGGGTCTTTGACAATTTTTAGGGCCTTCCTCTGACACCGCCTGTAGAGGTCCTGGATGGCAGGCAGCTTAGCCCCAGTGATGTACTGAGCCGTACGCACTACCCTCTGTAGTGCCTTGCGGTCAGAGGCCGAGCAATTGCCGTACCAGGTAGTGATGCAACCAGTCAGGATGCTCCTGATGTTGCAGCTGTAGAACCTTTTGAGGATCTCAGGACCCATGCCAAATCTTTTTAGTCTCCTGAGGGGGAATAGGCTTTGTCGTGCCCTCTTCACGACTGTCTTGGTGTGTTTGGACCATGTTAGTTTGTTGTTGATGTGGACACCAAGGAACTTGAAGCTCTCAACCTGCTCCACTACAGCCCCGTCGATGAGAATGGGGGCGTGCTCTGTCCTATTTTTCCTGTAGTCCACAATCATCTCCTCTGTCTTGGTTACGTTGAGGGATAGGTTGTTATTCTGGCACCACCCGGCCAGGTCTCTGACCTCCTCCCTATAGGCTGTCTTGTCGGTGATCAGGCCTACCACTGTTGTGTCGTCTGCAAACTTAATGATGGTGTTGGAGTCGTGCCTGGCCATGCAGTCGTGGGTGAACAGGGAGTACAGGAGGAGACAGCACAAACCCCTGGGGAGTTCCAGTGTTGACGATCAGCGTGGCAGATGTGTTGCTACCTACCCTCACCACCTGGGGGGCGGCCCGTCAGGTGGTCCAGGATCCAGTTGCAGAGGGAGGTGTTTAGTCCCAGGATTCTTAGCTTAGTGATGAACTTTGAGGGTACTATGGTGTTGAACGCTGAGCTGTAGTCAATGAATAGCATTCTCACATAAGTGTTCCTTTTGTCCAGGTGGGAAAGGGCAGTGTGGAGTGCAATAGAGATTGCATCATCTGTGGATCTGTTTGGGCGGTATGCAAATTGGAGTGGGTCTAGGGTTTCTGGGATAATGGTGTTGATGTGAGCCATGACCAGCCTTTCAAAGCACTTCATGTCTACGGACGTGAGTGCTACGGGTCTGTAGTCATTTAGGCAGGTTTCCTTTGTGTTCTTGTGCACAGGGTCTATGGTGGTCTGCTTGAAACATGTTGGTATTACAGACTCAATCAGGGACATGTTGAAAATGTCAGTGAAGACACCTGCCAGTTGGTCAGCACATGCCCAGAGCACACGTCCTGGTAATCCGTCTGGCCCCGCAGCCTTGTGTATGTTGACCTGTTAAAAGGTCTTACTCACGTCGGCTACGTAGAGCGTGATCAAACAGTCGTCCGGAACAGCTGATGCTCTCATGCATGCCTCAGTGTTGCTTGCCTCGAAGCGAGCATAGAAGTGATTTAGCTGATCTGGTATGCTCGTGTCACTGGGCAGCTCGCAGCTGTACTTACCTTTGTAGTCTGTAATAATTTGCAAGTCCTGCCACATAAGACGAGCGTCGGAGCCGGTGCAGTATGATTCAATCTTAGCCTTGTACTGACGCTTTGCCTGTTTGATGGTTCGTCGCAGGGCATAGCAGGATTTCTTGTAAGCTTCCGGGTTAGTGTCCCGCACCTTGAAAGCGGCAGCTCTACCCTTTAGCTCAGTGCGAATGTTGCCTGTAATCCATGGCTTCTAGTTGGGGTATGTACGTACAGTCACTGTGGGGACGACGTCCTCGATGCACTTACTGATAAAGCCAGTGACTGATGTGGTGTACTCCTCAATGGCATCGGAAGAATCCCGGAACATGTTCCAGTCTGTGATAGCAAAACAGTCCTGTAGTTTAGCATCTGCTTCATCTGACCACTTTTTTATAGACCGAGTCACTGGTGCTTCCTGCTTTAATTTTTGCTTGTATGCAGGAATCAGGAGGATAGAGTTGTGGTCGGATTTACCAAATGGAGGACGAGGGAGAGCTTTGTACGCGTCTCTGTGTGTGGAGTACAGGTGATCTAGAATTTTTTTCCCTCTGGTTGCACATTTAACATGTTGATGGAAATATGGTAGAACTGAATGAAGTTTCCCTGCATTTGGGGCGGAAGGGTGGCCTAGTGGTTAGAGCGTTGGACTAGTAACCGAAAGGTTTCAAGTTCAAATCCCCGAGCTGACAAGGTACAAAGCTGTCGTTCTGCTCCTGACCAGGCAGTTAACCCACTGTTCCTAGGCTGTCATTGAAAATAACTGACTTGCCTAGTTAAATAAAGGTAAAATTAAATTAAAGTCTCTGGCCACTAGGAGCACCAGGTATAGCTGAAAACTCTCTAGGCAAGTAGTGTGGCCTGCAATTTATCACAATATACTCTACTTCAGGCAGGCAAAATCTGGAGACTTCCTTAGATTTCGTATACCAGCTGTTGTTTACAAATATGCACAGACCGGCCCCGCTCGTCTTACCGGAGTGTGCTGTTCTATCTTGTTCGTGCAGTGTATATCCCGCTAGCTGAATATCCATGTCGTCATTCAGCCACAATTTCGTGAAACATAGGTTATTACAGTTTTTGATGTCCCGTTGGTAGGATATTCGTGATCGTACCTCGTCTAATTTATTGTCCAATGATTGCCGTTGGCGAGTAGTATTGACGGTAACGGCAGCATTCCCAGTTGCCTTCGCCGGGTCCTGACCAGGCATCCGGCTCTTTGTCCTCTGTACCTGCGTCGCTTCCTCTTGCAAATAACGGGTATGTCGGTCCTGTGGGGTGTTTGGAGAATGTCTTGTGCGTCGTCTTTGTTATAGAAAAAAATCTTTGTCTAATCTGAGGTGAGCGATCGCTGTCCTGATATCCAGAAGCTCTTTTTTTGCCGTAAGATATGGTTGCAGAAACATTATGTACAAAATAAGTTACAAATAACGCGAAAAAAACACATAATAGCACAATTGGTTGGGCGCCCGTAAAACTGCTGCCATTTCTTCTGGCGCCATTTCCAGTATTGTGTGTAGATTGATGAGGAAAAAATGTAATTTAATACATTTTAGAGTAAGGCTGTAACGTAACAAAATGTGGGAAAAAAGGAAGGGGTCTGAATAGTTTTCGAATGCACTGTATAATTGATGTGGGGAGGAATTGAAAAATGCTGTTTTCTCTCACCATGTCAGCAGATGGTGCATTGATTATGAAACAGAATGGCTCTTACTCGGTTTTAGAATGTGGCGGTGAGACTACTGAAAAGATACAGTATCACAAGTTGTTGTTTTTTCTCAGAATGTGAGCCGGTGAGTTTAGTCAAAACACAGCCCGACCAAATATAAGTATTGACTTAAGGTTACTTGCATAACCCCGGTTCTCTGATAATATAAGTGAGGTATCTCACTATGGGGAATGCACTTTGAGGCGATGACCACAAGGAAACTCCAATCACCCAACTTAGACTGACAGGAAGTGTGGCCAATAGTGGGGAACCCCACTCCTTATAAGGTGTCATGATCAAGCCCTCAAGCCATTATCAAGAATATGTTTTCTTTGTTATTCATAGCATGAAGGGAAGCGTGGCGATATACCTCACTCATAATATTAGAGTACGCAAAGTTGTTTTTCAAATACTTATTTTCGTATTTCACGATGGAGATATAGCCAACTCCCATATACTCTCCGAAGCTAAATAGTCTCAAGAGCATCACCCCTCAAAGGCCCTGACACTGAGCACTGTATGCGCCAACGAAGTCCAGTCGGTAGAACAGCATTACAGATCTCTCTAAAAGAGATGCCATTGAACAATGCCCATGACACAGCCCTACCTCTGGTGGAGTGAGCTTTCAAGCCCTCCGGAGGTGGTAACCCCTCTCTATTATAAGCCACTATAATAGCCTCCACTATCCAGTAGGATAGGCACTGACGAGAAATGGGCCTGTCCGTATAGGGAGGTGCCCAAGAGACGAGAGCCCTACGTCCTGTTCATGTAGACATGTAAGGCGTGCACAAGACACAAGCGATGGAGATGCTCTTCTATCGTAGAGGAAAAGGGCGGTGAGTGAAAGACTAACAGGTCTAACGTGAGGCAATTGTAAGCACTGCTGACTTTAGGCACAAAATCAGGGTTAGGCTGTAAGGTAACCTTGGATAACCCCAGGGACAAATTGCTGGCACATGTGGTGGACTGACAGTGCATGCAGCTCACTCACCCGCTTTGCAGATGTAATGGCTATAAGTAAAGCGGTTTTAAATGAGAGATATCTTATTCCAATGCTTTCCAGCGGCTTGAACGGCTGCTGTGAAATGGCCTCAAGCACAATAGATAGGGGACTAAAGGCTTGGACACAGGCCGTAAGCAATATGCGCCCTCATAAAGAGACAAATTGGGGGGGTCACACTGTATTATTGTCAAAGCCTATATGACAGGCAGAGATGGCAGCCAGGGACACCTTTACTTTTGAACAGGGGGAAAAGGCTTTACCCCTGTCCAAAAGTCCTGTAAAAAGCATAGCACCTCGGAAATGGAGCATTGGAGGGGAATTCTCTGTTTCTGCTCACACCATCCCTCAAACACCTGCCACTTATTGTCATAGTGAGCATGTAGAAGGGGCCTTTTCGCTCTGAATAGTCTCAACGACTGAGCAGTAGGCCTGTTGCATTAAGATTCATCCTCTCATGGGCCAGGCCCAAAGAGCCAGAATATCCGGATGAGGATGGAAAATCTCTCCGTCTGCTTGGGTCAACAGATCCCTGCACAACGGCAGCTGACAGGGCTGGCCATAAAAAGCAATGAAATTATCTCCACTAGCCACAGCTGTCCTGGTCATCGAGGTGCTATAAGAATGAGGAATAAGCTCTGTTCCTTCACTCCCTTGGGCACACGTGTGCCAGCGTGTCCACCCCTAGTGGCACATTGCTGCTTGCTAGTGCAAAGAAAAGTAGACAGTGTGTCTTTGCGTGATGCGAAGAGATCAATGGACACTTGTCTGTATTTCTCCCACACTTTGGCCACCACTTGGGGATGGAGTCTCCTGTCCCTATATAGGGGATTCCTTCTGTGTTCATTATGTCTGGGACATGAGTCGAAAGTAAAGAGAGAAGATGTGCGCTGTTCCAGAGTATAAGCTTGTGGGCTAGTCTGCACAGTTGAAGAGATCACGTGCAGTGTTGGGGAAGCTACTCTGAAAATATAGTTTACCAAGCTACCAATTACATCACACTGGAAGAAGTTAAATATAAAAAAATGTTCAAGTGAAAATTGGGCAGGTCTGATGTGGAAAAACTAAATAAATTATTGCCTACCTCACTCATATAAAAAAAAAATATGTTTTGCAAAAAAAAAGTATTGTGTAGTTCCAGTAGTTACGTCACGCCCTGACCTTAGTATTCTTTGTTTTCTTTATTATTGTGGTTAGGTCAGGGTGTGACAAGGGGTGGTTTGTTTAGTTTTGTCTTGTCTAGGGGGTTTTGTATGTCTATGGGTTTTTGACTAGTCTAGGTAGTTATATGTCTGCACTTATTTGTGTCTGCACTTATTATATATAGCTTCACGTTCGTTTTATTGTTTTGTAAGTTTATTCAGTGTTATTTGCATTTTGCATTTAATTTCCCTTCTGTGTGACGCTGCGTCTGTGTAAAGGTGGTGTCAGTAACTGATTATTGTAAGTCTTAATTACATATCATGATTAATACTGTTGCTGCATTTGTCCACATTCGGATGTGAACTGATAGCCTAGCCTACTGGTGGATGAACCTATAATTCCACTGTTGTGAAGCTATGCTGCGCAGAGCACAAGCAAAGTGCCTCAACCTCGTCAAATATAAGACCAGAACATTATCAGAGTCCACAGGAGAGATTATTTTACAGAAAATAATGTTCCTTGAGTTTAGAGTGACGGAAGTAGCTAGTTTATAACTAATTGCTCTCTGTTTCATTATTGAGCAGAACAGCAAACAGAGGCGTTGCTATGGATACTCACACAAGCAGAGCCATGCACAGAGCACATGCAGCGCGAGGTATGCAGGCAGCAAGGGACCGACAGATAAGCAGCTAATGGATACTAACGGAGGAAGTTATTTCTGATTTTGGGTTTGGCAGGCCCGGGCAGAGATCAATCAGGCCTGGGTAGGGTAGTGCCTGAACGTCGTGTGCATGGGTAGGGCTTGGGTTTAAAATTCATACACATGCAGGGCTTTACTACAGAGGGTAGTGTGTATGGCCCAGTACATCACTGTGACTGAGCTCCATGTCATACAAGACCTCTATACTAGGCGGTTTCAAAGGAAGGCCCTAAAAATGGTCATAGACTCAAGCCACCCAAGTCATAGACTGACCTCTCTGCCAACAGGACCCTGAACAGCTTCTAATCCCAAGCTATAAGATTTATATATACGTAGTTAAATAGTTAACCAAATAGATACCCGGACTATCTGCATTGACCCTTTTTGCACTCACTTTTTTTGACTCATCACATATGCTGCTGCTACGGTTTATTATCTGTCACTTTATTCCTAGTCAAATGCACATACAGTGCATTCGGAAAGTATTCAGATTTTGTTAAGTTACAGACTTACTTTAAAATGGATCAAATAGTTTTTTCCCCCTCCAATCTACACACAATACCCCATAATGACAAAGCAAAACCAGGTTTTCAGAAATGTTTGCAAATTTGTTACAAATAAGAAACGGAAATATCACATTTACATAAGTATTCAGACCCTTTACTCAGTACTTTGTTGAAGAACCTTTGGCAGCGATTACAGCCTCGAGTCTTCTTAGGTATGATGCTACAAGCTTGGCACACCTGTATTTGGGGAGTTTCTCCCATTCTTCTCTGCAGATCATGTTGGATGGGGAGCTGCACAGCTATTTTCAGGTCTCTCCAGAGATGTTAGACCGGGTTCAAGTACGGGCTCTGGTTGGGCCACTCAAGGACATTCCGAGACTTGTCCCGATGTCACTCCTGCATTGTCTTGGCTGTGTGCTTAGGGTCGTTGTCCTGTTGGCAGGTGAACCTTCGCCCAAGTCTGAGGTCCAGAGCGCTCTGGAGCAGGTTTTCAACAATGATCTCTCTGTACTTTGCTCTGTTCATCTTTTCCTCAATCATGACTAGTCTCCTAGACCCTGCCGCCACCATGCTTCATGGTAGGGATGATATTAGACAGGTGATGAGAGGTGCCTGGTTTCCTCCAGACGTGACTCTTGGCATTCAGGCCAGATAATCTTGTTTCTCAGAGGAACTCTGGAACTCTGTCAGAGTGACCATCGGGTTCTTGGTCACCTCCCTGACCAAGGCCCTTCTCCCCCGATTTCTCAGTTTGGCCAGACGGCCAGCTCTAGGAAGAGTCTTGGTGGTTCCAAATGTCTTCCATTTAAGAATAATGGAAGCCACTGTGTTTTTGGGGACCTTCAATGCTGCAGAAATGTTTTGGTACCCTTCCCCAGATCTGTGCCTCGACACAATCCTGTCTCGGAGCTCTACGGATAATTCCTTCGACCTCATGACTTGGTTTTTGCTCTGACATGCACTGTCAACTGTGAGACCTTATATAGACAGGTGTGTGCCTTTTCTAAATCATGTCCAATAAATTGAATTTACCACAGGTGGACTTCAATCAAGTTGTAGGAACATCTCAAGGATGATCAATGGAAACAGGATGCACCTGGGCTCAATTTAGAGTGTTATAGCAAATGTTCTGAATACTTATGTAAATAAGTTATTTCTGTTGGTTTTTTTAAACCTGTTTTCGCTTCGTTATTATGGGGTATTGTGTGTAGATTGATGAGGAACATTTTGTGTGTACTCTATTTTAGAATAAGGTTTTAACGTAACAAAATGTGGAAAAAGTGAAGGGGTCTGAATACTTTCCAAATACACTGTATCTACCTCTATTACATCGTATCCCTGCACATTGACTCAATACTGGTAACCCATGTACAGTTGAAGTCGGAAGTTTACATACACTTAGGTTGGAATCATTAAAACTCATGTTTCAACCACCCCACAAATGTCTTGTTAACAAACTATAGTTTTGGCAAGTCGGTTAGGACATCTACTTTGTGCATGACACAAGTAATTTTTCCAACAATTGTTTACAGACAGATTATTTCACTTATAATTCACTGTATCACAATTCCAGTGGGTCAGAAGTTTACATACACTAAGTTGACTGTGCCTTTAAACAGTTTGGAAAATTTCAAAACATTATGTCATGGCTTTAGAAGCTTCTGATGGGCTAATTAACATAATTTGAGTCAATTGGAGGTGTACCTGTGGATGTATTTCAAGGCCTACCTTCAAACTCAGTGCCTCTTTGCTTGACATCATGAGAAAATCAAAAGAAATCAGTCAAGACCTCCACAAGTCTGATTCATCCATGATTCATTCATGAAGGTACCACGTTCATCTGTACAAACAATAGTATGCAAGTGTAAACGCCATTGGACCAAGCAGCCGTCATACCGCTCAGGAAGGAGAAGCGTTCTGTCTCCTAGAGCTGAACGTACTTTGGTGCGAAAAGTTCAAGTCAATCCCAGAACAACAGCAAAGGACCTTGTGAAGATGCTGGAGGAAACAGGTACAAAATAATCTATATCCACAGTAAAACGAGTCCTATATCGACATAACCTGAAAGGCTGCTCAGCAAGGAAGAGGCCACTGCTCCAAAACCGCCATAAAAGCCAGACTACGGTTTGCAACTGCACATCGGGACAGAGATTGTACTTTTTGGAGAAATGTCCTCTGGTCTGCTGAAACAAAAATAGAACTGTTTGGCCATAATGACCATCGTTATGTTTGGAGGAAAAAGGGGGAGGCTTGCAAGCCGAAAGAACACCATCCCAACCGTGAAGCATGGGGGTGGCAGCATCTTGTTGTGGGGGTGCTTTGCTGCAGGAGGGACTGGTGCACTTCACAAAATAGATGGCATCATGAGGCAGGAAAATGATGTGGCTATATTGAAGCAACATCTCAAGACATCTGTCAGGAAGTTAAAGCTTGGTCACAAATGGGTCTTCCAAATGGACAATGACCCCAAGCATACTTCCAAAGTTTTGGCAAAATGGCTTAAGGACAACAAAGTCAAGGTATTGGAGTGGCCATCACAAAGCCCTGACCTCAATCCTATAGAAAATGTGTGGGCAGAACTGAAAAACCGTGTGCGAGCAAGGAGGCGTACAAACCTGACTCAGTTACACCAGCGCTGTCAGGAGGAATGGGCCAAAATTCACCCAACTTATTGTGGGAATCTTGTGGAAGGCTACCCGAAACATTTGACCCCAGTTAAACAATTTAAAGGCAATGCTACCAAATACTAATTGAGTGTGTGTAAACTTCTGACCCACTGGGAATGTGATGAAATAAATAAAAGCAGAAATAAATAATTCTCTGTCAGAGTCGTGTGTATAGGTGGCAGGGAAGTCAGGCGCAGGAGAGTCAAACGGAGTGTAAAAGGGAGTCTTTTAATGAATGTCCAAGTACATACTCCATAACACTAATAAGAAACGAACATAAACAAATATGGGTCCGAAGACCCGTCGCGCACCTATACACATAAAAACAATACTAACAAGAAACAATCTCTGACAAAGACATGAGGAGAAACAGAGGGTTAAATACACAACATGTAATGGTGACAAGACAAAATCAATGGAATAATGAAAAATGGATCAATGATGGCTAGAAGACCGGTGACGTCGACCGCCGAACACCGCCCGAACAAGGAGAGGCAACGACTTCGGCAGAAGTCGTGACATTCTCTATACTGTTATTCTGACATTTCACATTCTTAAAACAAAGTGCTGATCCTAACTGACCTAAGACAGGGAATTTTTACAAGGATTAAAGGTCAGGAATTGAGAAAAACTGAGTTTAAATGTATTTGGCTAAGGTGTATGTAAACATCCGATTTCAACTGTATATAGCCAGGTTATCGTTACTCATTGTGTGTTTATTTTTACTTTTATTATTACATGTTTTACTTTTCTATTATTTCTCTATTTTCTTTCCATCTGCATTGTTGGGAAGAGCCTGTAAGTAAGCATTTCACTGTTAAGTTTGCATGTGGACAGAGACAGCAAGGGGTTAGAGAGTGGTTTATTTTTGGAGGCAGAGTGCTGTAAGCATGTACTGGAGACAGTGCTTGGTGGTGACTGATATTTACCCATCCAGCCTCGGCTTGAACATAAAACAGTACCGAGGGGAGAGCTTTAGCTTGGAAGGCACTTGTGCACAGAACACACCGTGTTTTATCCCAGCTTCAGCTACTGGTTATAAAGACTAGCCTTGACATGGGTGGCTGACTTGGTTTTAGAGTCTCTTGGACTGGAGTACTGTGTAGGTGGGACCTGTTAAGTAAGCAAGATGACCTACTGAGCTCAGGTGAACTATGCAAGAGAGCTAAGCTAGCCTTGTGCCAGCTGAGGTAAGCCGCGGGACCATTTAGCCTAGCTTAGGTTAGCAGTGGTAACGTTAGCCTTGCCGTGTGAACTAGCTTGTTTTATGCCGTCTTTTGTACCGGATCACTGAGAAGACCGGTTCTCAGTAACGCCGTACAATACTCGCAGGACTACCTGAGCATGTTAACCGGCTAATGCATATGCTAGATGACGCTTAGCTGTGAGCTTCTCATAATTGGCTAGCTAGTGTTCATTAGCTAGCTAGTGTTCACCCAGTGGGCTACTTTTCTAGCTAATGCTAGCACTGTGTTAGCCGAAGAGAACAGCGCAAAGGATGTGCTCTTCGTTCTTGAGAGCCTCTTTTAACCTTAGTACCATGCGGTGTAACCAGTCAGTGTAGCCGGAGCTAGTAATTCCAGGAATTTGAGTGCTTGGCTTAGTTCGCCTAGTAAGGGGAAAGCAGTAGCCATAACTCTGAGAGAGATGTTTTTTTCAGCCAGGTTATATGTGTGCTACTCAAGCCTAACCGTGAGGTCTGTACAGCTTAGCTAACGAGTAGCAGCCTAGTGGGCTAAAGCGTAGCTGTAGTTAGCACTTTGTTACCAAGAAAGCACTGCATGGTGGTGTTGCTCTACAGGCTGAAAAACCCCCAATACCGTAGTTCCGAGCGTTTGCTAGATTGGTTTTTCCTTGCAACGTGGGCTAACCAAATCTAAAAAGTATCTTAGATTCCACCGTGGTGTGAAAAAGCAGCAAGAAGCAGGAGCTAAGCGGGCTAGAGGGGCGAACGCTATTCTTTTCTGTAAAAGTACTCAACCCTCTTGAGGAAAATCTGTAATCCTACTCTTGGAGGTGAGTTCTAGCGGCTCACCTGTTACCAGTTAAGCAGAAAAGCAGTAATTCAAGTCATGCTGAGGGGAGTTGGTGAGAGTTTATGATCTCCGTTAGGGGAGAAAACAATAATGACTAGTGGGGGTGATCGTGGCACCTTATAAGGTTCCCCACTATTCGCCACACTTCCTTTCTGTCTATGACAGATGTTGTGTGATTGAAGCTTCATTGTGGTCAATGCATCGAAGGGCTTCCCCATCATGAGATACCGAAACAAGTATTTGAAAGAGAACCGCATTTGCAAAACACTCTCAGAAATACATAGACAGGGAGTGAGGGAAAGAGAGAGGGAGAGTGAGAAAGAGCTAAAGCAACATCACATAGGTGACTTATGGCCCTCATGTTAGCAGAACTTTAGAGATGCTGAAAGCCATAGATGTGCCTCTGATGTCATTAGAGACCTCGCCTACTGGAATGTAGCCAACCTTTGGTGCAGTCAACTCTGATAAATCATTGATGATACAATATACAACTTAGATAACTGAAAGAGAATGCAGAGATATGATGTGTCTACAGATTTTTTTCAAAACAGGGGTTTTGTCTTTCTAAATTAATAAGAGGTTCTATGTGGAAAAATATATAAGTCCAAAGAGCAACTGAAAAGCACATAACTCAGTGTGTGTCAGAGCAAAGGAAAGAGTGGTGCTGTTTTGGATAGGACTTGAAGTGGCTAAAACTTCAGGGCTTACTGCAGTGTGGGGCTTGTGTAATTATAGGGTCTAAAATGTGTCATCAATTATTTAATGGCGCCAGAGAAGAAGGCAGACGTTTTACGTGTCCCCACGTATTTTTGTTAGTTTATTTGCGTTGTTTTGTAACTTATTTTTTAACTTATTTTGTACATAATGTTGCCGCTATCGTCTCTCATGACCGAAAGTAACTTCTGGACATCAGGACTGCGATTACTCACCACAGACTAGCAGAATCCTTTTTTCCCTTTAACGAGTCTGACGAGCCTGACGCAAACGATATACTGCTGTCTCGGGAACAGGCCCAGATCCCCGTGATTTGTGTGGAGAGGAGGCGGAGAAAAAGTGGCCAGAGGGCGGGCTTACTTCTGAGAATTCGTAGGCGATCGAATAAACCCCCACTTCCTTCCATTCTGCTAGCAAACTTGCAATCTTTGGAGAATAAAAGCGATGACCTACTCGCATGATTATACTACCAACGGGACATTAAAACTGTAATATCTTATGCTTCACAGAGTTGTGGCTGAATGACGACACTATCAACATATAGCTGGCTCGTTATACGCTGTACCGGCAGGATAGAACAGTGGCGTCTGGTAAGACAAGGGGCGGCGGACTATGTATTTTTGTAAATAACAGCTGGTGCACGATATCTAAGGAAGTCTCGAGCTATTGCTCACCTGAGGTAGAGTATCTCATGATAAGCTGTAGACCACTCTATCTACCTAGAGAGTTTTCATCTGTATTTTTCGTAGCTGTTTAAATACCACCACAGTCAGAGGCTGGCACTAAGACAGCATTGAATGAGCTGTATTCCTCCATAAGCAAACAAGAAAACCCTCACCCAGGGGCGGTGCTCCTAGTAGCCGGGGACTTTAATGCAGAGAAACTTAAATCCGTTTTACCAAATTTCTGTCAGCATGTTAAATGTGCAACCAGAGGAGAAAAAAAACTCTGGACCACCTTTACTCCACACACAGAGATGCATACAAAGCTCTCCCTCGCCCTCCATTTGGCAAATCTGACCATAATTCTATCCTCCTGATTCCGGCTGACAAGCAAAAATTAAAGCGGGAAGCACCAGTGACTAGATCAATAAAAAAGTGGTCAGATGAAGCACATGCTAAGCTACAGGACTGTTTTGCTAGCACAGACTGGAATATGTTCCGGGATTCCTCCGATGGCATTGAGGAGTACATCAGTCATTGGCTTCATCAGTAAGTGCATCGATGACATCGTGACGGTACGTACATACCCCAACCAGAAGCCATGCATTACAGGCAACATCCGCACTGAGCTAAAGGCTAGAGCTGCCGCTTTCAAGAAGCGGGACTCTATCCCGGAAGCTTATAAGAAATCCCGCTATGCCCTCAGACGAACCATCAAACAGGCAAAGCGTCAATACAGGACTATGATCGAATCAGACTACTAAGAACACTAAGGTAACCTGCTTAAATGATTAACGACACATAGCACTCACGTCTGTAGCCATGAAGTGCTTTGAAAGGCTGGTCATGGCTCACATCCCAGAAACCCTAGACACACTCCAATTTGCATACCACACCAACAGATCCACAGAGGATGCAATCTCTATTGCACTCCACACTGCCCTTTCCCACCTGGACAAAAGGAACACCTATGTGAGAATATTATTAATTGACTCCAGCTCAGCGTTCAACACCATAGTGCCCTCAAAGCTCATCAATAAGCTAAGGACCCTGGGACTAAACACCTCCCTCTGCAACTGGATCCTGGACTTCCTGACGGGCCACCCCCAGGTGGTAAGGGTAGGTAACAACACATCCGCCACGGCTGATCCTTAACACAGGGGCCCCTCAGGTTGTGCATGCTTAGTCCCGTCCTGTACTCCCTGTTCACTCATGACTGCACGGCCAGGCACGACTCCAACACCATCATTAAGTTTGCCGATGCCACAACAGTGGTAGGCCTGATTACCGACAACGACGAGATAGCCTATAGGGAGGAGGTCAGGAACCTGGCTGCCAGGACAACAACCTCTCCCTCAGCGTGATCAAGACAGAGGAGATGATTGTGGACTACAGGAAAAAGAGGACCGAGCACGCCCCCATTCTCATCAACGGGGCTGTAGTGGAGCAGGGAGTGCTTCAAGTTCCTTGGTGTCCACATCACCAACAAACTAACATGGTCCAAACACACCAAGACAGTCGTAACGAGGGCACGACCAAACCTATTCCCCCTCAGGAGACTGAAAAGATTTGGCATGGGTCCTCAGATCCTCAAATGTTTCTACAGCTGCACCATCGAGAGTATCCTGACTGGTTGCATCACTGCCTGGTATGGCAACTGCTCGGCCTCCGACCGCAAGGCACTACAGAGGGTAGTGTGTACGTCACTGGGGCCAAGCTTCCTGCCATCCAGGACCTCTATACCAGGCAGTGTCAGAGGAAGGCCCTAAAAATTGTCAAAGACTCCAGCCACCCTAGTCATAGACTGTTCTCTATGCTACCGCACGGCAAGCAGTACCGGAGCACCAAGTCTAGGTCCAAGAGGCTTCAAAACAGCTTCTACCCCCAAGCCATAAGACTCCTGAACACCTAATCAAATGGCTACCCAGACTACTTGCATTGCCCCCCTTTTTTACACCGCTGCTACTCTCTGTTGTCATCATCTATGCATAGTCACTTTAATAACTCTACCTACATGTACATATTACCTCAACTAACCGGTGCCCCCACATATTGACTTTGTACTGGTACCCCCCTGTATGTAGTCTCCCTATTGTTATTTTACTGCTGCTCTTTAATTACTTGTTACTTTTATTTATTATTCTAATCCGTATTTTTTTAAACTGCATTGTTGGTTAGGGGCTCGTAAATAAGCATTTCACTGTAAGGTCTACACCTGTTCTATTCGGCGCAGGTGACTGATTTGATTTGATTTGATTATAAAACTGTATAATGACACATTTTCTTGTCATCCAATATTTAAATGTTGCTTCAAAGGGAGCCATTGTGTCCCTCTAATGTTTGGCTTTCAAGAAATATTTAACAATACCAAGACAACAGCATTATAGAATCAATGACGGAATTGTTTATTGGGATTTTTATGGAACTACAGGAACAATTATGGTTGCTTTTGTGTTTATTTGCTATGACAGTAGAGGCGAGCACTTCTCTCAAGGAGCGAGCTTATTGCTGAATATGCATAACCCACAATAGGAGAGAGGACGAGAGGACCCCCCTCCCCCTGAGTGCTCTCAGGGTTGTGAGAATGGAACAATACTAACTTAAAAACACTTTATTTAAACTACTCTCCAGAAACTACTCTGCCTTGGAATATTATAAATCAGCCATAGCTAGATGAGACAGGGGAAATGGCTATCGACTCACGGGACAGAATAAGTAAATTGAATTAAGACTGTTGCACAATGAGGAATATTTCCTCTCAACTTTTGTCAGGCAATTTCCTTGCCATTTTGACTTATCTCAGCAGATATTAGATTTTCCTACTAAAATAAAGTTGCAGGAGTTGATAATACGATTATATCTAGGCCATGCACTTCTAGGAATGTATTAAGACTATTCTTTGGGATTGTCCTTCATTGCCTTCAGCTACCTTGGCGTGGTCTGACTCTGATCTCTGATTAACACTTATCATTTCATGATGTGCCAGAAACATTCTGGGGGGATTCAGCAGGCTTGTAAAAACCTCCAATAAAAAGCAGCTGCTCCTGGTGCAGCTGCTGCATGAGGAATGTGGACATGGCTGGATCGCATGACTGTCATGAACCTTCATATGTAGGCTACAGTACAGTATGATTTCTATGGGAAAGCGGTAAAGCTGATGGACAGTCGCAAGGGCATGTGAGCTTGGAAAGCACATTTTGCTACCCCAAATAAAACCAGTACAAACACTGCCACTATAGCATAGTGCAGACCAACATGACCGGCCCTAAGCGACATAGGCAGACACCTAGGGCCACCGGCAACTAAGGGGCCGCTGATCAAAAAAGGGGTCTTGACTTACTGTTGAGCTGTTAGTAGTACATTACACAAGGTGCAATTTCTTAATTTGTTTGTGCATCAGCAGTTTTCTTCTTGTCAGGGGCCCTGACCTCCAGGGGGTCTGTCATGCCAAATAGTGTCCCTCTACCAAAACGTTTCCCCCCATGCATCACAGTGGGATTTGCTAAACTTTTAGTGTCCGTTGCTATATCGACGGTATGATGAGCTAATGCGTTAAATTTTGGAGATCATTACAGCCTAAATGACGTTCTTTTCATCCCCACAATGCAAACAAAGCTGAGTTCTGCGACAATTCCGCTGCGGCTATGGAACCCTGACCTCTTCACCGGACGTGCTACCTGTCCCAGACCTGCTGTTTTCAACTCTCTAGAGACAGCAGGAGCGGTAGAGACACTCTTAATGATCGGCTATGAAAAGCCAACTGACATTTACTCCTGAGGTGCTGAATTGCTGCACCCTCGACAACTACTGTGATCATTATTATTTGACCATGCTGGTCATTTATGAACATTTGAACATCTTGGCCATGTTCTGTTATAATCTCCACCCGGCACAGCCAGAAGAGGACTGGCCACCCCTCATAGCCTGGTTCCTCTCTAGGTTTCTTCCTAGGTTTTGGCCTTTCTGGAGAGTTTTTCCTAGCCACCGTGCTTCTACACCTGCATTGCTTTCTGTTTGGGGATTTAGGCTGGGTTTCTGTACAGCACTTTGAGATATCAGCTGATGTAAGAAGGGCTATATAAATAAGTTTGATTTGATTTAAACTAGATTGATTTAAACTTTTGGGTACCTTGTTAACATTTAAACAACATGAAATCCATGTCTTAAACGTTGCTACGTTTCGGAAATAGCAAAGCAAATGTTTAATCTGCTTGACACGTTAATGTTACTTACAGATCACAAAGTCAGCGAATTTCTGCTCCAATCATATGCAAATATATTTGATTCATAAACTGGCTTGTCTGGCTGGCATGTTTTTATTTGAAGCTGCCCTTCCCTTATCTACAGTGAAATAATATTATTTCAGTAGTCCTCTATTATGATTAATTTATTTTTATCTCGCATAGCTCATTAGTACACTTTTGTGGTTGAATAAATATGTATCTATTGTAGGTCCTAGAATACAACAATGAATAATGTTGAACTAACAAACACCATCAAGGTATTCCTTATAATTTACAACAATGAACACCTTATGAAACAGCTGTGAAAACCAACCTGGCAATATTTAAATATATTTTAAGTATATTATCTTTGAACTTTTTTTGGTACAGGTGTGTCATTCATTTATTTTCACAGATTTTTTTGTACTCTCACATGGTAATCATAGACTGCAATACAAAATGTTGGTGTGTGTAATAGAGAGGAGGTAACTGCTGTGTGCGTGGGAGGTTCTGCCTGTCACTTGTTCTCAACAGGCAGCCAGTCTCGGAAGGAGGACTCGAAGAGGGAGACTGCCAAGTCCAGGCACTGCTGCTTTCTTTGTTCTGAGTGTCTGCAGTGCTAGTGTTTTTAGTTCATCTGTGTATCTCACATATTATGTGCCCAGTATGATAGAGCAAGAAAACTTTCTTAGCAGATAATGACAACATACAATAACAGTAGCTGTATATTATGTAATGAAAAGTTGGAGGGTGGTTGGAAATTGAGAAAATCAGGTTGACATCAGGTCAACCTGGAAGAAACCCTAGGTCGTGGAGAACAAGAGCAGAGGAAAGGGAACAGAGTAGGAGACAGAGACGTAAACAAGCAAACATACATATTACAGGTTGATCAGGTATGTCAAAATACATTTATTTAATGATTTAAATGAAATGTTCGATTAGACATGCAATAATGTTAAGTCTGAATGCATTCAACTGAAATGTGTCTTCCGCATCTCTCTGAATCAGAGAGGTTTGGGGGGCCGCTTTAATTGACATCCACGTCTTTGGCACCCAGGGAACAGTGGGTTAACTGCCTTGATCAGGGGTAGAAACACCGATTTTTACCTTGTCAGCTCAGGGATTTGATCCAGCAACCTTTCAGTTACTGGCCCAATTCTCTAACCACTAGGCTAACTGCTGCCCCCCCAGACAGAAAAGACAGAAAATAAAGGATACCTGTCTGTAATTGTTTATGTCAGTGGGGTTGATGAGGTAGGTAAGGGATGGTCCCTGGAAAAGAGAGAGGTGAGTTGTGAGAGAAACTTGTGGGAGAAACTTGCGCCCACTGCGAGGAGGCTTTCCACTCCTGGATGCTACACCTGCAAAAGAGCTTGAACATGATGATTTGTAAAATTGTCTAACCAGGAGTGTGATGGAAGGATGACCCCCCAAAAGTCCTACATCTGGCCACAGGGAGTAGCTGGCCTTACTTGCCACCATTGGACACTAGTGACGAGAACCTGAACAGTGTCTTCTAGTCCAGTGACTGGACTTACCTGCCCCTGTTCCTCCAGTCGACACAAGCCACCTGTGAGAACATTTGATGGATTTGTGCAGTTTTATGAAGGATAGATATGTACTTTTCAACAGTTTTCGAAGGTATAGCCTACCTCAAGCTGGTCCCCCTCCGACTCAGAGCACAGAGAATCATCAGACTGTTCCGAACTCACTGGCTCTGGTAGATGGTATACCTCATGGGTGGCTCGGACAGTCAATGGTCCTAAAGTCATTTGGAGAGGTCAATTGAAGAGGTACATTTTGTAAGCTCAGCATAACTACCATTTCTTGCTTTCTTAAATGTCAACCAAAGCTTAACATACTTTGTCTCATGGACTTCACCGAAGTGTAGGGCGCCAGGGCTTTCAGTGGTCGACCGTCCAACTGCTCCAACTGGAGAAGATTGTTGGCTTCCAGCAAGGTAACCAAAGGAGAACAAAGAAAAATATAACTAAAACTAGCTTCAGGTTATTTTGTTTGCAAATGCAAATTGTTATTATCTGAGATTTTTATATTCACCTTAACATATGGTGACCCCCGCTAGGAGCGAAAAAGCATGGTTTTCCAGGTCTCGCCTTCCTTTCGTCCTTCTTCCAAACCAAGTCACTCGCCTGGATGTCGAAGCACTTGGTCCCTTTCTTGCTTTTCCTCCGGTAGCTCTCCATCTGTTTCTCCTACGCCTTGTCGATGTTCAGTCTCACCTTGATTGATAATAGAAATAAATGCAATTATATTTCATATTATTACAAATATACTGTATCTCTTACATATCTCTTGGAAAGCCAGAATTGTTTTACTTGGTCAAAAACGAAAAAATATTTTTGGTTCAAATCACACTTTTTTATGGGTTACAGAAGGGAATTTAGAGTTGAGCATATGCTCTTCCTTTACTGACTTTAAAGGGTATTGCCTCCACCCACTTGGTAAAGTAATCGGTCGCCGTCAGACACCAGCTGTTGCCATTCCTGGATTTCGTAAAGGGTCCGATGAGGTCCACCCCTAACATTTAAAGTGTTAGAGAATATTACTTAATTCTTAACTGTATCTGTGTCATACAGTATGCAGCTTTTCATATTTGTAAGGATACTGACACACACACATTCTATAATATTGAACTCTGCTGTGGTCAAATAAAGCAACCATTACAAAACAACAATCAGGGCAAAAATGTTGTTGTGACAATTACCGATCATGTGCCATGGTGAAACAACTGATGGGTTTCAACTCCGGCGCCACAGTCTTCACCCTCTCAAACTTCTGGGAAACCAGGTATTGACCATTAATCACAAAGTGACAAATTTAAACATTGTGTGCTCTCTGATATCACATTCATTGAAATCATAATAATTTCAGATATAATAGAATGTGATTGATAAACAAAAGGTTATTTCATTTGCCCAGCTGTCCACATCCTTGACAATCCCATGCCAGAAGAAGCGTAGGTTGATTTTGGCAATCATGCGCTTCACTCCGAAATGGCCAACATGCATGTTGGTCAGCACAGCTGCTTTCTCCTCAGTGAAAATCACCCTCCGTAGGTACATGCTGTCTTCCTCTCTCTTTTACTCTCTCTCCCCCATCTCTCTCCCCCATCTCTTTCTCACTTTCTTCCTCTCTCTCCCCCATCTCTTTCTCACTTTCTTCCTCTCTCTCCCCCATCTCTTTCTCACTTTCTTCCTCTCTCTCCCCCATCTCTTTCTCACTTTCTTCCTCTCTCTCCACCATCTCTTTCTCACTTTCTTCCTCTCTCTCCCCCATCTCTTTCTCACTTTCTTCCTCTCTCTCCCCCATCTCTTTCTCACTTTCTTCCTCTCTCTCCCCATCTCTTTCTCACTTTCTTCCTCTCTCTCCCCATCTCTTTCTCACTTTCTTCCTCTCTCTTCCCACCTCTCTCACTTTCTTCCTCTCTCTTCCTCTCTCTTCCTCTCTCTTCCCACCTCTCTCTTCCCACCTCTTACTTTCTTCCTCTCTCTTCCCACCTCTCACTTTCTTCCTCTCTCTTCCTCTCTCTTCCCACCTCTCTCTTCCCACCTCTTACTTTCTTCCTCTCTCTTCCTCTCTCTTCCCACCTCTCACTTTCTTCCTCTCTCTTCCTCTCTCTTCCCACCTCTCTCTTCCCACCTCTCACTTTCTTCTTCTCTCTTCCTCTCTCTTCCCACCTCTCTCTTCCCACCTCTCTCACTTTCTTCCTCTCTCTTCCCACCTCTCTCACTTTCTTCCTCTCTCTTCCCACCTCTCTCACTTTCTTCCTCTCTCTTCCTCTCTCTTCCCACCTCTCTCTTCCTCTCTCTTCCCACCTATCTCTTCCCACCTCTCACTTTCTTCCTCTCTCTTCCTCTCTCTTCCTCTCTCTTCCCACCTCTCTCTTCCCACCTCTCACTTTCTTCCTCTCTCTTCCTCTCTCTTCCCACCTCTCACTTTCTTCCTCTCTCTTCCTCTCTCTTCCCCTCTCTTCCTCTCTCTTCCTCTCTTCCCACCTCTCTCTTCCCACCTCTTCCTCTCTTCCCACCTCTCTCTTCCCACCTCTCTCTTCCCACCTCTCACTTTCTTCCCACCTCTTCCTCTCTCTTCCCACCTCTCTCTTCCCACCTCTCACTTTCTTCCCACCTCTTCCTCTCTCTTCCCACCTCTCACTTTCTTCCCACCTCTTCCTCTCTTCCCACCTCTCTCTTCCCACCTCTCTCTTCCCACCTCTTCCTCTCTCTTCCCACCTCTCACTTTCTTCCCACCTCTTCCTCTCTCTTCCCACCCCTCACTTTCTTCCCACCTCTTCCTCTCTCTTCCCACCTCTCACTTTCTTCCCACCTCTTCCTCTCTCTTCCCACCTCTCTCTTCCCACCTCTTCCTCTCTCTTCCCACCTCTCTCTTCCCACCTCTCACTTTCTTCCCACCTCCTCCTCTCTCTTCCCACCTCTCTCTTCCCACCTCTCACTTTCTTCCCACCTCTTCCTCTCTCTTCCCACCTCTCACTTTCTTCCCACCTCTTCCTCTCACTTTCTTCCCACCTCTCACTTTCTTCCCACCTCTTCCTCTCACGTCTGTCTGTCTGTCTGTCTGTCTGTCTGTCTGTCTGTGTCTACCTGACTAGCTAAGACACCGAGTTAAGGGTAGTTGGGATTACCATAATTGCTTACACCTGTCCATTTGATTGATCAGGGTTAACTTATAGCTACATACCTCAATCAGCAGTTAGTCACCGTCAGAGCGATTCTGAGGTAATCATTTTGTGCAGACTGAGCGAGAGCTGATGAGGTGGAATAGAACTATAACTGCCCACGTCCTCCGTCTTCCGCGACACCTACGAGGACAAATAGTGCCAGGAAACCAACATAGCAACGGAAGCTTTGGTTCATTACATAGGCCAGTCAGAATTTTGCAAGTTCTAGCAACAACCCTAGCAACGGAAGTTGGACCTCATCGAAACCCCCGCCCTCCTTTCAGCAAATCTGAACACAACTCCATTTTAATCCTCCCTCCCTATAGGCAGAAACTCAAAAAGGAAGTACCCATGATAAGGACTATTCAACGCTGGTCTGATCAATCGGAATCCACGCTTCAAGATTGTTTTGATCACGCGGACTGGGATATGTTCCGGGTAGCTTCCGAGAATAATATTGACGAATTCACTCAAACGATAACTGAGTTTATCAGAAGTGTATTGCAGATGTTGTACCCACTGTGACTATTAGAACCTACCCTAACCAGAAACCGTGGATAGATGGCAGCATTTGCGCAAAACTGAAAGCGCGAACCACCCCATTTAAACGTGGCAAGGTGGGAATATGGAAGAATACAAACAGAGTAGTCATTCCTAGTCATTCCTTCCGCAAGGCAATCAAACAGGCAAAACATCAGTATAGAGACAAAGTGGAGTCGCAATTCAACGGCTCAGACACGAGACATATGTGTTAGGGTCTACAGACAATCACGGATTACAAAAGGAAAACCAGCCACGTCGTGGACACCGACGTCTTGCTTCCCTGAACAAGCTTAACACGTTCTTTGCCCGCTTCAAGGATAACAAAGTGCCACCTACGCGGCCCGCTACCAAGGACTGTGGGCTTTCCTTCTCCATGGCCGAAGTGAGTAAGACATTTAAACGTGTTAACCCTTGCAAGACTGCCGGCCCAGACAGCATCCCTAGCCGCGTCCTCAGAGCATGTGCAGACCAGCTGGCTGGTGTGTTTATGGACATATTCAATCTTTCCCTATCCCAGTCTGCTGTCCCCACATGCTTCAAGATGGCCACCATTGTTCCTGTACCCAAGAATGCAAAGGTAACTGAACTAAATGACTATCGCCCCGTTGCACTCCCATCTGTCATCATGAAGTGCTTTGAGAGACTAGTCAAGGATCATATCACCTCAGTCTTACCTGTCACCCTAGACCCGCTTCAATTTGCTTACCGCCCCAATATGTCCACAGACGATGCAGTCGCCATCACACTGCACACCGCCATATCCCATCTGGACAAGAGGAATACCTATGTAAGAATGCTGTTCATTGACTATAGCTCAGCATTCAACACCATAGTACCCTCCAAGCTCATTATTAAGCTTGAGGCCCTGGGTCTGAACCCCGCCCTGTGCAATTGGATTCCGGACTTCCTGACCAGCCGCCCCCAGGTGGTGGTAGGAAACAACACCTCCACTTCGCTGATCCTCAACACTGGGGCCCCACAAGGGTGCGTCCTCAGCCCCCTCCTGTACTCCCTGTTCACCCATGACTGCGGGGCCAAGCACGCCTCCAACTTAATCATCAAGTTTGCAGACAACACAACAGTAGTAGGCTTGATTACCAACAATGACGAGACAGCCTACATGGAGGAGGTGAGGGCTCCGCACAACGCATCACTGGGGGCAAACTACCTGCCCTCCAGGACACCTACGGCACCCAATGTCACAAGAAGGCCAAAAAGATCATCAAAAAGACAACCACCCGAGCCACGGCCTTTTGACCCCGCTATCATCCAGAAGGCGTGGTCAGTACAGGTGCATCAAAGCTGGGACCTAGAGGCGTCATTACAGTCCCTGGTTCAAATCCAGACTGTACCACATCCGACCGTGATTGGGAGTCCCATAGTGCAGTCCACAATTGACCCAGCGTCGTCCAGATTTGGCCGGGGTAGGCAGTCATTGTAAATAAGAATTTGTTCTTAACTTCTCACGAGTCACCAACCCTGATCCGGTAGCACCCCCCCCCCCCCCCCCCCCCCCACCCCACTGAGTAGCATAGCTAGCATAGCGTCACAAGTAACTTGTAGCATCTAAATATCATTAAATCACAAGTCCAAGACACCAGATGAAAGATACAGGTCTTGTGAATAAAGCCACCATTTCAGATTTTTAAAATGTTTTACAGGGAAGACACAATATGTAAATCTATTAGCTAACCACGTTAGCAAAGGACACGATTTTTTTACTCCCAACAGTTTTTTCCTGCATCAGTAGCTATCACTAATTCGACTAAATAAAAAAATATATAGCCACTAACCAAGAAACAACTTCATAAGATGACAGTCTGATAACATATTTATGGTATAGCATAGTTTTTTTTTTGAAAAATGTGCATTTTTCAGGTATAAATCACAGTTCTACATTGCAGCTGCAATCTGAAATAGTGCTGACCCAGCCAGAACAATTACAGAGACCAACGTCATATAACGAATTACTCATCTTAAAACATTTCAGAAAAATACACAGCGTACAGATATTGAAAGCCCAACATCTGGTGAATCCAAACAATATTTCAGATTTATTAAATGTTTTATAACGAAAACAAAATGTAGCGCTAAATTAGCATAGCTATACCAGGCAGATTCGGCTAGGCGCCCACGGCCAGTTCACATGCACAACAGATATGATATAACATCGTAAATTGGGTCTTACTATGGCTGATCTTTCATCAGAATGTTGATCAAAGTGTCCTTTGTCAAGATGAGTCGTTGGTTCCGTTCAGAATTGTTCCTTTCCCACTCCATTTAGCACAGGTACTGGTCGAGTGGCACGGATCTCTCAAACGTAAATAAAATCAGACAACGGAACACCACAAAACTCCCGAAAAAATTCAAATAATCTGATTAAACTATATTGAAAAAACATACATTACGATGATATGGTCACATGTATCAAACAAACTTCGAGACGGAGATAGTTTTCATCCATAATGGCCGCACAACAGAAGACAATCGCAGCTACAAGTCGCACGATTTAGAGAACCGGAAGTTGTCGGTCACGCCAAAGAATTAGCTCTCATTTCACGTCAGTCCCAGATAAACAAGATATTTTTCCTCTGACGTCCTCTTGACACCCAGAGGAAGGCCAATGAGGTGTGTTTCGGGTCATAGGGGGCACGACCATATATAGGCAGAGCGTTGAAGCTGGCATACACATCTTGCTTTTTTCTTCTTGGTCATGGAAAGTGCTGTCAAATGGCTTCTGTATCACTCAGAGACAAAATTGAAACGGTTTTAGAAACTAGAGATTGTTTTCTTTCCAATGGTATTATTTATATGCATATAGTAAGAGCAATAATTGAATAAGAGGCAGTTTAATCTGTAGAGCAAATTATGCTAATGGGAAAATAGCACCCCCTGTATTCTCAAGAAGTTAACTGACTAGCCTAGTTAAATAAAGGTTCAAAATAAAATAAAAACCTTATTGTATTTGTTGGTATTCATTATTATGTATTCTTCTTCGGGTTCTTCCGTCAATTTTGTGAAGAAAATACAAATGTCTGTTGCATGGTAAGGCCTAGGAGGTTGCAACCTTGCGTGATGGTAAAGGGCCAAGGGCCACACCCTCTCATGCTATGTCATGCCAATTGGCCACATAGTGGCGCTATGACAAGCAATTTAAATTGCAAACGTTGAAAGGTCAAGCCCCTCACCCTGTGTGACCTAGAGTCCTAAAATGTAGTACATAGGTCCCTCTCCTCACAAGGAGAAAATTTGCCTCAAGGACCCTAAAGGTCCGCCATGATGGATTTTACGCAATTTAGAATTTTGTGAAAAACACTTAAAACACTACTCCTCTGGCACCGAATGAGCGATCTGCACAAAACTTGATACATGGCATCTATGGACCAAGCACTCACATTTCAAACAACATGGCCGCAACTAAACAATAAACTTTCACGTGGGCATGGTCTGGCACATAGATGCATATAACTCTGACACAGATATTCGTATTGTAACAAAACTTGGTACACATGTTCCAAACACTGTCCAGACTCAATATTTCTATAAACATTCAGAACAACCACACAGTGGTGTATAATGGGGACATGTTTATATCTCTTGATCTGACTCAGAGTGATGAAATTTGGCACATATGCTCAGGGATATGAGTCTAGCTAACCTGGTTCAGTTTGGAACTTGGCGGCGCTGTTGGACAGGAAAACACATTCATGCAAGCTGGTTTATAACTGCCATGTTATTTGAATTACAGGCTTTGAAAATGTTGTTTAAAGATGAGTCTATAGATGCTATATACCAAATGTGGTGCCGATTGGTCAAGCGGTTCTAGAGTAGAAGTCAACATAATAAAAAAAACTATCCTAAATCCATCAAAAGCATATTGCATGATCTGTTCGATTTTGAGTTCTAATATTTGGCAAAAGTGATAAGAAGTACAGAAGTAGCTCATCCAAGGGCAATGTGTCCAATTTGTCTTGATGGTGGCGCTGTGGGGCCAAAGCTTGAACCTCGGCATGGCTGCTAAAAAGTATTGTGTAGTCCATTCCAGTAGTTAGCTACACTGCTACATGGGGAAAAAAGTACATTAACTACTGAAAACACTACCTACATGTAGATTTTAATTTAGTTAAACTACCACCAAGCTACTGCAAAATGTAGTTAAATTAATAGTTGAACTAGAATATCTCAATCTGCTGCATGTTGCTTTCACATTAGCTCCACCTGGCTCAGCTATCTCATAGCTTAGCCTCAATGCAATGTTGCCACAACTTGATTGATAGGCATTCTGATTCTGACTTTCCTTGTTGCTCTCAATTTCGAATCTCAAATAAATGTAGCGTGCTATCAGAGGCATGTACAGTATCTCAAATTAGTTAATTGTATCCACTTGAAGGCCCAATGCAGTTAAAAATGTGATTTTCCTGTGTTTTATAAGTACAGTATTTCCACAAATACAATATTTAAATAATACTGTTAAATTGTGAAAATATTGATAATGCCCTTTAAGTGTAAGAGCTGTTTGAAAAAAACAGCTTTACATTTCTGCCTGTTTTGGTGGGATGGAGTTTTTGGTGACATCACCAGGTGGTAAATTAGTTAATAGACCAATAAAAAAAGAGAGTTCCAAACCGCCAATAACAGCTAATTTTCTGTGTTCCCCTCCCCACTGACCACTCGCAGACAGCCCTAGAAAAATTATTGCTTGAGAAATGGCTCTTTACTAAGAAGTTATTTTTATTTATTTTTGACCATTTTAATTCAAAACAATCACAGTAAGGTACTTAACTGTTACCCATAAATTATTTGATATTGAGTTAAAAATGGCTGCATTGGACCTTTAAAGCACCGCATGTCTTCAACACCGTTTGACAGACTTTTCAGAAGGTAATGATGATTCAGACCATGACTCATGTGATTCAGTGTGAGCTCATAACTCACTGTCGGGTGGTGGTTTAAAAATAAAGAATTAGAGGAAGCCCTCTAACATTTATCTTGACCTTGCAGGCTCTCACATCAGTTTGCCTTCCGCATGTATAATTGTGAGCCCATGAACCCTGCACTGGCGTCCCTGTGTGTAACAATGCTTTCAAGTTTCCTCCATGATTAGACGTCTCCCCACTCGTGTTGAGGTTGGGCATGGTCCAATACTGCCATCCAACAATTCAGACCTGAAATAGCAAGTTGTGGGAATATATTGTAGAAAGTATAGATGTAAGAGATAAGCAAGAAGATAATTGAGTCGTAAAATACTGTTTATTTAGCATGTTTATTCTCTGTGATGTGTTGTTTATTTAATCTGCTACCCAGTAATTAACCCGGGGAATTTACAATCCATTGAGACCAAGGCGATGGATCCCATGAAGAATTACTTATTCATAGTTTGTGAAGTGGAAAAACATCAAAGCACAAGGGCCTTTTGTTTTTTCGTTAGTTTATTGGTTTTATTCGATTCAATCAAGAACGTGTGTTCCATGATTGTGCCTTTTTTTTTACATAAAAGTCCTCAGATACTTTTTTAAAAATTGGGTTATCTGGTGAAAAATGTGCCTGAAATTCCTACATATCTAAGCACGTCAGACTTTGTTCAGTGATGGAGTATAAGAAGAGCAGGTCATCTAGTACTGACAGGAATGCGATGGAAAAGTTTTCTTTAAAAAGTTGAAATCACTTCCTTTCTCAGGACACCCTCTGGGCTGTGAGGAGGACAGCTTTGGGATGGAGGGTGACACAGGGGTATTCATGGGGTAATGGACAAATTTCACACCTCCACCTCTAAGACCCATTTAGAGCGTAAACCCTTTCCCCTGAGAGTTTTTTTCTTTGTGGCGAACATGAATATGAATCCCCAAAGCCCCAGCAGTGAATGCCCTGAAACACCTCATTGAAGGGGAGTGCAGAACTCCTTAGCCCCCTCTCCACGTGAAGAGTCTGTCTTCCTCTCTCTCTCTCGCTCTCTCTGTCGCTTCAGTCCCACTGTTTCTCAGAAAGACAGGAGACACAGCACAGCACCACACTGTCATCCTCAGAAGTGAGCTGCTGCTGCTATTGGGGAGTTTGAGATGTGTTTCTCATACACTGTAGTTGGCAGACTGCTAGAGAGCACACAGCCATTGCAAAAAGTAAAATGAAAGATGTATGAAGTAAAATGTGACCATGTGGCTTAATAGGCCGATGCATCTCTGTCACACTAAGAAGATACAGACCCGACTCCACGAAATACAGAATTAGTTCAGCTGGAGCATCAATCATGTCAGCTCACGGAGCGAGAGGGACCCTCTTCCACTCCGCTCCAAATGTTATGTTCCCAGATTTATTTCAGCTCTTGTCCCGGGATCATCTCTCCTTTTTGAAGATGAGCATTCATTTTCCCTGGGCATGCAGCAAAAGAGGCCGCCACGAGCTAATCATCCTTTTCCACTGTGAAATGGGGACTCGGGAGATTCAGTAAACAAGGCATGAAATTGTAGAGGACTGTGACAGACACATAATTTCCACTGGGGACACTAATGGGGGGGGGATTAGGATGGAGAAGATTAGGATCTTTGTTCTCACCCCAAGGGGTGGAAGTTGGTGGTGATGTGGGAGGACGGGGGTCCTGTACAGTATCCAGCCCTTATGTTGATAAATGAGGTTTCAGTGTCATACATAGTTATGTAATAGCTCTACATTACAGCATAAAGTGAAAAGGGACTAGACGCTGAACCCTGGTGTAAAGAGCTTTCCTCAGCGCTACAGTACATAATTTAATGATTAAAAAGTCCATTAGTACTGACATATGGATGTACTAAACAACTAATTAGGTGAAATTTTGCACTAAAGTGGAGTCCCTTTCCAGAATTGTTATTGCTCTCCTTTATTATATATATGTTTTATTTACAAGATTCTAGAAGTCCTATTGTTACAAATTCCCATGACTTCAACATTCTATTCACTGTAAACAATGTAACTTTTGATACAAATCAGCTACTTTGACCACTTTCCCAACAACTTAGACAAAAACTTAGAGGTTATGACATCTTGGTCTTCTTCTCTGCTTTTTAAATCTAAATTCAGAACATTTATAACTTCTACCAATAAAGAAGTACTGCTGTTTTAGTAACCGCATCAACTCAATTCATTACACTAACTTTCCACCGTTGAATTAACTGTCAAAGAAGTTTCAGAAATGTCCAATTATAGCACTGGCTGAGCACATTCTAAGCATGAGACAATAAGTAAGCATTGTGACTTTTGACACAAATAAGCTACTTTGACCACTTTCCCAACAAGCTAGACAAAAACTTAGAGCGTATGACATCTTAGACTACTTCTCTCCTATATAAATCTGCAATCAGAATAGAAATATGTTCTACCATTCAAACGATGCACCTCTCTTAGTAACCTCATCAACTACTTTTTATCTCAAATTTGACAAACAATTGACATTTTGTCCACTTTCCCAACAACTTATACAAAAACTTAGAGCGTATGAAGTCTTGGTCTACTTCTCTGCTTTCAGAACAGACATTTCTTCTACCAGTCAAATTATAGCAATGGGGGAGCAAATACGACTGATTGTGCCATTCAGCTCATCCCAACCCACTAAACTAACCCACTATAACAACCCCCACACTCACTAACCAAACTACCATAATGACCCCACTTACTATAGATAACCCATGACCCACCTATCTAAACATTTCGTATTACTACTGCAATGTACTGCTACTAGTACTTCTGAGCTACTTACTACTACTACTACCTAGTCTTCCACTGAAGGCTACTATCAACTATTTATAAAACTGTCACTCCCTACTACACCAACCTAAATTTTCAACACTAACAAGATAGATGCACCACTAGAAGCACCATCATATTTCTCTCACCAAATGATAGCCTAAAACTTTTCTTATTCCTTACGAGTAAAAGTCTAGTAGTCTGAGCGTAGTTATTTTTTATTAAATATGTGATCTAACTGCCCCACACTCCAAAGTAAAAAGGTTGATATAGTAGTCTATCAAAGTAATATATTTATTATATTTAACTTTGACTCTATTTCACTGCTTGATTAAATCAAATATTTTCAACTTCTTCAACTACCACAAAAATACTTAAAGGTCAGAAGCAAGTCACCAAATGTTTTTTCATGGAAAATTACCATTTAGTTATTACTGTAATTATTTGAAGTACAGTATATTTTGACTTAGTCCAAAAGGTGAATATGTGTACTTTTCATGTTTCATTCCCATGAGAAGCAATTGCCTATTGTTGTTATTTTTAACACTTCCATTGAATGGGATGTGACAAAGTGATTAGTATTTTTTAAGGATTTAAGCATGATTGGCAGAGTGATTGACAGAGGAGGCTGACAGTCCAGAGTAGGGCGACTGAGAACAGGAAGGATAAGGATGTTGCCTTTACAGTTCATGAGTGGACACTGAAGTGTTTAACTGGTGGCAAGGGACAGGGGAGCTGGAATGACTATTTTGTTCAGCGATCATATGTATTGACATGATTGTTGTAATGTGAACAATAGGCCTAAATAAAATGAAAATGTATTTTACTGTAAATTCAAATGTTCCAAATTGTTGTCTCTGTGTTGCCTACTCTTGCTCCTGTCTCTGTGCCTCATGCAATAGTTTAATTGCTATAGGTCTACTTATTTTTCTTAAAGAAAAGGTCTGTATTCGAACATGTATTCATTGGAAGTTGTGCGCAAATTCCAGACCCCTTACAGTTAACAGTAAGGGAAGCTGAAACCTTCCCTACTTAGTTACCACCAGCTGTGTTAGAAAACACACATACACTTGAAAACATCTCATACTGTACATTCTGCATCCTGTTTTTATCTTCATTTATATGGTCCATCATGAAGTCACAAAAAAAGTAATAGATACTGTAAGGCCTGGGTTGCTTGTTCTGTATATTGACTACCATAGGGAATTCCCAATTTAAAGATTTTCCTATTCTTGTACTTAGCACGAAAAGATGGAGATCTCACCTCCCTGAGAATTGAGAGGATTTTTTCTCTTGTGGGGAGAAAAAAAGGCTCCATTGTATGTTGTCCTAGAGAACACACTTATGAATTGTTAGTAGCCCTGCTATTTTTCATTATAACTGGAAAATAACCACTAGTCACAGTCAGCTGAGACTTACTCGGTCTGATTTTAAAATCGTGTACTTTCCATCATGGAATGGCAAACTAATTACGGTGCCTTGCAAAAGTATTCATCTCCCTTTGCGTTTTTTCATATTTTTTTTGCATTACAACATGTAATTTAAATTGATTTTTATTTGGATTTCATGTAATGGACAGACACAAAATAGTCCAAATTGGTGAAGTGAAATGAAAAAAATGACTATTTTAATATATATATTTTTTTTTACGTAAAAGTGGTGCGTGCATATGTATTCACCCCTTTGCTATGAAGCCCCTAAATAAGATCTGGTGCAACCAATTACCTTCAGAAGTCACATAATTAATTAAATAAAGTCCACTTGTGTGCAATCTAAGTGTCACATGATCTCAGTATATATACACCTGTTCTGAAAAGCCCCAGAGTCTGCAACACCACTAAGCAAGGGGCACCACCAAGCAAGCGGCACCATGAAGACCAAGGAGCTCTCCAAACAGGTCAGGGACAAAGTTGTGGAGAAGTACAGATCAGGGTTGGGTTATAAAAAAATATCCGAAACTTTGAACATCCCACAGAGCACCATTAAATCCATTATTAAAAAATGGAAAGAATATGGCACCACAACAAACCTGCCAAGAGAGGGCCGCACACCAAAACTCACGGACCAGGTAAGGAGGGCATTAATCAGAGACGCAACAAAGAGAACAAAGATAACCCTGAAGGAGCTGCAAAGCTCAACAGCGGAGATTGGAGTATCTGTCCATAAGACCACTTTAAGCCGTACACTCCACAGAGCTGGGCTTTATGGAAGAGTGGCCAGAAAAAAGTAATTGCTTAAAGAAAAAAATAAGAAAACACATTTGGTGTTTGCCAAAATGAATGTGGGAGTCTCCCCAAACATATGGAAGAAGATACTCTGGTCAGATGAGACTAAAATTAAGCTTTTTGGCCATCAAGGAAAATGCTATGTCTGGTGCAAACCCAACACCTCTCATCACCCCGAGAATACCATCCCCAGAGTGAAGCATGGTGGTGGCAGCATCATGCTGTGGGGATGTTTTTCATCGGCAGGTACTGGGAAACTGGTCAGAATTGAAGAAATGATGGATGGCGCTAAATACAGGGAAATTATTGAGGGAAACCTGTTTCAATCTTCCAGAGATTTGAGAATGGGACGGAGGTTCACCTTCCTGCAGGACAATGACCCTAAGCATACTACTAAAGCAACACTGGAGTGGTTTAAGGGGAAACATTTAAATGTCTTGAAATTGCCTAGTCAAAGCCCAGACCTCAATCCAATTGAGAATCTGTGTTATAACTTAAAGATTGCTGTACACCAGCGGAACACCTTCAACTTGAAGGAGCTGGAGCAGTTTTGCTTTGATGAATGAGCAAAAATCCCAGTGGCTAGATGTGCCAAGCTTATAGAGACATATCCCAAGAGACTTGCAGCTGTAATAGCTGCAAAAGGTGGCTCTACAAATTATTGACTTTGGGGGGGGATAGTTATGCATTCTCAAGTTTTCTGTTTTTCTGTCTTATTTGTTGTTTGTTTCACAATAAAAAATATTTGGCATCTTCAAAGTGGTAGGCATGTTGTGTAAATCATATGATACAAACCCCCACAAAATATATTTTAATTCCAGGTTGTAAGGCAACAAAATAGGGAAAACGCCAAGGGGGTGAATACTTTTGCAAGCCACTGTATTGAAACATTGTTGAACATTTTTCCCAGATATTCCACTATGCAAATCTTATGCAATTAGTAACCCTAACATGTAATCCATATTGCTTTTTTTTATCTTGAAAAGTATGTTTTCTTCTCCACCACAATTGTTACTATTGGGAACATACAGTGCTCTCTGCCTATAATAAAATTAACAGACTTTTACCCCTATTCCTCAGCCACAATATCTATATACCTCAGCTCACTTACCCACACACCTAAACTCAATTACCCACACACCTCAGCCCTGGTACTCCCATGCCCTAACCCTAACACACACATACCAATAGCCTAATATTGAGACAATCAAGTACCAATAGACCTATATCCTAGCCCTAAATGCCCTATTTGTTACTCATAGTCGTCAGTTCCTTTGCCAATACACCTCATCCCTGTTACTTGCCTATGTCAGCCCTGTTACCCACTTTCCCAAGTCACCAACAGTAACCTATATCACAGCTATTTGCTGCACACCCCAAACCTGTTATTTGCATATCTTCGTCCTGTGACCTCTGACCTGTATGCGCTAATCATTTCCTAGACAACCCCATTCCCTTTTTTCTTACCACAAACTTGTTTTCAGAAAGGATTTTAATGGGACATCCATCCAGAACCATTACCTGTATGAACCTTGTATATCCCTACACCGCATTACTCATATAAACCAGGTACATCTATTGGCATACTCATATAAAACAGGTCTACCCCAGTGCCCAAGTCTACACTTGTACTTCAGCCCCAATATTCTTACAGACCAGGTGTACACCTGCACGTCTAAAACAATATAGATTATTTTAAGGTCTACTGCTACGTCAGCCCCAATTGTCATAAAAATAGGTTTGTGTTGGCATTTCAGCCCCAATATTTATACAAACCAGGTCTACGCCTGTACTTCAGCTCCAATTAACATACCTGTGCTTGAACCCAATTAGTCAACTAAGCCACATCTAAATGTACCAAAGCCTGAACACTCAAACTGTAAACCAGGTCTACACCTAACACTATCTCACCTGGTCTCATCAGCTCCTTATTTAGTTCTGTTTGTGCCTTTGTGAGGTATTGTTCATTTTAACTCTACTAAGGCTTTTCCTGGCTCGTTTGTGAGAACCAGTTATAGCCTTCAGTCCTAGTTTTGATTCACCTGCCTGTTTGCCTACCTGTGTATGACCTCATATCGTCCGAGATTCCTAAAGATTGGAAAGCTGCCGCGGTCATCCCCCTCTTCAAAGGGGGTGACACTCTAGACCCAAACTGTTACAGACCTATATCCATCCTGCCCTGCCTTTCCAAAGTCTTCGAAAGCCAAGTTAAAACTTCTTGACGCACAGATCCCGTTACCGGGATCATTTATCAACAACAACCGCTAAACTGCAGAGCGCCAAATTAAAAAAAAATACAAAAAATATTTATAATCATGAAATCACAAGTGAAATATACCAAAACACAGCTTAGCTTGTTGTTAATCCACCTATCGTGTCAGATTTTGAAAATATGCTTTACATCGAAAGCAATCCAAGCGTTTGTGAGTTTATCAATCACTAGACAAAACAGTAAGAACAGCTAGCCTTAAATTAGCTTGGTCACGAAAGTCAGAAAAGCAATAAAATGAATCGCTTACCTTCGATAATCTTCGAATGTTTGTACTCACGAGACTCCCAGTTACACAATACATTTTATTTTTGTTCAATAAAGATTAGTTTTATAACCGAAAACCGCCATTTGGTTTGCGCGTTATGTTCAGAAAACCACAGGCTCGTTACGGTCCTGAAGGGCAGACGAAAATTCCAAAAAGTATCCGTAATGTTCGTAAAAACATGTCAAACGTTTTTTATAATCAATCCTCAGGTTGTTTTTAACATACATAATCGATAATGTTTCAACCGGACGGTAACCTATTCAATACTACACATTAAGAAAATGTCGAGCTACATCTGTCGCGCGCAGGAACAAATCAAAGGACACCCGACGCGTTTTGAAAAATCTTGCAAATTTTTCAAATAAAAGCTTGAAACTATGTCTAAAGCCTGGTCACAGCCTGAGGGAGCCATTGGAAAAGGAATCTGGTTGATACCCCTTTAAATGGGGGAGGGGCAGGCAACGGAACAGGGATTTTTCCAAATAAAAGGCACTTCCGGGTTGGATTTCCTCAGGTTTTCGCCTGCAAAATCAGTTCTGTTATACTCACAGACAATATTTTGACAGTTTTGGAAACTTTAGAGTGTTTTCTATCCTAATCTGTCAATTATATGCATATTCTAGCATCTGCACCTGAGAAATAGTCTGTTTACCTTGGGAACGTTATTTTTCCAAACATAAAAATTCTGCCCCTAGCTGAAAGAGGTTATTAACAAACAGATCACTGACCATTTCGAATCCCACCGTACCTTCTCGGGTGTGCAATCCGGTTTCCGAGCTGGTCACGGGTGCACCTCAGCCACGCTCAAGGTACTAAACGATATCATAACCACCATTGATAAAAGACAGTACTGTGCAGCCGTCTTCATCGACCTGGCCAAGGCTTTCGACTCTGTCAATCACAGTATTCTTATCGGCAGGCTCAACAGCCTTGGTTTCTCAAATGACTGCCTCGCTTGGTTCACCAACTACTTCTCAGATAGGGTTCAGTGTGTCAAATCGGAGGGCCTGTTGTCCGGACCTCTGGCAGTCTCTATGGAGGTACCTCAGGGTTCAATTCTCGGGCTGACTCTTTTCTCTGTATATATCAATGATTTCGCTCTTGCTGCGGGTGATTCCTTGATCCACCTTTACGCAGACAACACCATTCTGTATACATCTGGCCCTTCTTTGGACACTGTGTTAACAAACCTCCAAACGAGCTTCAATGCCATACAACTCTCCTTCCGTGGCCTCCAACTGCTCTTAAACGCTAGTAAAACTAAATGCATGCTCTTCAACCGATCGCTGCCCACGCCCGCCTGCCCGACTAGCATCACTACTCTGGACGGTTCTGACTCTGAATATGTGGACAACTACAAATACCTAGGTGTCTGGCTAGACTGTAAACTCTTCTTCTAGACTTATATTAAGCATCTCCAAAGCTTCCTTCACTCACGCTGCCAAACATACCCTCGTAAAACTCACTATCCTACCGATCCTCGACTTCGGCGATGTCATTTACAAAATAGCCTCCAACACTCTACTCAGCAAACTGGATACAGTCTATCACAGTGCCATCCGTTTTGTCACCAAAGCCCCATATACCACCCACCACTGCAACCTGTATGCTCTCGTCGGCTGGCCCTCGCTACATATTCGTCGCCAGACCCACTGGCTCCAGGTCATCTATAAGTCTTTGCTAAGTAAAACTCTGCCTTATCTCAGCTCACTGGTCACGATAACAACACCCACCCGTAGCACGCGCTCCAGCAGGTATATCTCACTGGTCACCCCCAAAGCCAACACCTCCTTTGGCCTCCTTTCCGTCCAGTTCTTTGCTGCTAATGACTGGAACGAATTGCAAAAATCGCTGAAGTTGGAGACATATCTCCCTCATTAACTTTAAGCATCAGCGATCTGAGCAGCTCACCGATCACTGCAGCTGTACACAGCCCATCTGTAAATAGCCCATCCAACTACCTACCTCATCCCCATATTGTTTTTATTTACCTTTTTTGCTCTTTTGCACACCAGTATTTCTACTTGCACATCATCATCTGCACATCTATCACTCCAGTGTTAATTTGCTAAATTGTAATTACTTCGCTACTATGGCCTATTTATTGCCTTACCTCCTTACTCCATTTGTACACACTGTATATAGATTTTTCTATTGTTATTGACTGTACTTTTGTTTATCCCATGTGTAACTCTGTGTTGTTGTTTTTTGTCACACTGCCTTCCTTTATCTTGGCCAGGTCGCAGTTGTAAACTGGCCTAGCTGGTTAAATAAAGGTGAAATATTTTTTTAAATAAAAATACAATTTAAAAAAATTGTCTGCTGTGACTACGATTCCTGCCTTCCGTGAAGGCGAAAAAAAACACCTACCATGCCCTGCGCGTGAATCTACACCTTTTTCTCCCTGAGTATTCATTACAAAACCAGGTTTACCTTTGTGACTACTCACATAAACCAGGTCTACCTTTGTGCAAGAGACACTAAACAAGCCTATTGACATTATGTGTTAAGTTACTACACTAATTCAGTTCATGGGTCATGACCAATTCCCCCTGAAATAACAAAATATGATGTTTTACAATCAAAATCACTGATTTAAACATATGTAAAGGCTAATGGATAATGGTAAAATCATCTTTAAGATCATCTTTATCATGTATATCCATAACCCAACTCAACTTCAATCTACTGAAATAAGAAATCTGACATGATTAAATATATACAGTGTAATAAATTAGAGCCAGTGTAATCCGTGGGGGTTACATTCACACTTTTGCAGGTTTTATTATATAATTTATTCCATCCTAGCCAAATTTGCTTCATCTGCTTTATGCGCCTCCCCTATATCAAGGTGTTTTGATACTTCCCTTGTGTACCACGCTTTTCTGGGCACTAACTTTTACTATACCACAGGTCAATATAGTCTACTAGTCAATTTGTCCTGCCCTCTATCCAACATTCATAGTGACAATAGTGGTAGGTGGATTGTTTGTCCAGATCTGCAATAGGCTAACTAGCCATCTTACCACACATAAAAGCGTTTAAAGCTGCATCAATTTTCAATATGAATCCACAAGAACAAATAGGAAGATCTGATAGGCAGGGGAGAGGCCAGGTGCATCATTGCGCATTAAAAACCTCAAAGCTCCCCTATTGATCTTGTTTAGGGACAATACAATTATCCTACCTAGACTAGCCTACAACACCAAAATGCATTGAATAATTACATTATTGTTTTCAAGTGAGTACAAAATTCTACTCTAGGCTGCAGTGAAAATGTAATTTGAATAGTTGCGCAAAAGACCTGTGACTCCCTCCAACCACAGTCCAACCCCAACCCAGGAGGAGCCAATGCCCAAGTCTCATCACCCAGTGCTACAGGCGTCCCCGTAGTTCCTCCAGGGAACCTGCACCGGGAACCCAAGATCCCAGCCACTGAGCAGTATGACGGCCACCCGGGAGGATGCAAGGGGTTCTTCACTCAGTGCTCTCTGTTGTTGGAGCTACAGTCCTCGGGCCATGATCGCCTACATCATCTCTCTACCCTCGGGCAAGGCCCTGGTGTGTGCAACGGCGGTGTGGGAACAGGAGCCACCATCCTGCAGCTCTATATTAGCCTTCACTGCCGAGCTGCGGTGAGTCTTCGACCACCCAGACTGCAGACGAGAAGCGGCCAGCTGACTGTTCAACATCAGCCAAGGGGACAGACCAGTGGCTGACTTCGCCATTGAGTTCCACACCCTAGCCGCCGAGAGTGGGTGGAATATGGAGGCACTGGTCATCGCTTTCCACCAGGGGTTGTCTAATTCCATCAAGGATGAACTGGCCTCTCGGGAACTGGGAGAGGACCTGGAATCCCTGCAAACGCTGGCAATCAGGATCGACAACCACCTCCGAGAACGCGTGAGACACGCTTTTTTAACAAAAATCAGTATCTCGGTTTCCTGAGCACCTCAAGACCCCCGAACCCAGCATTGAGGAGCCCATGCAGCTGGGACGCACACATCTGAGCCCACAGGAGCGTGACAGGCGCATGTTCAAAGGCTGCTGCCTCTACTGCGGAGGTCTCGTCCATCTCCGAGCTACATGCCCAGAGTTGACGGGAAACGTCAGGGCTCGCCAGTACAAGGGAAGACCCTGACGAGCTGTGCAGTTACCTCCCTGCTACCCAGTCACCGTCTGTCACTACCCGCAACCCTCCTCTGGGACAACGTTCAGCACCAGATTCAAGCCTTCGTTGACTCTGGGGCAACGGTAATCTAATTGATCAAGACTTCGCCAGAGAATTACAAATCCCCTGCGTGAAATGTCCCATCCCTCTGCAGATTCAAGCCCTTTGATCGATGCCCCATTGGCTCTGGCCAGGTGAAATATCAGACCAAGCCTATTCTACTCCAGGTTGTGGTGATCCCGGCTCCCGAAAACCTCCTTGTCCTAGGGTACCACTGGCTAGCGCTACATAACCCACTACTCTCCTGGTCCACGGGACACCTACGAGACTGGGTTAAGAACTGCCAGACTAAATGTCTAAGACCCATTTTATATACTGGTACTATTGAGTGTAACAAACTACCACAGCAACTCAAAGCCATACAAACCATAACCACTTAAAAAAAATATGTCAAAAGCTGGCTAATATGTGAACAGTATAACCTTTTTTGTCTTTATCTCTGTAATGTATCTGTATCTATGTAATTATATATTTATGTTCAAAAGAATAGGTACCACGATGGAAATTTTTCCCTGACTTTATTGTGCAATCTTTGTACTGTGTGTATATACAGTTGAAGTCGGAAGTTTACATACACTTAGGTTGGAGTCATTAATACTTGTTTTTCAACCACTCCACAAATTTCTTGTTAACAAACTATAGTTTTGGCAAGTCGGTTAGGACATCTACTTTGTGCATGACACAAGTAATTTTTCCAACAATTGTTTACAGACAGATTATTTCACTTATAATTCACTGTATCACAATTCCAGTGGGTCAGAAGTTTACATACACTAAGTTGACTGTGCCTATAAACAGATCGGAATATTCCAGAAAACGTCATGGCTTTAGAAGCTTATAATAGGCTAATTGACATAATTTGAGTCAATTGGAGGTGTACCTGTGGATGTATTTCAAGGCCTACCTTCAAACTCAGTGCCTCTTTGCTTGACATCATGAGAAAATCTAAAGAAATCAGCCAAGACCCCAGAAAATATATTGTAGACCTCGTTCATCTGTGCAAACAATAGTACGCAAGTATAAACACCATGGGACCATGTAGCCGTCATACCACTCAGGAAGGAGAAGCGTTCTGTCTACAGAGATGAACATACTTTGGTGCGAAAAGTGCAAATCAATCCCAGAACAACAGCAAAGGACCTTGTGAAGATGCTGGAGGAAACAGGTGTTTGTAAACGTCTGACCCACTGGGAATGTGATGAAATAAATAAAAGCTAAAATAAATAATTCTCTCTACTATTATTCTGACATTTCACATTCTTAAAATTAAGTGGTGATCCTAAGTGTCCTAAGACACAGAATTTTTACCAGGATTAAATGTCAGGAATTGTGAAAAACTGAGTTTAAATGTATTTGGCTAAGGTGTATGTATTTTTTTATGACTAATAAAAATCAATCCAAATCTGTTACAAAACATCAAAAAGTTTAATGATATTTGGAGATTGTCAAGCCTGAGCCTTCGATACTGGGTAGGCCTAGATTTCAGGTAGGGAGAAGTGTATTTTCTGTTTGTCGAGATTGACATAGTCTATTTATTCTGGTGTTGAAAATGCAAACCATATTATTGAAGTGCCAGAAGTCGGTATACTTTGTTTATGGTTGTGTGGTGCATTGGCACAGAAACCTGTTGGTGGAAAATATGTCGCATATATTTTATATAATTATAAATATGGCACCAAAATGTTGAAAATCAGATTCCCCCTCGCTGATCAATGTCTGCAGCCGGCTCTGATCGTAGTTTAGGCCTAATGAAAAAGGCAGGGAGGGTGAGCACATCCGTGGTGGTCGGCGAACCGTCAACCTTCTGGCGTGGGGACATTGCTTACATTCGCTATGACAGGCTCATTGTCCACCCTCCCTCCCAGAAGCCTATGGGTTCGATGAGAGAGCCAAGGGATGAGAGAGCCAAGCCTATGGGTTCGTAGCTTCAACCCCGCAGATAGCATTCATATATTAGCCATATTTGAGACTCACTTAGATCATTTGTTTGATGATACAGCAGTAGCAATACAAGGATATAACATCAATAGAAGAGACAGAAATGCTTATGGGGGAGGTGTTGCTGTATATATTCAAAGCCATATCTATGTAATGCTTGGAGAAGATCTTATGTCAAGTGTTATTGAAGTGTTTTGGTTCCAGGTTCCCTTGGCACATCTAAAGCCTTTTCTTTTGGTGTGTTGCTATGGGCCACCAAGTGAGAACAGTCAGTATCTAAATAATATGTGTGAAATGCTTGATAGTGACTGGATGTACCCATTGGATGCAGTGATCACAATATAGTGGCTATATCCAGGAAAGCCAAAGTTCCAACAGCTGGGCCTAAAATGGTGTATAAGAGATCATACAAAATATTTTGTGGATGATAATAAAAATATTTGTTGGTCTGATGTGATTAATAATTAGCATCCTGACACTGCACTTTTATTTATTTATTTTTTATTTATTTTTTTTTATCCCATTTTCTCCCCAATTTTTGTGGTATCCAATCGCTAGTAATTACTATCTTGTCTCATCGCTACAACTCCCGTACGGGCTCGGGAGAGACGAAGGTCGAAAGCCATGCGTCCTCCGAAGCACAACCCAACCAAGCCGCACTGCTTCCTAACACAGCGCGCCTCCAACCCGGAAGCCAGCCGCACCAATGTGTCGGAGGAAACACCGTGTACCTGGCCCCCTTGGTTAGCGCGCACTGTGCCCGGCCCGCCACAGGAGTCGCTGGAGCGCGATGAGACAAGGATATCCCTACCGGCCAAACCCTCCCTAACCCGGACGACGCTATGCCAATTGTACGTCGCCCCACGGACCTCCCGGTCGCGGCCGGCTGCGACAGAGCCTGGGCACAAACCCAGAGACTCTGATGGCGCAGCTAGCACTGCGATGCAGTGCCCTAGACCACTGCACCACCCGGGAGGCCGACACTGCACTTTTGATTTATTTAACCTTCACTTAACTAGGCAAGTCAGTTAAGAACATTTTACTATGATGGCCTAACCCGGCCAAACCCTCCCCTAACCCAGACGACGCTGTGCCAATTGTGCGTCGCTCTATGAATGAATTGTGTGCCGCCCACTTGATGAATTCCTTAAATGTCTTCCAATTATTGATAAACATGCACCTGTTAAGAAACTGACTGTCAGAACTGTTAAGGCTTCATGAATTGATGAGGAATTGAAAAACTGAATGGTTAAAAGAGAATGGGGTGAAAGGAGTGGCTAATAAGTCTGGCTACACTTCTAACTGGCTGACTTACTGCAAATTGAGAAATTATGTGACTAAACCGAACAATAAGAAGAAACTGTATTATGAAGCCAAGATCAATGACATAAAGAATGATGGGAATTTTTTTTTTGACTACTTATGAGCAGAAAGACATTCAACTCCATCATTCATCGAATCAGATGGCTTGTTCATCACAAAATCATTTGATGTTGCCAATTATTTTAATGATTACTTCATTTGGCAAAGTGGGCCAACTTAGGTTATAACGACACAAGGCAGACACAGGAGGCAGATGGTTCGAGTCTCTGATATTTATTGAACAACGATGGGCAGGCAAGAGGCAGACGAGGACAGGCAAGAGTTCATAACCAGGTCAGAGTCCAAATGGTACAGGGTGGCAGGCAGGCTCGAGGTCAGGGGCAGGCAGAATGGTCAGGCAGGCTGGCTCAGTGTCAGGCAGGCAAAAGGTCAGAACTGGGAGGACTAGAAAAGAGAAACTAGGAAAAACAGGAGCTTGGAAAAACGCTGGTTGGCAAGACAAGACAAACTGGCAAGGGACAAACAGAGAACACGGGTAAAATGAGGGTAATAGGGAAGATGGGTGACACCTGGAGGGGGCTGAAGACAATCAAAATGACAGGTTAAATAGATCAGGGTGTGACATAGGCAGGAAATGCCAACAACGAATAGTGAGCCATCGTATTCATGCATAAAAAAATTAAAACTTTGCAGGTTTGAATTTTGTAAAATTAGTGAGGGAGAGGTGTAAAAATGATTGACAAACCTCCTGGCATTGATAACTTAGATGGAAAGCTACTGAGGATGGTAGCTGACTATAGCCACTCCTATCTGTCATATCTTTAATCTGAGCCTAGAGGAAAGTCTTTGTCCTCAGGTCTGGAGGGAAGCCAAAGTAATTCCGCTACCCAAGAGTGGTAAAGCGGGCTTTACTGGTTCTAGTTGGGAAAAATTGTGTTAACCAAATACAATCATATTTCTCTGTAAACAAAATAACAGACTTTCAGCATGCTTATAGAGAAGGGAACTCAACATGTACTGCACTGACACAAATGACTGATGATTGGTTGAAAGAAATTGATAAGAAGAAGATTGTGGGAGCTGTACTGTTAGATTTCAGTGCAGCCTTTGATATTATTGACCATAACCTATCTTATGGCTTTTAAACCTCTGCCATATAGTGGATTCAGAGCTATCTATCTAATAGAACTCAAAGGGTTTTCTTTAATGGAAGCTTGTCTAATGTCAAACATGTAAGGTGTGGTGTACCACAGGGCAGCTCTCTAGGCCCTCAACTCTTTTCTATTTTTACCAATGACCTGCCACTGGCATTAAACAAAGCATGTGTGTCCATGTATGCTGATAATTCAACCATATACGCATCAGCAACAACAGCTAATGAAGTCACTGAAACCCTTAACAAACAGTTTCAGTCTATTTTGGAATGGGTGGCCAGTAATAAACTGGTCCTGAACATCTCTAAAACTAAGATCATTGTATTTGGTACAAATCATCCCCTAAGTTCTAGACCTCAGTTGAATCTGGTAATGAATGGCATGGCTGTTGAACAAGTTGAGGAGACTAAATTACTTGGTGTTACCTTAGATTGTAGTTAAGCTGCAGTCCCCAAATCCAGAATAAATTCAAGAAAGCGTATTTAGAGCCATTATTGCATGGAACTCCGTTCCATCTCATATTGTTCAGATTAACAGCAAACCTGGTTTCAAAAAACAGATAAAGCAACACCTCATGGCACAACGCCTCTCCCCTATTTGACCTAGATAGATTCTGTGTATGTATTGAAATGTAGGCAACGTGTGCCTTTAAAAAAAAAAGTTTGTAGTTCTGTTCTTGAGATGTTCTTGTCTATTAATGCTCTGTATTATGTCATGTTTCATGTTTTGTGTGGACCCCAGGAAGAGTAGCTGCTGCTTTTTCAACAGCTAATGGGGATCATAATAAAATACCAAATACCAAAATACGGTAGCCATGCATGGCATCGACAGTGCCACAAAAGCATGATGATGTGGCAAAATCAATATCCACATTTAAAAACACAGGGTCACTACAGTTATTTATGGTCATAAACAGGGGTTTAATGGTGCCTGGAGAAGTGGGTATACTCTAATTTTGCCTCAATTTTACTAAGCAGCCTGCTCGGCGAAGGAAAGGCACCCTGTGTCAAAAGATCTATGAGAAACAGTGACATACACTCTGAATGACCTAAAATGATGAATCCCATATTGGTCTTTCACATTCAGGCCAACACAAGCTGTACTGTTCAAGTAGGCTAATAGTAGGCCTAATATTGAAACAGATAAATGAGGCTGGCAACGGGGTCAAAAATTCACAGGTTTCAGTTAATTCCCATTTCTTTGTCAGGTTTTTGCTCTCAGTCACACTTATTTAATAGAAAAACAACAAAATGGTATGTTCAAAGTCTAGTTAACATTTAACTGAGAAGGTTTTTGGAAAGCCTTTCCATATAACATAAGACGGTTAGGACTAGACGGTTAGGCCTATCATTAGCGTCTATATTTTTCCTGTTTCTTAATTGTTTGAAACCTGGATGTTTTTTTGTTGTTCTTGCTGTGAGATGTTACCCCACTCTTCCACCAAGGTACTGTCACGACTTCCGCCGAAGTCGGTCCCTCTCCTTGTTCAGGCGGTGTTCGGCGGTCGACGTCACCGACCTTCTAGCCATCACTGATCCATTTTTCATTTTCCATTGGTTTTGGCTTGTCTTCCTTCACACCTGGTTCCAAAATTACATGTTGTGTATTTAACCCTCTGTTTCCCCTCATGTCCTTGTCGGAGATTGTTTTGTTTGTATGTGATGTGCTATTTAGTGTTGGTGTGCAACGGGTTTTGTACCCACTTTGTTATTTTGTACATTTTGGTTGTTTTGGAGTTTTGTCAGCATTTATTAAAGAACTCTGTTTATACCAAGTTCGTTCTCCTGCGCCTGACTTCCCTGCCACCAACACGCACCCCTTACAGGTACCTGCAAGATCCCGGACAATTCTGGGAGGAATGGCCCTAGCCCTCACCCTCTGATCCAACAGGTCCCAGACGTGCTCAATGGGATTGAGATCCGGGCTCTTCACTGGCCATGGCAGAACACTGACATTCCTGTCTTGCAGGAAATCACGCACAGAACGAGCAGTATGGCTGGTGGCATTGTCATGCTGGAGGGTCATGTCAGGATGAGCCTGCAGGAAGGGTACCACATGAGGGAGGAGGATGTCTTCCCTGTAACGCACAACATTGAGATTGCCTGCAATGACAACAAGCTCAGTCCGATGATGCTGTGACACACCGCCCCAGACCATGACGGACCCTCCATCTCCAAATCGATCCCGCTCCAGAGTACATGCCTCGGTGTAACGCTCATTCTTAGACGATAAACGTGAATCCGACCATCACCCCTGGTGAGACAAAACCGCGACTCGTCAGTGAAGAACACTTTTTGCCAGTCCTGTCTGGTCCAACGACGCCCTCAGTCCAGCCTCTCTCAGCCTGTTGTGGACAGTCTGAGCACTGATGGAGGGATTGTGTGTTCCTGGTGTAACTCAGGGAGTTGTTGTTGCCATCCTGTACCTGTCCCGCAGGTGTGATGTTCGGATGTACCGATCCTGTGCAGGTGTTGTTACACGTGGTATCCACTGCGAGGACGATCAGCTGTCCATCCTGTCTCCCTGTAGAGCTGTCTTATGCGTCTCACAGTACGGACATTGCAATTTATTGCCCTGGCCACATCTGCAGTCCTCATGCCTCCTTGCAGCATGCCTAAGGCATGTTCACACAGATGAGCAGGGACCCTGGTCATCTTTCTTTTTGTGTTTTTCAAAGTCAGTAGAAAGGCCTCTTTAGTGTCCTAAGTTTTCATAACTGTGACCTTAATTGCCTACCGTCTGTAAGCTGTTTGTGTCTTAACAACCGTTCCACGGGTGCATGTTCATTAATTGTTCATGGTTCATTGAACAAGCATGGGAAACAGTGTTTAAACCCTTTACAATGAAGATCTGTGAAGTTATTTGGATTTTACGAAGTATTTTTGAAAGTCAGGGTCCTGAAAAAGGGACGTTTCTTTTTTTGCTGAGTTTACATTGATATTGATTATGACATTGTTGGGTTTAGAGTTTGCAAGAAAGGCATTTCACTGTACTTGTGACATTAACTTGAAACTTGAAATGTCGTCAAGTTTAGCAGTTGAAGTTAACTCTTTGCTAGGTGGGCATCCATCTTACTCTGGCACATAGAAAGTGCTTTCAGTACTCTGTAAATGTGAACTTTCCACAGGGACCACCAGTCATTTGATACTCTCCTGGCTGTAATGTCAATGAAAGAGCAGGCGAAGCCTCTGCATGACTAGGTAGACAGGCCTACTGTATAACCACCAACTCCCAGGAACTGTTTGAGAGGCCTCTCTCCGCCTGCAGCAACATTTGGTCTATGTTCAAACTGGAACTCTCACTAGCACATTCTAAGAGATGAGAATAAAATACCTCTGAGATGTTTTTGTTTATCAAACAAATACTTGTATATACAGTATGTGGCTTGGTGCCATGCTTAGTGCTTTTTATGTGAGAATGCATAGCACTCCCAGTAGAGACACAAGAGTTGTAAATATTTTAATTAGGTGCCTCTGATATCTCTATGAATGTATTTTGTTCCATTCATCACGCATTCAATGGTAGATTATTTTTTTCTGTCACTGACAAGTAAACAATTACCACAGGTTATCTGCACGTAGACTGTCAACCACATTGATTCTTCTTCTCAATTACCCAAAGGTTATCTGCATACAGTATGAGTCAGCTAATGGCAGCCAATGATTTTGCAATGATAGAGTAACTGCAAATCGTCAAATGCCTGTGGGGTTGTCAGGGTGCCTGTAGCATGTCACCATACTATTTGTCAGTTTCCTACTGCAACATGCAACACGTAACTCTAACCGTTACCTACCAGAGCAGGTGCTTCGAAATGGCGCTTGTCTGTAACCTGAACTGACTGGCAGTAAAAAAGAATCAGCAGCTGTCACTCAAACAGGACTTGCTTGAGTAATGTGAACCTGTCAGCTCTGCAAACCCTGATTTCAACTGTCCAAACACTGAGGACTTACAAGACAGCATAAAGTCACATAACCTGTAAAAAATACTGTCACATTCCTCACTCAACACTCAATCACAATCGTGCAAAGCGGTCAGTAACATGTCAGCACTTGACCCAATACGGAATAGTTATAGATGGATAAAATAAAGTACAGTACAGTTTTCATTGTGCGATTCTTTCATTTATTTTGGCACTCTTTGTTGTAATAAAGACCACAATGTATAAGCATGTAATTTTTAAATTCTGTAACAACATTTCTTAAAACAGTATATTTTTGACATACCTCGAAAATAACTGCATTGAGCCTCTTGCATGTTTCTAATATTTACATAAATTCTGAGACTTATGTAAATAGAGGGGACATAGTCTTCATTAACCTACTTCGAGGCTTGTTTTGGCATATATTGGCCCACTTATAACCCACTGGGCACAGACTTCATTTCAGAGTAGTTTTGAATTAAATTTGGTTGAGTTGTCAACTAACATGAATTCAATGTGAAATCAACAAAAAAATATAATTAGGTTAAAAGTTGGATTTAAAAGAGACAGAATTTCCTTACGTTGATGACTTTTTTGCTAATTCAATCTGAAATGACATCTAAACAACATTGATTCAACCAGTTTTTGCCCAGTGGGAAGTGATGGTGATATGAGTGAATAATGCTAGGTCAGGCTCCAAGGTCTGTTAGTAGAGATGCAGTCCAATCATTTTCTCACACGTTGGCTGTACCTGAACTGTAGAGGGACGGTTCCAAGGCGAAACATGAATGTGCTGACAAGGAGACCATTTACCATACACAAGCAAGCAGCACAATAGAAGTTTGAGAACGAACAGTAAAGCTCAAACCATTCTCATAGGCTTCCAGTGAAACATGGCTGAGTGCTTGAATCATAGTCTGAGAAATGACGGGGGGTCCTAACCCCTGTGTTCATGTATAGTCTCAATCATGAGAGATAAGTTAAGTGTAATCCAGAGCATAAATACAGTGATTTAATTTATTGTTGTTTCTCTAAATAGCTTCAGGGCAGATGTCACAGTCTCTCCAGACTGGAGCGACCTCCCCACGGCACCTCCTGCTTTTCCTCGCCACTATCAAAGCCCGTGGAGTGGTGGAGTGCAGTGGTTCTGCACTCATCAATCATCCTGAGGGGAGTGGAGTGGCAGCAGAGGGCGGGCCACCATTGTGACTTGTAATATCACTGGTAGAACATAGATAGACCATTGTACAGATAAAGACACTTTTATTTTGCCTGGTTGGACTGGCATGACCAGAGGTGGGGGAAGGGGACATTACTTACTCCCCGCAAAGTTTCAACTAGAGTCATTACACTCATAAGATTGGGGTCTAGCATTTATATATCTGCTCTATTCCTTCCAATCTCTTTAAATAATTTATTAGAAGACACATTTGTTTCAGGATTTCTTGCCCTACATTCCAGGTTAATGTTGTAGATACTTTATTTTCATGGACTCAGTGTGCTTCATAGCACAAAGCACTGTGCAGTTTCTTAACAAGGTCCTTCTCAATTTCTGAGAGAACAGCTCATGTTTAAGAGCAGCAGTATAATTATTTTTTAAACATAGAACACGTTATACTCTGTAAACTCTAGATGGATGAGATATAGTAGCTTCAGACCAATTAACAAATGACAAGTGGAGAGTGGCCATGCTCCAGGGGGCAGAGAGGAACAATCTAATGTGTACAGTGTTTAGTGTGCAAAAAGACAGTGTAATTACCGGGCCTTTATCATCCCTGCCTGCAGATGCTTGTTTCACAGGCCTCCTCTACACTTGAGTGCACTGGAGTTTAACAATATATGGCCAACGACAGCATAAGTGATCTGTAGCTACGTTCAATTAGACCCCTATCACCACCGTCTCTGGTTCTGGCTCTTGGGAACAGGGAATGGCCACTGTGTGCAGAGCCCACTTCACGCTCTCATCCATGCTTTACAGTATATCTACAGCCTCCACTATCCCAGCTAGTCAAGTGCTACTTTGGTGTGAAAATGTAAGAAAATGGGGTGTGAACAGACCTTTAGAAATAGAGACAGTGCCATGACACTGTAATGCCTTAGAGAACACCAAGGACGGGGTTCTGTTGTGAGGAAAAGGACGAGGAGAGGGGAGAACTTAGGAGGACGGACGGTCATTCTGAAATTATTGCCTTCAGGATAGCAACATTTATTTCATGCAATAAACATTTTGTGACCTTCGAAATCAAAGCTATGATCACCATTTTTTTAAATAATAATATGCATTCAATATGTCTGTACTTTAGATATCAAACAACATTTTTGGATTACTTGTCACATACAGTGGGGAGAACAAGTATTTGATACACTGCCGATTTTGCAGGTTTTCCTACTTACAAAGCATGTAGAGGTCTGTAATTTTTATCATAGGTACACTTCAACTGTGAGAGACGGAATCTAAAACAAAAATCCAGAAAATCACATTGTATGATTTTTAAATAATTAATTTGCATTTTATTGCATGACATAAGTATTTGATCACCTACCAACCAGTAAGAATTCCGGCTCTCACAGACCTGTTAGTTTTTCTTTAAGAAGCCCTCCTGTTCTCCACTCATTACCTGTATTAACTGCACCTGTTTGAACTCGTTACCTGTATAAAAGACACCTGTCCACACACAATCAAACAGATTCCAACCTCTCCACAATGGCCAAGACCAGAGAGCTGTGTAAGGACATCAGGGATAAAAGTGTAGACCTGCACAAGGCTGGGATGGGCTACAGGACAATAGGCAAGCAGCTTGGTGAGAAGGAAACAACTGTTGGCGCAATTATTAGAAAATGGAAGAAGTTCAAGATGACGGTCAATCACCCTCGGTCTGGGGCTCCATGCAAGATTTCACCTCGTGGGGCATCAATGATCATGAGGAAGGTGAGGGATCAGCCCAGAACTACACGGCAGGACCTGGTCAATGACCTGAAGAGAGCTGGGACCACAGTCTCAAAGAAAACCATTAGTAACACACTACGCCGTCATGGATTAAAATCCTGCAGCGCACGCAAGGTCCCCCTGCTTAAGCCAGTGCATGTCCAGGCCTGTCTGAAGTTTGCCAATGACCATCTGGATGATCCAGAGGAGGAATGGGAGAAGGTCATGTGGTCTGATGAGACAAAAATAGAGCTTTTTGGTCTAACTCCACTCGCCGTGTTTGGAGGAAGAAGAAGTATGAGTACAACCCCAAGAACACCATCCCAACCGTGAAGCATGGAGGTGGAAACATCATTCTTTGGGGATGCTTTTCTGCAAAGGGGACAGGACGACTGCACCGTATTGAGGGGAGGATGGATGGGGCCATGTATCGCGAGATCTTGGCCAACAACCTCCTTCCCTCAGTAAGAGCATTGAAGATGGGTCATGGCTGGGTCTTCCAGCATGACAACGACACGAAGCACACAGCCATGGCAACTAAGGAGTGGCTCCGTAAGAAGCATCTCAAGGTCCTGGAGTGGCCTAGCCAGTCTCCAGACCTGAACCCAATAGAAAATCTTTGGAGGGAGCTGAAAGTCCGTATTGCCCAGCGACAGCCCCGAAACCTGAAGGATCTGGAGAAGATCTGTAGGGAGGAGTGGGCCAAAATCCCTGCTGCAGTGTGTGCAAACCTAGTCAAGAACTACAGGAAACGTATGATCTCTGTAATTGCAAACAAAGGTTTCTGTACCAAATATTAAGTTCTGCTTTTCTGATGTATCAAATACTTATGTCATGCAATAAAATGCAAATTAATTACTTAAAAATCATACAATGTGATTTTCTGGATTTTTGTTTTAGATTCCGTCTCTCATAGTTGAAGTGTACCTATGATAATAATTACAGACCTCTACATGCTTTGTAAGTAGGAAAACCTGCAAAATCGGCAGTGTATCAAATACTTGTTCTCCCCACTGTACCTGTGCAGTGTGCTAACAAGGAAAAAGTAACCAATGACAGAAGATGTGAAACATGAAAGATAGTGTAGCAGTATATTTCTTCTGGAGATTGAAGATAATATACCTTTTCCCAGAGCATGAATTTTACAAATGAATGGTGCTGTATAGCCAATATCTGGTGGTTTGTGTAAGGGGGAGTGAGTGAGGCTGTAGTTTGACTCATGGTTCTTATAATCGTAACCACATTATTCTTCTAGCACCTTTGATTGTCCCCCTGTGGTGCATTGGAAGTTATTCTCTGGAATGTCTCATGACTGACATTATGATTTGATTTTGCAAGCATCAGTAGTGAAGGAACCTCAATTTCTTCCTCTGGCGATTCTTCCTCTGGCGGTTCCTCTGGCGGTTGTATTATTGACAGTATGTTTGTTTATTTAATGTGTAACTTTGTGTCGTTGTTTGTGTCGCACTGCTTTGCTTTATCTTGGCCAGGTCGCAGTTGTAAATGAGAACTTGTTCTCAACTAGCCTACCTGGTTAAATAAAGGTGAAATTTTAAAAAATAAATAAAAAGGAAACCACCTGTATGCAAAGGATTTTCGATTAAAGATTAAGCGCTAAACAAAAAAGCAGACATATTTGTTTACATTCTTATTTGTATTTTTGTGTCATGTACAGTCGTGGCCAAAAGTTTTGAGAATGACACAAATATACATTTTCACAAAGTCTGCTGCCTCAGTTTGTATGATTGCAATTTGCATATACTCCAGAATGTTATGACGAGTGATCAGATGAATTGCAATTAATTGCAAAGTCCCTCTTTGCCATGCAATTAACTGAATCCCTCAAAACACATTTCCACTGCATTTCAGCCCTGCCACAAAAGGACCAGCTGACATTATGTCAGTGATTCTCTCTGTCATGCTGATTGAGTTCGAATAACAGACTGGAAGCTTCAAAAGGAGGGTGGTGCTTGGAATCATTGTTCTTCCTCTGTCAACCATGGTTACCTGCAAGGAAACACATGCTGTCATCATTGCTTTGCACAAAAAGGGCTTCACAGGCAAGGATATTGTTGCCAGTAAGATTTCACCTGGAACTTCAAGGAGAGTGGTTAAATTGTTGTGAAGAAGGCTTCAGGGCGCCCAAGAAAGTCCAGCAAGCGCCAGGATCATCTCCTAAAGTTGATTCAGCTGTGGGATCGGGGCACCACCAGTACAGAGCTTGCTCAGGAATGGCAGCAGGCAGGTGTGAGTGCATCTTCACGCACAGTGAGGCGAATACTTTTGGAGGATGGCCTGGTGTCAAGAAGGGCAGCAAAGAAGCCACTTCTCTCCAGGAAAAACATCAGGGACAGACTGATATTCTGCAAAAGGTACAGGGATTGGACTGCTGAGGACTGGGGTAAAGTCATTTTCTCTGATGAATCCCCTTTCCGATTGTTTGGGGCATCCGGAAAAAAGCTTGTCCGGAGAAGACAAGGTGAGCGCTACCATCAGTCCTGTGTCATGCCAACAGTAAAGCATCCTGAGACCATTCATGTGTGGTGTTGCTTCTCAGCCAAGGGAGTGGGCTCACTCACAATTTTGCCTAAGAACACAGCCATGAATAAAGAATGGTACCAACACATCCTCCGAGAGCAACTTCTCCCAACCATCCAGGAACAGTTTGCTGACGAACAATGCCTTTTCCAGCATGATGGAGCACCTTGCCATAAGGCAAAAGTGATAACTAAGTGGCTCGGGGAACAAAACATCGATATTTTGGGTTCATGGCCAGGAAACTCCCCAGACCTTAATCCCATTGAGAACTTGTGGTCCATCCTCAACAGGCGGGTGGACAAACAAAAACCCACAAATTCTGACAAACTCCAAGCATTGATTATGCAAGAATGGGCTGCCATCAGTCAAGATGTGGCCCAGAAGTTAATTGACCGCATGCCAGGGCGGATTGCAGAGGTCTTGAAAAAGAAGGGTCAACACTGCAAATATTGACTCTTTGCATCAACTTCATGTAATTGTCAATAAAAGCCTTTGACACGTATGAAATGCTTGTAATTATACATCATTATTCCACAGTAACATCTGACAAAAATATCTAAAGACACCGAAGCAGCAAACTTTGTGAAAATTTATATTTGTGTCATTCTCAAAACATTTGGCCACGATGGTACTACTTATGCTTGTAATCTCAAAACTTACTCAAATGGAAAACATCATAATGAGTCATAAAGCGACCAATTATTTCAGATAAAATCAATCAAATGTGAAGTAATAGAGAAATTCCGTACATGGGGCTGCTTGTGTAAAATAGATAGACTTTTCCATCAACTCTTTATCTCTGCCTCTCCCTAACATACAGGCTCCCATCCTCATCATCGCTTGTTTGAAAAGTATATCCCAGCGGTGTCTCTCACCTCTGAGATATTGGGAAGGTCGAGGAACAAACAATAGCAGGAAGGAAAAGTAAGCAGACAGAACCGATCAGAGAACAGAATATGCTTCCTATATACAAACTTTTAGGAAATCAACACTAGAGCCCCTGTTGGTTTGATTTAAATGCTTTTACTGTGAACTGTCTGGAATGTAGAGAGCTGATGATCACAGACAGCAGATAAGGACAGCGGTGGAGTTAGCTATCTGAAAGGGAGCAGCATCTGTCTGTGACATGAATAAGAGAAACTGTGCCTGCCGTTATGATCACTCTGAATCTGCCTTAATCAAAGCTGCAGGATCTGAAATTGCCCAGAGCTGACCCTCAGACCCTAGTTTGGGAACAGCCCTTGTAACTTACGGGACAAATGTATAACCAAATAAACTTTGTTAGATGGTGATTTGATGCAGCTGTTAAGATGAACTTGTGTTGACAGTCCTTCAGCAGCTGCCAACGCATATTACTGGAGGGGTCAGTCCCAAGAGAATTAGACACACTGGTATTCAGTACATTCACTATAATCAGTCATACTGTATGTTTGGCTGTTTTTAGCTACCAAGCTTCCTGCCATCCAGGATCTCTTTACCAGGCGGTGTCAGAGGAAGGCCCTAAAAATTGTCAAAGACTCCAGCCACCCTAGTCATAGACTGTTCTCTATGCTACCGCACGGCAAGAGGTACCGGAGCGCCAAGTCTAGTTCCAAAAAGCTCCTTAACAGCTTCTACCCCCAAGTCATAAGACTGCTGAACAGTTAATCAAATGGCTACCCAAACTACTGTATTTGCATTGACCCCCTTTTTTTACACTGCTGCTACTCGCTGTTTATTATCTATGCATAGTTACTTTACCCCTACTTACATGTACATATTACCTCAATTACCTCAACTAACCTGTACCCCCGCACATTGACTCTGTACAGGTACCCCCTGTATACAGTATATAGCTTAGTTATTGTTATTTTATTGTGTTCCTTTTTTTTTAAATGTACTTTCATTTATTTAGTAAATACTTTTTAAACTCTTATTTTTCTTAACTCCATTGTTGGTTAAGGGCTTGTAAGTAAGCATTTCACGGTAAGGTCTACACCGGTTGTATTCGGTGCATGTGACAAATAAAATTTGATTTGATGTTTTGCACTGAGACACTTGACATAATAAGGTGTGAAGTTGTGTGACAGTGTCTTCTGAGTGTGTGAAAAATAAGGAACTGTGTAACGCGTCTGGGACATTTTTTCTCCCATCAGCTTCCATCACCTGAGTTCCCACTTGTGGACAGAGGATGGTGGACCACACAACGTGTGTATCGCACGAGTGGTCAACTTGTCTATCAATATACCCAGTCAGCTTGTCTGTCAAACGTGCAGTTAGCCACTCTCTCACTACAAGCCGCAGGTCTCTTCTCTTTCAGGCCAAGACAAGGCCCATCTGAAAGGGGGGATTAAAACCCAACAGAAGTTCAGCCCTTAATCCTGTTTAATTACAGGTCCATTTGTTTAACGGCTGATTGACAGCGTCCATGCAAATGCAGCTTCTCTTGACGACCACGCGGCTCATTGTGTGAATGCTAACTAGAGCGGTGCTGAAGAGAAGTAGCTCTGTGTGTGCAGAGAGCACAATAACACCAGGGTGAGGAGGAAGAGAATGTCTTCACACTCCTGGAGGGGGTCGTTACCACTAGAGTGGGGGAGCCGTGAATTGATCAGCCTTCAATGGCCACTGAGAGCACTGCGAACATTCCTCTTGGTGAGTGGAGGAGGAACCCAGCCAGCCCCACAGCCAGGTCCACCATTCAACAGGGCCAGTCCAGCAAGGTCTGGCTCACTAGTCCTGCCACTAATGAGGAGTCATAAATAACTCCAAAATAACTGAACCTTTTAACTATGTCCAGCCAGGTGATGTCGTTACGGATTTGTTTTAAACTTTGACATTATATATGTTTGAATGTCTGTGAACATGTAACAATTTGACATGTTTGACATGTATTCTAAATGTAAAATAGCATACATTTGAAGATAACTAACATAAGGACAGTTGACATGCTGGTTGACGTATCTCCAGTTACAGTGGGGCAAAAAAGTATTTAGTCAGCCACCAATTGTGCAAGTTCTCCCACTTAAAAAGATGAGAGAGGCCTGGAATTTTCATCATAGGTACACTTCAACTATGACAGACAAAATGAGAAAAAAAAATCCAGAAAATCACATTGTAGGATTTGTAATGGATTTATTTGCAAATTATGGTGGAAAATAAGTATTTGGTCACCTACAAACAAGCAAGATTTCTGGCTCTCACAGACCTGTAACTTCTTTAAGAGGCTCATCTGTCCTCCACTCGTTACCTGTATTAATGGCACCTGTTTGAACTTGTTATCAGTATAAAAGATTCCAAGAACACAGGATGAGATGTTACTATCCTTTGTGCAAGCACTTCCAAGAGTTCATGAACAGTGAGACTGGTGAAATTTGGGGAGCGCATCGTCAGTAGTGTACCTTTGGTTCCTAGGGTGTTTCGGCCTTTCACACTATACACCCTCCCCAAAGGCGGCCAGCGACAGGGTGATCAATCCTACGCTTGCGTCCCATTCCCAATTAGTCATAGGAGTTGCCTTGTTGTTGATAGCCAACATCCCATGGGACTATGCATGGCAGGGGCGTCTTCCTCCCTGAGTCAAGCATTGTTGACCGCATACCTCCTGGCCCTCTCACTTCGGGGCCCAGCTGGGGTCTTTCCTCTTCATCCAGAGCCATTGACTGCTTCCTTCTGCCGCCTCTGATACAGCTTTGATTGCCGAACGCTGGCTCTGGCCCTTAATTCCCAGGTCTCTAAGCAGTCTGGTTGTAGATGTTGCCACAAAACCTCTGCAGCCCACCTCCACTGGTCGGACTTCTGTGTTCCAGCCATGATGCCGTGCTTCGGCAGGTAGATCAGCATAGCGCAGATGTTTTCGCTCATAAGCCTCATCTACTGAGTCCTCCCAGGGTACTGTGAGCTCAATGATGAAGACCTTCTTGAGCGAATGGGACCAGAGCACCATGTCAGGTCTTAGGGTGGTGGTTGCGATCTCCGGAGGAAACACAAGTTGCCGGCCAATGTCAGCTAGCATTTTCCAGTCGCGGGCCAAGCGCAGCTGGTCTCGCTCTAATGGTGTAGAGCCGCTCTTCGGTGGTTTAGCCCCTTCGCGGACAAAGGTCGTCCGTAAGGGGTGTGATGCTGCTGGGGGTGGTAGGGAGTTGGTGGCAGCTCGCTTGTCCTCCAGGGCGGACGCAAGGTTTTTAAGGACTTGGTTGTGACGCCAAGTGTAGCGTCCTTGGGTGAGGCTTGTTTTACACCCTGTGAGAATGTGCCTGAGGTTGGCTGGCATGGAACAGAGGGCACAGTCCGGATCTTCACCATACCATTGGTGAAGATTAACTGGTGTTGGAAGGACGTCATATGTTGCTCTGATGGAAAAGCTCAACCGCCTCGCTTCCATGGCCCACAGATCCTTCCAGCTGATCTTCCTCTTCTCCACACTGTCCCATCGAGTCCACTGTCCCTGTTTGGCAAGAGAGACTGCCTTGGCCCACCTTGCAGCCTCCTCCTGATGGCGTACTTCCTGCACTACCATCTTCCGCCGCTCTGGTGCAGTGGCCTTACTCCAAGCAGCACGGCTAGTTAGCCCAAGGCCTCCTCTCCCTTGCTGAACATGACCCACAATGTCAGCATGTCTGAGGGCTGCTGTTGCCTCCTGGACTGCTTTTCCTGGCCTCCATTTGCGCCCAGTTGCCAAGGTCGGCGCGTTGTTGCTCACCACTGGGTCTCGAGATTCATTCAGTGTCATCTGGAGCCTGGTTTTTGCACACTTGAATTCCTCTGTTAGACTGGTGAGGGGCAGCTTGAGGACACCATCTCCATAGAGGCCTATGGTGGTAAGGCATCGTGGAACTCCGAGCCACTTCTTTAAGTAGCCTGTGACTCCTCTTTCCATCTTCTCCACTGTTGAGATTGGAACCTCATACACTGCTAGGGGCCACAACACCCGGGGTAGGAGACCAAACTGCAGACACCAGGCCTTTAACTTTCCAGGTAGCTGGGTGTTGTCGTTGGACTGTAGGCTACTACTGATGTCTTTGCGCAGCTGTTGCACCTGGTCTTTGTCCTTCAGGCTTGCATCATACCACCTTCCAAGGCTTTTTACCGGCTGCTCAGACACTGTTGGGATTTGGTAATCTCCGATCGATGAAGAATTTCAGGTCAGAGAGTACTCCCTTCACAATCGAGATGCTGCGTGACTTGGATGGTTTAATCTTCATACGGGCCCAGCTGATGTTCTCCTCGAGTTTTCTGAGCAGTCTCCTGGTGCATGGGACAGTGGTGGTCAATGTTGTAATGTCGTCCATGTAGGCTCTGAGTGGAGGGAGGCGGAAACCAGAGTCGACTCACTGTCCACCAGCAACCCATTTTGAGGATCTGATGATAACCTCCATTGCCATTATGAATGCCAACGGAGAAATGGTACATCCCGCCATTATACCTACATTCAGGCACTGCCATGAGGTGGTGAACTCTGAGGTGGTGAAGCAGAACTGCAGATCCTGGAAGTACGACTTCACCAGTGTTGTGATGGTGTCCGGTATGTGGAAAAATCTGAAGGCAGACCACAGGAGTTCATGGGGCACAGAGCCAAATGCATTGGCGAGGTCGAGGAAGACTACATGGAGGTCCCTTTTCTCCACCTTGGCCATTTGGATCTGGTGCCAGATCATGCTGGAGTGTTCCAAGCAGCCAGAGAACCCTGATATTCCTGCCTTCTGTACAGATGTATCGACGTACGCATTCCTTTGCAGGTACTCGGACATCCTCTGGGCAATGACCCTAAAGAAGATTTTACCCTCGACATTCAGTAAGGAGATTGGGCGGAATTGGCTGATGTTCACTGCATCCTTCTCCTTAGGGATCAGGACCCCGCCTGCCCTACGCCACACTTTGGGTATTATCTTCTTTTGCCAAGCTGTTCTCATAAGCCTCCAGAGGACCCTCAGGACGTCTGGTGCGTTCTTATACACTTTGTACGGGACTCCATTTGGCCCCGGGGCTGATGCTGTTCTTGCCCGTCGAACTGTGTTTTCCACCTCTTTCCATGTCGGAGGGCTGGTCTCAATATGATGTTCCGGGGGTTCAATGGGTGGGATATCTGATGGGATGGCCAGATGTTCATGTCGCTTTGAGTCAAAGTTTGTTGTTATCAGGTGCTCCTCTAGGTCTTTCTTTGTTGTTTTTAGAGCTCCACTTTTTTCCTTCGTGAAGAGACTTTTAAGGAACTTGAAGGGATCTTTATAGAATCGAGTTCTAGTTTGTTCTTTCTTCCTTCTGCGTTTCCGTAGGTTCTCTGCTCTACGGAGGGATGCCAACCGGGTTTTAATGTCAGCCTGAAGTGCCTCTATGCCCTCCTTTTCCACTTCCGAGGCCTTCTTCCACTGTTTCTTAAGCTGTCTCCTTTCTTGAACGAGGCGCTTGATTTCTTGTTGCCTCCTGGAAACTGGTGGGGTTGGAACCTTTCTCCCGCCTTTTGTCTCTTGCACTCCAAAGCTTTCTGCCCCGTACTCATAGATGATGTCCCCCATCCTCTCCAACTTCTTCTCCACTGTGCCTCGAAGTTTCTCGAGGGTCAAGGTAAGGTCAGTATTCACTGCTTCCCACAACTTCTTGTCACTGGCGCCAGGCCACTTCACATACGGTCTGTGCCCTGGTAGTCTCCTCTTGACTGCAGGTCTGGGAGGCTGGGTGAGTTCCACTCCTGTTGTTGGTTCCACCTCAGTTGTTACTTCGGTGCTTGAGTTTACGTCCTCCAAAGACACCTGTCCACAACCTCAAACAGTCACACTCCAAACTCCACTATGGCCAAGACCAAAGAGCTGTCAAAGGACACCAGAAACAAAATTGTAGACCTGCACCAGGCTGGGAAGACTGAATCTGCAATAGGTAAGCATATTGGTTTGAAGAAATCAACTGTGGGAGCAAATATTAGGAAATGGAAGACATACAAGACCACTGATAATCTCCCTCGATCTGGGGCTCCACGCAAGATCTCACCCCGTGGGGTCAAAATGATCACAAGAACGGTGAGCAAAAATCCCAGAACCACACGGGGGGACCTAGTGAATGACCTGCAGAGAGCTGGGACCAAAGTAACAAAGCCTACCATCAGTAACACACTACGCCGCCAGGGACTCAAATCCTGCAGTGCCAGACGTGTCCCCCTGCTTAAGCCAGTACATGTCCAGGCCCGTCTGAAGTTTGCTAGAGAGCATTTGGATGAACCAGAAGAAGATTGGGAGAATGTCATATGGTCAGATGAAACCAAAATAGAACTTTTTGGTAAAAACTCAACTCGTCGTGTTTGGAGGACAAAGAATGCTGAGTTGCATCCAAAGAACACCATACCTACTGTGAAGCATGGGGGTGGAAACATCATGCTTTGGGGCTGTTTTTCTGCAAAGGGACCAGGACGACTGATCCGTGTAAAGGAAAGAATGAATGGGGCCATGTATCGTGAGATTTGAGTGAAAACCTCCTTCCATCAGCAAGGGCATTGAAGATGAAACGTGGCTGGGTCTTTCAGCATGACAATGATCCCAAACACACCGCCCGGGCAACGAAGGAGTGGCTTCGTAAGAAGCATTTCAAGGTCCTGGAGTGGCCTAGCCAGTCTCCAGATCTCAACCCCATAGAAAATCTTTGGAGGGAGTTGAAAGTCCGTGTTGCCCAGCAACAGCCCCAAAACATCACTGCTCTAGAGGAAATCTGCATGGAGGAATGGGCCAAAATACCAGCAACAGTGTGTGAAAACCTTGTGAAGACTTACAGAAAACGTTTGACCTCTGTCATTGCCAACAAAGGGTATATAACAAAGTATTGAGATAAACTTTTGTTATTGACCAAATACTTATTTTCCACCATAATTTGCAAATAAATTCATAAAAAATCCTACAATGTGATTTTCTGATTTTAGGATGAATTATGTGTTCCCCATATGAACTCGATGTCTGGTTCAGAGCCAAATAAAATGCCTGCTGTGAAAAGGTGGAAGTGATGACTTGAGATTCAACATCATCCTATATCCTGCTTATGGAACTAAGAACAGAGATCTGTAAAAGCCATCGCTGATGATGCTGTTGGTACTGTACATCCCTATGTAAAAGCCCACTCACTGTTGCTTCAGTGTACATAAGGACACAAGGTGATGTTAATAGAGTCAAAGACACAATCATCAAGTCCAAACTTCCACCTCATTCAGTAGCCATGCTCTGCATCATCAGGGATGATGACTCTTCCAAACAGACAGGGTTGTTTCCAGTCTGTTGTGTCTGGCACAGGTTGGCTGACTCTCCAATCGAGTCTACCATCTGCAGTGACAGTGCTCATTTCTCCCATTATTTATTTATACAGTGGATGATAGAGTTGACTGAATATTGCACAAACTGGAAATGTTTTGTATGGACGGGTCAGAATGGTCTAAATTATGAATTCAAACTAAACTGTTTATCTTGTCCCCTTTGTGATGGAAAGCATGTATTGTGCTGTGTTTGTAAAACAACTACAGTATAATGGAAAGGGCTCCAATGAGAACATACCTTATCACAAACAGTACCTGGTTAGTGGATAGGAAGGATGAGGACAGAGGTTAAAGATGTGCTGCTGTGTTATTCTTGTCACGTTGTAACATGTAGCTAGCATTCATATTAAAACTAAATGTTTAGCTCTATGCTTGAGGAGTGTAAATTGCTTTATTGCTGTGTTAGTGATGCTGCCAGCCCATTGGGCACACCATATTATTTCAATGTGGATAATTGGGAAATATTTGGTTGAGACGTTGATCAATGAGATTACAACCTATTTTCAACACTCAAAATGACAGCCAATAGTTACTTGAATTCCTAATGTGTTATCACTATGCTTTCAACCATCTAAAAGCACAACTAAAATCCAATGAAAAACAATGTCTGATTTTTGGTTTCTGTCACTGATTTTCTGTCACTGCACTTTCAACCATTTAAAAGCACAGCAAAGTTCAAATGGGAGTACAATGTCAGATATTTTGTTTATTTATACAACAGATTAATACATTCTTCTATCACTGTGCTTCATCTGATAGCAGAACCAAATTACCTGGATTGCAGTTGAGATTACATTAATTAAAAGTACATGGTGCAAGTGAGCAATGCTGTTCGAGATTCTGTGTAGATTATTACAGCAGTTGTGAAGATCTCTACAGACCTGCAACGACATATACATGCTATTTTGATCATGCATGATTACATAAGCAGACATTTATATTTACAGTAACCTCAATGTGGCCATGGATGTGTTACTCATTTTAAGGTTGAAAGTTACATTAGCCTTAACTTTAGGCTATTTATTGTATTTCAAAAGTTATTATGAATTGTGTTTGGTTGGCAATGCAACCAAATATCCACATTGGAATAAGATTTATCTGCTGCTTGGATAGTTCCATTTGTGCCACTGACTCTGGCCAATTAGAGCTTGAAATCCTAGGAATATTGTATTGTCTATTTTTAGTTGAATTATGGGTTGAATTGAAACAATAGCTGTTGATGACTTTGCAAATGCTATTTGGCCTAAATAGTATCATTGATGGTGAGTGAAAGTATGGTTACATTTCATTTACTATGTTAAACCTACCCTTTGGATTGATTCTATAGCAACAGCGAATTTATTTTGTTTTTAAGTAGAGAACTCTCAACAATCATTCTCATGATAACACGTTGGTAAAAGCCAGTGTCATAGCTAAGCAAGGCTGGGCTTGGTTAAACCCCTGGATGGGAGACCATATGGTAGCTGTAGATAAATCAATTATCCAGTAGGAGGTGTTGCCCTGCATATTGTTTTATTTTTTCTGATAGCGGATTTAACATTTAAACTCTGACGTTGTTTTAAAGGTAAAAATTCAACATCTTTTATACATGGTTTGTTTATGTTGAAATTTGGTTACCACGATGACATAATCCTGTGGTTGAAATTTCACCCTCAAAACAACAGTTGATGACTTTTTGACTTTTTTCAAATCCAATGTATTTTCCAAGTAAATTCCACGTCAAAATATGTTGACAAGTTAAAACAGCGTTGATTCAACCAGTTTTTGCCCAGTGGGAGGGCTCTTCTTCTTATTGGTTGTATGTATTCACATACTTCCCTCCCAATAAGTTGGGTATTAATTAACTTTGGCCCATGTAAATAGATCTCTCCTCAGTTCACACTTCACTTTTGAAGTAACAGTGCAGTCAAAATTGAGTTTTTCCTTTGTTTTATATTTTCCTTTTTTTTATATACATTGAACCTTTATTTAACTAGACAAGTCAGTTAAGAACAAATTCTTATTTTCAAGCAAGCCTGGATCATATTGTGCAACAGCTGATGAAACTAACACCGTAAAAGTCTAAAACATTTTGATCAGTGTTATTTCCTGATAGTTGCTGGTTGAAAATACAATCAACACAGGACCTTCTAATCAGCAGGTTTCCATGGACAGGAGTTTCAGCTTTCCATGGTGACATCACCATGCGGTAAATTGGTTCATAGACAAATAACAAAGAGAGTTCCAAACCTCTCTGCAAATAACAGCTAGTTTTCAGTTTCCCCTCCCCACAGTCCTAGCAAAATTCTTGCTTGAGAAATAGTTTTTTGCTAAAAAGCTATTTTTGTCCATTTTATTGGAAATCTATTACAGTAAGGTACTTAATTGTTACCCAGAAATGATTTGATATTGATATAAAAATGGCTTCATTGGGCATTTCAATTAGGGAGAGCTAGTCTGGCAGAATCTGGTTGATATGGCCTATGTACTGTATAATATTATGAGGAACTTTTAAACATTATCAAGCTCACAGTGATGATTGGACTAGCAATAATCATTGTAAGTCAAAAATATTACCCCAAAATATCACACCTCCTAAATCAGTTATCTTCAAGGAGATACTGTATTATTGATCTTGCTACAGTAGTCCATTACTGTCAAGTGCATTTGTAGCCCTTGACAGTTTTAAAAGTATTTGAATACAGAAAGCAGGTGTCTTCTCTCCCTGGGACAATAGACCTGTATGCCATGTGAGAGTAGAGGCTGCCAGTGTTATTTTAAGGCCTCATTAGTGGGATTCTTGTTTTAGCTCCTCCTTTTAGCTGTAGCTCCCACCTGGTATGGGACTGATTTATGGCATAAGGAGCCCTGTCTGAAACCCAGCTGAAACCGGCTGTGCTTTAGTACTCTCTTATATTTATCTTGGATGTTTTATCTCAAACAATGTGTGGACTTCAAAGCCAACTCACAGGAAAAAACATCCCTTGGAGCCACAGTTGAAAGATTAACCAGTTTCCTGTGTCTGTGTGGTTTTTCAGACGGTAAGATTGCATGATACAGTGGGGGTTATCTCGATGACCAGCTACAAATTTACATTCGGCACCGGACAAAGATTCCTGCTAAATGACAAACAATAGAAAACAATTTGCAAAGTACATTTCTCTCAGGAAACCAAGCATTTGGACCTCAGCTATTGCCAGTTCTATAGAAAGCCACCCAAAGTGGTTAGTGTCCGTGTTTCTGTGTCACAGAGTGATGGCTTTGGCTAGAACAGTGCTGACCTATGGCCTCGACTGCACCTCTACTCTTAAGGTGTTAAGGTGAGCCATATAATGCAGCATGTGTGAAGCTGTGCCACAAAGTTAATCCACAAATGGAACAGCACAACTCGGCAATGCTACAGTACTGTATATGACTTTTAACGGCTAGAGGGTAAGTGTCAGAAAGCAGGTTTCTTAATCCTGCTATGACATCTTTAGCACCATATAGAGTGAGTCTGAGAAGGCGGTGGGCATTGATGTAGCTGTGAGTGACAGTCCCTGCTGGATCCGGGGACACAGTGTGTGACAAGACAGTACTCTTTTTACCCAGCAGCTGTCCTCACAGGGGTACATGTCATTCTGGGGGTATAGGAATGAGGTCTCTGCTGCCCCCAGCATCCCCTCAATGACAATCTGGTACTCTGCATGCATGCCTGACAAGGACATAAATCAATCACACAATCATGCAAAGGAATATTGTTAGAAAGGAACACCCCTTGTGATGTTAAATATCAGACACCTTACATCTCTATTAGTTTATCTGGTTGTCAGCAGAAATGTTGTCTGGATCAGTCTTTCACTGGGCAAAATTGTTTAATGGTTAGACAACTTGGTTGTAAAATGTATGAATAAAAACTATTTTCCAATACAGTAACCAGGCCCCATGGAATGTTGTTATGGTGTTATGTTCCATAAATACATTCTTAAGTAAAGTTCCTGAGCGTTAAATTGCATATGTGCCATGCTCGCTCCCCAGGTCACACCTCCCTACATTTTATTGCTTCTCTCTATTGACAAACTAGCTGTCACCTCACCACAAAGATCAGTGCCTCTGTCGGTCACCCCTTCCTGTTGCTCTCCACCCGTTGGTGATTCCAGCATCCATTGGGAGCTGCTTTTTCTGCTCTCCTCTCATTTTTTCCTTTATCCTATTCATGTGAGCAGAGATGTTCTTTACTGCTTTTGTTTGGAGAAGCTGGGCTAACCTGTTGTGGTGGAGGACCACCTGCCACCACACATTCTCAGGTTTCCAGAGCTCCCAGTGACTAGGGGAGGGGGGGCAGTGGAGGGGTGGAGGACAGACCTGTCCCAGGGTGCATCCCCCACATCCATCACCGTCTGACGGACAGAGCTGGACTTCCTCCTTTCCCCCCCATGTAGTACATCAGCCTGGTTTCATCCTGAGCTCATTTTTCACACCCCACAGAGCTGGGGAGGTGCGGGCGCTGAGTTTGTGAATGGAGTGCCTTCACTGGATGAGTGGCTGTCGTCAGCTGCTTCTGACCAGAGGTCGCTTCCTCTGCCTCATTTCTGAGTGACTGACTGATCTTTACTTGAGGAGTAACAAAGAGATACTGGCTTTAATGAACTCTCAGACCTGGCCTCAGTGGAAACATCAAAGCTACTCCAATAGACTTCAGAACCACCACTGGAACATACACAATGAGTCAGTCATTCCATGATTATCTACAGTTGACTTTATTCATGGTTCAATATTTTAAACTGTTATACATTTGGTGACAGAACTAAATGATGTATTATTCTTCCACTAAATTGCTCAGAAACTATTCATGTCCATGGATACAATAAAGCCTTAAAGGCACAGGTAATGGATTTTGACAGAATGTATTTTATTGCCAATGCCTCTATCCTTCAAGTATACCCTGTAATCAAAGTGTGATATGTATTAATCCACTGCACTGTGTGACAATCAATTGTAATTCATGCTTTAACTATCAAAGCCTGCATTTGTGGGGGGATGTGAAATCCACTGGATGAAAGGTTAATTAACAAAATTGTAGGGTTAGGGTTGCAGAGGGAGGGTATATTACAAAAAACTTTTGAAGTTTACCAGTAAACTACCAGAATTTTGGTAACTTTCAAGAATTGTATGTAGTTTATCACAAGACATCTAGTGGCCCTTTTGGGTACTTCAGATTATCACAAGGTGTCTGTGATTATCTCTGGCCCACTGTGTGTAAAACATTATCCTAAATATAAACCATAAACTTAGTGAATATCATTGATGTTTAATATGAGGGTTTCAGCATGAAATATCCTTTATATATTTTTTACACACTTTAATTTATTTTATTTATGTCAATATGTCTTTGACGTAAATGTTTTGGTGCCAAACTGGTAGCAGTTGTGAAAAAAGTAAATAGTTTGAAGAATTGCAGAGTTAACTGAAAAAAATGCCATTGTTGATTAAATGCTTTAAAAAAATTATTAGGCTATTTTCTCTTGAACCATATGGTCTATCCACTAGAAACTCATGGACATTATGGACACATACATAAACATGTATAGTACATATGAATACATTTTAAAAAGTTATTCAAGTACAAATGATAAAGTTACGATAGCCTTTTAATTACTAAAATTGCTGAAGATTCTGGTAACTTTGGTAAATTACCGGTAGCTTTCCAACCTATGTATAGTTCAAAGAACTAGCTGCTATGTGTGAAAAACAGCTCCACACTTAATAAAGTCCAAACAATATCACATTTGGCTTTAAGTGCTCACTCCTGCTATTGAAAATTACAGTGCCAGCAAAAAGCAAGCAGAGAGAAAATGATCTGAGATCATTAAACTCCCTGACTGGCGTCCCTCTAGGTGAAGCCTCGGACACCAAACTTTCCAGCCTCTCACTCCATCAGCCACCATATTACTCCCCTCCTCCAACAGTTCCCTCCATCCCCCAACAACCAAAACCCCCTTGCTAAAGCCTTTTAAGCTCCAACCATTTTAATAATAAAGTAGAGGGTTTCAATAGACTGCCTCCTTTTTGGGATATGTGAATGGACAAACATCTGGGACTGATCATGATCCCGTAGAGCAATCATCTCCACAGTGCAGAGTTGGGAAGTTTTCATATATCACCAGGCTATCTCCACTCAGCTCTCTTCTGCAAAAACCATACAGGCCTCTCAACCATGCAGACGTATTACTCATTTCTAGCATATGGATGTGTGGGGAGTGGGGCTGTAGATGGGGCTCACCAGTTAACAAATGTCCAGGATGAAGAATGGGCACTTGACACCAGCCTCAGTGCATTAGTCAGCCCGGCTAATTGTGCCAGCCTCCTGCCACCCAAGACTGTCTCCATCTGGCCTCTAACATTCCTCTCTCTACAGGAGTCTACCCTGCCCTGGCTGGCTGTATCTCCGTAACTATTACATCCTCTCTCTACAGGAGTCTACCCTGCCCTGGCTGGCTGTATCTCCGTAACTATTACATCCTCTCTCTACAGGAGTCTACCCTGCCCTGGCTGGCTGTATCTCCGTAACTATTACATCCTCTCTCTACAGGAGTCTACCCTGCCCTGGCTGGCTGTATCTCCGTAACTATTACATCCTCTCTCTACAGGAGTCTACCCTGCCCTGGCTGGCTGTATCTCCGTAACTATTACATCCTCTCTCTACAGGAGTCTACCCTGCCCTGGCTGGCTGTATCTCCGTAACTATTACATCCTCTCTCTACAGGAGTCTACCCTCCCCTGGCTGGCTGTATCTCCTTAACTATTACATCCTCTCTCTACAGGAGTCTACCCTGCCCTGGCTGGCTGTATCTCCTTAACTATTACATCCTCTCTCTACAGGAGTCTACCCTGCCCTGGCTGGCTGTATCTCCTTAACTATTACATCCTCTCTCTACAGGAGTCTACCCTGCCCTGGCTGGCTGTATCTCCGTAACTATTACATCCTCTCTCTACAGGAGTCTACCCTGCCCTGGCTGGCTGTATCTCCGTAACTATTACATCCTCTCTCTACAGGAGTCTACCCTGCCCTGGCTGGCTGTATCTCCTTAACTATTACATCCTCTCTCTACAGGAGTCTACCCTGCCCTGGCTGGCTGTATCTCCGTAACTATTACATCCTCTCTCTACAGGAGTCTACCCTGCCCTGGCTGGCTGTATCTCCTTAACTATAACTTCCTCTCTCTACAGGAGTCTACCCTGCCCTGGCTGGCTGTATCTCCTTAACTATATCTTCCTCTCTCTACAGGAGTCTACCCTGCCCTGGCTGGCTGTATCTCCGTAACTATTACATCCTCTCTCTACAGGAGTCTACCCTGCCCTGGCTGGCTGTATCTCCGTAACTATTACATCCTCTACCTTGGCCTGAGAAACACTCACTCCTTTCTTCTCTCTCCCATGCTGCTTAACTGGTCATTTATATCTCCATCTGTGTCTCATCTCTCATCTAACTCAATGGGTTTACCTTACCCTACCCCACCTCTCTGATTTTAACACTGGCTAGTTCCATCTCCAACCGATGGAGGAGGACATGCGTCATTAACTTCCTGAAGAATAGCATTGATTTATATGGATATAAAAATAATAATGAAAACTTGGATGTTGATGAAAGGAGTTCCTGGATGTGAATGTGGGACACAATGTGTCTTTGTTGAGTCAAAATTCAAACAGTATGTCATCCAAAATAAAAAGAAAACATGCATTGGGAGGAATGTTTTGCAAACCTTAATTTTCAAGTTTCATGTTGATACACATTCATAAGCTATACGCTACCTTCATCTCTGTTCAGGCAGGTTCAGGTCGATCCTAGGATTCCTCCCCTAAAAATGTTTCCTGCCATTGGAAATGTAATTCAAACAGACGTGGTTGTCCACACCCCCAATCAGCTCCCCACTCACCAAGCTTTTCTATTCAATTATTGAACATTTTCATTCGATTTAAATTAAAACAAGCATAGACCAAATACTGATTCTTACCTAGTCCTTCTGTTTAATACTATGATTGCTAACTTAGGCAATAATCATTGCCATTTTTGAGACTATTACTGTACAATCCACAGCATTAAGAGTGGGGCTCTACATGTACCAAACAGTTTCCAAACGTGTTATCTACAATATTTGGATGGAATGTGCTGTTGGCCCACTGTATCTACTGAGAAAGAGATAGTGATGGAAAGCTCATCTAACAGAGCAATTACCTTTCCAGGCTTGGCCTGGGTCCCACATAAACTGTTTGTTTTGCACACACTGGGCTTGGTTATCTGGTTGAAGACTATACTAGGAGGAGTGGGTATCTGGTGGAAGACTATACAGGAAAGAGTGGAAATATGGAGAAGTTCTGCCTCCAGATATAGTGCTTACTGTAGCAGCTGCCACAGCCCTGGGGTGACAAATGGTCCTGATTCCTCCCTGATGCACCAAAAACGGATGTGTTTTAGAGAGAAATGACCTAGTGTTATAAAATGGGTTGTTTGGATCCTGGATTATGATTGGTTGATAACAGGGAGTTATTCGCCACAATCACTGGGTAGGGGAGAGTGGGGTAAATTGAGCAACCCTTGTTTCTAGGAAACCATTCACAAAATTAATAATTTGACCAAATATTTAGGAAGAGGTCATCATTTCATGGAGTCTGTGAAGGAAGAAACCACAAGGAAAAAGTGGTAAGCAAGTTAGGTCCAAAAAACTGATTTTTACCGAGTCAAATTAATTGTGTTAGAGGTTTCATGATGCTTGTATCTAAACCAGAGTAAATACTTTTAAGATTGTTCTATACATCAGTTGGGGTCTCCATAAGCTTAAATATGAGGTCCTAAACCTAGCATGAAAGTGGACCCTTGTAGCTCTGTGAACTAATATAGTCAAAATGTTTGCCTTGGGATAAGTTGAGCCAATGTCCATGGGGTAAGTTGAGCCAATAGCCATGGGGTAAGTTGAGCCAATGTCCATGGGGTAAGTTGAGCCAATAGCCATGGGGTAAGTTGAGCCAATAGCCATGGGGTAAGTTGAGCCAATAGCCATGGGGTAAGTTGAGCCAATAGCCATGGGGTAAGTTGAGCCAATAGCCATGGGGTAAGTTGAGCCAATAGCCATGGGGTAAGTTGAGCCAATAGCCATGGGGTAAGTTGAGCCAATAGCCATGGGGTAAGTTGAGCCAATAGCCATGGGGTAAGTTGAGCCAATAGCCATGGGGTAAGTGTTATGGTGCCGAAGGGGAAGGCTGCCGTCTTATCGGCTCTTAATCAATCATGCTATTTTGTTTGTTTTTTCTTTTTTAACTTGTTTTGTACATAATGTTGCAGCTACCGTCTCTTGTGAACGAAAAGAGCTTCTGGACATCAGAACTGCGATTACTCATCCTCAGATTAGACAAAGAGTTTTTCTTCAATGAGTCAGACGGGAGGGATATACTACAGACACCTGACCAGACCCAGATCCCTGTCATTCGCTGTAGAAGGAAACTGAGATTTCGTGGAAAAAGATAAAATCAAATCAAATGGTATTGGTCACATACACATGGTTAGCAGATGTTAATGCAAGTGTAGCGAAATGCTTGTGCTTCTTGTTCCGACAGTGCAGTAATATCTAACAGGTAATCTAACAATTCCCCAACAACTACCTAATACACACAAATCTAAAGGTGTCACACCCTGATCTGTTTCAGCTGTCTTTGTGATCATCTCCACCCCCCTCCATGTGTCGCCCATCTTCCCCATTATCCCCTGTGTATTTAGACCTGTGTTCTCTGTTTGTCTGTTGCCAGTTCGTTTTGTTCGTGAAACCTACAAGCGTTTGTTTCCAGGCTCCTTCCTGTTTTCCTACTCCTGTTTTCTAGTCCTTCCCAGTTTTGACCATTCTACCTGCCCTGACCCTGAGACTGCCTGCCGTTCTGTACCTTACCCCACCGTTCTGGATAATTGACCACTGCCTGCCCTGACCCTGAGACTGCCTGCCGTTCTGTACCTTACCCCACCGTTCTGGATTATTGACCCCTGCCTGCCCTGACCCTGAGACTGCCAGCCGTTCTGTACCTTACCCCACCGTTCTGGATTATTGACCCCTGCCTGCCCTGACCCTGAGACTGCCTGCCATTCTGGACCCTTAATACATTCTCTGGATTATTGACCCCTGCCTGCCTTGACCTGTAATTTGCCTGCCCCTGTTGTTAGGAATAAACTTTTGTTTCTTCAACTCTGTCTGCATTTGGGTCATACCTCAAATGTGATAAAAGGGGTGAATGAGAATATGTACATATAAGTATATGGATGAGTGATGGCCTAGCAGCATAAGCAAGGTACAATAGATGATATAAAATACAGTATATACTTGTGATATGAGTAATGTAAGATGTGTAAACATTAAAATGGCATTATTTAAAGTGCTATTGTTTAAAGTGACTAGTGATCCATTTATTAAAGTGGCCAGTGATTGGGTCTCAATGTAGGCAGCAGCCTCTCTGAGTTAGTGATTGCTGTTTAGCAGTCTGATGGCCTTGAGATAGAAGCTGTTTTTCAGTCTCGGTCCTAGCTTTGATGCACCTGTACTGACTTTGCCTTCTGGATGGTAGCAGTGTGACCAGGTAGTGGCTCGGGTGGTTGTTGTCCTTGATGATCTTTTTGGCCTTCCTGTGGGTGCTGTAGGTGTCATGGAGGGCAGGTGATTTGCCCCAGGTGATGTTTGTGCAGACCGCACCACCCTCTGGAGAGCCTTGTGGTTAAGGGCGGCGCAGTAGCCATACAAGGCTGTGATACAGCCCAACAGGATGCTCTCGATTGTGCATCTGTAAAAGTTTGTCAGGGTTTTGTTGCCAAATTTCTTCAGCCTCCTGAGGTTGAAGAGGCGCTGTTGTGCCTTCTTCACCACAATGTCTGTGTGGGTGGACCATTTCAGTTTGTCTGTGATGTGTACGCCGAGGACCTTAAAACCTTCCACCTTCCTCACTGCTGTCCCTTCGATGTGGATAGGGGGGTGCTCCCTCTGCTGTTTCCTGAAGTCCATGATCATCTCCTTTGTTTATTGACGTTGAGTGGGAGGTTATTTTCCTGGCACCACACTCCCAAAGCCCTCACCTCCTCCCTGTAGGCTGTCTCATCATCGTTGGTAATCAAGCCTACTACTGTTGTGTCGTCTGCATACTTGATGATTGAGTTGGAGGCGTGCTTGGCCACGCAGTCATGGGTGAACAGGGAGTACAGGAGGGGGCTGAGCACGTACCCTTGTGGGGTCCCAGTGTTGAGGGTCAGCGAAGTGGAGGTGCTGTTTCCTACCTTCACCACCTGGGGGAGGCCCGTCAAAGTACAGGACCCAATTGCACAGGGCGGGGTTCAGACCCAGGGCCTCCAGCTTGATGATGAGCTTGGAGGGTACTATGGTGTTGAATGTTGAGCTATAGTCAATGAACAGCATTCTTACATAGGTATTCCTTTTGTCCAGATGGGATAGGGCAGTGTGCAGTGTGATGGCGATTGCGTTGCCTGTGTACCTGTTGGGACGGTATGCAAACTGAAGTGGGTCAAGGGTGGCCGGTAAGGTGGAGGTGATATGATCCTTGACTAGTCTCTCAAAGCACTTCATGATGACAGAAGTGAGTGCTACGGGGGGGTAGTCATTTAGTTAAGTTATCTTTACCTTCTTGGGTACAGGAAAAATGGTAGCCATCTTGAAGCATGTGGGGACAACAGACTGGGATGGGGAGCGATTGAATATGTCCGTAAACACACCAGCCAGCTGGTCTGCACATGCTCTAAAGACGTGGCTAGGGATGCCGTCTGGGCCAGCAGCCTTGCGAGGGTTAACACGTTTAAATGTTTTACAGAGAAGGAGAGGGAGGGGGGTGCAGTCCTTGTTAGAGGGCAGCTATGGTGGCACTATATTGTCCTCAAAGCGTGCAAAGAAGGTGTTTAGTTTGTCTGGAAGCGTGACGTTGGTGTACGTGACGTGGCTGGTTGTCTTTTTGTAGTCCGTGATTTCCTGTAGACCCTGCAACATATGTCTCCTGTCTGAGGCATTGAATTGCAACTCCACCTTATCCCTGTACTGGCATTTTGCTTGTTTGATTGCCTTGCGGAGGGAATAACAACACTGGTTATATTCAGCCATCTCCCAGACCTTTTTCCATGGTTAAATGCGGTGGTTCGCGCTTTCAGTTTTGCGCGAATGCCGCCATCCATTCACGGTTTCTGATTAGTGTAGGTTTTAATAGTCACAGTGGGTCAACATCTCCAATGCACTTCTTTATAAACTCACTCAACGAGCCAGCGTATAGGGCGATGTTGTTCTCTGAGGCTGACCGGAACATATTCCAGTCCGCGTGATCAAAACAATCTTGAAGCGTGGCTTCTGATTGGTCAGACCAGCGTTGAATGGTTCCGCTACTGTTAATGAAATGTTAGAGAAAGACCCCACTGAACGATTCAGAACATGAATAATCATATTGAATAATGTACTTTCTAACATACGGAAGTTCAATTTCATCACTCTGGGCAGGGTGGGTGGGCACCCTACATACTAGAGCGAAAGAACGTGACAAGACTGACAGCTTTTCTGAGCCAGGCACATACATTTATCAGGACCATTAATGGCAATAGAAACAAAGGTAAAACAAATAAAAATGCACATAGTTTGCTGTCATTACAACTCCTTGGCAACCTTTTTTGCTTAGAACTTTGGATAGCAGCCATGCCAATAGAATGGACGACCAGCTCGTTTGGCTAGCAACTTCAGAATCTCAGAATTAACAACAGGCATTTGCCCGGATTATATCGTGAGGGGGAAGGATTAAATAAAATGAATTTACTCATTTAAACAGCCCTTAGTCGGGAATTATCATACGATAATCCCCGGGTTCTAATGCCTTACTGCTAGCCTAGCCCTGTTTCACTGTAGAGTTTTTATGACTCAAAATATTTCACTCTCACCATTGTGACAGCATAGCTAGCACATTGCGCTTTGTTATTTTGCACTTAATGTAATGTTATTTATACCGTCTCCCATGCTGCACTCTGCTTTTCATATGAAGGCCAGATTGAATGCATTCATTGTCCTCTGGCAGTACTCTTTTTTTCTCCTGTGACAAATCACAAAATATAGTTAAGCTTGAGGAATTTAAATACCTGTTCTGAGCATTTTGATTATGTTGCATTAATCGGGGGAAGTCTCGTTCTTTCCCATCAGTGAGGGGAGCAACAGTATCCCCTTCTCCTGCCAGCGTTGTTTACTGAGATATTAAGGTGCATGCTATGTGCCCGCCCGTACCTGGCTGCTGATGACAGTCTCCTTCCCATACCACCTGGAGCCAGACCATATTTCACAAGTCAGACAGAACCACAATCAATCAGAAACCATCCCCCACTGAGCCTCAGCGCCCTGGAAATATTCCCTAAAAGCTGCAGCCAATTCCTCTTTACTGAACCCCCTATCCCGCTTTGGGCACACATGTTTTCCGCTATTGAGAATCCCTCTCCCAATATTCCAGGCTAAACGTAACCCTTGGTAAGGTAACCAAGCCTCTGCTCTGCCTGACAGGAATGCTAAAAGAGATGTGCTTTTCCACGACTAAGATTCCTCCCTCCTGCCACCGCTTTCCCTCGGTACACATATGACTGATCCTTAAATCTTTAAACTGAGACCATCTGTCAAAAGCTGTAAGACTCAATATTCCTGTGCCAGCCAGAATAGCACCATGACGCTCAAAGGCTGGAAAATCCCCTCGAAGGAGCCCCTCGAGTAACAGAAAAGGTCTTACATTCTCTATCACCTCTGTGACTAGGAGCCCCTACAAGCTAATACCACAACTTTACGGTGTCTCTAAAATCTAAACGCTGTCATTAAAAGTCTAACTTGTGGTCGTCTCAGTGACTTTAGCAAATGTATATATTTCATTTCGCTTGTATTTTTCAGCCAAGTTCATTTGGCGGTGATATTTAAAACCAATCACCTTGATTAACATATGGCCCTGGCCTCCACATAATATTACTTAAATTAGATATGCTTTAGGTTGCCTGCCTCCCAGGTGTGTCCATAGAAAGGCAGAGATATTCTCTATTCCTTTTCCAAATACCGGAAATTGTTGTATGCCTAGTGTCGCAGACCAAGTGGTGTTTGCTAATTAGCCGAGCCATTACTGAATGAAAATAATCATTCCTCAAATATGTTGGTCAAATTAGAGAACATGCTTATGGTCATCTTAAAATCTCTTGCTCAGAGAAACCACACAGAGGGATACAGTAAAATGGCTGAGCTGAAATGTCCTGGGGCCTGGAGCCTAAAGCATCTCTGGTGGCAGCCTCGTAAAGCTGGGCATGATTCATCCCTGCCTCAATGCTTCCTTTTTATACAGTACAGTGACACCATGCCAGACAGTGATGCTTATGAAAGCCATGCCGTAGCTAATATGATCATATTGCAGTGTTTTAGTTTCACTGCACAATCTTACATTTTAAAACATGATAAGCAAGTGTTAAGAGCGTTGTACTTAAATGTCCTATATTTCTGTGGAAATTAATTCAAGGTCAACTAACGTTTTACTTCACTCCTTTTGTAGTAGGCTTTACTAGTAGGTACAAAGCAATTGACCTCAAACTTTTATAATTGTGTTGTATACAGTAGCTACCATCTATACAGACAGCTCCAACAACCAGCGTGACATAGGCTATTAACCAATTTAGCCAAGATACACAAGCCATAGCCTCCGATGGAGGCATACTTCATATAATCTGACAAAATGACACGCTGCTCAGCTCAGCTCAGCCATAGACTGATGTAGCCTTCACAGTTAAAACCAACAGGTGGCACTAAAATAACAATATACGGACACCAGTGGCGGTCGGTGACGTTTAAGATGAGGGAGGGTGATCATTCTTTTTATGAGCATTGCCTTATTTATATTACAACATATTGGATGACTGCCATTCATATTCCATTCACCCAGCTCAATGTATCATCGATAGGTTTAGGGTAATACATACTCAAATTTTCCATATTCCCATCATGAGTTTGCTACAACCTAACTTACGAATAAAAGTTTACAATGTAGGTGCACAGGTCGAGAGAAACATTTGAGTAATCAAGGTTACAGACAGTAACACATTCAATACCGCCTTGCACACACTTGGATGCATCTAGCTGATCTAGGGTGTAATCATTAGTCCAACAGTTGCAAACGATAGTTTCTATTGGGCAAATTCATGTTTATCCCCGTTTCGTTCAGAGTCGGTGGAATGAATACACCCCTGATCACACACAAACACAGTTCACTTTCATAGCAGCCACATACAAACGGCATGATCATTTTGCTCGTTATATAATTCCTTCTCGCTGTCACGACTTCCACCGAAGGTGGCTCCTCTCCCTGTTCGGGCGGCGCTTGGCAGTCGTCGTCACCGGTCTACTAGCTGCCACCGATTCCTTTTCCCTTTTCTGTTGGTTTTGTCTTGATTGTTTTCACCTGTACCTTATTTGTAGTTAATTCGGGGCTATTTAAGCCTTCAGGGCCTGCCTGCTTTTGTGCGGGCTTATTTCTTTTCTGTCAGTGGACGTTTGTGTTTTGTTCCTATACAGATAGTTTTGCTGTCCCGTTTTTGTGGTCATTGTGCCTGTTGTTTTGGCTTGACCCAGCTTGGAATAAATACGTCTCATTTGGAAACTTTGCTCTCTGCGCCTGACTCCACACCCACCACTCCTAGTGACCGTGACACTCGCATCTACGCGCTCTCCTCTCACCTTTTCCCTTTGCATGTGGACTTCAGTGCACAACACATCGAAAAACCTTTCCAAGCCATACCTTCATATCATAATTGCTAACCGCTACACACAGCCTACATCATAGTCAACATAGCTACTAAACTCAGAAAAAAAAGAAACGTCCCTTTTTCAGGACCCTGACTTTCAAAAATACTTCGTAAAATCCAAATAACTTCACAGATCTTCATTGTAAAGGGTTTAAACACTGTTTCCCATGCTTGTTCAATGAACCATAAATAATTAATGAACATACACCTGTGGAACGGTCGCTAAGACACTAACAGCTTATAGACGGTAGGCAATTAAGGTCACAGTTATGAAAACTTAAGACACTAAAGAGGTAATTTGATTGACTCTGAAATACACCAGATGAAAGATGCCCAGGGACTCTGCTCATCTGCGTGAACGTGCCTTTGGTATGCTGCAAGTAGGCATGAGGACTATAGATGTCCGTACTGTGAGACGCCTAAGACAGAGCTACAGGGAGACAGGATGGACAGCTGATCGTCCTCGCAGTGGCAGACCATGTGTAACAACACCTGCACAGGATCGGTACATTCGAACATCACACCTGCGAGACAGGTACAGGATGGCAACAACAACTGCCCGAGTTACACCAGGAATGCACAATCTCTCCATCAGTGCTCAGACTGTCCCCAATAGGCTGAGAGAGGCTGGACTGAGGGCTTGTAGGCCTGTTGTAAGGCAGGTCCTCACCAGACATCACCGGCAACAACTTTGCCTATGGGCACAAACCCACCGTTGCTGGACCAGACAGGACTGGCAAAAAGTGCTCTTCACTGACGAGTCGGATTCGCGTTTATCATCGAAAGAATGAGCGTTACACTGAGGCCTGTACTCTGGAGCGGGATCGATTTGGAGGTGGAGGGTCCTTCATGGTCTGGGGCGGTGTGTCACAGCATCATCGGACTGAGCTTGTTGTCATTGCAGGCAATCTCAACGCTGTGCGTTACAGGGAAGACTTCCTCCTCCCTCATGTGGTACCTTTCCTGCAGGCTCATCCTGACATGAACCTCCAGCATGACAATGCCACCAGCCATACTGCTCGTTCTGTGCGTGATTTCCTGTAAGACAGGAATGTCAGTGTTCTGCCATGGCCAGCGAAGAGCCCGGATCTCAATCCTATTGAGCACGTCTGGGACCTGTTGGATCAGAGGGTGAGCGCTAGGGCCATTCCCCCCAGAAATGTCAGCGAACTTGCAGGTGTCTTGGTGGAAGAGTGGGGCAACATCTCACAGCAAGAACTGGTGCAGTCCATGAGGAGGAGATGCACTGCAGTACTTAATGCAGCTGGTGGCCACACCAGATACTGACAGTCACTTTTGATTTTGACCCCCCTTTGTTCAGGGACACATGTCTGTGGAACTTGTTCAGTTTTTTTCTCAGTTGTTCAATCTTGTTATGTTCATACAAATATTTACACATATTAAGTTTGCTGAAAATAAACACAGTTGACAGTGAGAGGACATTGTTTTGTTGTTGCTGAGTTTAGAACTAACGCGTTAGTAAACACACTACAAGCATGTAGTACAGTGTACAGTCAGCAAGCAGTTTAGCAGTTACACCGGCAGGCCCCAGTGGCAATACGTTTATAAAACCAAAAGCTTACCTTGACTTGAAAGAGTTACAGTGTTGGATAGCCATAGCCAGCTAGCTAACATAGCATCCCTCTCTGTTTGAGCCAGGTGTTTGACTGGCTAAACTAGCTGGCTGTATTCGCTAGCTAAGTGAAATTGAAAAAATACAACAAAATATCTCTCACTCTCTCTCTCTCTGTCTTGCTTCTTCTTAATTTTTAAAGAAATTAATTTGTTAAAAACTGTTCAACTATTTTCTTTCTCTCTCTTTGAGTCAACTACTTACCACATGTTATGCACTATCTAGCTGTAACTTGTGCTTTCAGTACTAGATTCTTTCTCTGATCCTTTAATTGGGTGGATAACATGTCAATTCATGGTGCAAGTGCTCTGACGTCATCGGGAAGTTGTTGTAATTACTGTGTATGTCTATGGAAGGGGTGAGAACCATGAGCTTCCTAGGTTTGTATTGAAGTCAATGTACACAGAGGAGGACGGAAACTAGCTGTCCTCCGGCTACACTATAGTGCTACCCTGCAGAGTGCTGTTGAGGTTACTGTAGACCTTAATTGCAGAACGGTGTGTTTTAATCAATTATTTGGTTACATTAATATATTTGAAGTATAGTTTTCCTTTACTTTTTACATTTCAATCATTATAAAAATGAATGTTTAAATTACTGAGGAAGATGGTCCTCCCCTTCCTCCTCTGAGGAGCCTCCACTGATGGACACTTTTAATCCGAATAGTTTGCAACATAAACTCCATAGCCTTTCACAATGGATTTACAATTCTTCCAATGCACAAACACATACAGACACACACACACACACACATAATAATATTATTATGTGAAATATTATTACAGACACATGTAGTATATGATAAATATGGTTCTACCGACATTTCCATATTAAATATAGAATTGACTGAAAGATGCATCAAAGGGATATTGTCTGTTCTCATGTTCATTCAACAGTAGCCTAACCAGAAAATAGCAAAGGAAAATGCATTAATGCTTACCTTCCCACATAAAAAATACTACAGTTTACTATAGAATACTATAGCACTTACTACTTGAAACGGTGCCTGAGGAAGGCATGCAGTATCATGAAGGACCCCACACACCCCAGCCATGCGCTGTTCTCTCCCTTACCGTTGGGCATGAGGTCTGATAACAACAGGCTCAGAGACAGTTTATATCTACAAGCCATCAGACTGCTGAACACTTAAACTGGACTGACCACCTGCTCTGTTTCTCTGCACCTTAGCGCACATGCATTCACTCATAAACACACCCACATAGACATGCACACACACACACACACATCGCTTCTAGTTCTTAGGAAACTTTGCCGTATTTAGTTTTTTTATGTATTATTTCATACATTGTTAGCCCAGAAAATGTTATGTGTTATTACATACAGCCGGGAAGAACTATTGGATACCAGAGCGGCGGTACCTCACCAGCACTACCAGCATTACGACCAGGAATACGACTTTCCCGAAGCAGATCCTTTGTTCGCAATACCCAGGGCAATTGAATTGATTCCAGAGGCCGACCCAAAACAACGCCAGTGAAAAAGGGGCACTCGGAGCGGTCTTCTGGTACGACTTAGGAGGCGTGCACACCACCCACTGCTTCCAAGTATATTACTCGCTAATGTTCAGTCCCTGGATAACAAAGTTGACAAGATCAGGGCAATGGTTTCTTTCCAGAGAGACATCAGGGATTGAAACATACTCTGTTTCACGGAAAGCTCTCTCAGGGTATATTGTAGGAGTTGGTCCAGCCATCTGGATTCTCATTTCATCGCACCAACAGGAATAAACATCTCTCCGGGAAAAAGAAGGGTGGGGGTGTATGTTTCATGATTAATGACTCATGGTGTAATAGTGATAAGATACAGGAACTCTCACCTCCTCCCTGTATGCTTTTTCGTAATTGTTGTTAATCAGGCCTACTACTGTTGTGTTGTCTGCAAACTTGATGATTGAGTTGGAGGCGTGCATGGCCACGCAGTCATGGGTGAACAGGGAGTACAGGGAGTACATGAGTGGGGCTGAGCACGCACCCTTGTGGGGCCCCAGTGTTGAGGATCAGCGAAGTGGAGGTGTTGTTTCCTACCTTCACCACCTGTGGGCGGCCTGTCAGGAAGTCCAGGACCGAGTTGCACAGGGTGGGGTTCAGACCCAGGGCCCCAAGCTTAATGATGAGCTTGGAGGGTACTATGGTGTTGAAGGCTGAGCTATTGTCATTCTTATATAGGTATTCTTCTTGTCCAGATGGGATAGGGAAGTGTGCAGTGCGATAGCAAACGTCTGTGGATCAATTGGGAAGGTAAGCAAATTGAAGTGGGTCGAGGGTGTCAGGTAAGATGGAGGTGATATGATCCTTGATTAGTCTCTTAAAGCACTTCATGATGACAGAAGTGAGTGCTACGGGTCGATTGTCATTTAGTTCAGTTAGCTTTGCTTTCTTGGGAACAGGACCAATGGTGGACATCTTGAAGCATATGGGGACAGCAGAGATTGAATATGTCCGTAAACACTCCAGCCAGCTGGTCTGCGCATGCTCTGAGGACGCGGCTAGGTATGCCATCTGGGCCGGCAGCCATGCGAGGGTTAACACGCTTAAATGTCTTGCTCAAGTCGGTCACTGAGAACGAGAGCCCATAGTCCTTGGGAGTCGGCAGCGTCGGTGGCACTGTGTTATCCTCAAAGCGGGCGAAGGAGGTGTTTAGCTTGTCCAGGAGCAAGACGTCGGTGTCCAGGACGTGGCTGGTTTTCCCCTTGTAATCCGTGATTGTCTGTAGACCCTGCCACAAACATCTGAGCCTTTGAATTGCGACTCCACTTTGTCTTTGTACTGACGTTTTGCCTGTTTGATTGCCTTACGGAGGGAATAACTACACTGTTTATATTCTGCCATATTCCCAGTCACCTTGCCATAGTTAAATGCGGTGGTTCGCGCTGTCAGTTTTGCATGAATGCTGCCATCTATCCACAGTTTCTGGTTTGGGTAGGCTTAGTCACTGTGGGAAAAACATCCCCTATACACTTCCTGATGAACTCAGTCACCATGTCCATGTATACATCAATGTTATTCTCAGAGACTACCCGGAACATATCCCTGTCAACAATCTTGAAGCATGGATTCTGATTGGACATACCAGCGTTGAATTGACCTTAGCACGGTTACTTCCTGTTTGAGTTTCTGCCTATAGGAAGGGAGGAGAAAAATGGAGTCGTGATCTGATTTGCCGAAGGGACGGCATGGGAGGGCCTTGTAGGCATCTCGAAAGGCAGTGGTCTAGTGTTTTTCCAGAGCGAGTACTACAGTCAATGATCTGTTGATAGAACTTCGGTAGTGTTCTCCTCAAATTTGCTTTGTTAAAATCCCCAGCTACAATAAATTCAGCCTCAGGATATGTGGTTTCCAGTTTGCATCGGCTTGAGGGGTAATATACACGGCTGTGACTATAACCGAAGAAAATTATCTTGGGAGGTTATACGGCCGGCATTTAATTGTGAGGTATTCTAGGTCGGGTGAACAAAAGTACTTGAGTTTCTATATGTTATCACAATCACACCATGAGTAGTTAATCATAAAACATACACCACCGCCTTTCTTCTTCTGCGTGATGAACTGAGAACAAAGCTGGGTGTATGGACGGGGACAGTATATCCTGAGAGAGCCATGATTCGTTGAAACAGAGTATATTACAGTCCCTGATGTCTCTCTGGAATGAGATCCTCACCCTGAGCTTGTCTACTTTATTGTCCAGAGACTGAACATTAGCGAGTAATATACTTGGAAGTGGTGAATGGTGTGCACGCCTCCTGAGTCGGACTAGAAGTACACCCCAAATACCTCTTCTCCGCTGTTGGCGTCTTGGAGCTGCCTCTGGGATAAGTTCAATTGCCCTGGGGGTATGAACAAAGGATCCAATTCGGGAAAGTCATATTCCTGGTCGTAATGCTGGTGAGTTACCGCCACTCTGATATCCAAAGGTTTTTTCCGGCTGTATTTAATAACACAAAAAACATTCTGGGCTAATAATGTACGAAATAACAGTTGCTTAGGAGCTAGAAGCAGAGCTACCATGCCTGTCGGCGCCATTTTATGACTGTGCCATCCTATGAGTGGAGTCAGGAATGGCTGCACGTGTCAACGATTTTAATGGAAAGGAAGGAATGCAAACATACCCTGGTGCCTTTCCTGAGGTTGTAATGTAGTTTTAGCAAATTCTGATAATTTGTGCATAAATACCTCCAGAATCATTGTGGGGAAAAAATTGATAACAAATTATTGTTTGCATAAAAGCTTTTTTTGTTAGATTATCCCTGCCTACCCTGCCTACCCTGACTGCACGTCACTGGTATTTAATCTACATTTAGATGTAGTTTTAAGAGATTGACCGCTTACTGCTTACATATGTGTATTTAATATCCGTTAGTTATTGGGATGGGTGGTGATCTGAGAGGGCAGTAAGGTTGTCTGACATGTTTTGAGATGCTGGAAATTCAGGCACAGCTTGTCCTTTCAACTGTCTAACATAGTCATTTGTTTTTTAATCATTTTTTTTTGCTAATGACAAGCCATACTGAATCAAGCCACAGAATACAAACTTGCTTTTGTGAGTTATCTAATAAACAAATGACCCCTTTAAAAATAAATATCCTCATCTCAGAGCAGCACACTCCAACATTGTCACATTTTAAGTCTCTATTTCTATGCTACATTGTTGAATGACAGAAATCAACTGACCAGATGTTTTATGAGGACACTTGAAGTACAGCACAGCACTCATCCAGAGTGTCGGTCTGAGAGGACTGCAACTCCACTCCATGGCTCAGATTTAACAAATTGTCTTTTAACCTACCACATACTGCAAAGGCGGTTTAGCAGTTTAGGGGCAAGAAGATAACATTGACGATCATACACCACTATCATCATTTATAATTTTTTTCAATAGCACTGAATTTTGTTTGTATGTTTTATTTATACTTCTCTGAGTGTGCGTGCCAAGAGTCGTGGTACATTTCAGTTCGTTCATAACACCCAATTCTTTATGAAGCATACAGTTTTTCCCTTTAAAAACTAAGTAAACCAATGAGAAGGCAACATTATGGTTCTGGGTAGGTATAATATGGGGTTTGTTATAAATGATTAAAAGCATGTCACCTGATTATTCATGTGAAGCTAGCACCAACGCAACTACCAATGCATCAGCATCATATTTACAGTATACCGTGGCTACGTTACTTATGATATTCGATTGCAGATAATGTCCCTTTGTAACATTAGCCCTATCTCTACAAGTGACTATAGATTTATAGCTAGGAATGTCTGGCCATAGGAAAAGCATACAGTAAGTATTTATGTCAAGGCAAACCTACGTATCTCTTCCTTAGCACAGTCAAACCCCAAAAAAGAAGATACTATTTTTCCCTCTTCTTGAAAAGTAATTCTGCTTGCAACTGGTGCGCAATATTTTTGTCAGTCCATTACTCTACCACTGTATTCATTGCTTTCATCAAACGAAAGGATACAAAAGGAGGATGCATTCATCAAGGCTATTGTGGAATTAGATTATTGCATCTCTTTCAGTTTGATAGAGTCTGAACCCCTCTCTAAAAGATGATGGGCCTTTTAAAAAGTGTCCTCTTACTCAGAGCAAAATCTTTAAAAACTGTTGTTGTTTGCAGTCAGCTGATGAATGATTCAGTCTGAAAGACAGGAAGGCTTTGCGTGCCCTGTGGCACAAACAAAGCATGCTGTAATGTAAACTTGTACTATCGGATTTCCCAGACTGTACCCGTGGGGCTGTTTTTACCCTCGGCTCGCTTTCCTTGGCTGTGCAGTGGTACATCAAGAGCACAGGCTAATAATACACTGAGCCGTTTCTGTGTGGCAACCCACATGAAAGTGTTTTACAGTTTACTATAGAACACTACAGTACTTACTGTATTATACTGTATAATACTATTCTACACACTGTAGTATCCCTCAATCATGTGTAGTACTTACTATACAATGTTGTAGTATTCTGTATTATCCCCAAACAGAAACATTGCCCTTTCCCCTCCTCCATATCGCAATTTGCGCCACCCATAAGTGAAAAACCTACATGACTATAGACTATATTGTGTTCCTTACAGTATATAGAAGAGCAGAAGCATTAACTATCCAGTCAGACCTCAGTCCTACCAACTTAAAGGTCATGGAGAATTTGTTCTTTTAGTATTTCTCCAGTAGGTTTCCTGAGGGAGATAGCATCCACTTCCATGTCAAAGATAATAAAACAAAAACACTATAGTTAATACTACAGTAATGTCTCCATAAACACTACAGTAAATACTACAGTATACTACAATCCTCAAAAACACTACATTAATTAATCTAGTATACCCTTAATACTACAGTTATTTTACTACCGTATTTATACTACAGTTAACTGTAAATACTACAATAGACTACAGTAAATATTACAGTATAGTCCGCAAAAACACTACAGTGAACGTTAAATTAAAGTCAGCAAAAGCACTGCAGAGAATACTGTAGTATTTGTGCCATAGTATACTATGACCCACTGCACACATGTAGCTCCAACATGGAGATCATTCAGGGCAGAACGCTGCAGCTGTACTTTGAATTAGATCATGGGTTACTTGTCTTTCCTCTACGTTTCCCACTTCCTACAGGGGAGGGCAGTTAGACGTGACAGCTCAGGCCACACTGGTTTCTAAACGTAATGTAATTTGGTCAAGTAATGAGCGTACCACAGGAAGTTGGTGGCACCTTAATTGGGGAGGACGGGCTCATGGTAATGTCTGGAGCGGAAGTAGTGGAATGGTATTAAATACATTAAACACATGGTTTCCATGTGTTTGATGCCATTCCATTTGCGCCGCTCCAGACATTATTATGAGCCGTCCTCCCCTCAGCAGCCTCCACTGGAGAGAACCCACATAAAAAACTATTACAGTTTACTATAGAATACTACAGTGCTTACTATAGAATTCTGTAGTAAACTGTAGTATACTGTAGAATATTATACTACACACTGTAGTATCCCTCAATCATGTGTAATACTTAGTATAGAATTTTGTGTTATACCGTAGAATATTATAGTACATAATTCAGTATTATCCACAATAAAGAAAACCTGCAAAAACATATTTTTTCCCCCTACAGTAAATACTACAGTATTTTATTTTCATATACCCTGCTACCCCAACCCCGGCCAACAGCTCTGCACCCCCTGTAGCTACTTGCCAAAGCCTCCCCAGCTTCTCCTTCACCCAAATCCAGATAGCAGATGTTCTGAAAGAGCTGCAAAACCCGTACAAATCAGCTGGGCTGGACCCCGACAAATCAGCTGGGCTAGACAATCTGGCACCCTCTCTTTCTAAAATTATCCGCCGCCATTGTTGCAACCCCTATTACCAGTCTGTTCAACCTCTCTTTCGTATCGTCCGAGATCCCTAAAGATTGGAAAGCTGCCGTGGTCATCCCCCTCTTCAAAAGGGGGTGACACTCTAGACCCAAACTGTTATAGACCTATATCCATCCTGTCCTGCCGTTCTAAAGTCTTCGAATGCCAAGTTAACAAACAGATCACTGACCATTTCGAATCCCACCGTACCTTCTCCTCTGTGCAATCCGGTTTCCGAGCTGGTCACGGGTGCACCTCAGCCACGCTCAAGGTACTAAACGATATCATAACCGCCATCGATAAAAGACAGTACTGTGCAGCCGTCTTCATTGACCTGGCCAAGGCTTTCGACTCTGTCAATCACCGTATTCTTATCGTCAGACTCAACAGCCTTGGTTTCTCAAATGACTGCCTCACTTGGTTCACCAACTACTTCTCAGATAGCGTTCAGTGTGTCAAATCAGAGGGCCTGTTGTCCGGACCTCTGGCAGTCTCTATGGGAGTGCCACAGGGTTCAATTCTCGGGCCGACTCTTTTCTCTGTATATATGAATGATGTCGCTCTTGCTGCGGGTGATTCCTTGATACACCTTTACGCAGACAACACCATTCTGTATACATCTGGTCCTTCTTTGGACACTGTGTTAACAAACCTCCAAACGAGCTTCAATGCCATACAACATTCCTTCCGTGGCCTCCAACTGCTCTTAAACGCTAGTAAAACTAAATGCATGCTTTTCAACCGATCACTGCCCGCACCCGCCTGCCCGACTAGCATCACTACTCTGGATGGTTCTGACTTAGAATATGTGGTCAACTACAAATACCTCGGTGTCTGGCTAGACTGTAAACTCTCCTTCCAGACTCATATTAAACATCTCCAATCCAAAATTCAATCTGGAATCGGCTTCCTATTTCGCAAAAAAGCCTCTTTCAGTCACGCTGCCAAACAGGTCCTCGTAAAACTGACTATCCTATCGATCCTCGACTTCGGCGATGTCATTTACAAAATAGCCTCCAACACTCTACTCAGCAAACTGGATGCAGTCTATCACAGTGCCATCCGTTTTGTCACCAAAGACCCATATACCACCCACCACTGCAACCTGTATGCTCTCGTCGGCTGGCCCTTGCTACATATTCGTCGCCAGACCCACTGGCTCCAGGTCATCTATAAGTCTTTGCTAAGTAAAACTCTGCCTTATCTCAGCTCACTGGTCACCACAGCAACACTCACCCGTAGCACGCGCTCCAGCAGGTATATCTCACTGGTCATCCCCAAAGCCAACACATTGCAAAAATCGCTGAAGTTGGAGACATATCTCCCTCACTAACTTTAAGCATCAGCGATCTGAGCAGCTCACCGATCGCTGCAGCTGTACATAGCCCATCTGTAAATTGCCCATCCAATCTACCTACCTCATCACCATATGGTTTTTATTTACTTTTTTGCTCTTTTGCACACCAGTATTCTACTTGCACATCATCATATGCACATCTATCACTCCAGTGTTAATTTGCTAAATTGTAATTACTTCAGTACTATGGCCTATTAATTGCCTTACCTCCTCACGCCATTTGCACACACTGTATATAGACTTTTTCTATTGTGTTATTGACTGTACGTTTGTTTATTCCATGTGTAACTCTGTGTTGTTGTTTGTGTCGCACTGCTTTGCTTTATCTTGGCCAGGTCGCAGTTGTATGAGAACTTGTTCTCAACTGGCCTACCTGGTTAAATAAAGGTGAAATAAAAAATAAATAACAAATCCCACAAAAAATCCCCTCCCCCATATCCCAATTTGTGCCACCCGTAAGTGAGAAACCGACATGCCAAGTATAGACTATATATTGTGTTCCCTACAGGTTATAGAAATGAGCAGAAGCGCTGAACTCGCCATTCAGAACCCAGTCATACCTACAGGTTATGACAAATTAGCTTATTGAGTATTTCTCCAGTAGGTTTTATCAAGAAGAAACCCCCTCCCCCCACTTCTGTCAAAGCTAATAAAACAAAAACACTTTAGTGAATACTACTGTATACTACAGTCCAATAACACTACAGTATTACTATAATATATATCCAACTTTTTTTTTTTACTACAATATTTATACTTTAATAACTGTAAATAACTGTAAATACTACTTCAGTAAAGTACTCAAAAACACTACAGTGAATACTTTATTTCTTCATGTGGGTAGGGTTGAATGGTATTTCTTGAATGGTATTTCTTGAATAGTATTTCTTCATGTGGGTAGGGTTGAATGTTTCAAATTGTTTTTCCAAATTGATTACCGCAGAGCAATCAGAGCGGCGCTCCTGATTCTGCTAACTTTGATTTGCAGTACAGAAGCTGTTTTCTCAATCATAATCTGGGGGAATTTATTTTTTGGGCAATGCAAATATAAATAACAGTTTTAGAAGGCCACGGGTGTTCAAACCCTTCCCCAACACGTATTATTTTGTTTGGAGTTACTGCATCCCTCACGGCCAGCCATCAAAACAAGATCCTACATATCTGCATATTTAGATATTCATATTCTAACAATTTCAATATTCATGTGGTATTACTTTCATAACTGTTCTTGATGCCAGACTGACAACTCACAAAAGCATTATTTTGGCTACAAGTCTGCTATATGAGAACACACAGAATGAAAAGGTTGGAGGACGTCGAGTCAATCCAGAAACTAGCTAAATGATTAATGAATCAACGTGCCCAACGTCTTTGTTTCCTGAGAGGAGACCCTCCAACAGCCAGACAAGGCCCCTGCTTATGAATGAGCAGTGAGAACTGCCCTATTTTCCCTGGAATGCTGGGGATGGATTTATTGACTTGCTCCCTAAACTGTGAATCACTTCATTAAACTAGACCTTTGGGACTCTGAGGGGGTTCACTTATAAGTCTAATAAGAGAGCAGTTCTAATACATATAACTAACAGCATTGACATCTTTAGTCTAGCTTTTCGTACTGTATGTGGTGTGTTCCCCTTTTTTTACAGTATGTTTCAGCTGTTTTCATTAAGAAATAGCTATGTATATCCCTAGACACTCAGAATAGCTGTTATGAAGAGCAGAATAAGTACAACACTGCATGGCCTCTCCATAGGAAATGCAACTTCCTTAAACACCCCATAAAATACACATTCCCCTCCCTTGCTAGCCATGTGTGTGAAACCAACAGACAGGCCTCATGGTAGTCCCTGAGACCATTTATACAATGATTAAGTTAAGCTCTCTGTCTGCTTAATTAAAAAAAGACATGTTAATAAATATGTGTGTGGGGAGAATAGAAGCATTATGCATCAAATATCTTTTGTCAAAAGATTCCTTATATATATTTTTTTACAAGTAATTGAAGCAGCACGTTTTCCCCTGAGTTACCATTGCAAAACAAACAATTATTGTTATCTGAGTCTGCAATGTGTTTGAGCCATACACATACTCTACTTTTGAGCCAGAGCCATACATGTACTGTAGTAAGTATTACGTGTACTGTAGGAAGTGATATCTTAATTTCACAGTGGGATGTTGCCTTCATTTTGCCTTCAATACAGCTTCAATTATATGTTAGAGCAAGTCATTGGAGGGGGAACCGTGTTAGAAACGTACATCACTTGAAAAGTAGATAGTCAAATTATGGCATTTTTATTGCAAGGAGAGCGAGTGAGTGAGCGAGTGAGTGAGTTAGTGAGTGAGTGAGTGAGCCAGTGCATGTAGTGATCTTTCTATTTTAACCACAATCTTATCAGAACTCTGGGTGGGGGAGATATGACGGGCTAAATCTCAGGTGCCAGCATTTCTAGAACAATAGACGATTTGAATGGGAAATGATAACACGCTGTGCTGTTTTCTGGTTTAGCCTAAATATGTGCCAACGGGGATTTCCAGAGGCTAGTGATTCAGCATCTAATGCCTTCAGCTGGCAAACTGTTTTGCCTACTGTATTGTAAATAACAATGTCACCACATGCATGTGTCACTATCTCTTACACGCACATCAACTACACACAGCACACACACAGAGCCACACAGTTTTGGTATGAAATACCAATCTTGTTTGAATTCATAATACTCGAGGCATTGCTGTGTTGAAATGAAATGTATGATACATCTTTCTTATTCCTTCACATTACTCCAACACGTGTGATGTTAGCATACAAAAGCAAAGAGGGAGCTCAGCCTGTATCCACAACTCCGGGTCTCGTTAAAGCCCCTGCGATAACTCTCCTGCCCTCCACTACGACATAAATCTCTGCTTATCTCAGCCCCTGAACAGCAGGCTTTCTCTAAATATCTGCTTTATATTAAGTCACAGCCTTTAAAAAGGAGAACAAAGACTTGTTCAGGGTATAAATAATGCCCAGGGTGAAGCCTTGAGCAGATTTACACTGCTAGACTGGGGGAAGGGATTACCTCTGCCACTCCTCAGCTAGGCTGTAGCCCAGCACTGACCGGCTCTCTCTGTCCAGTTAGACGGATGTCCTAGGGCCACGTAGGGCCAGGCCTGGATCTGGAATGTCTGAGTTCACAGGGTCATCACAGAACCTTCACCCCACATAATCAGGGTCCAGTGATTAACTTCCATTACTCCCCTTTCCCAACAGACACAGCTCAAACTGTAAAGAAAATATTTTGAGCACAGATTATGGCTGTGCTCTTAAGATTGAAGCATAGTAGACCTAGTTACCCTTTTCTTTGTTTGAACCAAATGTTTTTGTTGATTATCACAACTATTTATAGCAGCAGGCGTCTTTAAGGAATGTCTTGGGAATTATGATCAATACCCAGCGTTCAAGCAAAACTAAATATTAAATATTTTGTTTCGTTTTCTACTCAGTTTAAACTTCACATGAAATTCCAACCTAAGCATAAAGATAATAACCAACATTTTAAAAATTGGTTGCGTTTCACAGTCATCAATTTGTAATTACCTGTTTTAAATGTCCAATGCTTTCAGATATTTCTTACAGAATAGTATTGCAATAGCTCATTTAGAAAGAAAACAACCTGTGAATGTTTTTCTTAATTTGGTGGTTTCTTCCTGGGCAGTATTACTTTCATCATTAAGTCCTCAAACATTTGACCGCAGTCTGTACTATTCGGCATATGTAACCCATGTGCATAGGGGCATATGTAACCCTACGCAGTATAGGGAGATTGTCATTAACCTATTCCCTCTCATCTTTATGGATCGTGAGAAGGAACCCAAGAGCAGTCTTAGTGTAAACATTCTATTACAGTTGGAGATCAGATTACCGTACATTCAATAACGATTTTGTTTAATAATTCTGCTAGTACAGACTTGTGAAATTTGAGTCAGATGACCTCAGCAGTTTGCAATATTCTGTAAAGAAATGAATAATGATATCCAACTTGTATAAATTAACTACTCCATTTAAGGACTTTGGTATTGTCCTTAAACAACCTTAGAGGGTAGGGTGTTTTTTTTGTGTGTGTCTATTTCCTGTTAACATTTGTATCACACTATATACTTATAACAAACCTAGACCAATGATTGTTTTATATTTAGATCTTGGCTTGTGTTAATATATGTATGTTTTATTAAAAGACGGCAGACTTGGTCTGAAAACATCTGCTTCTAGTATGCGTTACCAAAACCTGTCCCTCCAGGTTAAACATTTGATCTTTCTATCTGGGCTGTTAGTCAAGCCTCTCCTGGGACTAGGGTTAGGGTGAGATTAAAGTAGGTTATAGTTTCTCCACAGCGCTTAGTTTACTGAGTACATACTCTGAGTTAATAATCTGCTTGGAGAGGAGAGGTCCTCTGTGAATTAATATAGTGGACAGTAACAATATCATCTCAAATCAGCTACACTGAACAAAAATATAAACGCAACATGCAACAATGTCAAAGATTTTACTGAGTTACAGTTCATATAAAGAAAATGTATTAATTAATTTGGCCCTAATCTATGGATTTCACATGACTGGGAATACAGATATGCATCCGTTGGTCACAAATATCTTAAAAATAAGTATGGGAGTGGATCAGAAAACCAGTCAGTATCTGGTATGACCACCATTTGCCTCATGCAGCGCGACACATCCCTTTCGAATAGTTGATCAAGGTGTTGATTGTGTTCTGTAGAATGCTGTCCCAATCCTCTTAAATGGCTCTGCGAAGTTGCCGGATATTGGCAGGAACTGGAACACGCTGTCGAGCACGTGGATCCAGAGCATCCCATACATGCTCAATGTCTGGTGAGTATGCAGGCCACGGAAGAACTGGGACATTTTCAGCTTCCAGGAATTGTGTACAGACCCTTGCAACATGGGGCTGTGCATTATCATGCTGAAACATGAGGTGATGGCGGCAGATGAATGGCACGACAATGGGCCTCACAATGTCGTTACAGTATCTCTGTGCATTGAAATTGCCATCGATAAAATGCAATTGTGTTCATTGTCCATAGCTTATACCTGCTTATACCATAACCCCACCGTCACCATGTGGCACTCTGTTCACAACGTTGACACACGCCATCTGTCATCTGCCTAGTACAGTTGAAGCCGGGATTCGAATACAACAAGTGCAGACCTTACCGTAAAATGCTTACTTACAAGCCCTTAACCAACAACGCAGTTCAAGAAATAGAGTTAAGAAAATATTTACTAAATAAACTAAAGTAAAAAATCTAATCAAAAAGTAACACAAGAAAATTCCATAACAATAATGAGGCTATGTACAGGGGGTACTAAACATGTAGGTATTACAGACTGGTCAGGGAGAAGTTGAAAATGTCAGTGAAGACACTTGCCAGTTGGTCCGTGCAAGCTTTGAGTACACGTCTTGGTAATCCGTCTGGCCCCGCGGCTTTGTGAATGTTGACCTGATTAAAGGTCTTATTCACATCGGCTATGGAGAGCTGATCACACAGTCGTCCGGAACAGCTGGTGCTCTCATGCATGCTTCAGTGTTGCTTGCCTCGAAGTGAGCATAAAAGGTATTCAGCTCGTCTAGTATGCTCGCGGCTGGGTTTCCCTTTGTAATCCGTAATAGATTTTAAGCCCTGCCACATCCGATAAGCGTCAGAGCCGGTGTAATAGGATTCAATCTTAGCCCTGTATTGACGCTTTGCCTGTTTGATGGTTTGTCTGAGTGCATAGCAGGATTTCTTTTAAGCGTCTGGATTAGTGTCCCGCTCCTTGAAAGCGGCAGCTCTAGCCTTAAGCTCGGTGCGGATGTTGCCTGTAATCCATGGCTTCTGTGGGGACGACGTTGTCGATGCACTTATTAATTAACCGATGACCGATGAGGTGGTATACACTACCGGTCAAAAGTTTTAGAACACCTACTTATTCAAAGGTTTTTCTTTATTTTTACTATTTGTAGATTGTAGAATAATAGTGAAGACATCAAAACTAAATTCAGCAAAAAAAGAAACGCCCTCTCACTGTCAACTGCGTTTATTTTCAGCAAACTTAACATGTGTAAATATTTGTATGAACATAAGATTCAAAAACTGAGACATAAACTGAACAATTTCCACAGACATGAGACTAACAGAAATTGAATAATGTGTCCCTGAACAAAGGGGGGGTCAAAATCAAAAGTAACTGTCAGTATCTGGTGTGGCCACCAGCTGCATTAAGTACTGCAGTGCATCTCCTCATGGACTGAACCAGATTTGCCAGTTCTTGCTGTGAGATGTTACCCCACTCTTCCACCAAGGCGCCTGCAAATTCCTGGACATTTCTGGGGGGAATGGCCCTAGCCCTCACCCTACGATCCAACAGGTTCCAGACATGCTCAATGGGATTGAGATCCGGAATCTTCGCTGGCCATGGCAGAACCCTGACATTCCTGTCTTGCAGGAAATCGGACCCTCCACCTTCAGATCGATCCCGCTCCAGAGTACAGGCCTCGGTGTAACGCTCATTCCATCGACGATAAACGCAAATCCGACCATCACCCCTGGTGAGACAAAACCGCGACTTGTCAGTGAAGAGCACTTTTTGCCAGTCCTGTCTGTTCCAGCAATAGTGGGTTTGTGCCCATAGCCGACGTTGTTGCCGGTGATGTCTGGTGTGGACCTGCCTTACAACAGGCCTACAAGCCCTCAGTCCAGCCTCTCTCAGCCTATTGCGGACAGTCTGAGCACTGATGGAGGGATTGTGCGTTCCTGGTGTAACTCGGGCAGTTGTTGTTGCCATCCTGTACCTGTCCCGCAGGTGTGATGTTCGGATGTACCGATCCTGTGCAGGTGTTGTTACACATGGTCTGCCACCGCGAGGACGGTCAGCTGTCTTTCCTGTCTCCTTGTAGCACTGTCTTAGGCGTCTCACAGTACGGACATTGCAATTTATTGCCCTGGCCACATCTGCAGTCCTCATGCCTCCTTGCAACATGCCTAAGGCACGTTCAAGCAGATGAGCAGGGACCCTGGGCATCTTTCTTTGGTGTTTTTCAGAGTCAGTAGAAAGGCCTCTATAGTGTCCTAAGTTTTCATAACTGTGACCTTAAATTGCCTACCGTCTATAAGCTGTTAGTGTCTTAACGACCGTTCCACAGTTGCATGTTCATTAATTGTTTATGGTTCATTGAACAAGCATGGGAAACAGTGTTTAAACCCTTTACAATGAAGATCTGTGAAGTTATTTGGATTTTTACGAAGTATCTTTGAAAGACAGGGTCCTGAAAAAGGGATGTTTCTTTTTTTGCTGAGTTTATGAAATAACACAAATGGAATCATGTAGTATCAAAGAAAGTGTTAAATAAATCAAAATATATTTGAGATTCTTCAAATAGCCACCCTATGCCTTGATGACAGCTTTGCACAGTGTTGGCATTCTCTCAACCAGCTTCACCTGGAATGCTTTTCCAACAGTCTTGAAGGAGTTCCCACATGTGTTGGGCCATTGTCCTGTTGAAAAACAAATGATAGTCCCACTAAGCCCAAACAAGATGGGATGGCGTATCGCTGCAAAATGCTGTGGTAGCCGTGCTGGTTAAGTGTGCCTTGAATTCTAAGTAAATCACAGAGTGTCACCAGCAAAGCACCCCCACACCATCACACCTCCTCCTCCATGCTTTACAGGGGAAATACACATGCGGAGATTATCCGTTCGCCCACACCGCATCTCACAAAGACACGGTGGTTGGAACCAAAAATCTCAAATTTGGATTCATCAGACCAATGGACAAATTTCCACGAGTCTAATGTCCATTGCTCGTGTTTCTTGGCCCAAGCAAGTCTCTTCTTATTATTGGTGTCCTTTAGTAGTGGTTTCTTTGCAAATATTTGACCATGAAGGCCTGATTCACGCAGTCTCCTCTGAACAGTTGATGTTGGAATGTGTCTGTTACTTGAACTCTGTGAAGCATTTATTTGGGCTGCAATTTCTGAGGCTGGTAACTCTAATGAACTTATCCTCTGCAGCAGAGGTAACTTTGGGTCTTCCATTCCTGTGGTGGTCCTCATGAGAGCAGTTTCATCATAGCGATTGATGGTTTTTGCGATTGCACTTGAAGAAACTTTCAAAGTTCTTGAAATATTCCGTATTTACTGACCTTCATGTCTTAAAGTAATAATGGACTGTTTCTCTTTGCTTTTTTTAGCTGTTCTTGCCATAATATGGACTTGGTCTTTTACCAAATAGGGCTTTACCAAATCTTTTGTATACCTTGGCTCAAACGCATTAAGAAGGAAAGAAATTCCACAAGGCTCACCTGTTAATTGAAATGCATTCCGGGTGACTACCTCATGAAGCTGGCTGAGAGAATGCCAAGCGTGTGCAAAGCTGTCATCAAGGCAAAGGGTGGCTATTTGAAGAATCTGAAATATAACGTATATTTTGATTTGTTTAACACTCTTTTGGTTACTACATGATTCCATGTGTGTTATTTCACAGTTTTGATGTCTTCCCTATTATTCTACAATATAGAAAATAGTAAAAATAAAGAAAAACCCTTGATTGAGTAGGCGTTATAAAACTTTTGGCCGGTAGTGTACTCCTCAATGCCACTAAATTAATCTCGGAACATATTCCAGTCTGTGCTAGCAAAGCAGTCATGTAGTGTAGCATCTGTGTCATCTGACCACTTCTGTATTGAGCAAGTCACTGGGGTCTTCTGCTTTAGTTTTTGCTTGTAAGCAGGTGTCAGGAGTATAGAATTATGGTCAGATTTACCAAATTGAGGGCAAGGGAGAGCTTTGTCTGCGTCTTTATGTGTGGAGTAATGTTGCACATGTGACATGCTGGGAGAAATTAGGTTAAATGGATTTAAGTTTGCCTGCATTAAAGTCCCCAGCCACTAGGAGCGCCACTTCTGGATGAGCATTTTCTTGTTTCCTTATGGCATTATACAGCTTGTTGAGTACGGTCTTAGTGGCAGCATCGATTTGTGGTGGTAAATAGACGGCTACAAATAATATAGATGAGAACTCTCTTGGTAGATAGTGTAGTCTACAGCTAATCATGAGGTATTCTACCTCAGGCGAGCAATACCTCGAGACTTCTTTAATACTAGACATCACGCACCAGCAGTTATTGACAAATAGACACACACCCCCGCCCCTCGTCTTACCAGACATAACTGCTCTGTCCTGCCAATGCACGGAGAAGCCAGCCAGCTCTATATTATCTGTGTTATCATTTAGCCACGTCTCGGTGAAACATAAGATTTTACTTTTTTTAATGTACCATTGGTAGGATAGTTTTAATCGTAGATCGACCAGTTTTGTTTTCCAACGATTGCACGTTGGCCAATAATACGGAGGGTAGGGGTGGTTAACCTACTGGTCTGCGAATTCTTACAAGGCACCCTCCTCCCTTTTTTCTCTGTCTTTTCTTCAAGCAGATGATGGGATTTGGGCCTTGTATCGACAAAGCAGTATATCCTTCGTGTCGGACTCATTAAAGAAACAATATTCATCCAGTTCAAGGTGAGTAATCGCTGTTCTAAAGTCCAAAAGCTCTTTTTGGTCATAAGAGACAGTAGCAGCAACATTATGTACAAAATGATTTACAAACAATGCGAAAAAACAAACAAAATAGTACAGTTGGTTAGGAGCCCGTAAAACGGCAGCCATCCCATGCAGTGCCATTATTAGAGCGACCTTTCATTGTCCCCAACACAAGGTGCACCTGTGTAATGATAATGCTGTTTAATCAGCTTCCTATTATGCCACACCTGTCAGGCGGATGCATTATCTTAGCAAAGGAGAGATCCCTCACTAACAGGGATCAGAGAGAAATAAGCTTTTTGTGCGTATGGAAAATTTCTGGGATTTTTTATTTCAGCTCATGGAACATGGGACCAACACTTTACATGTTGCATTTATATTTTTCTTCAGTATATGTATTTGTAAAATGCATATTTACTCTGTTCCATCTGACTGCGCAATGCACTGTCTCATCAGCCCAGCCAAGCAATTTATAAACTATAAAAAGCATCTAGACATTATCTCACATTTCTTTTAGACTAACATTTCGTTTTCAACAGTGGAGATTTGTAGAAACCTTGCTGTCTGTGTCTCCGGCATTTGTAACATTGTATTAATATTGAAATTCGATCTCCAGCTGTCCCATAGTAATGAACGTGTCGGGAGTCAGGATGAGACAGACAGGCAGGCAGTGTTTCTCAGCCAGTCAAATTCATCAAATATTTTTATGGATATATACAAAGAAATGTCAATTGAAAAAAAGTTAAACGAAACAAAGTGCCGCTAGTTAGCAGTCTTTCCAGCTTATTTTTTAAGTGATTGTGTTAGCTGTGTTGTTGGCTAGCTCCTCTGAACAACAGTGTCCTGATGAGTGAGCAAATTTTCTTTGCCTTGGCAAAATCGAGTCTCATTAGCTCATTGTTATGGATGTATCCAAATAAATGTCAGTGGAAAACAAATATAGCAAATGCAAATGCGGCTACTTTGCTGTTATTCTGGCTGCACTTTTTGATGTGACTAAGTTAACAGTAGTTGGCTAGCTAGCTAGCAAGCAAGGGATAAGCACGTTGCCAGGCAGTATGGCAATGGAACATTTAGAATGAACGACAAGGTTGCGTCCAGAGATACAGGACAAAAAGACTGAAAGACTAGGTTGCGTCTCTTGCAACCGAACCGATAGAACGAACAACCAACCGGCTTGGGTAGCAACCCTAGATGTGTGACGGGACTATATCTTGTGGAAGGATGAAATAGTATGAATAAATACATCAGACATTTTAGATTCCGTATGGGAGGTGGATATATAGTACACTGCCATGGGAATACGGTCAGTAGCTGACTGTCCAACATGCTGACTCAGATAAAGTTGATGTAAAGCATGGCACAGTTCCCTCTGGTGGTGGAACAGAACAGGCTATAACAGGACAGGACACAGTGCAGGGTAGCAAAAGACTCTCGTATAAACAACTTTTTGTTTAGACTTATCAGGGATGTGGTGCAAATGTCCTGCAGACATACCACGGGCGTTTCCTGTGTTTCTTCACTGTCAAACTAACAAGGTCAAATAAGAACCCTAGCGTCTCAGACCGTGTCTCGAGGATAAGGAGGAGGAGAGGCCCATCGTTGCCTCTCTCATGTCAGACTAGTAAGTAAAGTAAAGTAAACACAAGTTAACCTATGGGAGTGGAGAACTTAAGAGCTCCCACTGTGTGTCCATCCCGGCCTATGGTGCCTAGTGATGAGTGATGGGTGGTTGGGAGGCCTTTTAAAAATATACAGTCACTTTAGCCAGTTCTGTTGTTCCCTTTACTATCTAAAGATAAACCATAGCCAGCTGCAGACAGGCTAGTCCTGGTCCTAGGGTGCTCTAAGATATTCGACATCAGCTGTGCTAACAACCACACCTCAGAGTCCCGGATGTTATATCCCAGATATCATGTATAGTTATTTTTAATGGCCAAAGACTACATTGAGGAGGAAATGATGTCCTCACTGAAGTAATGAGAAGGGTTCAGGGATACAGTACAATAGACTCATTTACACTGTAGTAGGAAAACTGAGGGATTAAAACACTCCAACGTTGTTTTCTTCATCCCAGTCTCCCTTTAATTCCTGGGGCAGCATATAAAAAGAACACAGAAAACAAATTCACATATGTTTCACATATTCAGTATCAAATTAGCTGTTATTTTAGTACAAACAACGATAGTAATACAGTGCCTTCGGAAAATATTCAGACCCCTTGACTTGTTCCACTGTTACGTTAGCCTTATTCTAAAAAAAAAAAATGTTTAATGCAATACACACACACACAATACCCCATAATGACAAAGTGAAAGCATGTTTAGACATTTTTGCAAATGTATTAAAAATAAAAAAACAGATCGCTTATTTACATAACTATTCAAACCCTTTGCTATGAGATATGAAATTGAGCTCAGGTGCATACTGTTTCCATTAATAATCCTTGAGCTGTTTCTACAACTTGGAGTCCCCCTGTGGTAAATTCAATTGATTGGACATGATTTGGAAATGTACACACACACACACACACACACACACAATATAAGGTCTCACAGTTGACAGTGCATGTCAGAACAAAAACCAAACCATGAGGTTGAAAGAATTGTCCGTGGAGCTCTGAGACAGGATTGTGTTGGCACCGATCTAAAGGGTAACAAAAAAATAAAAAATAATTCTGCAGCATTGAAGGTCCAAGAACACAGATTCTGAAATGGAAGAAGTTGGAAACACCAATCGAGGGAGAAGGGCCTTGGTCAGGGAGGTGACCAAGAACCCGATGGTCACTCTGACAGAGCTCTAGAGTTCCTCTGTAGAGATGGGAGAACCTTCCAAAAGGACAACCATCTCTGCAGCACTCCACCAGTCAGGCCTTTATGGTAGAGTGGCCAGATGGAAGCAACTTCACAGTAAAAGGCACATGACAGCCCGCTTGGAGTTTGCCAAAAGGCACCTAAAGGACTCAGACCATGAGAAACAAGATTCTCTGGTCTGATGAAACCAAGATTGAACTCTTTGTCCTGAATGCGTCACGTTTAGAGGAAACCTGGCACCCTCCCTACAGTGAACAATGGTGATGGCAGCATCATACTGTGGGGATGTTTTTCAGCGGCAGGGACTGAGAGACTAGTCAGGATCGAGGCAAAGATGAACGGAGCAAAGTACAGAGAAAGATCCTTGATGAATACCTGCTCCAGAGTGCTCAGGACCTCAGACTGGGTCAAAGGTTCACCTTCCAACAGGACAATGACCTTAAGCACACAGCCAAGACAAAGCAGGAGTGGCTTCGGGACAAGTCTCTGAATGTCCTTGAGGGGCCTAGCCAAAGCCTGGACTTGAACCTGAACGAACAACTCTGGAGACCTGAAAATAGCTGTGCAGCAGTGCTCCCCATTCCACATAAGAGCTTGAGAGGATCTGCAGAGAGTAATGGGAGTAACTCACCAAATACAGCTTGTAGCGTCATACCCAAGAAGACGAGGCTGTAATCGCTGCCAAAAGATGCTTCAACAAAGTACTGAGTAAAGGGTCTGAATAGGGTCTGGTATTTTTCCTTTTTGTACATATGTTTCGTTACCAGCAAAAATATTGTAATCAGATTACAGATACTTTTGAAAAACTAGAAGATTACTTCAAGTATTCATTTTGACTTCAGAAAGGATGTTTACGAAAAGAAATAGGGCATGTGCTGTGGGATTATTTAAAATACTCTTTGAAGAGGTAGGGTTTCAGATGTTTTCGGAAGATGGGCAGGGACTTTGCTGTCCGAGCTTCAGGGGGAAGCTGGTTCCACCATTGGGGTGCCAGAACATAGAAAAGCTTTGACTGGTCTGAGCGGGAGCTGCCCTGCTGTAGGGGTGGGAGAGCCAAGAGGTGACAGAACTGAGTACTCGGGTTGGGGTGTTAGCATAGCCTGAAGGTAGGGAGGGGCAGTTCCTCTTGCCTCTGTCCTCTTTCCTGTGTGAGGAAGGTTGTACTCTACGGATGTTATAGAGCATGAACCTGCAGGAGTGAGTCACTGGTTTGATCTTTCTGCAGCGAGAGAGAGCGAGAGAGAGCGAGAGAGAGCGAGAGAGCGAGAGAGAATTAGTAGGTGAACATCCTCTAGTAAAGATGAGGTCAAGCATTTTGCCTGCCTTGTGAGTGGGAGGGGTCTGAGAAAGGAGGGGAAAGAACTAAATTAAAATCGAAGGCATTGGGAGGTTGAAGTTGCCCAGTGCAGTGAGCCATCGTCAGGAAATTAACTTATCAAGGTGTCAAGCTCATTGGGGAACTCTAAGGGAACCTGGTGGGCGATAGATGACAACAATGTTAAGCTTGAGTGGACAAGTGACAGGAGTAGCAGTGTTCTCTGGGGTGATCTATGTCTCCGTCAGGGCTGAAAAGTCTAGGGACTGGAGGGCAGCATAAACTGAGATGAACTCGACATTCTTGACCGCAGATCGGCAGTTCCAGATGCTGCTGGAGATCAGGAATTCCACATGGGTTGTGCGCGCAAGGTACACTAAATTAGGAGGGTTGCAGCCAAGGTGTGGGAAGCATCTGTAAAGCCTACAGGGATAGGAGCAAACAGGTATAAAAAACACATACATATTTGACAAAGATACAAAAGAGCTCATCTGAAAATAACTAGATAAAATAGTCAAGCGAAAGAGTGGTGTTCCGCTTATCTCTCTTTCCTTTTCGAACAACTCTGCAGCACAACAGTCTACGTTTCTATGAGGAGACCATCACTTGCACCTGTCGCTGAGAATACAGTACAGGGGGAAACGGAAGTACTAACACTAATTGCCTAGCAGCGGTGAAAAGCACACCTCCCGGTACTAATTGCTGATTGCCTGGCAGAGGAGAGACCACTCCCCCTCCAATAAAGCTAATGATTTCCAAAACAACAGCAGTCAGAAATTGCACCTGCCCCTTAATCCTGGTTGATGTGTAAACAATCAGCTGCAAGTTTTGACCAGTCAGCAGTTCACACACCAAGTAAGCTACTGGGAAGACAGACAGTGCTTAAATTAGATTGCCTTAGCTAGCAAAAATACGGTACTGGACAACAATTAAGACAAAAAATTATACCTATCACTCCTGGAGATATCAGCAGTCCTCTAGCTATAGATTAAAGAATGACCAACTTGAATAAACGATCGGAGGTAAGGACAACAGCAGTGGTGCAGCTTACAGACAATACGGATATCACTTAGGCCTATTATTGATACTGTATCTACATAGCATTTACACTATATATAAAATAGTATGTGGACACCCCTTCAAATTAGTCGATTTGGCTATTTCAGCTACACCCGTTGCTGGCAGGTGTATAAAATGGAGCACAGAGCCATGCAATCTCCATAGACAAACATTGGCAGTAGAATGGCCTTACTGAAGAGCTCAGTGACTTTCAACGTGGCACCGTCATAGGATGCCACGTTTCCAACAAGTCAGTTCGTAAAATGCATGCCCTGCTAGAGCTGTCAACTGTAAGTGCTGTTATTGTGAAGTGGAAACGTCTAGGAGCAAAAACAGCTCAGCCGCGAAGTGGTACGCCCCACAAACTCACAGAACTGGACCGCCGAGTGCTGAAAAAAAAAGTATCTCCTCGGTTGCAACACTCAATACCAAGTTCCAAACTGCCTCTGGAAGCAACGTTAGCAAAATAACTGTTCATCGGGAGCTTCAAGAAATGGGTTTCCATGGCCGAGCAGCCGCACACACGCCTAAGATCACCATGCGCAATGCCAAGCGACGGCTGGAGTGGTGTAAAGCTCACCGGGATTGGACTCGTTCTCTGTAGTGATGAATCAAGCTTCACCATCTGGCAGTCCGGCAGACAAATCTGGGTTTGGCGGATGCCAGGAGACCACTACCTGCCCCAATGCATAGTGCCAACTGTAAAGTTTAGTGGAGGAGGAATAATGGTCTGGAGTAGAAGTCGACCGATTATGATTTTTTAATGCCGATACCGATTATTGGAGGACCCAAAAAAAGCCGATACCAATTAATCAGCCGATTTTTTTATTTTTTTATTTGTAAGAAGGACAATACAACAATACTGAATTAACATTTATTTTAACTTAATATAATACATCAATAAAATCAATTTAGCCTCAAATAAATAATGAAACATATTCAATTTGGTTTAAATAATGCAAAAACAAAGTGTTGGAGAAGAAAGTAAAAGTGCAATATGTGCCATGTAAAAAAGCTAACGTTTAAGTTCCTTACTCAGAACATGAGAACATATGAAAGCTGGTGGTTCCTTTTAACATGAGTCTTCAATATTCCCAGGTAAGAAGTTTTTGGTTGTAGTTATTATAGGAATTATTATTTCATATACTTTTGACTATTGGATGTTCTTATAGGCACTTTAGTATTGCCAGTGTAAAGGTATAGCTTTTGTCCCTCTCCTCGCCCCTACCTGGGCTCGAACCAGGAACACATCGACAACAGCCACCCTCGAAGCATCGTTACCCATTGCTCCACAAAAGCCGTGGCCCTTGCAGAGCAAGGGGAACAACTACTTCAAGTTCTCAGAGCGAGTGACGTCACCGATTGAAACGCTATTAGCGCGCACCCCGCTAACTAGCTAGCCATTTCACATCAGTTACACCAGCCTAATCTTGGGAGTTGATAGGCTTGAAGTCATAAACAGCTCAATGCTTGAAGCACAGCAAAGAGCTGTTGGCAAACGCACAAAAGTGCTGTTTGAATGAATGCTTACGAGCCTGCTGCTGCCTACCATCGCTCAGTCAGACTGCTCTATCAAATATCAAATCATAGACTTAATTATAACATAATAATACACAGAAATACGAGCCTTTGGTCATTAATATGTCACCTCTCTTGCGTTCCGTGCAAGCAGTCAGGGTGTATGCAGCAGTTTGGGCCACCTGGCTCGTTGCAAACTGTGTGAAGTCCATTTATTCCTAACAAATTCCTAACAAAGAGCGGAAACTATCATTTCGAAAACAAAACGTTTATTCTTTCAGTGAAATATGGAACCGTTCCGTATTTTATCTAACGGGAGGCATCCCTAAGTCAAAGTATTGCTGTTACATTGTACAACCTTCAATGGTATGTCATACTTATGTACAATTCTGGCAAATTAATTACGGTCTTTGTTAGGAATAAATGGACTTCACACAGTTTGCAACGAGCCAGGTGGCCCAAACTGCTGCATACACCCTGACTGCTTGCACGGAACGCAAGAGAGGTGACACAATTTCCCTAGTTCTAAGAAATTCATGTTTGCAGGCAATATTAACTAAATATGCAGGTTTAAAAATATATACTAGTGTATTGATTTTAAAGAAAGGCATTGATGTTTATGGTTAGGTACACATTGGTGCAACAACAGTGCTTTTTTCGCGAATGCGCTTGTTAAATCATCACCCGTTTGGCGAAGTAGGTTGTGATTCGATGAGAAATTAACAGGCACCGCATCGATTATATGCCACGCAGGACATGCTAGATAAGCTAGTAATATCATCAACCATGTGTAGTTAACTAGTGATTATGTTAAGATGGATTGTTTTATATAAGATAAGGTTAATGCTAGCTAGCAACTTACCTTGGCTTCTTGCTGCCCTCGCGTAACAGTCAGCCTGCCACGCAGGCTCCTCGTGGAGTGCAATGTAAGGCAGGTGGTTAGAGCATTGGACTACTAACCGGAAGGTTGCAAAAACGAATCCCAGAGCTGACAAGGTAAAAATCTGTCGTTCTGCCCCTGAACAAGGCAGTTAACTAGGCCATCCTAGGCCGTCATGGAAAATAAGAATGTGTTCTTAACTCACTTGCCTAGTTAAATAAAATAAAATATTATTTTTTTACCGATAGTTATGAAAACTTGAAATCGGCCCTAATTAATCGGCCATTCCGATTAATCGGTCGACCTCTAGTCTGGAGCTGTTTTTCATGGTTCGGGCTAGGCCCCTTATTTCCAGTGAAGGAAATCTTAACATTCTAGACGATTCTGTGCTTTCAACTTTTTGGCAACAATTTGAGAAAGGCCCTTTCCTGTTTCAGCATGACGATGCCCCCATGCACAAAGTGAGGTCCATACAGAAATGGTTTGTCGGGTTTGCCCGACCTCACTAATGCTCTTGTGGCTTAATGGAAGCAAGTCTAGTGGAAAGCCTTCCCAGAAGAGTGGAGGCTGTTATAGCAGCAAAGGGGGGACCAACTCCATATTAATGCCCATGATTTTTGGGATGAGATGTTCGACGAGCAGCTTTTCTACATACTTTTGATCATGTAGTGTATGTGAATCACACAGCTGCTCTCAATTATTCAAGCCTTAAGGATTGTGGTGGTTGTGGATGGCTATTCACAAATGTATAGGTGTATTTTAACCCAATAATGTTTGAATTAAAGAAGTGTAGGCTAAGCTTCCTATCAATCATGGTTTTTGCAACCCGTGGACAGCCAGTTAAAATTGTGCATAGGGGGGGATCTCAGCCTATAGAATACAAGTTTGAGGGAGTTCCGTGGTGTTGTGCTCCATTCGTACTGTCAACTCATTTAATTTAAGAAGACCACAAAGTAGGGCTTTTTGCTAAATTTAATTTGTGCTGATTCACAAAAAATCGAAATGCCTGACGGACAAAATCGTACACTTTGATAGACAAATTATCGAGATATCAAAGTGTCACCCATAGAGATCCCAAAAAATGTATTAATTATTCAAATTCCTTATTCTATGGTGTCACAAACAAAAACTTAAACAATGGGCCTGAATGCAACATACGGCATTCATTTTTCACGTTTTGCAAATAGCACTTTCCGGTAATGCTCAAAGCATGCCATTCCATGAGAGCAGAAATCTTTTTCAATCATGTTTTGAAGCAATGAGACCGATCAATCCTCCATGACAACAAAAACATAAACAACTGTAACGCTCGTCAGAAGAAGACCAAGGTGCAGCGTAGTACGTGTTCATGCTTCTTTATTAAAAACCGAACACCAAACAAAACAACAAAAGAACAACGAACGTAACGTCTTGAAGGCTACGCAGAGCTAACAAAAACAACATCCCACAACCTAAGGTGGCAAAACAGGCTGCCTAAGTACGATTCCCAATCAGAGACAACGATAGACAGCTGTCCCTGATTGAGAAACATAGAAACACAAATCATAGAACTAAAGAACATAGAATGCCCACCCAAATCACACCCTGACCAAACCAAATAGAGACATAAAAAGGCTCTCTATGGTCAGGGCGTGACAACAACAGAGTAGACTAATAAGTTCTGTGTTTTTGGGTTTGTTCAGGTAAAACAATTTGACTAATCTACAGTATATTTTCAGGGTATTTAATTACTTGGAATGACTGGAAATCTGACAGACTTTGGTTTTTAATGTAGATATATATCTTCATTGTTTTATTATCTAGATGTCGTTCAATTGGTAATATTCATTTTTGTCTTCTTCTAATGACTCTTAAGGAGAAAGTAATCTAAAGGTTACTGAAAGAAATCAGATTACGTTACTGAGTTTGGGTAATCCAAAAGTTACGTTACTGATTACAATTTGGGACAGGTACAGTGCCTTGCAAAAGTATTCATCCCCTTGGTGTTTTTCCTATTTTGTTGCATTACAACCTATAATTTAAATATATTTTTATTTGGATTGCATGTAACAGACATACACAAAATAGTCCAAATTGGTGAAGTGAAATGAAAAAAATTACTTGTTTCAAATAATACAAATTATTTAAAAAACGGAAAGTGGTGCGTGCATATGTATTCAGCCACTTTGCTATGAAGCCCCTAAATAAGATCTGGTGCAACCAATTACCTTCAGAAGTCACATAATTAATTAGATTGCACACAGGTGGACTTTATTTAAGTATCACATGATCTGTCACATGATCTCAGTATATATACACATGTTCTGAAAGGCCCCAGGGTCTGCAACACCACTAAGCAAGGGGCACCACCAAGCAAGAGGCTTGAAGACCAATGAGCTCTCCAAACAGGTCAGGGGCAAAGTTGTGGAGAAGTGCAGATGAGGGTTGGATTCTAAAAAAATATCAGAAACTTTGAACATCCCACGGAGCACCATTAAATCCATTATTATAAAATGGAAAGAATATAGCACCACAACAAACCCACCAAAACTCACGGACCAGGCAAGGAGGGCATTAATCAGAGAGGCAACAAAGATAACCCTGAAGGAGCTGCAAAGCTCCACAGCGGAGATTGGAGTATCTGTCCATAGGACCACTTTAAGCCATACACTCCACAGAGCTGGGCTTTACGGAAGAGTGGACAGACAAAAGCCATTGCTTAAAGAAAAAAATAAGCAAACACGTTTGGTGTATGCCAAAAGGCATGTGGGAGACTCCCCAAACATATGGAAGGAGGTACTCTGGTCAGATGAGACTAAAATTGAGCTTTTTGGCCATCAAGGAAAACGCTATGTCTGGCGCAAACCCAACACTTCCCATCACCCCGAGAACTACATCCCCACAGTGAAGCATGGTGGTGGCAGCATCATGCTGTGGGGAGGTTTTCATCGGCAGGGACTGGGAAACTGGTCAGAATTGAAGGAATGATGGATGGCGCTAAATACAAGGAAATTCTTGAGGGAAACATGTTTCAGTCTTCCAGAGATTTGAGACTGGGACAGAGGTTCACCTTCTAGCAGGACAATGGCCCTAAGCATACTGCTAAAGCAACACTTGAGTGTTTTAAGGGGAAACATTTAAATGTCTTGGAATGGCCTAGTCAAAACCCAGACCTCAATCCAATTGAGAATCTGTGTTATGACTTAAAGATTGCTGTACACCAGCGGAACCCATCCAACTTGAAGGAGCTGGAGCAGTTTTGCCTTGAAGAATGGGCAAAAATCCCAGTGTCTAGATGTGCCAAGCTTATAGACATACCCCAAGAGACTTGCAGCTGTAATTGCTGAAAAGGTGGCTCTACAAAGTATTGACTTTGGGGGGCTGAATAGTTATGCACGTTCAAGTTCTGTTTTTTGTCTTATTTCTTGTTTAAAATATTTTGCATTTTAAAGTGGTAGGCAGTTGTCTAAATCAACTGATACAAACCCCCCAAAAATCTATTTTATTTCCAGGTTGTAAGGCAACAACATATGAAAAATGCCAAGGGGGTGAATACTTTATCAAGCATCTGTAACTAGAAACAGATTACGTAGCCCTGGCTACATATTCGTCGCCAAACCCGCTGGCTCCAGGTCATCTATAAGTCTTTGCTAGGTAAAGCCCCACCTTATCTCAGCTCACTGGTCTCATAGCAACACCCACCCGTAGCACACGCTCCAGCAGGTTTATTTCACTGGTCATCCCCAAAGCCAACACCTCCTTTTGGCCGCCTTTCCTTCCAGTTCTCTGCAGCCAATGACTGGAACGAATTGCAAAAATCATTGAAGCTGGAGACTTATATCTCCCTCACTAACTTTAAGCATCAGCTGTCACAGCAGCTTACCGATCACTGTACCTGTACACAGCCCATCTGTAAATAGCCCACCCAACTACCTCATCCCCATATTGTTTTTTTGCTCTTTTGCACCCCAGTATCTCTACTTGCACATCATAATCTGCATATCCATCACTCCAGTGTTATTGCTAAATTGTAATTATTTTGCCACTATGGCCTATTTATTTCCTTACCCTCTAACCTTACTACATTTACACACTGTACATAGATTTTTCTATTGTGTTTTTGACTGTAAGTTTGTTTATCCCATGTGTAACTCTGTGTTGTTGTTTTTGTCGCATTGCTTTGCTTTATCTTGGCCAGGTCGCAGTTGTTCTCAACTGGCCTACCTGGTTAAATAAAGGTGAAATAAAATAACAAATGTAAATTAAAAAACATTTAGAAAGTAACCTTCCCAACCCTGTCAGTAGGCTAGTTTTTGGTTTCGTAACATCATTATAAATTATGTTTATGGATTACTCTACCCTGTTGGTCAAAAACAAAAACAAAGCATGTGTGTATATGACCCCAATTTTGTTTCCCTACCCATGGCAACCAATGTGTCCTATGCAGACTAGAATTGGCAGTGTTAAAAGAGTAGACTGTTTTGGTCATGGTGGCAGGGTTGGATTCAAGTTCAGAGATTTCTTTAGGCTGGTTTGTTGTTGTGCCGACATAGTGAGTGTTGATTGCTGTCCTGAAGCATTTTATTTGGTTGAAAGATTGTTGGAAGCTAGGGGGAAAACTTGGAAGATGTGCTTTTTGCTCAGTGGATTAAAAAACAACTTCCTCCACAATGTCTGTTGCAGTGCAGAAACACAGGGGTGCTTAGTACTGGGTGACTGTGCACAACTCTTACCCATAATGATGCCTTTGTATCATTAGAAAGTGCCTTTGGCTTTCTGTCCAAAACTCTGCTAGGACCATTTCAATGCACACACTTCTCCCCAAGCCGAAAGAGAGTATCATTGTGCAAGAGTATGGCAAAGAATTGTAGCCCGGGTTAAAATAAACAACTCTATCCACAAGCTATTAAACAAACACTTGTGAGTCGTGACAACATCAAGTTGCTTGTGAGGTTCAGACCAAGACTTCAAGCCCCCCCCCCAATGTTGTTCCTTCTCTAGATATGCGTATAAGGTCTCAAGATTCCCCCAGCCAAAAGTCCAAAGTCTAAGGGCCCAAGTGTTGTGCTAGAAATCTAACATGCAGAAGCAGACCTTTTCTAATTACCCTCCGGTTCCTGACTGCTTACATTACACAAAGTTATTAGTTTGGCCTTAGCAATCAAAGCAAATAAAGAGTCCACACTCTGAAAGACAATCTGTGTTTATTGGCCTTGGTGATGCCGACATTCCAGCTGGTGGCTCCATCCCGAATCCTGATCCTGCTCCACTGACTTTTAATGACCTCAGCAATATGTCATGAGGGCCAACGGTGGAGCCAACGGGCACCCCAGACCACTGCAAATGATCCATGAACTAGCCTTATATTCTGGACCAATGCATCATCAAGCTGAGACCACTCTTTCTACTTTCAAATCAATAAGTCTCATACTGTATATGGGCAGAAAGATAAACAATTAATTGCTGGTGTTTTCACACTCAACATCTGTAAAAACAAAAGGTGTTAAAATATTTTTGGGGGGGGTGGCAGTTGCTATGAATCACTCATCGTAGTTAGACCAAATGAAAAATTATACTGGCTTTCATGAGCACCTATTCCCTAGGACTACTCTTTTACATGCGCTAACAGGCCCTGTTGAAGTGAAATGCACTTAAAGTGAACATGTTGGCTAGTGTTACACGTCTCCAAGGTACAGTGGTTTCACAGTGAAGTTGGTTGCGGCGGCCTGGTCATGTTCAGGATTTGGACTTGGCAAGAAACGAGGCTCCTGGTTTTTAAAGTGCTGGATATCTTACGTGAGAGCATGAGGAGTCGGGTTCAAGAAACCTGCCACAGGGAAAAATCGAACCTGGCAAACAGGGACAAATTATTAAAGGCTCTTTTTAAACCAAGCCATGGTCACACACACTCTGACAGCCCAGAAGGAATAGTCCTCTTCTCCTTACAAAGGGCCTGATGTTTAGGTGAGGTCCAACAGGGAAAGGAGAGACATTGAGCATCCGCTCAGCTATGGAAACTGAACATGACTCATCCAAATGAAAATACAATGTTATAGTGGGTCTGCGTGCGCATGTCCGTCCATGGGCGTGTGTGTAGCCGCGCATGCGTGTGAACATATGTGTAGGCGGAGGAGAGAGGAGAGGACACAATGACTTTCAGAGACAGCACCATTGCATGATCCTTCTCTGCCAAAGGCCACCCATCATTGGCTGTGACAGGTCCTGACTGTGATGTTGCTGCAGGTGTCTCCTCAGCAGTGCAGCGTCTGGGAGAGGAGCAGGAGGCCTGTCACCCACAACCACATCTACAGCATGGAGCTGAGCAGGCCACAGCCTGACTGACTCCGTGCCAGCCAGCACCCCTCCTGTCTGACCTGCCTCCACTACATACAGACGTAGGATCTTAATTTGTTCACCCTATTGCAGGAGAATTGAGGCTTAAAAAGGCTTCTGAAGTTTGTGATTCCCACCGTTAATTATAATCCACATAATAATTCACATTTCCTGTTGCTGCAGGATTATTTTCCTGCTATAGCAAACTGGCTCAAATTAAGATCCTACATCTGTACTGGTAGCAGGCGTTTCCTTCTATGGCAAAACTAAACAGCAGATATGAGAACGTGGACATCCTGAAGGTTGTGAGCTGAGTAATGGAGCCTGGACCAATAGGAGACTGGGAGTGGTTTTAAATTCATGATATGACTGACATGACTAAGATTTACATTGACAACATGACATATAAGTCAAATCTATTCATGGACTTTGATTTCAGGAAGACTTTTTAGATCAAAATTTCATTTGTCACAGTCTGCAAGAGCCTATGGGTGTCCAACTTTACCCTCTCTGAGGCAATATAAATATCCACAAACACAAACACCCAGTGTATATAGAGGGCTGACCTCAACCTGACAAGAAATGCATGCCTCTGGTCTAGTTCTCTTTAAACAGGATGCACATGGAAGCAACGATTTTTTCCCATTGAGTTTAAATGTCATTGCAAAATGTCCTTAAGCTCAGCTTTCATATTCTTTGGCATTTGCTCTGATACATATGAATAAAGGTATTCCTCACCTGCGGAAAAAGTTTGCCTTTCTTAGCAATATCATTGCACTAAACATCAACAAGATGCAGTAGTGTCCAACGTGGAAGTAAGCAATTATGAGACCATAATTAAATGTAACCACAGTATAATGAGGCCTAATGGAAACAAAGGAAACTGTTTGTTTGGTTGCTGTAATCACAAAGACAGCCCTCCAGTTCTGCCTACTGGCTCTAAATCCCAAGGAGACCAGCCCACTGGCCCTCCCATTTGTAAGGCTCAAAGCAAATAGGCCTGAAATCACTAGTGTCACCACAAAGCCCTCCCTGGAGACTCCAACAGCTCTGAGATCAGTGATAATATCAAACAGAAAAATGTTCCATTTGGAAAAGGATCTAGGGGATTTCTGCAGTTGCAGGCAGCAGTTTTCTGGGTTCCCTGTATTTTCTAACAAAGCAGTTAACTATCCGAGGTAGTTTTTATTTTTGTTTGTACCTGAACCAGTGGTTGTAAATCTCAATTAACTTACATGGCTGTGCACATGGAGGATAGCAGAACCAATAATACAATTTGCCAATTTGTAATGAAAGTGAGGGTTGGTTTTATCATTTAGCCTTTATTCTTACTTAAACAGTTCAATGTATGCATGTGGAGTAACACCTGGGAAAGCATAATGAATAATACAAGGCTTTTACAGCATCTCTATACCCATGGATCCTTGCCTGCTAATGAGCAGCTCAGCCCTGAAGCAAGAAGAGTACTAAAAATAGTTTACTGATAGTTTTACTGAAAGATGCTGATTTTACTTTTTACAATATTTATATTGGTTTTGCTTTGTGCAAGTTTAATAGATGAATCTGGCTTTTTCTTCTCAATTATTTTCACGTTTTGAATGATCCACACTCTTATTGCTGAAAATATTTTCATCATATTCCACAAGTCTCACGTCTTAAAGGCTCACATTTTACCACGTCCTTATTTGACGAATCAAGTTTGTCACAGGGATGTAATCTGTTTCATCACCAATAAGCTCCATACTCAGATAAAGGCATGAAAGACGAATGTGTGCTTCTGAGAGAGCCTCATCAAACACAATAGAAGGAAGCCATGCCAGAGAGAGTCTCTCGCGATGTGTGTGTGTGTCTCATGTCCCTGGCCAGCCTTGTGTGCACAGCTCATTAGCATTTCCCATATACTTCCCGGCCCTCAGCTTGGAGAGGCTGCCTGGCACATGTAACTGCTGAGGAAGCCACGTTGAGCCCACCCACATGAAAAAATACTACAGTTTACTATAGCATACTACAGTACTTACTATATAATTCTGTAGTAAACTGTAGTATACTGTAGAATATTATACTACACACTGTAGTATCCCTCGATCATTTGTAGTACTTACTAAAGAACAGGGGTCTCTAACAGGTCGACCGCGAGGTACCAGTGGCTTGCAGCACACCTATGACTAGGTCACCAAACAATTCTGAAAGTACATTCCATTTTCAAGTGTTGCACCGAAAACTGTCATAAACAAATCTCACAAGTATCAGACACCACAAGCTCCCAGCTACTATCTAATCAACCCATTGGGTGTTTCTCGAAATGCATACTACCGGGCTCCAAGCATGCAAATTGGAGCACGGGAGGGTCGGAGTATGAGTCCAAATTAAAGTATGTGAAACGGAGTATGTAGGGCACTTCTCAAATGCGTACTCCATTTGTACATATTTTGAAGCATGTATCAATGCAAGCTTCAACGGAAAGTATGCTAAGAAATTTGACACAACCACCTAAAAAATGTCTTGAAATCAATGGCGGCCATTATTTGAGCTGAAGCGAGAGAATATACACTTCGACTTCAAATTAAATTTTGCCTATTCACATCTCATTTGTTGCATGACTATAATTTATCTTGATACATCAATAAATACATGCTGTGTTCATTTTGGCATGGTTACCTGCCTACAATACCCACTGTAGTGTGCGTAGGTCGTAAGTCAATAGAGCTAACTGGCTAGCTACTACTGTTAGTAATTTTTAGCTAGCTACCCACGAAGAATTGACATTGGATAACATTGGTTTTGGGTAATTTTTCCCTGTTATACTATCTGGTTAGCTACATTATTAAGATTCACATATAGTACATGGCCCCATCCATCCTCCCCTCAATATGGTGCAGTCATCCTGTCCCCTTTGCAGAAAAGCATCCCCAAAGAATGATGTCACCACCTCCATGCTTCACGGTTGGGATGGTGTTCTTGGGGTTGTACTCATCCTTCTTCTTCCTCCAAACACGGCGAGTGGAGTTTAGACCAAAAAGCTCTATTTTTGTCTCATCAGACCACATGACCTTCTCCCATTCCTCCTCTGGATCATCCAGATGGTCATTGGCAAACTTCAGACGGGCCTGGACATGCGCTGGCATGAGCAGGGGGAGTGTGTTACTAATGGTTTTCTTTGAGACTGTGGTCCCAGCTCTCTTCAGGTCATTGACCAGGTCCTGCCGTGTAGTTCTGGGCTGATCCCTCACCTTCCTCATGATCATTCATGCCCCACGAGGTGAGATCTTGCATGGAGCCCCAGACCGAGGGTGATTGACCGTCATCTTGAACTTCTTCCATTTTCTAATAATTGCGCCAACAGTTGTTGCCTTCTCACCAAGCTGCTTGCCTATTGTCCTGTAGCCCATCCCAGCCTTGTACAGGTCTACAATTTTATCCCTGATGTCCTTACACAGCTCTCTGGTCTTGGCCATTGTGGAGAGGTTAGAGTCTGTTTGATTGAGTGTGTGGACAGGTGTCTTTTATACAGGTAACGAATTCAAACAGGTGCAGTTAATACAGGTAATGAGTGGAGAACAGGAGGGCTTCTTAAAGAAAAACTAACAGGTCTGTGAGAGCCGGAATTCTTACTGGTTGGTAGGTGATCAAATACTTATGTCATGCAATAAAATGCAAATTAATTACTTAAAAATCATACAATGTGATTTTCTGGATTTTTGTTTTAGATTCCGTCTCTCACAGTTGAAGTGTACCTATGTTAAAAATGACAGACCTCTACATGCTTTGTAAGTAGGAAAACCTGCAAAATCAGCAGTGTATCAAATACTTGTTCTCCCCACTGTATATCATTTTTTTTTTTTTATATATTTTTATATTTATAATTCTTATTTAGGTGGCTTCATAGCATATGCACGCACCACTTTCCGCAATTTTTTTTTTGAATTTTTTGAAACATGTTCTTTTTTTCATTTCACTTCACCAATTTGGACTATTTTGTGTATGTCCATTACATGAAATCCAAATAAAATCCATTTAAATTACAGGTTGTAATGCAACAAAATAGGAAAAACGCCAATGGGGATGAATACTTTTGCAAGGCACTGTACTATAGAATTTTTTTCATGTGGGCACCGTGCCACAGTTACATTTCAAAGACCTCAAAGAGGGCGGTGTTTCGTGTGAAACCCCCGTGCTATGTTCTTATTGTGTTTCAGAGCCGTGTAATGGAGGCTGCTCTGACTGAGCTAATGGTACAGACGTGGTGCTGTAGCTGCAGGCTTTGCTATTTCAATACTAACTACTCTGCAAAACACTGCCCTGTTTGCCATACACGTAGACTCTCTCTAAAGTGCATTTACTGTATTATGGTGTTATGTGATTTTCACAAATCTTTTAGGCCATAGATAAAGCCAGAAGGGCATTATTTTCAGTGAATTGAAAGGAAATGTGCTTTTCTTTTCTTTATTTTGAGCTTGTCGTCCTCCAACTTTTGCACTCAAAATGGTAAACGGCTCAGACTCTGTTTTCCATTTTTCCAGAGAAGGACTGTGTCATTATTCTGTGTTGGCTGGGTGGTGGTGAGACACTGTGAATTTTGTGCTGGCACATTAGTCGTATGAGACAAGAAATGCAGTTTCTCATATTCTGTTGACGTGTCAAATGTACTTGCTTTTTCACATCCAATGAAGCTGAGCTCAAAAAAAGAAATGGATTTATGCTGACATTCTGTTCAAAAACCCACAAACCAATATGACGTGGTGCAGCAGCACATACAGAAGTCCAGAGCCTACCCTGTCAATGAATAAGAAGACAGACTAGTTCAGCAAGGAAAGACTGTTACTGCCATCTAATGGCTCAAAGAGATCAAATCGTTTTTCTTAGCCAATAACTGCTTCAATTAGCTATTATTTATTTCTGAAGATTTTTATTTTTATGTTTAGTTGCCTCTAATTTCACATTTAGCCTTTTAGTTTCCGCAAATGCTTATTTTTATATATCATGGTGTCTCAGGAGTTATTAAGAAGGCCTCAAACTTCAGAATGACAGATATTTATTAAGTAGTACTTTAAACTATTTTTACTTTGCACCACTGTATAAAACAATAAGTTACAATGGCCTTACATTAATTAAGAATTGTTGGAAATCATAATATTTTAGAGAAAAGAAAGACTATAAAAGCTCAGACCTTAACTCTTTCACTTCTGTTATGAGTGAAATATGGTCTCTATCATAGGGCCGCTCTTGGAATTTGTACCCTGACGGTTTATTTGGGGCAGGTTATCTCAGTGTGCAGCGACATAATTCTTAATGGCACAGGGTTGTGTTGCGTGACCCAGGTCAGTAGTCCACTCCAGACAGTGGGAAGAACTGATAACATTTTAGGGGGGGTAATGAATTACAGTTTAGGGCAGATGAGTGGCTCCTCTTATGATGTAATTCACCCTAAGTCCCCCCTACCTGCCAGGCATTACTCATCCTGACCCCTGACCCTTCAACTCTGTTATTCCAGGTCCTGTCAGAGAGAATGTGCTGAGTTGCAAGGAGCCTTATCTGCTAAGCCTGTTGAGTGTGTGTTTAAAGGCATGTCGATGATGATCCGGGAACAGCAAAATGAAAGTAAGAATGTACTGGGATAGTTCTAAAGGGATTTTTATTTTTCCTCAAACATGCAAATGCTGTGTAGGCATATACAAGTTCCAATGAATTCATGTTTCAATATGTTAGTAAATTATTTCATTACCATAGGCGTTTTATTACACAGTTACTGTAAATTCAAGTATATAATCTAATGTGTTCTAGCTTGACTGTACTGAGTTGTACATTATGTGATACCATTTCCGATTGAGGGAATGAATGTGGATGTTGAGTTAGTTTTTCCTTGCTTCACCACAGCAAAGAAAAGGGTAGCGCTGTTATTCAGCATCCTTTCCCACTTATAGAATGGCACTGGGTGGGGTGCAGCGCTGGATAAAAAACTAAAACAATGGCTGCCCATGTTGTGGTTGGCAGGCGGAACACTATCATTATCAAATCATTTATGTGACAACCGCCTGCCATCGACCAACATAGGAAGTATGATGGAAGCTATCATTAATAGAAGACCACAAGATGGTTATTGTTGGCTTTTTTTTGTTACAGAGGAAGTCAGCTTGTCATTGGAGTTGTTTTTTATGAAATGGGATAAATCTTTGTTGGAGATGGAATAAGTCATGTTGTCAGTCATGATGGCTGATACTTCACATAAAATACAATGCATCAGATTGTCTATTTTATAGATTCTGCATTATTACAAAGTGCAAAACAATCCATTTTGATTAGAGCTTGTCTGCAATCATACATACAATTGTATAAATCTTCTGTGCACTGGCATCCATCTAACAATTACCACAACTGTCATTAATGTAATAACTAGATGTTGGCTCCAGGTACAATGGCTGTTGGTCTATCGAGAAACAGCCTGGCAAATGATTCATTTTGCCAAGAGTAAGATAGTTCTGCTATTTTTCATGGGGCCGCTCCACACAGTATGTTACGAATGTTACGAATGATATATAGGTTTACACTACCACTGTGATTGTATGTATTTGTCCATACATGTTAACTGTTGATAAATATACATCTAGTTTCACAGATACAGTACATTTCTGAGAAGCTTAATCTCAGATATTTTAGTGTAGGGTCTTATGTGGATCGCACTAGCATTTTCACAGGTGCGGTGTTATCACCTGAGACCTGGAGCCATCACAAATCAAAAAGGCAGAGACTGAGAGCTTTGGCCCTCAGAGTATAAGGGCCTGAGGTGATTCACTCCATGGCTCAGCACTCTAGCCTATCACGTTACGCCAGCTCTCCAAACATACCAGGGCCATCTAAGCCTGCCAAAGGAAGTGTTATCTTACCTCACAGTTCAGCAAGTTTGGACTCCTCCACTTTCAGTACCCTCACCATCCCCTTAGCCTTCAGGAGTCTTTAAGGACTGAATCAGGATCAGCTTCTGAGGGACCTCTGGAAACACAAACCTCTGTGGCAGCTTAGACAGTTATCAGGAGCTGGGCTGAGACTGATACTAGCATTATGCCAGGTAGTGGTGGCTGACCCCTGACCTTGGAGTTTGAGACTGATCATTGGAGCTCTTGGGAGAGGCGGTGTATTATTCTAATTGAGAAGCAGAATACTGTTGATCTGCACGCACAGGACATTCATGAGTCTTCTTCTCGAGGGATGGATTACTCGGTCCTCACAACTCAGGCAGTCACCTTCTCCATTACACTCAATCCGTGTCCTTCTGACACACAGGGGGCAAATAACCAATGAATGTCCCCCATGATCTCTCCATCAATGCTCTGCTGTAACCCAAAGCCTATTGACAAACATTAGAGGACTGAATGTTCTCGATATATCTATTGACTGGATGTTCTCAGTGACGTGGGAAAGTTATTGATTGTCCACTGATCTGATTCACTGCTATTGGCCTTTTCTATTTTGGTTTCTGTCCATTATTTACCAAATAAATATTTACTTGTTTGTCCAGTAATTTGGCTATGTGTGGTTGTGTGTGGGCCCGAGGTTTGTTATGAGTGAGACCCTTGAGTCTTTAAGAGCAACTTCCTGAGAGAGGGAGTCGACAGCCACACTGATGGCAGGATGCTGCAACAAAACACCCACAGTCTTCCATCATCACCAACCCACTAACCACGTCGCCACAGAAACCAATGAGCCCTTAACGACAATCAATGGTAATATGGTGAATCAAAACATAGGCCGTCTTTCATCTGGAGTCGTATGCATAAATAAAGAAGTGTGTTCACCCGCAAGTATTCTCAACAGAGGAGGTTGGTGGCACCTTAATTTGAGAGAATGGGCTAGTGGTAATGGTTGGAGAGGAATAAGTGGAATGGTATCAAATACATCAAACACATCGTTTCCGTGTTTGATGCCATTCCATTTGCTCCGTTCTGGACATTATTGAGTCATCCTCCCCTCAGCAGCCTCCTGTGACTCAAGTATGTTTATAATCTGTTTTAGATGACATATCTAATGGTAATGACTTAGCCTTCCCACTGGGCACACGCTGGTTGAATAAACGCTGTTTCCACATCATTTCAATGAAATGACATTGAACCAACATGGAATAGACGTTGAACTGACATCTATGCCCAGTGGGTTTACTCTTTATTCCCCAACAACAAAAGATGTAACACAACACCACATCTGACAATGGTGGAGGCGTAAAACCACTCCATCATTGTCGCTGTCATTGTTTGATATGGCAGTCGTCTATAAAGAAATATAAACAACCATAGTAACCTCTTTATAGAGAAAGCATCTCTAAATCTAATCCACTCAAACATCTTAACTAGTGCAGCTAGAGGGTGCCAGGTTGAGTTTCATTTATATTAAGCTTTTAGTCAGTAATCGAAATGGAAAGGGAAAGGGGGATACCTATATCTTCCACATTTAACCCAACCCCTAAGCAGATAATTACCATCTCATTATTCCCCTTGTCCCCAGTCCAAGGCTCAGGGATTGATAAAATGCCTAATGATAGTACATCAAATCAAACTTTATTTGTCACATGCGCCGAATACAACAAGTGTAGACTTTACCGTGAAATGCTTACTTACAAGCCCTTAACCAACAGTGCAGTTCATGAAGAAGAAAATATTTACCAAGTAGACCAAAATAAAAAGTAACACAATAAGAATATTACAAGAATATCAATGTAAATTGTCCGGTGGCGATTTTATGAATTGTTCAGCAGTCTTATGGCTTGGGGGTAGAAGCTGTTGAGGACTTCTGGTCCTAGACTTGGCATGACCATTATGTGCCTGTATTGTGGCCTTCTGGGAATGTGATGTGGAGTCTGTCTAAACTGAAGCACATCTCTATATTTGAATTTCTTCCCAGTGCAGAACCGTAATCCTGACCTGCCTGGCTCTGATGTACGATGCTGGCCCTGAGGTTGAAGCAAACCCGAACAGAACCCTTTTGTTCTGAGTGCATGGCCCCACACCATGGCCTAGCTGGTCATGAAGCTATCGGTGGTAAATATGTACACATCTCTCCGGGATCTGGTCGTGGTCTTCCAGACAGCTGATACCGCAGTGATATACTACAGAGCCCAAAGACATAGAGATATTTAGAGCACTCGGTGTCATAGGAAGGCCTCGATGATCATCAAGGACCTCAGGCACCCGAGCCACGATCTGTTCTCCCTGCTACCATCTAGCAGACGGAGACGGTACAGGTGTATTAGAGCCGAGACCGAGAAACAAAAATCTCCAGGCCATCAGACTGTTGAACAGCCATCACTAGTCGGCTACCTGCCCGGTACTCTGCCCTGCACCTTGATACTAATGCCCCATGTACAGTATATAGAGTCATTGAATGCTGGTCACCTCATATTCTGTTTATATACTGTTGTTTAATCACTGTGTATTTACAGTATATACTGTATTCTCGACATAGCTCATCCTAATATACCTACTACTGTACATATCATTGCCTTTCCAAATGATATACTGCCTATACACACACCACGTATTTGTATTCTGGATACTAACACATGCTCACTCTACTCTAGATTGTAAATTGGACTCGTTCTGTTTTTTCTTGATTTCCTGTTTTGATTATTTGTGTAATTGTATTGTATTTGCGTGACTTTCTACTGCACTGTTAGAGCTAGTAACATAAGCATTTCGCTGCAACTGACATAACTCCTGCAAATCTGTGTACGTGACCAATAAACTTTGATTTGATTTGACAAAGGAAACATCACATGCATTTGTTTTGTGTTTCCACTTCAAACAAACTGTGGTGTTTGAGCTAGAGCGAGGAGGGGAGTGAGGAACAGCCCAGCACACTGTGCTTATATCAAAGAAAACTTCCTTCACAACACACCTCCCACCCTGTCACACACACACACACACACACTGACCCACACACACACACACACACACACACACACACACACACACACACACACACACACACACACACACACACACACACACACACACACACACACACACACACACACACACACACACACACACACACACACACACACACAAGAGGTTGGTGGCACATTCATTTGAGAGGACAGGCTTCTGGTAATGGCTGGAGTGGAATGTGTGGAATGGTATCAAATATATCAAACATGGTTTCCAAGTGTTTGATGCCATTCCATTTGATTCGTCATGGTCATTATAATGAGTCGTACTCCTCTCAGCAGCCTCCTGGGGCACACAGGCATGCACACACAACAACTTCTGACTTTTTCTTGCCCTCATTGTTTTTAAGAGTGGGGTTGAGTGTCCAAAAAAGCAGCCTTTACAGAGGAGTGAGAGTTCTATTTCACCATGTGGACTAGTGTCAGGAGGATATTGTACGAAGCCATATGCATCAATGACAGACTTGAAAAACACAATTAATTCACAAAAGAATGCTGTCAGACCACTTTCCCAACCCCCATTAGGTTCTAAAAGGTCAGAGTTGACGTTTCGAGAAAAATGTAGTACTGTTTTCAAAATATACGCATTACAATGCATATACCTACAGTACTGTAACTGTCGTTGTGGCTAAACAGAGAGCAGTTTCATTTTGTCCCATTTGGAATTATTAGAAACTGACAGCATCACCCACTGTAGAATATGAATGTGTATACTTATTTTGTCATTACAAAATAATAATAGTTGATAACAGACTTATTGTTACATTACTTTTAAAAACGTTTTCATAATTGATATGGTTTCTATTGCCCTCTATTGGCTATGAACATGTACATTGTTGTTATAGAATTCCCTTACCAGCAGGGGGAACTGCAAAGCCATTTGTAGACCCTCTTCTGTGTTTGCAAACATTGCGCACAAGGGCGATGTGCGCAAGTTGGTGGGAGAACACGGGGGAGTTCTTATAGAACGGCAGCAAAAAAAGCCTCTATTTACATGTTTCTTATGAGTGCATTTCACACTACTTTTGGATTATAATTGGATTTTAAGGCTAATATGAATGTCCTACTTAATATAATGTTTGTGTCATCATTGCAAATCAACTGCATTATAATTAAACACTTCAACTTCAACCAACAAATTGTCTCTTTGGCTAGCTTTTGCTACAACCTATATCAATGCGCGTTAGCATTGTAGCTAACAATTGCTGCATCCAAAATAGTTATTTTGCAAAGATCACAACCAAATATAATCTTAGCGTCTGTTCAAGCAAAAATCAAAACATAATTGTAAGCGTATGAGAACCCCAAAAGTGATTTTGTTTAGAAGTAATAAAAATGTACATCTAGGCTATGTTGAATGTGCGCAGATGGAAATGGCTTTCTTACTGTCGCCAATAGTCGTGCGCATCTTTGTGTGACAACAGTGTGATGTGTACTGGAAAGGGGTCTATAGTACTGGTATGTAGCCTGTCACCATATTGTCTATGGTTCCTTTCCTATGGTTGATTGAAATCATGTGGTATTGCAAGTGGCTTGTTAATGGAAGGCAGCATGTGGGATTTCAGTATAGGCAGGCAGAATCCTCATGTGAGATTAACATTTTCCTATAAATCATTGCATTGATGTCAGTTACAGATGTGCACAAATGTTTGGGCAACAGAAGCATATACACTGCTCAAAAAAATAAAGGGAACACTTAAACAACACAATGTAACTCCAAGTCAATCACACTTCTGTGAAATCAAACTGTCCACTTAGGAAGCAACACTGATTGACAATAAATTTCACATGCTGTTGTGCAAATGGAATAGACAAAAGGTGGAAATTATAGGCAATTACCAAGACACCCCCAAAAAAGGAGTGATTCTGCAGGTGGTGACCACAGACCACTTCTCAGTTCCTATGCTTCCTGGCTGATGTTTTGGTCACTTTTGAATGCTGGCGGTGCTCTCACTCTAGTGGTAGCATGAGACGGAGTCTACAACCCACACAAGTGGCTCAGGTAGTGCAGTTCATCCAGGATGGCACATCAATGCGAGCTGTGGCAAAAAGGTTTGCTGTGTCTGTCAGCGTAGTGTCCAGAGCATGGAGGCGCTACCAGGAGACAGGCCAGTACATCAGGAGACGTGGAGGAGGCCGTAGGAGGGACACAACCCAGCAGCAGGACCGCTACCTCCGCCTTTGTGCAAGGAGGAGCACTGCCAGCGCCCTGCAAAATGACCTCCAGCAGGCCACAAATGTGCATGTGTCTGCTCAAACGGTCATAAACAGACTCCATGAGGGTGGTATGAGGGCCCGACGTCCACAGGTGGGGGTTGTGCTTACAGCCCAACACCGTGCAGGACGTTTGGCATTTGCCAGAGAACACCAAGATTGGCAAATTCGCCACTGGCGCCCTGTGCTCTTCACAGATGAAAGCAGGTTCACACTGAGCACATGAGCACATGTGACAGACGTGACAGAGTCTGGAGACGCCGTGGAGAACGTTCTGCTGCCTGCAACATCCTCCAGCATGACCGGTTTGGTGATGGGTCAGTCATGGTGTGGGGTGGCATTTCTTTGTGGGGCCGCACAGCCCTCCATGTGCTCGCCAGAGGTAGCCTGACTGCCATTAGGTACCGAGATGAGATCCTCAGACCCCTTGTGAGACCATATGCTGACACATGCACATTTGTGGCCTGCTGGAGGTCATTTTGCAGGGCTCTGGCAGTGCACCTCCTTGCACAAAGGCGGAGGTAGCGGTCCTGCTGCTGAGTTGTTGCCCTCCTACGGCCTCCTCCACGTCTCCTGATGTACTGGCCTGTCTCCTGGTAGCGCCTCCATGCTCTGGACACTACGCTGACAGACACAGCAAACCTTTTTGCCACAGCTCGCATTGATGTGCCATCCTGGATGAACTGCACTACCTGAGCCACTTGTGTGGGTTGTAGACTCCGTCTCATGCTACCACTAGAGTGAGAGCACCGCCAGCATTCAAAAGTGACCAAAACATCAGCCAGGAAGCATAGGAACTGAGAAGTGGTCTGTGGTCACCACCTGCAGAATCACTCCTTTTTTGGGGGTGTCTTGGTAATTGCCTATAATTTCCACCTTTTGTCTATTCCATTTGCACAACAGCATGTGAAATGTATTGTCAATCAGTGTTGCTTCCTAAGTGGACAGTTTGATTTCACAGAAGTGTGATTGACTTGGAGTTACATTGTGTTGTTTAAGTGTTCCCTTTATTTTTTTGAGCAGTGTATATTCTGCCCTGTAGTTCCACTTTCTTTCCACTAATAGAGGTTGAAGCCAGGTGCAGCTATACCATATCTGAATCAGGCATTTCTTGGCCATAGAAGTTACAGACACCTGCTCAATGCAAAGCCATGGAAACTGAAGGTTTATAATCATTTATTTTGGTTACCTTAAACTGATTGTGTGTGTGTGTGTGTGTGTGTGTGTGTGTGTGTGTGTGTGTGTGTGTGTGTGTGTGTGTGTGTGTGTGTGTGTGTGTGTGTGTGTGTGTGTGTGTGTGTGTGTGTGTGTGTGTGTGTGTGTGTGTGTGTGTGTGTGTGTGTGTGTGTGTGTGTGTGTGTGTGTGTGTGTGTGCGTGCGTGTGTATTGTAGAAACATGGTAATAACTCCTCTTTGAAACTGGGTAAATGAAAGGGAACTAGAGTCTCAGATTTCACATGATGCATATGCAATTGGGCAATTGACCACAGATGCAGCCTTAAAAAGTACCATATTTCAATTAAGATAAATGTATATCCACTCTTATTATGTATTTAAGCACAAAATACTGTACTTTCATCTTCTGCCTTCCTTTATAATAATATACATAACTTTTCTGAGCGAGAAGGACTGATTGTGGAATTTACTGCTGGTGTTTTCCAATTTTACAGTAAAATGCAGAATGCATTGGCAGGAATATTAGGATAGAAACTATATGTATCTGTTTATTTATTTTCCCTTTCATGCTTCAACTATTCGCACATTGTTACAACATTGCCAATAATAAAGCATTTGAAATGTCTATCATTTTTTATTGTTTATTTCCCTTTGGTTTCTTGTCTATTTCACTTGCTTTGGCAAGTGAAATAGATAATAAACAAAAGTTAAAGAAACCATAGAAAATTAACAGTAAACTTTACACTCACAAAAGTTCCAAAGGAATAGAGACATTTCAAATGTCATATTATGTCTATATACAGTATGGTAACAATGTGCAAATAGTTAAAGTGCAAATGGGAAAGTAAATAAACATAAATATGGGTTGTATTTACAATGGTGTTTGTTCTTCACTGGTTGCCCTTTTCTTGTGGCAACAGGTCACAAATCTTGCTGCTGTGATGGCACACTGTGGTATTTCACAGTCCCCAAATCAAAAACAAATTCAAGAAAATGTACAGTATTATATAGAGACATTATTGCATGGAACTTTGTTCCATCTCAAATTGCTCAAATAAACAGCAAACTTGGTTTCAAAAAACAGATAAAGCAACACCTTACGGCACAACGCCTCTCCCGTATTTGACCTAGATAGTTTGTGTGTATGTAGGCTACGTGTGCCTTAAAAAAAAGTTCTGTCCTTGAGCTGTTCTTGTCTATTAATGTTCTGTATTATGTCATGTTTCATGTTTTTTGTGGACCCCAGGAAGAGTAGCTGCTGCTTTTGCAACAGCTGATAGGGATCCTAATAAAATACCAGATACCAAAATAGATATGGGAGTTTATCTCTCTCAATAGCAAGGCTATGCTCACTGAGTCTGTACATAGTCAAAGATTTCAGTCACAGTGGTCAGGTATTCTGCCACGGTGTACTCTCTGTTTAGAGCCAAAGTAATTATCTCTTTGTTTTCTCATGATTTGGTTGGGTCTAATTTTATTGCTGTCCAGGGGCTCTGTTTGTGTTTGTGAACAGAGCCCCAGGACCAGCTCGCTTAGGGGACTGTACTCCAGGTTCATCTCTCTGTAGGTGATGGATTTGTTATGGGAGGTTTGGAAATCGCTTCCTTTTAGGTGGTTGTAGAATTTAACTGCTCTTTTCTGGATTTTGATTATCGTGTATTGACCTAATTCTAACACTCAGGGCTCCCAAGTGGCGCAGCAGTCTAAGGCACTGCATCTCAGTGTTAGAGGTGTCACTACAGACCCTGGTTCGATTCCAGGCTGTATCACAATCGGCCGTGATTGGGAGTCCCATAGGGCGGCGCACAATTGGCCCAGCGTCGTCCGGGTTAGGGTTGGCCGATGTAGGCCGTTATTGTAAATAAGAATTTGTTTTTAACTGACTTGCCTAGTTAAATTTTAAAAATCTGCTCTGCATGCATTATTTGGTATTTTAGGTTGTACACGGTTTCACTCTCAACAACATCTATCCAAAATAATCCCATTGCATTTATATTGTCTTATTTTGGACCTGCCTTCCTGCCTTTGGGATAACAACTCCCATTGTTAGGGCGGAGACATGAGCATCTTGTCATTATATACAGATCTCCGGATGGATACACAGCCTGCTACTTTAGGTTAGATGCACACATACCGCACACAACACAACGATGAGGGACAGAGACAGTTTGTGAAAGTATGCCTTATCTACGTACTTTGAAGAACTAGTGAAATGATTTCGTCAGACAGATCTGCTGCATACTTAGGTAGGCTAGCTAAATAGAATGACTAAAGGCAGTACAGTACAGTAAAAGCAGTACAGTATGTGGAGCACTGTGAGCAGAGATGAGATGATTACTTTTAAGGAATGAAAAATAATAAAGTAAATAAAATAAAGTAATATACACAACTGAAATATTGTAATATTAAAAAAAAAAAAAATCCTATTTTTTAATTGATGTCTACCCAATGTGGACCTGATTGAATGTTCACTATTTTGGCCTTTGGAATTTTCATTAAAAAGCTCTAAAATCATTGTACTGTCATTATTTCATAATGCATTTAATGTTGAAAAAAATTATCAAGACCGAAATCGAAAAACCTGGATTCTTTTTTAATAATCTTACCGAAACCGAACCAACCTCAAAAAGCACTAATCGCTCAGCACTACTACATATAGTAGTGCACCACCATCACACTGCATTAAAATGTATTGCACAAGTTTATGCTTTACTGGCATGGGGACAATTCTAGAGCACATTCAACAGCCAAATTCATGTATCTTCTTTACACCAATCATCTGTGGCCGACCAGTTATTTAGAAATCACTACTGTGAAACCACAAGGGCAGGAGAGGTGTCCTCTGTAAAATTTCTATGGCATGGCTTCATATACTCAATCTGTGGCCCAAAAAACTATTCCAGGATTTGTGAGGATTGAATGCTCTTTCACTAGGGAAGCAGGATGGGAAATAATGTTTGAAAAAAATCCAGGTTAACGCACTAAAGAAATGTAATAAAGCATGGGCAATGTTTGAAACAGCACGCCATGTTAAAACAACTAGGGTCTGTAGCTGGCAGGTTACCAGGGCAGATGGTTCTTATTTAACCTTTGATCTTGATGCCAAGGTCTGTCATAAGAAAGCCCATTCTCCCCATCTGCTGGTGACAAGGTCTCATCTTTAAAGCCTATTTGACAGAAGAGAGGTGAGACACATGTTCATGTGCATTACAGGGTTAGCTACCCTATACAGTCTGATCTCCCATGGATAACATGGCGTTTATACAATAGGCTGTTTTCTGACTTCAGAGACGTGTTGTAAAATGTCTTTGTCCAAATGGTCTGATTTGCGCAGAGCTTGAACATGCATGTCTGTCTCTCCAATCCAGTGGCGATTTTAGCACGTAAATCTTGGTGCAGCAGACTCCCAAAATGTATTTTGTGATGCATGCCAGCAAAGCCACTACACAACACAACACTAAATAATACATTAATTGCACTATAATGGTGACAAACAGTTACCACAAACTGTTAGGGCCTACATAAAGCTGTCCCAACAGCAGAGTCCCAAAAGCAGTCCCAACAGATGTCGCAACACCTTACCACTGCTACACCTGGCTATCAGCGGAGCCTTGTCTGGCAGCGAAACAGTTCATTCAGCCTCATTTACTGATGTGGCTGACTTGCTTAAACAAATGTGGTTTCTACTGAAAATTGAGATGTACAAACTATGGCATAAGGGGACGACGAGCAGATAAGAGGCAATCCGTAATTTGGATTAAGACATAAATGAGCAAGCTAGGACGGACGTAGTCAATATAACTATTTGTTCAGCACTTAACCCTAACCCTAACCCTAACAGCCTAACCTTAACCCTACAGCGACAGAATTCAGAACATGGGCCGTTCTTACAGTATTCTCCTTGTACACCAAGTCAGAACCGTAGGATAAATAAAGGGGGCAGATAAGCAGACAATGAAAGCTCTTACAATATTCGATGATTACATTTCTCTAAAATAGGTTATAGGCTACATGTGCACCACCAAGTGAGAAAAGTAGGCTAAATTATGTGGTGGGAAATGGATCTAATTATTAGGGTAAGGCACATGGGCTACTAACAGCTTACTACACAACATACATTTAGTATTACTTTCTTAGCTACAGTATACATATCTCCCTGGCATATTACATAATTTATGCAGCAGCATACAATAAAAAATTTTGACTCACCTTGTTGTGCTGTGCTCACTTGAACAGGAAGGTGGCGCATCAGTCCTTCGCAGGCAAATTTTGTCATCAAATTTTGTCATCAGAGTATGGCATTTTCTGGATTTATGGTGCTTTCAAGATCACTGGAAACTCTGAAAAAACAAGGTTGAATCATGAGGACGTCAGTGATCTTCAAGTTAGAGCTCTAGAAAGAGACCAGAGTTCCCGACTTGCAATTCCGAGTTGGACGACTGTTCAAAACGTATTTTCCCAGTCAGAGCTCATTTTCGTCCGAGTTCCCAGTTGTCTTGAACACGGCAGAAGTCATGCTGGATTGACAGCATGGCCACTGTTGAATGTTTATCCTTTTAAGCTTGGAAAAGAGACCCTTAGACCCAGACTTGGACCACACACCCACTCCACTGAATAGCAGGCTAGTGATTGCTTTGCAATGCTTGCAGTTAACCAATGATTCCTTCCAAACCATTCATTGTTGAGTTTGCGATTTCCAACTCGTTGTGCAATGTTTATGTCCAATGGCCGATGAGCACCGATACGTTTTATCTATAATTTCTCTTCATTATTTGTTTTCATATGACAAGGATTGTAAAAGATTTGCCAGTAGATTGTTGAGTTGATGCATGATGATGACTGCTTGTCAAGCTTGCTAGCTAAGATTTTGAAGGTATGATGTTGACATGATCAGTCCAATCAAATCTACTGTAGATATAACGTGATTTGACGTAATTTTATCTGTAGCCAATGACCTTGAGCCTTCTTGGATGGGAAATTCTAATGTAACTCCATGGCAGCACCCAAGGGGCTTGAATTTTCGAGCTATACTCATACATTTTGTGGTGACGTAGTGTCCCCATGAGTGACAGAACACTGAGCAAATCATGGTGCAACTAGAGAACATTACCCACCCCTATGCTCCGTATTTTCCACTGGCTGCCCCACCACCACAGAAAGCACTGAGCTAGGCTGAAAGTCCTGCATTTTGGAGTTGCCTTACTCAAGAAAGCAAAAAAGAGACCAAGTTTGTATGTGACTTTATTCACTTTATTAATTTTTTAAAATATAATTTGCAAACTGTTATGTACTAATTCCAAAATAACATGCAAAACATGAAAAAAAATGAGGGGTGCTCATTGCTCCAATCAGAATTAGTTCCTATAGGGTAGAGACATGACCATTACAACTGTTTCTGGATGAGGATAGTGCAGACTAAATAAAAATCAGATGCAAAACTTTGGGGAGCCTGTGTGAGATTCTGTACTTTTGCTTGAGATACTGTACTGTCAAAATGTCTGCTTGTTACTAGTTAGATATGCCTGCTGAAAACAAAGCAAAAAACTGTTCATACTTCTTATTTTTATTATTCCGCTAACCTCGTCACCAGGATCGAATTGCTGCCGCATATAGCCTGGTAACATTGTGCAATCAAGTGGCACTCGAAAGGAGTGTGTTTAAAATCGAGGCAGGAGAGGGAGCGAGCCTGCTACGGCTGTATTAGATGGAACCATATGATTTTTTGGAAGCACAATTGATTCTGAGTTCCGGCATATAAAGTCCTCGAGCATATAAAGTCTGTCAAAACTATTTCTAAGATGCGCACTTTCAGATTTTCCGAACTCATGTCCACTTTCGCTGCTTGTGCTTTGAAGTCCACAATGTAGGGGGGAGGTTATACAGGTTATATTAGATGGCGATGGACTGAGAGATCAGTCAATTAAAACCAGTGCTTGTTTCGTTCGCTCCTGCCATAGACTTCCAGTCAAATCCCGTTCTGAGGCGCTGTGAAACCAGACGGTTCGACAGAGAGAACCTGTAGCGTCAAAATCGTAAAAGCTACCAACACTAAAACAACTTTAAAATGTCCAGACAACCACTGGTAGGTGTGCTTGAAAAAACTTTTTTATACTACTTATACTTTTCACACTACAAACATTATTTGCATAATTTCCAATACATTCCAGGTGCCATAGACTTGAATGGGAAAAATTCAGGTCACTGCTAGTCTTCGACCATTTAATCTAGAAACACCATCAAACGTTAAAATGTGCAGACCGGTCTGGAATAGTGTGCTTGTATACAGCTTTTTCATACTATTTATACAAAAATAATGTACATAAAAGCTCCATAGGCTTGAATGGGAAGTATTTGAATTCCCTCTGCTCTTGAACCGTTAAAGATACGAACACCAAACAAATGTTTACATGTGCAGACTGACACAACTTAAATTGCTTGTCAAAAGATTGTTGATGCTATTTATTCATTTTGAACTATAACTGTCTTAAATTAGCATAAAGGTTCCATAAACTTCAAAGGCACAATTTTATTCAACACAGCTTTGTGCTACCATTCCTACTTCATAAACTATAAAGCTCGTCTTATCCCCACTCATTTCAATTGCGGAATGCTGGCTCCAACATTCTAAGCTGAAATCACTGCCATGAAACTCAGAATGTTCAGACTAAAACATATTATATGTCTTAGTTTGTGACTCACTCTAACCTATTATACTAGCTACTAACCCACTATCATAACTCCACACCTACAAAACACCCAAAATAGGTCACTATAACTAACACATAGCCTATGAAAAACATATTACTACTGCCGACACTACCACTACTATTGCACAACTATAAATACTTCAAGACTTGCAAACACACCACATTTACTGAAGTAAATGTAATTTTGTAGTTGTCTATTTGATCCACTTCAATAACATTAATACACAGCAAGTTATACAAAACATGTGCCTGTTAATTAGCTATCCTGTTATTAAAAGCACTTTGCTAATATTAAATTCATATATAGCTTATGAGACACTTATGAGTCACTTTCATTATTTCTCCAGCAGGTGTCACTGTACTGCAAAAAGAAGTGTGCTTAGTTAGGTCAATGGTTGAGTTACTGAATACCTGATTCACACTATATATACTGTACTGTATAAATTCACACTGTTCTGCCTTTGTTGGACTATGGTGATATTCCTTTACATGAATATCCCAGGCTTACACGTACACACTAGAAACACGTTACCATGCTGCTCTAAGAGTTTTAACAAACACAAGGCCTCTTACACATCACTGTACCTTCTATCAGTTAGCAGCATGGTCATCCTTAAACAGACTAACTGATACATGTTTGTTTATAAGCCATTTTAGGCCAGTACCAGTCAAAAGTTTGGACACAACTACTCATTCAAGGGTTTTTCTTAATTTTTACTATTTTCTACATCTGGAGAACAACAGTGAAGACATCAAAACTATGACATAACAGCTATGGAATCATGTAGTAACCAAAAAACTGTTAAACAAATCAAAATATATTTTTTATTTGAGATTCTTCAAAGAAGAAATGACTCTGCGGTCCAACTCATTGGGTTGAGGTTGGGTGATTGTGGAGGCCAGGTCATCTGATGCAGCACTCCATCACTCTCCTTCTTGGTCAAATAGCCCCTACACAAACTGGAGGTGTGTTGGGTCATTGTTCTGTTGAAAAACAAATGATAGTCCCGCTAAGCGCAAACCAGATGGGATGATGTATCGCTGCAGAATGCTGTGGTAGCCATGCTGGTTAAGTGTGCCTTGAATTCTAAATAAATCACAGACAGTGTCACCAGCAAAGCACCCCCACACCATCCCACCCCCTCCTCCATGCTTCATGATAGGGAACCACACATGGGGAGATCATCCATTCACCTACTCTGCATCTCACAAAGATACGGCGGTTGGAATCAAAAATCTCAAATTTGGACTCATCAGACCAAAGGACAGATTTCCACCAGTCTAATGTCCATTTCTCGTGTTTCCTGGCTCAAGCAAGTCTCTTCTTATTATTGGTGTCCTTTAGTAGTGGTTTCTTTGCAGCAATTTGACCATTTAGGCTGGTAACTGTAATGAACTTATCCTCTGCAGCAGAGGTAACTCTGGGTCTTCCTTTCCTGTGGCGGTCCTCATGAGAGCCGGTTTCATCACGGCGCTTGATGGTTTTTGTGACTGCACTTGAAGATGATGTATTGATGATGTATTCACTATTATTCTACAATGTAGAAAATAGTAAAATAAAGAAAAACCCTTGAATGAGTGGGTGTGTACAAACTTTTGACTGGGACTGTATATAAGCACTTTACTCACCCTACAGAGTCATGGACATTACCGTCTGATATCACAGAGCTGTAAATCTCAATGTGACTTCTCTGGTTAAATAAAGTATGAATAAAAAATCTATAAAAATATAGGACTGAGCCGAACCGGCTCTGATATTTTTTCTTTTAACATTGTCCTTTCCAGCATAGTTCCAGCAGCTAAGGTGGATGCGTAACCAGGACCTAGCCTAGGCCAGCACAGTTCGGCTCAACATTTGCTTGGCTCAGTTTGCCCTAAAGTGTGAATCAGATTGAAATCTACATGTATTATATGACATTTAAGCAAATACCTTCTGTTATTGCATGTGACAAATGTATATAGCAGCCCAGGATCAGTCTAACAATGAGTAAAACAGATACTTGATACCTTTGGGACAAGAAACAGACTAAATTATACTTAATTATAGAAACTGGTTGCAAGTAATCTTATTTAATCCATTGATTTAGCTAATGGGGGAGTTATTTTGCTTGCATTATTACAGTATATAGTGAGCAACAATTCTAAAACAATCTAATTTGTGCAGTAAAATTGAGCTTACTTTCTTGTGGACCTAAGGATGTCTTTACAATGCAAACCTGCATTGAAGAGAAATTACATTTTTCCAGTGCCAACATAATTATGAGTGTCTATAGAGATGACTAGTCCTTCTCAATTTATTCATTTAAATGTCATATACATTTAACAAAAATGTGTTTTCAATACAATATAAGGCTTGATCTACATAGTTGTTTTCTTCAGCGAGCAGGCCTTTCTAATCGACCTGTCCCGGGTATCCTGGAAGGATATTGACCTCATCCCGTCAGTAGAGGATGCCTGGTTATTTTTTTTAAAATGCCTTCCTCACCATCTTAAATAAGCATGCCCCATTCAAGAAATTTAGAACCAGGAACAGATATAGCCCTTGGTTCTCTCCAGACCTGACTGCTCTTAACCAACACAAAAACATCCTATGGCGTTCTGCATTAGCATCAAACAGCCCCCATGATATGCAACTTTTCAGGGAAGTTAGAAACCAATATACACAGGCAGTTAGAAAAGCCAAGGCTAGCTTTTTCAAGCAGAAATTTGCTTCCTGCAACACAAACTCAAAAAAGTTCTGGGACACTGTAAAGTCAATGGAGAATAAGAACACCTCCTCCCAGCTGCCCACTGCACTGAGGATAGGAAACTCTGTCACCACCGATAAATCCACTATAATTGAGAATTTCAATAAGCATTTTTCTACGGCTGGCCATGCTTTCCACCTGGCTACCCCTACCCCGATCAACAGCACTGCACCGCCCACAGCAACTCGCCCAAGCCTTCCCCATTTCTCCTTCTCTGAAATACAGTCAGCTTATGTTCTGAAAGAGCTGCAAAATCTGGACCCCGACAAATCAGCCGGGTTAGACAATCTGGACCCTTTCTTTCAAAAACTATCTGCCGAAATTGTTGCAACCCCTATTACTAGCCTGTTCAACCTCTCTTTCGTGTCGTCTGAGATTCCCAAAGATTGGAAAGCAGCTGCGGTCATCCCCCGCTTCAAAGGGGGGGACACTCTTGACCCAAACTGCTACAGACCTATATCTATCCTACCCTGCCTTTCTAAGGTCTTCGAAAGCCAAGTCAACAAACAGATTACCGACCATTTCGAATCCCACCGCACCTTCTCCGCTATGCAATCTGGTTTCAGAGCTGGTCATGGGTGCATCTCAGCCACGCTCAAGGTCCTAAACGATATCATAACCGCCATCGATAAGAGACATTACTGTGCAGCCGTATTCATCGACCTGGCCAAGGCTTTCGACTCTGTCAATCACCACCTTCTTATCAGCAGACTCAACAGCCTTGGTTTCTCAAATGATTGCCTCGCCTGGTTCACCAACTACTTCTCTGATAGAGTTCAGTGTGTCAAATCGGAGGGCCTGTTGTCTGGACCTTTGGCAGTCTCTATGGGGGTGCCACAGGGTTCAATTCTTGGGCCGACTCTCTTCTCTGTATACATCAATGATGTCACTCTTGCTGCTGGTGAGTCTCTGATCCACCTCTACGCAGACGACACCATTCTGTATACTTCTGGCCCTTCTTTGGACACTGTGTTAACAACCCTCCAGACGAGCTTCAATGCCATACAACTCTCCTTCCGTGGCCTCCAACTGCTCTTAAATACAAGTGAAACTAAATGCATGCTCTTCAACCGATCGCTGCCTGCACCTGCCCGCCCGTCCAGCATCACTACTCTGGACGGTTCTGACTTAGAATATGTGGACAACTACAAATACCTAGGTGTCTGGTTAGACTGTAAACTCTCCTTCCAGACTCACATCAAACATCTCCAATCCAAAGTTAAATCTAGAATTTCGCTTCCTATTTCGCAACAAAGCATCCTTCACTCATGCTGCCAAACATACCCTCGTAAAACTGACCATCCTACCGATCCTCCACTTCGGCGATGTCATTTACAAAATGGCCTCCAATACCCTACTCAGCAAATTGGATGCAGTCTATCACAGCGCCATCCGTTTTGTCACCAAAGCCCCATATACTACCCACCACTGCGACCTGTACGCTCTCGTTGGCTGGCCCTCGCTTCATACTCGTCGCCAAACCCACTGGCTCCAGGTCATCTACAAGACACTGCTAGGTAAAGTCCCCCCTTATCTCAGCTCGCTGGTCACCATAGCAGCACCCACCTGTAGCACGCGCTCCAGCAGTTATATCTCTCTGGTCACCCCCAAAACCAATTCCTCCTTTGGCCGCCTCTCCTTACAGTTCTCTGCTGCCAATGACTGGAACGAACTACAAAAATCTCTGAAACTGGAAACACTTATCTCCCTCACTAGCTTTAAGCACCAGCTGGCAGAGCAGCTCACAGATTACTGCACCTGTACATAGCCCATCTATAATTTAGCCCAAACAACTACCTCTTCCCCTACTGTATTTATTTATTTAGCTCCTTTGCACCCCATTATTTCTACTTTGCACATTATTCCACTGCAAATCTACCATTCCAGTGTTTTACTTGCTATATTGTATTTACTTCGCCACCATAGCCTTTTTTTGCCTTTACCTCCCTTATCTCACCTAATTTGCTCACATTGTATATAGACTTATTTTTCTACTGCATTATTGACTGTATGTTTGTTTTAATCCATGTGTAACTGTGTTGTTGTATGTGTCGAACTGCTTTGCTTTATCTTGGTCAGGTCGCAATTGTAAATGAGAACTTGTTCTCAACTTGCCTACCTGGTTAAATAAAGGTGAAATAAAATAAATAAATGTGCAGAACCATAGAGATTAGGATTATTGTGAGGATTGATTATTATTATTATGCAATACATATTATGGTTCGTTTTTTTTGTTGGTATTATTATTGTGACACACTTTAGTACTAGTAGCCTAGCCAGGCAGTAATAGAAGGACTACAGTAGCAATTGATGACAATCAGTACCACTCTAAAATATGGTGAGGGTGGTTTCTCTGTGGGGAAAACACTATCAAAGAAGTGTAAAATGAAATGAACTAACATTTAATGATCTTCTGACCTCACATTTTTGGGGTTGTAGTATATCACCACACTCAACATCATCTAAATCCGTTACCATGGCATATTATTTTACAACATATGAATTGTCACATGTATCTATAGTCACATTAAATATTTTCTTGCGAACCAGATGAATAACGTGGTGTTTAATCTCTATCCTTAAATGCCTCCTGGGGTAAAGCTGTCCAGCGAAAGGAATGAATGAAAGCTGGGGAATGAATGGAGCTTGCGTTAATGGGGATGTAAGAGATGTGGAACCACAGGGGCGACGAAGAGCGCAGGCGCCCCAACCCCCTTCAATTAAAAAATCTCAAGGTTTTCTGTGCAAAACCGAAGATGGCGACAGACTAAACGAGACTATCAAGGAGGGAGAAGATGAGAGGCAAATGTAGCTTTTTTTTCATCAGAAACGGAAGAAAAAATAAGTCATTGTGTCATGTTTGAGGATGACAGATATAGAATAAAGATTTCGTTTTTGTACATACTATGCGTTTCTTGTGTGATGCTGCACCGGTGCTGGAGGTGTCAGTAGGATTTCGCAATATGTTACAATTTTGGGTGTATAGGGAATATTATGCCGGACGTTATCTATTTGCGATGGATCATTGTAAAAATTAGACGCCAGGGTTTGGAGCTGGATTGATTTCTTGACACAACAACTTGGGGAAAATTCTTCCCATCACCATGTTGCAAACGAGGTAGGTGACATTGTTTGGGGGATAGCCTATATTGCAGAGGTGAAAAACCCATCTGAGATCGCTTTTGTCTCCCCCCTAAAATATGATCAGGGGTGCTTGGATGTTTCGAAGGGAAGATGACGCCGTGTTAAAAATCTGTTGTGCACCCAAACAAAACGACAAACCCTGTGCCGATTCCGAGAGGGTACAGAAATGGCGAATGTCTTTGGCATCCCTATTATTTTTCACTGTCCTTCTCTCTGATCACCTCTGGCTGTGTGCTGGAGTTAAACTGAGGTCCAAGGATAGGAGCAACCGCAAAATCTGGAGTAACGCGACTGACGGGGTCCACCCGGCTCTAAATGAGGAGAAATTTGGTATTTTTCTAAGCAATTTCACCAAATCCGCTGCTCCAAGTCCTCATTGCACTGATTCTCATAGCCACCACACTCACCTGGAGTCAGCCTGCACCACGTTGTATCAGCAAAAAAATGGCTTTGGGTCCTCTTTCTCAACTCCATCAACGTTCTCGTCACAGATGTTACTTGATTATTTTAGGAATTTCAGCCTTTCTTTTTGTGATTCTTACACCATCTCCGACTTACTGTTGGGGATGTCAAGCCCAGACAGTTTGAATTGCAGTCTTCAGAACATGGTTTTGGATTTGTTTAGAGGCGGTGGGGATGACGAGGATGTCTGCAGCATCTGTATCCAGGCGTACATGCGGCTGGACCAACACGCTCAGGAAAAATATGAAGAGTTTGACTTCTTCTTTCTCAAGTATTTATCGGAGGATTATTCTGTCCGATCCCACACAGAAGACTGTAAGGTAAGATCAACTTGTACATCCTGTCATAAGTGCATTTTACCTTGTAATGGCTGTTTTATTCAGCAGGGAGCTATGGGCGGAACGGTAAAAGCTCCTTCGTCTTCAGGCTACAGAAGACACATTTACACACAATAAATTATTTCAGGTGACTAATTACACAGACAAAGTACCGTATGCCTACACAATACCTCTTATGAATGTTTTCCATTTGAAACAATTTATTTGCTCATTCATGAACAGGCCTACTGTATGTGAATATTCATACTGAATTCATGAATAGCCTATGAATATAATAATACATGTGGTTCATGGTTGTATAATATCTACCTATAGCAGATGTTTGTTTCCTTGTGCTTCTATAACAAAAATCATGTTAATAGTGTTTTGTTTTTCATGCCACTTCTCAGCTCTGGTATCTTGCCACCTGTGTGTCGAGCTGTGATGATGTCACCCCTCTGTGCCCTCTCTGGGTTGTCTGGCAGAGCCTTTGATGTTCCACTACCTCACAGCACAGGGATGTCTGTGGTGAGGGGTATTTATGAGTCATATTGGACCACAGTCAGACTCTTTGCCCTGGTTGGTGTTGATAGAGCCATGATGCCTTAGGTGTTTCCCAAGTCTCTAATGAGAGCTCGGGCATCCAGGGTTTCCTAAGGCTTTGAAACTACTCTGTTTCCGGGTGCCACATGTGGAGAGAGTTGTCACTGAGCTGTAGCCTATTGACCCACAGCTGTAGGTTTAAGAACAGCCCTGATGATAAGAGAGACAGTGCTTCCAGCAAACAGAAGATGTACGCTACATAGAGCAAAGGTAATATTATCTGATGGTTGTCATAAGGTTTTGACCTATGAATGTTCTAAAAACTTGGAAGGCTGAACTAACATCCATTTAAAAGATTCCATGCAGAAACAACACAGGCAAAAAGGCCACAGGCGCACTCAGGGATTTTCAATGAGTGATGGATTTACTTGTGCATATTAACCAACCGTTATTAGAATCTTATTACACAGGTATAAGAGAAACACTACATTTAAAATATATATAGATGAGATGATCATATTTTGAAAACTTCAGATAACATCCACCTTTTCTTGCTGGCTGCCAAGCCATCCAACGCCTTGCAAAGTAACAACTTCATGTAATGTTACCTTGTTATCAAATGAAAATGTTAGAAGTTATCCAGAGTACAATTCATCCCACACATACACTTAATTCTGCATATGTACACCCCAGCGGTAGAAGCTACCCTATCCTAAGGCTACTAATTGGTTCCCAGGTGCTGCATATCAAAAACAAGCAAGGCACCCTGTCTTCTTCTTAAACAAGACTGTCTTGACATTTTGTCTCAAGGTCACCTTTTGTAGAGCACATCAGTTGCCCTTCAAGTGTCAACTAAGAAACACCTGTCAACTAAGGAGACCTATCCACGCGGCGCTGTGCTGAGGTGACATGTGTCATGAGTTTACTCATGTCCCATGCCCTGTTGTCCCCACTTACATCCTCTATTATGGTATTTTCTCACAAATGTCCAAAATGCAGAAAAACTATTTTAAATAGAAAAAAAGATTTGATGTATTCCTGTATTAAAATACCATGATTAGTATTTCAGGAATGTATGTACAGTAAGCCCATTAATTTAATAGAAAACCACATGGCTTCTGCATTTTACTAGTTAACAAACAAAGGGTCTATTTCTATGTGAGTAGGGACACGAACTGAAACATTTTGGGCCGGAAGAGGTTGCTGTCAGTGTCAATTAGTTCTCACATGTCTCATCTCCTTCGCTGTGGATATTCTTGTTTATATGATCATACACTGGGCTTATGTTGGTTGTAGAGCTTAAAATATGGAGACAGATAGAAGGTGACAGCCCATACAGGCTAATTCCTCATCTTTCCTCTTATGTAGGCTAGAGATGCTGTTATTTCAGACAGCCTCTCCAGGCCCTTGTCCAAAACTCCTAAAAGCCTTCCCCTGTGTGACAGAATTGTTGCTCTTTCCAAGGACAAACATTTTGCTCACAGTGTGACCTTACAGATCAGTCTTCTTTGGTGACGGGACACACAGTGATCCTTCGGGCATAACTGTTATTGATGGTGTCAACCTCTTGGTGGGGTCAGCTACAGATCATTTTCAGTTATGTTTTAACATTGCTAGTGCCAAGTCGTAGCTCCTCCCTCTAGGATGTAATGTATCCCCTGGCTACTACTTTACACAAATGAATGGACACATTTCATAGGTGCAGTGGATTAGAGGGGGATTGTCAGTCTAATGCTTGACTCATACACATTTACTCTTAAAACTGCTTTGTGTTTTGTAAAACTACTCTGTCCATACAACTATGAATTGTATAGTTCACATTTTTCCAGTTCAGTTTAACCTGTAGGCCTATCCCAGTTGTTTTCCTATTACCATATCGTTATCAGAGTAGAGTGTAGGGCTTGAAGGAGATGTTTGTTACCTTTTGATTTTACATACATATTTTCTAAGACCAGTTCTCACTATTTAAAACATGACATGGTCAATTATTTATGATCCCCTTCTGCTGCTGCTACAAAAAGGCAGCCAGTAAATACAGCCTAGTAGTGAACACTGTGTCTAATCAGAATCAATGTTTAATCACTGTTAATCTTATGTAACATCATCTTTCTTGTAGGAATAACAGGAGCAGCACCTGTGCACTCTGCTTTTAGATATGATAGTAGTCTACGCTTGTACATTCACTACACCAAGCTGCTTTGATACCTATTTCCTATTCCAGAAAGTAGGGAAAATATTGTAATCTTGAAGCTGCAATATGCAACTTTTTGGGCGAACCTACCAAATTCACATAGAAATGTGACTTATAGATCTGTCATTCTTATTGAAAGCAAGTCTAAGAAGCGGTAGATCTGTTCTATGTTATTTGTATGCTTCCTGTTCTTAAGTTTCGTTTTTGCGTCTTTTACTTTTGGTTTTGTACACCAGCTTAAAACAACTGAAAATACAATCTTTTTGGGGAATGGAAAATAGATTTGACAGCAGTTTAGATGGTACAAGGATTCTCTACACTATACTTGCTTGTTTTGTCACATAAACTGAAATTCGGTGAACTATTAGAATTGTAGCAACCAGGAAATGGCAGAACGATTTCTGCATAGTGCATCTTTAATGAGTACTGTTTATATTCAACCCATATTAATCCCTTTAACACATTTTCACACACGTTTTCAGCAATTTAATGTTTTCAGTTATTGGTGTGAATATGTGTACTTACTTATTGCATTATCAAATATACATCCTTTACATCGAAGTAAAATACTCCAAACAGCCACATGATAATTTGTGTACCAGAGGGCTGTGTTTTGGAAGTAACATGGCTGGCTCAAAGAGAGTGTCAGAGTATGAACCAGCTGACTCACAGCACGCTAGAATATCAATGAGGCAATGAGCTTCCTGAAGGATTTACAACAGGGTTGTCACGTACCCACACCCCTAGTATTAGTCCAGACCATTGGCTGCTGATTGGCATCATCTGACCAATAAAAGGGTGCTAACCTGGACCATCTCTTTCATAAGCTTGCGGTCATCCTTTACCACATGCATTGAGTAACAAGCATACTGCATCACATCTGTGCAGTGGATACCTGCAGTATAAGTAGAAACAACATCTTGCATTGTGATACCATGAAATTTCTCCTAAATGGAAGTCATATTGATACTAATAGTAACATTGCGAATTATGTGCTGCTACAGTCGTTGCCCTGATAGTTTTTGATATCTTCCTGAAAGCAGTGAAGCCTACAGGGCCCTACTGCTGATGAGTTATTATGTGCTTGCCTTCACGGAAGGCCATGCTGTCTGCCTGCTTATCACCCTGGTGAATGGGCTCCATCAGCTTTGTAATGTGGCCTCCCTCCGTTGTCCTGGATGGCAATATTATAAATGTGCTCACAGAGGAAAGTGGCACCACAGAGAGAAAGACCGTTTCTAACGTAAACAAAGGGATATTTTATTTATGCAGTTAATCAATTCCGTGCCTAACGTTTGAGGTTTTCAAGTAATATCTGATCTTGAGATTGTTTGTATTTTTTGATTTTGGCTTTGCATTTATATTATTCATTACACTTTGTTTATTTACTTACATTATTATTCAACCAAATTAATGGAATAATCTATGACTATTGTCAATTTAAGAAGCTTTTTTCCCCTCATGATTAAGGTTATAACAATCTTCAACAGCATATTGTGGCAACTTCTAATTTAATACAAAAGTATGTAGACAACCCTTCAAATTAGTGGATTCGGCTATTTGAGCCACACCCGTTGCAACACTCACTACCGAGTTCCAAACTGCCTCTGGAAGCAACATCAGCACAAGAACTGTTCGTCGGGAGCTTCATAAAAATGAGTTTCCATGGCCGGGCAGCCGCACACAAGCCTAAGATCACCATGCGCAATGCCAAGCGTCGGCTGGAGTAGTACAGTGGCTTGCTTTTCTATTTTGTTGCCTTACAACCTGAAATTAAAATATATTTTTTGAGGGGTTTGTATCATTTGATTTACACAACATGCCTACCACTTTGAAGATGCAAAATATTTTTTAATGTGAAACAAACAAGAAATAAGACAAAAAAACTGAAATCTTGAGCATTAATAACTATTCACCCGCTCCTTGGTCTTTATTTAATAAAACATTTTATTTCACCTTTATTTAACCAGGTAGGCTAGTTGAGAACAAGTTCTCATTTACAACTGCGACCTGGCCAAGAAAAAGCAAAGCAGTTCGACACATACAACAACACAGAGTTACACATGGAATAAACAAACATACAGTCAATAATACAGTAGAAAAAGTCTATATACAGTGTGTGCAAATGAGGTAGGATAAGGGGGGTAAGGAAATAGGCCATGGTGGCGAAGTAATTACAATACAGCAATTAAACACTGGAATGGTAGATGTGCAGAAGATGAATGTGCAAGTAGAGATACTGGGGTGCAAAGGAGCAAGATAAATAAATAATGGGGATGAGGTAGTTGGATGGGCTATTTACAGATGGGCTATGTACAGGTGCAGTGAACTGTGAGCTGCTCTGACAGCTGGTGCTTAAAGCTAGTGAGGGAGATATGAGTCTCCAGCTTTATGGTGCCACTTGCTTGGTGGTGCCCCTTGTTTAGTGGTGTTGCAGACTCTGGGGCTTTTCAGAACAGGTGTATATATACTGAGATCATGTGACACTTAGATTGCACACAGGTGGAAAAATTATGTGACTTCTGGAGGTAATTGGTTGCACTGGATCTTGTTTATGGGCTTCATAGCAAAGGGGTTGAATACATATGCACACACCACTTTTCCGTTTGTAATTTTTTTTAAACAAGTTATTTTTTTCTTTTCACTTCACCAATTTGGACTATTTTGTGTATATCCATTACATGAAATCCAAATAAAAATCTATTTAAATTACAGGTTGTAATGCAACATAACAACATAATAGGAAAAACGCCAAGGGGGATGAATACTTTTGCAAGGCACTGTATAAAGCTGACCGCCATTGGACTCTGGAGCAGTGGAAACGCTTACTCTGGAGTGATGAATCACTCTTCACCACCTGGCAGTCCGACAGACGAATCCGGGTTTGGCGGATGCCAGAAGAACGCTACCTGCTCTAATGCATAGTGCCAACTGTAAAGTTTGGTGAGGGAGGAATTATGGTCTGGGGCTGTTTTGCATGCTTCGGGCTCGGCCCCATAGTTCCAGTGAAGGGAATTCTTAACGCTACAGCATACAATGACATTCTAGGCAATTCTGTGCTTCCAACTTTGTGGCAACAGTTTGGGGAAGGCCCTTTCCTGTTTCAGCATGACAATGCCCCCATGCACAAAGCGGGGTCTATACAGAAATGGTTTGTCGAGATCGGTGTGGAAGAACTTGACTGGCCTGCACAGAGCCCTGACCTCAAGCCTATCGAACACCTTTGGGATGATTTGGAACGCCGACTGCAAGCCTGGCCTAATCGCCCAACATCTGTGCCCGACCTCACTAATGCTTTGGTGGCTGAATGGAAGCAAGTCCCTGCAGCAATGTTCCAACATCTAGTGGAAAGCCTTCCCAGAAGAATGGAGGCTGTTATAGCAGCAAAGGGTTACCAACTCCATGTTAATGCCATGATTTTGGAATGAGATGTTCGACGAGCTGGTGTCCACATACTTTTGGTCATGTAGTGTATTTAATAGTATAGTTTGAGGTGTCTATCTGAAAAAATATTTGTTGGTGACAAAGGTCAATATTGCTAGTTATAAAAGTTTTATTACACTTTCATTATGCTTGGGCATCATATAAAATCCCTTGTAAAAAACTGCAGAATTGGAGCAGTTTTATTTTCAAAAACAAATCTTTCTATGAACCAATTTCAATAATTAGATAAGATGAGTTTCAAACAGTTTTGGCATCAGCACTTCAAGTTGAAACAAACTCCAGAGAACACCTGATGACTAATTTACCGTAGAATACTGACACCTTGCATTTCAATTTGTTGCGCAAGGGCATTTTATTGAGTGAGATTGTATCCATCTGTGTTTATCTTAAGATTTGGCACAAATAACTTTGTATCAAAGGGTGCGAAGATACTGTGACAAATGGAATTATGTCACATTTTCACATTAGAGTGAGTTCCTCACGAAACCAGGACAAAAAGAGACCAAGATTTTTTTCACAAGATTTAATCCATAGAATGGTCTTTTGGAGGAAGGATTGTTGACATATATTTGACATTTGTATCTAAAAGCACAATTGAGAAATAATTAATCAAAGTTAGCATATTTATGACATTTTGGTCTCCTGCTACTTTGAGTTATGATCCAATTTGTAAGCATTGCAAACAGTGAACGTGAAATTGGATTCAAAATTCCCTCTGCTGGTGATTTGCAGAATGTGCAATAAAAATAAATCAAATAAAATCAAATTTGATTGGTCACATACACATGGTTAGCAGATGGTAATGCGAGTGTAGCGAAATGCTTGTGCTTCTAGTTCCGATAGTTCAGTAATATCTAACAAGTAATCTAAGAATTCCCCAACAACTACCTAATACGCACAAATCTAAAGGGGTGAATGAGAATATGTACATTTAAATATATGGATAAGCGATGGCCGAGCAGCCTAGGCAAGGTGTAATAGATGGTATAAAATGCAGTATATGATATGAGTAATGTAAGATATGCAAACATGATTAAAGTGGCATTATTTAAAGTGGCATTGTTTAAAGTGACTGGTGATCCATTTATTAAAGTGGGCAGCAGCCTCTCTGAGTTACTGATTGCTGTTTAGCAGTCTGATGGCCTTGAGATGGAAGCTGTTTTTCATTCTCTCGGTCCCAGCTTTGATGCACCTGTACTGACCTCGCCTTCTGGATGGTAGAGGTGTGAACAGGCAGTGGCTCGGGTGGTTGTTGTCCTTGATGATCTTTTTGGCCTTCCTGTGACATCGGGTGCTGTAGGTGTCATCGAGGGCAGGTAGTATGCCCCCGGTGATGCATTGTGCAGACCGCACCACCCTCTGAAGAGCATTGTGGTTGAAGGCGATGCAGTAGCCATACCAGGCTGTGATACATCCCGACAGGATGCTCTCGATTGTGCATCTGTAAAAGTTTGTCAGGGTTTTGGGTGACAAGCTAAATTTCTTCAGCCTCCTGAGGTTGAAGAGGCGCTGTTGCGCCTTCTTCACCACACTGTCTGTGTGGGTGGGCAATTTCAGTTTGTGTGTGATGTGTACACCGAGGAACTTTTCCACCTTCTCCACTGCTGTCCCCTCGATGTGGATAGGGGGGTGCTCCCTCTGCTGTTTCCTGAAATCCACGATCATCTCCTTTGTTTTGTTGACATTGAGTGAGAGGTTGTTTTCCTGACACTACACTCCGAATGCCCTCACCTCCTCCCTGTAGGCTGTCTCGTCGTTGTTGGTAATCAAGCCCACTACTGTTGTGTCGTCTGCAAACTTGATGATTGAGTTGTAGGCATGCATGGCCATGCAGTCATGGGTGAACAGGGACTACAGGAGGGGGCTGAGCACGCACCCTTGTGGGGCCCCAGTGTTGAGGGTCAGCGAAGTGGAGATGTTTCCTACCTTCACCACCTGGGGGCGGCCCGTCAGAACGTCAAGGACCCAATTGCACAGGGCAGGGTTGAGACCCAGGGCCTCCAGCTTTATGATGAGCTTGGAGGGTACTATGGTGTTGAATGCTGAGCTGTAGTCAATGATCAGCATTCATACATAGGTATTCCTCTTGTCCAGATGGGATAGGGCAGTGTGCAGTGTGATGGCGATTGCATCGTTGGAGTGGAATGCAAACTGAAATGGGTCTTGGGTGGCAGGTAAGGTGGAGGTGATATGATCCTTGACTAGTCTCTCAAAGCACTTCATAATGACAGAAGTAAGTGCTACGGGGCGGTAGTCATTTAGTTCAGTTATCTTTGCCATCTTGGGTACAGGAACTTGAAGCATGTGGGGGACAGCAGACTGGGATAGAGAACGATTGAATATATCCGTAAACACACCAGCCAGCTAGTCTGCGTATGCGCTGAGGACGTGACTAGGGATGCCGTCTGGGCCAGCAGCCTTGCGAGGGTTAAAACGTCTAAATGTTTCACTCACGTCGGCCACGGAATAGGAGAGGGGGCGCACTCCTTGTTAGCGGGCACTGTATTATCCTCAAAGCGGGCAAAGAAGGTGTTTAGTTTGTCTGGAAGCGTGACGTCGGTGTCCGGGACGTGGCTGGTTTTCTTTTTGTAGTCCGTGATTTCCTGTAGACCCTGCCACATACGTCTTGTGTCTGAGCCATTGCATTGCGACTCCACTTTGTCCCTGTACCAGTTTTGCGCGAATGCCACCATCCATCCACGGTTTCTGGTTAGGGTAGGTTTTAATAGTCACAGTGGGTACAACATCTCCAATGCACTTCCTTACTCACTCACCGAGTCAGCGTATAGATGTGATTGTTTACATTGTCTACAACAGGGTTCCCCAACTGGCATTTAGGTGATTTTATTTGGCGCCCCAAGTATTCGGAGAAAAAAAAGTAATAATATGTATTTTTATTGTTGGGCATAAAATACTATAAAAACACCAGCAAATCAGCTCCAAGTCATTTTTATTTTGGAAATCTGTTCCAAACTATTCCCACGCATAATAGAGAGATACAGTACCAGTCAAAAGTCTGGTCACACCTACTCATTCAAGGGATTTTCTTCATTTTTACTATTTTCTACATTGTAAAATAATAGTGAAGACATCACAACTATGAAATAACACATATGGAATCATGTAGTAACCAAAAAAGTGTTAAACAAATAAAAATATATTTTATATTTTTGATTCTTCAAAGTAGCCACCCTTTGCCTTGATGACAGCTTTGCACACTCTTGTATGTAAAGTGGTAGGCAACAAAGAAAGAGTGAGATATAACTAACTAACTTACTTAACCATTAGTTTGCCATGTTCACAGACTGTTTATTCTACTATTTTCAAACTGAGAGGACTGTGTTTTTAATCAGCTCTCCCATCTCAGGGTGCCTATTAGTGGAGGGGACGTGACTGTGGAACTCCTTTCTGCAAGGATCAGAGACTCACATTAAATGAAGACATCTCGCTCTGTTCCTCTTCCCCTAACTTTGCACATCTATCACCACTGTGGCCTATTTATTGCCTTTCCTCCCTTATCTTACCTCATTTGCACACACTGTATATAGACTTTTTTTCTATTGTGTTATTGACTGTATGTTTGTTTATTCCATGTGTAACTCTGTGTTGTTGTTTGTGTCGCACTGCTTTGCTTTATCTTGGCCAGGTCGCAGTTGTAAATGTGAACTTGTTCTCAACTAACCTACCTGGTTAAATACAGGTGAAATACATTTAAAAAACTTTGCATGCACAAGATTTTCAGGGTCATGACACAATTAACCATCATCCTCCCTCCAGAGTTGGCGTGTCCTTTATATGCTTTCAGTTAACACAGGGAAGTTCTTAATTCCCCATTCTCCAATTACCTTGTGTATCAGAGATACCTCTGCTGACTAGTTCGTGTGAACATGTTCCTATAGGGGTTCATTACACAGACTTCATAATGTTAACTGCCCAATCACACACCATTGTTCTTCCTCCAATAGTCTCTAGTTTCAAATTTCACATTTCATTAGTCGTATCAACATGATACACATGGTATACAACATCCAACGCAATGATTACTTACAGGTTCCTTCTCAACAATGCAACAACAATAAGAAATAAGAATACAAACATAATGTAAATGGCTCAGTAGAATAAATATAAAACAGGAAGGCACAATTTATAGTCCAATATTTACACGTGTTTTTGGGAAGGGGGGTTTGGGGGGCAAGTGTTTTCATTGTGCAGTATTTAACAATACTGATAAGTCTGGTAGCAGCAGTTGTGGTGCGTGTGTGTGGATGAGTGTGTGGATGATTGTATATCTGTATGGGTGTGGGTGTGAGTGAGTGCATGTGTGCTAAGGTGCAGAGAGTCAGTGCAGGTGGTCAGTCCAGTGCAAGTGTTCAGCAGTCTGATGGCTTGTAGGTAGAAACCGTCTCTGAGCCTATTGGTATCATACCTCATGCTCCGATACTGTCTGCTTAATATGGCTGCATCCCGCTACCGGGATCGATATGACAGCAGCCAGTGAAAGTGCAGGGCGCCAAATTCAAACAACAGAAATATCATAATTAAAATTCCTCAAACATACATGTGTCTTATATAATTTTAAAGGTAATCTTGTTGTTAATCCCACCAAAGTGTCAGATTTCAAATATACTTTTCACCGAAAGCACTACAAACGATTATGTTAGGTCACCACCAAACCACAATAAGCACGGACATTTTTCCAGCGAAAGATAGCTTTCACAAAAAGCAGAAATAGAGATAAAATGAATCACTAACCTTTGATTATCTTCATCAGATGACACTCATAGTGTCACGTTCTTGACCTTATTTCCTTTATTTTGTCTTTGTTTAGTATGGTCAGGACGTGAGCTGGGTGGGCATTCTATGTTATGTGTTTCTATGTTTAGGTTCATTGTTAATTAGCCTGATATGGTTCTCAATCAGGGGCAGGTGTTTTACGTTTCCTCTGAATGAGAACCATATTTAGGTAGGCTGTTCACACCGTTTGTTTGTGGGTGATTGTTCCTGTGTTAGTGTTTATGCCACACGGGACTGTTTCGTTTGTGAGTTTGTTCCTGTTCGTGCGTTCTTCGTTGTCTGTAAGTTCTCATGTTCAGGTCTGTTTACGTCGTTTATTGTTTTGTAGTTTGTTAAGAGTTTTTCGTGTTCGTCTTTCGTTAAATAAATCATTATGTCTTCATACCTCGCTGCATATTGGTCCGATCCTTGCTCCTCCTCAGACGAGGAGGAGAACGAACGTTACACATAGGACTTCATGTTACACAATACATGCATGTTTTGTTTGATAAAGTTCATATTTATAACAAAAAATCAGAGTTTACATTGGCGCGTTACATTCACTAGTTCCAAAAACATCAAGTGATTTTACATAGCCACATCGTTTCAACAGAAATACTCATCATAAATGTAGATGATAATACAAGTTATACACATGGAATTATAGATATACCTCTCCTTAATGCAACCGCTGTGTCAGATTTCAAAAAAACTTTACGGAAAAAGCAAATCATGCAATAATCTGAGACGGAGCTCAGAACAATAGCCAAATTAGCCGCCATGTTGGGGTCAACAGAAACCAGAAAATACATGATAAATGTTTCCTTACCTTTGATGAACTTCATCAGAATGCAGTCCTAGGAATCCCAGGTCCACAATAAATGCTTGATTTGTTCGATAATGTCCGTTATTTATATCCAATTAGCTACTTTGGTTAGCGCGTTAGCGGTAAACAATTCCAATGTCACAAAGCGCATCCACTATAACGTGACGAAATGTCCAAAAGTTCCGTAACAGTCAGTAGAAACATGTCAAACGATGTACTGAATCAATCTTTAGAATGTTGTTAACATACATCTTGAATAACGTTCCAACCGGAGAATTAGATTGACTTCAGAAGAGCGGTGGAACGGAGGTCCTCCTCATGTGAAGGCGCGTGTTCAATGCGTGGTCACCTCATGGCAGTGATTACTAATTCCTGTCTTCTTCGGCCCCCCTTCGCATTAGAGTCATCAGACAAAGTTCTATTGACTGTTGACATCTAGTGGAAGTCGTAGGAAGTGAAAACTCATCAATATCTCGCTGTAATTTCAATGAGAGCTTGGTTGAAAATCTGCTTCCTCAGAAACAATTTTAAACAGGAAGTGGAACTTCTCAGGTTTTTGCCTGCCATATGAGTGCTGTTATACTCACAGACATAATTCAAACAGTTTTAGAAACTTCAGAGTGTTTTCTATCCAATACGAATAATAATATGCATATATTAGCAACTGGGACTGAGGAGCAGGCAGTTTACTATGGGCACCTCTGTGCACCTTTCATCCAAGCTACTCAATACTGCCCCTGCAGCCATAAGAAGTTAACGGTAAGGGAGTGAACAGCTCATGGCTGGGGTGTGTGGGGTCCTTGATGATCCTGACGGCCATCCTCAGGCACCATTTTGAGTAGATGTTCTGAATGGGTGGGAGCACGGTCCCAGTGTTTTACTGGGCCATCATCACCTCCCGCTGGAGAGCCTTGAGGTCGCAGATGGAGCAATTCCCATACCAGGCCGTGATGCAACTGGTCAGGACTCTCTCGATGGTGCAGCGTTAGTATTTGGAGAGGACCCGGGGTGTCATGCTGAATTTCTTTAGCCGCCTTAGGAAGTAGAGATGCTGTTGCGCCCTTTTGACAAGAGTGTTAGTGTTGTTGGTCCATGTCAAGTCCTCAGTGATGTGGACACCGAGGAACTTGCTGACTCTCTAATGCAGTTTCATTGATGTGGATCGGGGCATGTTCCCTTCTCTGCTTCCTGAAGTCAACAATCAACTCCTTTGTTTTGCTGACGTTGAGGGAGAAGTTGTTGTCCTGGCACCACAATGCCAGTTCACTTACCTTCTCCCTATAGGCTGACCACTGCCGACAGTGTGAGACGATCAAACAAATGTTCAGAGCCCTTTTTTACTATGAGGCTGTGCTCTGTGTTAGGCCACCAGGGATAACATAGTATAGTAATGACCTTCTCTGCCCACAGCTGGTGTAACCCTCACAAGGTCTTGGTGTCTTTTCTGATTGGTGCCCACCTGGAAGAACCTGGGGCCTCATTTATAAACTGTGCGTACGTACAAAATATACCACAAAAATGTGCGTGCGGCAGATTTCACGCAAAAGTTAGCATTCATGCAAATTTTACTTGACAAGAGAATGTGCTCATCTCTCCGCAAACCTTAGACCATGCGGACACACATCTGCTAGTGGTTGAAATATTGTATTGCAAGCTGACAAGTAAGTGTTTTGTGCAAATGGGGGATATGATGAAAAGCTTATTCATAAAAAACGAGCGAAAAACACAGATTTATTTTTAGAATCTAAAATAATTAGACATAGGAATCTTATAATTAGACATACAGTACCAGTCAAAAAATGTGGACATACCTACTAATTCAATGTTTTTTCTTTATTTTTACTATTTTCTACATTGTAGAACAATACATTTTATATTTGAGATTCTTCAAAGTAACCAACCTTTGCCTTGATGACAGCTTTGCAGACTCTTGGCATTCTCTCAACCAGTTTCATGAGGTGGTCATCTGGAATGCATTTCAATTAGCAGCTGTGCCTTGTTAAAAGTTAATTTGTGGAATTGCTGTCCTTAAGGTGTTCTAACTAATCAATTGTGTTGTGACAAGGTAGGGGTGGTATACAGAAGATAACCCTATTTTTTTAAAGACCAAGTCCATAATATGGCAAGAACAACTCAAATAAGCAAAGAGAAAAGACCGTCCATCATTATTTTAAGACAGTGAAGGTCAGTCAATCCGGAAACTTTCAATAACTTTCTTCAAGTGAAGTCGCAAAAACCATCAAGCCCTATGATGAAACTGGCTCTCATTAGGACCACAACAGGAAAGTAAAATCCAGAGTTACCTCTGATGCAGAGGATAAGTTCATTGGAGTCACCCGCCTTAGAAATTGCAGCCCAAATAAATGCTTCACAGAGTTCAAGTAACAGACACATCTCAACATCAACTGTTCAGAAGAGACTGCGTGAATCAGGCCTTCATGGTCTAATTGCTGCAAAAAAAACACTACTAAAGGACACCAATAAGAAGAAGAGACTTGCTTGGGCCAAGAAACACGAGCAATGGACATTAGACCTGTGGAAATCTGTCCTTTGGTCTGATGAGTCCAAATTTGAGATTTTTGGTTCCAACCTCTGTGTCTTTGTGAGACGCAGAGTAGGTGAACGGATGATCTCTGCATGTGTGGTTCCCAAAGTGAAGCATGGAGGAGGAGGTGTGATGTGTGGGGGTGCTTTGCTTGTAACACTGTAGGTGATTTATTTAGAATTCAAGGCACACTTAACCAGCATGCCTACCACAGCATTCTGCAGCAATACGCCATCCCATCTAGTTTGCGCTTAGTGGGACCTCCAGGCTGTGTAAGGGCTATTTGACCAAGAAGGAGAGTGATGGAGTGCTGCATCAGATGACCTGACCTCCGCAATCACCGTACCTCAACCCAATTGAGATGGTTTGGGATGAGTTGGAACGCAGAGTGAAGGAAAAGCAGCCAACAACTGCTCAGTATATGTGGGAACTCTTTCAAGAAATTTGGAAAAGCATTCCAGGTGAAGCTGGTTGAGAGAATGCCAAGAGTGTGCAAAGGTTTCATCAAGGCAAAGGGTGGCTACTTTGAAGAATCTCAAATATAACACTTTGTTGCATCCCAAGTTATTCCATATGTGTTATTTCATAGTTTTGATGTCTTCACTATTATTCTACTATGTAGAAATTAGTAAAAATAAAGAAAAACCCTTTAATGAGTAGGTGTGACCTAGTAGCCTAGTAAATAGATAGGCTAAATATATTTCAAGTTTTGCAATATCATAAGCAGCACGGTTTATAATACCGGTATACAGTCGAATTTAACAGCTGATCTATTACATAGAAGTAGGCCTATGTATCAAGTTTCAAGTTTTTATTGTCATGTGCACAAGTACAGTGAACTGTAAGTGCTGTTATTGTGAAGTGGAAACGTCTAGAAGCAACAACATCTCAGCCGCGAAGTGGTTGCAAGCTCACAGAACGGGACCGCCGAGTGCTGAAGCTCGTAGCGCATAAACGTCTGTCCTCGGTTGCAACACTCACTACCGAGTTCCAAACTGCCTCTGGAAGCAACGTCAGCACAAGAACTGTTTATCGGAAGCTTCATGAAATGGGTTTCCATGGGCGAGCAGCCGCACACAAGCCTAAGATCACCATGCGCAATGCTAAGCGTCGGCTAGATTTGGGTAATGTTTTGCCGCCATTGGACTCTGGAGCAGTGGAAATGTGTTCTCTGGAGTGATGAATCACGCTTCACCATCTGGCAGTCCGACGGACCAATCCGGGTTTGGCAGATGCCAGGAGAACGCTACTTGCCCGTATGCATAGTGCCAACTGTAAAGTTTGGTGGAGGAGGAATAATGGTCTGGGGCTGTTTTTCATGGTTCGGGCTAGGCCCCGTAGTTCCAGTGAAGGGAAATCTTAACGCTACAGCATACGATGACATTCTAAATGATTCTGTGCTTCCAACTTTGTGGCAACAGTTTGGGGAAGGCACTCCTGTTTCAGCATGATAATCCCCCCGTGCACAAAGCGAGGTCCATACAGAAACATTTTGTTGAGATCGGTGTGGAAAAACATGACTGGCCTGCACAGAGTACTGACCTCAACTCTATCGAACACCTTTGGGATGAATTGTAACGTCAACTGCAAGCCAGGTCTAATCGCCCAACATCAATGCCCAACCTCACCTCCAGAAAGTGAGGTCAGTACAGATGCATCAAAGCTGGGACCGAGAGTCTGAAAAACAGCTTCTATCTCAAGGCCATCAGACTGTTAAATAGCCATCACTAGCACATTAGAGGCTGCTGCCTATATACATAGACTTGAAATCACTGGCCACTTTTTGGGGGGGGGGGTTTTAATGCTGGATGAATGGAAGTCTCTGCAGCAATGTACCAACATCTAGTGGAAAGCCTTCCAAGAAGAGTGGAGGCTATTATAGCAGCAAAGAGGGGACCAACTCCATATTAATGACCTATATTTTGGAATGAGATGTTAGACATGCAGGTGTTCACACACTGTTAGTCATGTAGTGTATTTGACAGTACGGGTAGGCTACAGTATTGCTGTGCGATAGGAGCATTTTCTATTTTCTATTTAATCACATAGCCTTTACCAATGCAGGACATATAAACCTAATGCCAATAGTTCCAAATTATACAGCAGATAAAGGGCGTTATTGTCACCATAAAAGGTGATTGGAGGCGTTTTCCAGGCAGAGTTTTAATGCTGTTCACTCGCGCACAGTTTTACGACAGGTCTGATTTATAATAGGAAACATGCATACAGACTGTATGTATGGCGAGCGCCAAGTTTATTAATCTTAATATTTTTTCCGGGAGCAGACTTTTCAGAAATGGCGCAGAAATATTGTGTAAAATTTACGGAATGGTTACAAATGAGGCACATTTACTTTCCACCTTGTCTCCTATGCAGCCCGCCTCTGCTTTAAGGGACATAGTGATCCATCATCTGTCAAGATCATTTTGTTTACTCATAATGTTCTTGCCAAAGCCAATCAGTTTGTTTACAGCTTAAAATCACTTGCAACACTGAATTCTTATGAAGCCCTATTTGTAACTTTAAGCAGTATACTATGACTTCTATGCTGCAACTAATCTGTATGGCAACTAGCAGAATGGACTGAACATGATCCTTTACTATCTATTTACCATAACCTTTACCAGATTTCATACATTTCATTCTGATTGCAATGAAAACTTTTGTCTTCAGCACGTAGTAGAATATTAACACCTGGAAGCTGGATCAACTTTTCTGGGGCTCCTGCCCTCTAAACCAGTACTGATAGGATTGTACTGTGGTGGTGGCATAACGCATGTCAGGAGAGGACTCCCATTTAGCTGATCAATGTAAGCTGTTAATGAATCCAATCACAGGGATGTTTAATGAGATCTATGGGGACTTCAGCATTACAGATTGACCTGTCACGCTTTAATGTCTTCATATGGCAGCAGTTACATTAGACTGCTTACTCAGATATGAAATTATGTTATATTTTGCCCCAGAGCAGTAACTGTCTGATATTCAGACCACTAGTTCCACCACTGAGGACGTCTGTGTGGGTGCTTGTGTGTGTGTGTCGTTTCTCTGCTACATGGATATTCCAAAGATCTTGACAACAGTTGTATAACAGTGTAGCTGTGTTAATTTACATGCAAATGTGATTCCCGTTACCATTGTCCAGACACCCCATCTCACATCACTGTAGGCTATGTGTGGCCTGTGCTCAACTGCTCCACTCCATGTGAATGGCCCTGGGTAGGGTCTGTCTATGAAATGTCTGCAGTCAGTCAGTGTTGTTATTGTATTCTGTGAGGTGTGGGTGGAAACTGTTTGCATGATCCGTTTCCTCAGTCTTTATTTAGCTGTCCAGGCAGCTGACTGTGTCTAAAGGAAGGGTTGGCAGTTCACAAGCTCCCAGCCTTCCCTCGGGACTCCCGTTCGGGGGAGTCTGCAGTTACCATAGATACGACAGTCCATGACTAGCAACCTTCCTTTGTATGGCTTAGAGAATAATCACAATTAGAAAGGATTTGTTTAAATTTAAACTAGCCTCTGAAGGGTTTACCGGCAATGCCCATTTTCAGATATTTAGATACCTTCGACTTGGTGCAGATGAGATAAGTGGTGAATGGTGATAGGGAGAGGATTGTTCAATTTATTATCAAGAATTGACAGAATTGACATAAATATTACTGTCACATTGATTAGATTGGCACCACTCAATCTGCAATAGTTTTTTTCTGGAAAATGTCTTGGGTGCATTGAGCTTGAAGTTCTATCATGGAGTATAACAGATTTGATTTCCCTTTTTAGAGATAAATGTCACGCCCTTACCATAGTTTGCTTTGTATGTTTCTTTTTTGTTTGGTCAGGGTGTGATCTGGGTGGGCATTCTATGTTGTATGTCTAGTTTGTCTATTTCTATGTGTTTGGCCTGATATGGTTCTCAATCAGAGGCAGGTGTTTGTCGTTGTCTCTGATTGGGAGCCATATTTAGGTAGCCTGTTTTGTCATTGTGGGTTGTGGGTGATTGTCTATGTGTAGTGTTTTGTGTCAGCACTATTATTCGATAGCTTCACGTTCGTTGTTTGTTATTTTTGTATAGTTCGTTCAGTGTTCTCTTTTCTAAATAAATTCAAGATGAACACTTACCATGCTGCATATTGGTCCTCCGATCCTTCCAACTACTCCTCCTCAGAAGAGGAGGAAGACGAACGTGACAATAAAGTAGAGTCAATATTAAACACCATCTCACAGTTAAAGGGATACTTCCGGATTTTGGCAATGATGTCCTTCATCTACTTCCGCAGAGTCAGATGAACTACTGGATACCATTTTTATGAATCTGTGTCCAGTATGAAAGAAGTTAGAGGTAGTTTTGTGAGCCACTGCTAACTGGCAAATACTGGAAGTCTATGGGTATCTGCTAGCATGATAGTCAAATCAAATTGTATTTGTCACATGCTTTGTAAACAAGCAGTGAAATGCTTATGGGCCCTTCCCAACAATGCAAAGAAAAATACAATTGAGAATGAATAGAAAAGTAATAAGATGTTATAATAAAAGTAATAATAAATACACAATGAGTAAGGATAACTTGGCTATATACATGGGATACCATTACCGAGTCAATATGCAGGTGTACGAGGTAATTGAGGTAGATATATACATATAACTAGGAATAGAGTGACAAGGCAAAAGGATAGATCGTAAACAGTTGCAGCAGCGTATGTGATGAGTCAAAAAAGTTAGTGCAAAAAGAATAAAAATGATTTTAACAGTCTTATGGCTTGGGGGTAGAAGCTGTTCAGGGTCCTGTTTGTTCCAGACTTGGTGATCGGTATCGCTTGCCGTGCGGTAGCAGAGAGAACAGTCTATGACTTGGGTGGCTGGAGTCTTTGACCATTTTTTGGGCCTTCCTCTGACACCGCCTGGCATAGAGGTCCTGGATGGCAGGGAGCTCGGACCCAGTGATGTACTGGGATGTACGCACTACCCTCTATAGTGCCTTGCGGTCGGATACGAAGCAGTTGCCATACCAAGCGGCGATGCAGCCAGTCAAGATGCTCTCAATGGTACAGCTGTAGAACTTCTTAGGGATCTGAGGGCCCATGTCAAATCTTTTCAGCCTCCTGAGGCGTTGTCATGCCCTGGTGTGTTTGGACCATGATAGATCCTTAAGGATGTGGACACCGAGGAACTTGAAACTCTCGACCCGCTCCACTACAGCCCATATTTGCATTTGAGGTTTGGTCCAAAAAAAGTTTGAGGTTTGAGCATAAAAGACACATTTTTATATAAGGAACTGGCAACTTGTAAACATTGAAATTAGGGCAGAACTTCAACTTAAATACATTGACCTAACCTGAGTAACAGGTTCTTACGTCAAACTAATTTCATCATAATCATCAAAACTCTGTATACGTTGAAATTGCTGATCATTTTACATAGAAACAAACAATATTTTTCATCCCATATTCAGTATATGTTGGTTGGGTGGTTGTAAATATGTTTAATTTTATATTTGATTACAAATATTTGATTTGACCTTGTTTCAATGTTGGTACTAAAATGTTATGTTTGAATCAATGACATTGTTTCAACGTCATGCCATCAACCTAAATAAAGAGGTACTGTATATTGAAATAAAATGTGAAGCCACAGTCCAAAGATTGACTCCTACTGGTATATGCAGTTCAGTAAGAAGGAATCCACCATCCAGATGCCTACCTCTGTGTACCCTGTTTAGCTTTGGAAACAAGCTGTGTACGTTTCAGCTGAGCAGGTTTCAGCTGAGGTATCATGTCAACACATTTAGACATTGATCAGCTTCCTCATTTGCGAAAACCACCTAAATAACATTGAATAGTTGAGAGTAACTCCTCATTTTTCTTACACAAGCTGTATGTGAAAGTCAATTCTTCTCTCCAATAACCGTGATCCAAATTCCATGACCGTCACAGCCCTACCTGTGTTTATTTTCTATTATGCCTGCTACAAGAAGTTGGTCATTATTAGTGGATGTGAACTTTGCTTGGTTCTGGCTACATTTTTTATGAAAAAGGGCATTTTCATAGAAAGACTTGAAAGCCAGATCAATGATTATTGCAAGCATGTTAAACTATTTTGATAATAATTTAATTATTAGTGGGTCTTATGGTTGTGGAAGGCTTATATTTAGCCCTGAGATTATTGCTGACTGTTTGAAATGCAGTGTTTTGAGCTTTAATTTGCAACACCGCTTATTTAGAGATTTTTTTTAAAATCGAGATATATATCGTGAATCGCCCATAAATTTGAAAAAAATCTAGATATGATCTTTAGGCCATATCGCCCAGCCCTATGTAGAGCCCTCTGGCAGCATTATGGAAAGTCACCCTTCCATCACATGTTTGCCCTTGATGCAATATAGAACATCAACATCAACATTTTATGCAGCAATGTGCCTTGAGCACGAGGGGAGAACGGTGCTTGTTGTTCACCTTGTGGGCTAATAGCCTACCTATAGCTATCAAAGTGCTAGCCTGGGGGGGTTCTTTCAGTCTGGAAAACCTCTTTCGACTGTGACACCATTCGGTGTAGCTGGTCAGTTCTAGTTAACAGAAAAGGAGTGAACGCAAAGTGTGTTGAAAAGAGAGGTAAGTTAGCAATTCCACCGAGATTCTATCCCCTTCCTCTTTTTGTCCTGTTGTCGCATAGAGATGTACAAAGTTTGCGAAGTTGAATCGGTCTCAATGGCACTGCCCATGCGCTCACAGACGCGATAATGGGATAGACACAATGTTGCGATCTCTATACATGTCTATGCGACAACGGGACAGAATAAGGAAGGGGCAGTGCAGGGTCATTGTCCTGTTAAAAAACAAATGATAGTCCCACAAAGCACAAAATCACAGACAGTGTCACCAGCAAAGCACCCCCACACCATCACACCTCATCCTCCATGCTTCACGGTGGGAACCACACATGCAGAGATCATCCGTTCACCTACTCTGCGTCTCACAAAGACACAGAGGTTGGAACCAGAAATCTCAAATTTGGACTCATCAGACAAAAGGACAGATTTCCACCGGTCTAGTGTCCATTTCTCGTGTTTCTTGGCCAAGGCAAGTCTCCTTTAGTAGTGGTTTTTTTGCAGCGATTCGACCATGAAGGCCTTTGTCACGCAATCTCCTCTGAACAGTTGATGTTGAGATGTGTCTCTTACTTGAACTCTGTGAAGCATTTATTTGGGCTGCAATCTGAGGTGCAGTTAACTCAAATGAACGTATCCTCTGCAGCAGAGGTAACTCTGCGTCTTCCTTTCCTGTGGCGGTCCTCATGAGAGCCATTTTCATCATTGCTCTTGATGGTTTTTGCGACTGCACTTGAAAAAACGTTCAAAGTTCTTGAAATTTTCCAGATTGACTGACCTTTATATATTAAAGTAATGATGGACTGTCATTTCTCTTTGCTTATTTGAGTTGTTCTTGCCATAATATGGACTTGGTCTTTTACCAAGTAGGGCTATCTTCTGTATACCACCCCTACCTTGCCACAACACAACTGATCGTCTCAAACGCATTAAGAATTAAGGAAATTCCACAAATTAACTTTTAACAATGCACACCTGTTATTTGAAATGCATTCCAGGTAACTACCCCGTGAAGCTGGTTGAGAGAATGCCAAGAGTGTGGAAAGCTGTCAAGGCAAACGGTGGCTACTTTGAAGAATCTCAAATATAAAATATACTTTATATAACACTTTTTTGGTTACTACATGATTCCATATTGTGTTATTTCATAGTTTTGATGTCTTCACTATTATTCTATAATGTAGAACATTTTAAAAATAAAGAAAAACCCTTGAATGAGTAGGTGTGTCCTAACTTTTGACTGGTACTATATATAGACACACCCTATGTGTTTGAACTTTTACTGAACTTGTCTGATGCTTTAAGTACGCTCTTTGATTAAATAATGAAGACACACTAATGACCCGAGGGAGCCAGAGATCAATATAGCCTAACCAGAAGAAAGAAACCTGTTTCTGAGCCTCCTCACGCTGCTGCTGGCCTTTGCAGATTCTTCCATTATGCTCCTGAAGTAACCCGGTAATATGCTACATCATCGGTCGGCAACCATTTCTATTTGGAGTGCCAATTTATCTTACCATTTCTACCAATCTGCATGCCAGTTATGATTTTCATATGCACATTTTCATGGAACAGTTTCACTTCTTTTAGAATAATATTTGTATCTCAAAATCATTGTGTGTGGTTAATCTACATTCAGTCTAAATCTATATAAAAATTATGCAAATCTAAAAGTAACCTGTATTGCCATTGCCAACTATGTAATAATAACCTACATAAATCCTACAAAAAAACATTGCAGCCTACAGGTAGAAAATATCCTGATAAAAATAAATATCCTTTAAATCACATTGGCTACGCATGGCCTGTCTGCAACGATCTTGAAACATTGTATCAACTATCAACTGAGTCACCCCAAAACTTTACCAAGCAAACTTCAAACATTGTATAAAATATTCTGGGCCCTCAGTTTCCTGTGCCAGTGAGCTCGAGACAGACACAGGTGTAGGCTATTTGTGGAAGGGATAAGAAGTAATCAGATATTTTATGACATTTCCACTGGATCAGAGCGTTACATTTTTTTGTTTCATGCCAAGTGGTTATCGAAAGAGAGAGAGCTGAAAATGTTGTTCAAATACTTTGAGGAACTATTGTCATTCTCAATTGATTCTAAAAACAGACTTTGTTTACTTGCTGTTTGAGGTGAAGAAAAAATACTTTGAGAAGCTCCACAGCTCATTAGTGGTGGTGAGTTAAGACAATCAGATATACTATCAGACATCCCCAAATGGGCACATTCATAGGCCTACAATTGCACGCAGGCCAGGTAGACTAGTCCTACTTCTATATGCGTAATCAGGTGTGCATCCTTACGCAACATAGACAGGAGCGTTTAACACAAAAGATGATGAATAAACGGACAAAACTCGTAAATGGAATGAAATTAACAAAAACTTGTTTCTCACAAGTGTAGTATAGGTTGTGAGTTCTACAAAACACATGTCCACTCTGACAATGAGAACGGTCAATTACTGTAATAAAAATATATTTAATGTATTAACAGAAATTACCATAACCAAACAAACATTGCAGATTAGAAATTATGTGAATTAATAGGTAAATGTCGGCTACTACTGGTGATGTATCTAATGGGGAATTGATAGACACAGTAAACAATGCACACAATGAAGTTATGAAACAATAAATACTCACAAAATGGTGGGAGAGAGCGCATTCTGGAGAGAGACGTGCCTTATTCATCTGAGCCACAATCCCCATATTCTTGGACCGTGGCCTCCTCAATGGATTAGTTCACTAAAACAGGCACAAATCACACAGGTGTCTCGTGTGCCATGAAAGAAAAAAAGTGTTCTATATTGCACTGTCAAAATGTACCGGTCTTCAAGGGTTTGCTGGTTTCATCGTTTGAGGCAAAAATAATACCTAAAGTTAGTGAGCTAGCTAGCTAACGATAGCAAACTTTTGGCTAGCTCTAATGGTAGGTACATCAACTGGTGAAAACTAGCCAAGTTAATTTACTTCTGTTGAAACGGGACAAAAAGGCTATAAAACATTTCCATACACACAACAGCACACTCTAATATACTTGTCCTCTTGCTCAGTTGTGCACCGGGGCCTCCCACTCCTCTTTCTATTCTGGTTAAAGCCAGTTTGCGCTGTTCTGTGAAGGGAGTAGTACAAAGCGTTGTACAAGATCTTCAGTTTCTTGGCAATTTCTCGCATGGAATAGCCTTCTTTTCTCAGAACAAGAATAGACTGACGAGTTTCAGAAGAAAGTCTTTGTTTCTGGCCATTTTGAGCCTGTAATCGAACCCACAAATGCTGATGCTCCAGATACTGAACTAGTCTAAAGAAGGCCAGTTTTATTGCTTCTTTAATCAGAACAACAGTTTTCAGCTGTGCTAACATAATTGCGAAAGGGTTTTCTAATGATCAATTAGCCTTTTAAATGATAAACTTGGATTAGCTAACACAACGTGCCATTGGAACACAGGAGTGATGGTTGCTGATAATGGGCCTATGTACGCCTATGTAGATATTCCATTAAAAAATCTGCCGTTTCCAGCTACAATAGTCATTTACAACATTAATGTCTACACTGTATTTCTGATCAATTTGGTGTTATTTTAATGGACCAAAAATGTGCTTTTCTTTCAAAAACAAGGACATTTCAAAGTGACCCCAAACTTTTGAATGGTACTGTATGTGAACAGACATTTTCAGTGAGGAAATATAGAAAGTCAAGGCACAGATCGTCTCTTACTGTCTCTCACCTCTCAGCAATCCTGTGCATAGCGACGTCAGAAACTATACCTGACTTCACTACTCTAGTCAATGCCCATCAGAGACTTCACTCCTCACACTGATTGAGTAGTTTAAATGTAATGTTGAGCTCTCTCTCTTTCTTGTGCATACCCGTTAACAAGAGTTCTGTCCGTGGTGCTGACCGTGGTGCTGAATGCACAGTGTACTTTCTCCTCTGTGTAGTTCATTGCATGTTTAACAATGAAAATACCTACCAAAAGGAGAACATGGATATGGTGTATTTCTGTGCATGTTAAAAATGTAAAATAAGTAGCATATCTGAATGTGATTTACAGTAGATATATCTGTCAACACAGTCATACACATGATGTATAATCCTGTAATATGATTCTGGCCCGCGATGGCAAAAATATATTCTAATGTGGCCCTCCATGGAAAATAATTGCCCAGGCCTTCTCTAAAGTCTAGATGATCCTATCCGCCAATCAGGGCTGTGTATGTATATATATTAACATTTGTATCAACACAATAATTTTCTTTTTTAAAAGACAGAAATACATACATTGACATTCATTGTATTGTTGAATGGGATGGCAAATTTAGAGGACAAAACAAAACTTAACTCACACATACAAAAATAATAAATACAAAAATCTTATTAGGTGGTACATATTATATGAAGACAGCATATAGTCATTACAATGTCACGTTCGTGTGTAGAGATGGACCAAGGCGCAGCGAATGTAGAGTTCCACATAATTTATTATAAAGTGAAACTTAGCAAAACAAACAATAAACAATAAACGAACAACAAACCATGACTACAGAGGTGCAACGTGCACTACTCAAAACAATATCCCATAAAACACAGGTGGAAAAAATGCTACTTAAGTATGATCCCCAATTAGAGACAACGATAGCCAGCTGCCTCTAATTGGGAATTATACTAAAACACCAACATAGAAAAAACAAACTAGAACCCCACATATAAACTAGACTAAACCCCTAGTCACGCCTTGACCTACTCTACCATAGAAAATAAAGGCTTTCTATGGTCAGGACGTGACATACAAGCAGTGTAGTTAAGCCAAATGTATATATTGAGTGGAGTACAGCACAGAGTAGCAGCAGTTCATCAACCCAGTTATGAAGCTGGACTAGACCATTTATCCTGTATAGGCTTCCATATTTTGTAAAACATTGGACTTCTATTGGAGGTATTGTATCGAATCTTTTCCATATGTATTACATTCCCTAAATCCTATAACCACATTTCAAAGGTAGGTACAGTCTCCAATTTCCAAAATTGCAATATGAGCCTTTTGGCTAATAGAGTACAAAGAGAGACAGCCTTCCCTTCCTGGTTATTCCCATCAACTGTACCAAACAGAGCGATCAATGGGTCTGGGGCTATAATTCTATCAAAGGCTTTAGATAAGTAATCAAAAATGAGAGCCCAGTAAGCATGTAACTTAGGACATGTCCAAAGCATGTGGGTCAAAGTCCCCTCCTCCTGCTTGCACCTCTCACACAGTGGTGAGGTGTCTGGGAATATTTTATGCAGGTTACATTACCTTTGAGTAATGTAACCTGTGTATCACCTTAAACTGAACAAGGTTGTGTCTGGCATTCACTGAACGGTGGTTTATATTCCTGAGAGCTTCTACTGAGGCCTCATCTGAGATTTCTGAACCAAGTTCCTGCTCCCAAGCCATTTTAATAGTGCCTGTGGATACCTCTATGTGGGCCTGTAGCACATCATACAGGTTAGAGACTGACCCTTTTGAATGGGGTTTGACAAGGATCAGGCTATCTAATGTAGAATTATTTGGTTTAATGCCATACTGTGGGATATGTGTCCTTAAGAAATTCCTGATTTGGAGGTATCTAAAAAAATATGTTGTTGGCAAGTTAAACTTACCCTGTAATTGTTGAAATGAAGCTAAATGACCATCAATGTATAAGTTACCGATTGTTGTGAGCCTCTTCTCCCTCCACTGTGAAAACACCATATCATTCAATGCATGGTGGAATGCATGATTCAGGCAAATTGGCCTGTCAATGTATACAGTGGGTATGTTAAGAAAATACCTAATCTGTTTCCAGATCGTAAGAGTGTGGCAAATGACTGGGTTAGAGTCATAAGTGGCTTTTTTCACATATGATGGACTATTAACAAGTGCAGGGAGTGAGGAACGTTGACAGGAGGCCTGCTCAATCAAAAGCCATGAAGGCATATCATTCTGTCGCATCCCAGGTAAACTTTCCCTCCAGAAAGACAGAATATTCAGATTAGCAGCCCAATAATACCATTTAAAGTGAGGAAGGCCAAAACCCCCCACTAACTTGTACTTGCATAAATGCTTCTTTGAAATTCTGGCTGCCTTCTTAGCCCATAAGAATGGAATTACTATTGAATCCAGTTTCTTAAAATAGCTTTGTGGTATGAAATTGGGTAGACATTGGAAGAGGTAAAGAAACCTGGGTAGGACAACCATTTTAATAGCGTTTATACAACCAAGGAGATAGGCAGAGTTTTCCAAAAATCTATATTTTGTTTTAGCTGATCAATTTTCATATCCCAATTCGTTTTCAATAGCTGATGAAGTTCTTGTCACTACGATGCCACGACTTGTGAACTTGTCCATCACTGTTCTAAATGGGGTAGAGTGCAGAAATTGCATATCCACAGGCCGTGATATCGGCATCAATTCGCTTTTTTGCCAGTTTATCTTGTAGCCCGAGAAGGAGCCACATGTATCTATCAAGTTAAGTAAGGGGGAATATAAGTTTTAGGCTTGGATAAAAAATAAAAGAACATCATCTGCATAGTGGGAAATGTTGTCCTGTGTGTCTTTTCTTTTAACGGGAGCTATATCGGCACTTACACTACTGAGAGTAGCAAGGGGGTCCATGGCTATAGCAAAGAGAGCAGGCGAAATAGGGCACCAGACTGAGTATTTCAATGGCAAAAGGAGGCTCAGGGAAATACATGATACAAATATATTGGAGTTATTTTCATGAAATAAACACACACAGTGATTTATTAGACATACTGTGATGATTTCAAAATACAATTAAAAAGACTGCATGGGGGCTTTAACAAGAACTTCCTACAACAACAGCTGGTTAGTGGACTTGGTGCACCATGCTATTATCAACATCAGGGCTTTTCCCGAAACCTAGCTATCTCCCTGTCTAGCTACATGTTGTTGTGTATGGAAATGTCTGATGAATGCCTATTTTGAAATAATGCTGATACTGCTAAAGCAAATTAATTACCAGTTCATTACAAACAATACACGTTGAAGAAAATATAATTTTCCTGGAGGCCTGTAGAAAAGAACAGCACTATTGCAAGCAAACATAAGAGAAAGCAGAAAAACAACCCCTGTCTCTGCGCTCATGCTTCTGCCCATCACTCTGAGTGAGTCATCTATTGGCAACTGACAAACCAACAAGGAGACACAGGGCAAAACTAATATGTCTCTACTCTGGCTGCTGCCTGGAAACCTCTCAGTAAGGAACTGTAGTATGCTATGGTCAGATACCTGTGTGTCACATTAATGTGTATCATGTGTTAATATGCCATTGTGCGAAGCACTGCATTATCCTGTAAGACTACTCACCCGAGTCATAGACTGTTCTCTCTGCCACCGCACAGCAAGCGGTACCGGAGTGCCAAGTCTAGGTCCAAAAAGGCTTCTTAACAGCTTCTACCCCCAAGCCATAAGACTCCTGAACAGCTAACCAAATGGTTACCCGGACTATTTGCATTGACTCCCCCCCCCCCCCCCCCCCCGCTATTTTTATTCTGCTGCTGCGCTCTGTTTATTATCTATGCGTAGTCACTTTACCTCGACTAACCTGTGCCCCCTAACATTGACTCTGTACCGGTACCCCCTATATATACAGTTGAAGTCAGAAGTTTACATACACTTAGTTTGGAGTCATTAAAACTCGTTTTTCATCCACTCCACAAATTTTTTGTTAACTATAGTTTTGGCAAGTCAATTAGGACATCTACTGTGTGCAGGACACAAGTAATTTGTCCAACAATTGTTTACAGACAGATTTCACTTATAATTCACTATATCACAATTCCAGCGGGTCAGAAGATTACATACACTAAGATGACTGTGCCTTTAAACAGCTTGGTAAATTCCAGAAAATGATGTCATGGCTTTAGAAGCTTCTAATAGGCTAATTGACATAATTTGAGTCAATTGGAGGTGTACCTGTGGATGTATTTCAAGGCCTACCTTCAAACTCAGTGCCTCTTTGCTTGACATCATGTGAAAATCTAAAGAAATCAGCCAAGACCTCAGAAAATAAATAGACCTCAACAAGTTTGGTTCATCCTTGGGAGCAATTTCCAAACGCCTGAAGGTACCACGTTCATCTGTACAAACAATAGTACGCAACTATAAACACCATGGGCCCACGCAGCCGTCATACTGCTCAGGAAGGAGACGCGTTCTATCTCCTAGAGATGAACGTACTTTGGTGCGAAAAGTTAAAATCAATCCCAGAACAACAGCAAAGGACCTTGTGAAGATGCTGGAGGAAACGGGTACAAAGTATCTATATCCACACTAAAACAAGTCCTATATCGACATAACCAGAAAGGCTTCTCAGCAAGGAAGAAGCCACTGCTCCAAAACCGCCATAAAAAAGCCAGACTACAGTTTGCAACGGCACATGGGGACAAAGATCGTACTTTTTGGAGAAATGTCCTCTGGTCTGATGAAACAAAATAGAACTCTTTCGCCATAATGACCATCGTTATGTTTGGAGGAAAAAGGGGGAGGTTTGCAAGCCAAACCACACTATCCCAACCATGAAGCACATTGGTGGCAGCATCATGTTGTTGGGGTGCTTTGCTGCAGGAGGGACTGGTGCACTTCACAAAATAGATGGTATCATGAGGCAGGAAAATTATGTGGATATATTGAAGCAACATCTCAAGACATCAGTCAGGAAGTTAAAGCTTGGTCGCAAATGGGTCTTCCAAATGGACAATGACCCCAAGCATACTTCCAAAGTTGTGGCAAAATGGCTTAAGGACAACAAAGTCAAGGTATTCGAGTGGCCATCACAAAGCCCTGACCTCAATCCTATAGAAAATGTGTGGGCTGAACTAAAAAAGTGTGTGTGAGCAAGGAGGCCTACAAACCTGACTCAGTTACACCAACTCTTGTCAGGAGGAATGGGCCAAAATTCACCCAACTTACTGTGGGAAGCTTGTGGAATGCTACCTGAAACGTTTGACCCAAGTTAAACAATTTAAAGGCAATGCTACCAAATACTAATTGAGTGTATGTAAACTTCTGACCCACTGGGAATGTGATGAAAGAAATAAAAGCTGAAATAAATAATTTTCTCTACTATTATTCTGACATTTCACATTCTTAAAATAAAGTGGTGATCCTAACTGACCTAAGAGAGGGCATTTTTACTAGGATTAAATGTCAGGAATTGTGAAAAACTGAGTTGAAATTTATTTGGCTAAGGTGTATGTAAACTTCCAACTTCAACTGTAGCCTTGTTACTGTTATTTTTTTGTTGCTCTTTAAAAAAAAATCTTCTATTTTCTTATTTTTTTCATTTTATTTATTTATTGTTTCCTTCAGTTTATTTAGTAAATACTTTCTTAACACTTATTTTTTCTTAAAACTGCTTTGTTGGTTAAAGGCTTGTAAGAAAGCATTTCCACTGTTGTATTCGGCGCGTGTGACAAATAAAATTTGATTTCATTTTAAAATTTGATTTGAGGTAGTATAGTCATACAGGGGGGGAAATTGATCACCTAATGATATAATGTTCAAGATCATCTCAATGCCACACAACATAATCTTGTGATCATTTAAAAATCAGAGAAGTTGACCCATCAGAAGGTCCTGATTTTTCTGGCTCATGCAGTTATTCTCTTTCCAACAATAAGGTGTTCCTTGGTCCAAGTCTCCAATGAGACTTGGTCTCTCTGATTAAGTAGGTGTGAAATGTTTAAGACAGCTGTATATTGGGCCATTTCCACCCCATTTATACACAGATAATTGCTTCACCTCACTATTACTCAGAAGGAACCCTGCAGTTAGTTGCAAAAGAGCTGCAGGGTAGGCCCATTGTCACCTCACCCCTTTAGTTATGAGAATAGATTTGAAAGAGAGCGAGAGAGAGAGAGCTCTTATAGCAGGACCTTCTATCCCCTTCAGTGATAAGAACGTATATGGGAGAGAGAGAGCTCTTATAGTCTTCAATAATATATTACTATTTCATACAGTATAGCCTTTTGTCCCAAAAGGGACAATATGGGGTAGCTAAGTAGATTCTAGATTGACAATAGATAATAAATACTGGAAAACAGATCTACTAAAGCTACTGCTGGACAATACTGCGCCATAATATACTTGACAATATCGCTTGTCGATGTCTCAACTGTGTTGGACTGAAACTGGACTGTGTTTTGTACCAACTGAGTGTGATCTGAGGTCACATTCGTAGCTGATACTTACTCCAAATGTTTATCTTGGAACAATTGATTTTACTTATCTGTGGTTCAGATAAGCAACCTCCCCTTTGCAACAAGCTATACCTATTGATTAAACAGCAAGCTAGGTGCACCACAGACAAGTGATATGCATTTTTTTCTCATCGCTAAAAGGATATGAAAAATACAATTGTAGAAGATTGAATAGGCAATACTATAATAAGCTGTATATACAGTACATTGAATACAACACACACACAATACTAGGAATTTCTAAACTTGTTTTGGCAACCTTTGAGGCTTATACTCTTAACTCACTCTCTGCTCTTTTCCTGAGCTGTGCATAATGACAGGTTTTACTGTGTAGTGGCAGGAGTGAAAATCACATCTGCTCTGAGAGACGTTAAGGCTGTCTGACCGCCTGCTGACTGTATTTATTTGAATGTATTAAGGATCCCTATTAGCTGCTGCTGCCTCTTCCTGGGGTCCAAACACATTAAGGCAGTTATAGACAATTTAAAATATTACATGACATTACATTTCATAACACTTTTCACAACACATTGTGTGTGCCCTCAGGCCACTACTCTACTATCACATATCTACAATTCAAAATCCATTTGTATGTGTGTGTAGAGTGTGTGACTTACCATGTGTCAATGCCTGTGTGTGTGTCTCTTCACAGTCCCCACTGTTCCATAAGGTGTATTTTTATCTGATTTTTTTATCTGATTCTACTGCTTGCATCAGTTACCTGATATGGAATAGAGTTTCATGTAGCCATGGCTCCATGTAGTACTGTGCGCCTCCCATAGTCTGTTCTTGACTTGGGGATTGTGAAGAGACCTTTGGTGGCGTGTCTTGTGTGGTATGTATGGGTGTCTGAGCTGTGTGCTAGTAGTTTAAACAGACAGCTCGGTGCATTCAGCATGTCAACACTTCTCACAAAAAAAATTGTGATGAAAATCAATCTCTCCTCCACTTTGAGCCATGAGAGATTTACATGCATATTATTATTTTTAGCTCTCCGTGTACATTTAAGGGCCAGCCGTGCTGCCCTGTTCTGAGCCAATTGTAATTTTCCTTTTAGGCTGCGTTTACACAGGCAGCCCAATTCTGATCTTATTTTCAACATTGGTCTTTTTACCAATCAGATCAGCTCTGAAAAAGATGCAATTTCCATAGACAAAAATTGGCATTAAAATGGCCTTACTGAATAGCTTAGTGACTTTCAATGTGGCACCATCATAGGATGCCATCTTTCCAACAAGTCAGTTCGCAAAATGTCTGCCCTGCTAGAGCTGCTCCGGTCAGCTGTAAGTGCTTTTATTGTAAAGTGGAAACGTCTAGGAGCAACAACGGCTCAGCCGCGAAGTGATAGGCCACACAAGCTCACAGAACGGTACCGCCAAGTGCTGAAGCGCGTAGCACATAAAAATTGTCTGTCTTCGGTTACAACACTCACTACCGAATTCCAAACGGCCTCTGGAAGCAGCCATGGAAACCATGGCTCGAGGGCCACTTCAGGATTTTGAAATTCAATGGAGGGCCGCATTTGTTGGCAGACCAATTGTTTGTTAAAATTTTGGGGAGCTTCCAGAGTGGCGCAGCGGTCTATGAGGCATCACCACAGACCTGGGTTCAATCCCAGGCTATGACACAGATTGCAGTGACTGGGAGACCCATGAGGCGGCGCACAATTGGTCCGGGTTAGGAGAGGGTTTGGCAGGCCGAGATTTCCTTGTCCCGTTGCGCTCTAGCAACTCCTGTGGCGGGCCGGGCGCATGCACACTGACATGGTCGCCAGGTGTAAGGTTTTTAATCCGACACATTGATGCGGCTGGCTCCCGGGTTAAGGGGGCATTGTGTCAAGAAGCTGAGTCGTGTTTCGTAGGACGCACGGCTCTCGGCCTTCGCCTCTCCCGAGTCCGTACAGGACAAGACTGTAACTACCAATTGGATCCCATGAAATTGGGGAGAAAAAATGGGTAAAAACAAAAGTACTTTTATTTTTAATTAAAAATAATGTATGTCTCGGCCGGATTGCCCCCCCCCCCTGTGCACAAAGTGAGGTTCATACAGAAGTGGTTTGTTGAGATCGGTGTGGAAGAACTTGACTGGCCTGCGCAGAGCCCTGACCTCAACCCCATCGGACACCTTTGGGATGAATTGTAACGCAGACTGTGAGCCAGGCCTAATCACCCAACATCAGTGCCCGACCTCACTAATGCTCTTGTGGCTGAATGGAAGCAAATCCCCTCAGCTATGTTCCAACATCTAGTGGAAAGCCTTCCATGAAGAGTGGAGGCTGTTATAGCAACAAAGGGGGGACCAACTTCTTATGCCCATGATTTTGGAATGAGATGTTCGACGAGTTGGTCATGTGGTGTACTTTGCTTTAATTGAATCTGCTCTGGATGCTTTCCTCCAGCATCACTTTCAGTCCTGGCCGAATATAGGACCTGCAGCAAATATGACTCATTACATTCTACCTCCACCTTTACATACTAGAAGCTATCTGTATACACAAAACCACCATGACACATTCTTCATGGGCTAACATTAAACACTATGTACATGTACAGGAAGCACACTATGACAGCATGAGAAGTACTGGATGACTGGTAAAAGGCTTATTTTCCCTGTATCTCTTATGACTTTCTATTGAGCACTTGAAGCATCAGTGATCTCATGCAGTTGACTGTCTCCAGCGTGTTAGAGTAGCCCTGTGCTGTACTGTGCTGTGTGTCTGTCTGCGGGGCTAGGCATGGAGCCAACTCATTGGGCTGTGTAAGGACAGCCAGCCAGGTTAGCAGGCCCACATTCAGAGCCAGGCAAGCGGCTAACACTCCTTAGTCTGAGACCCACACAAAGCCAGGTTGTCAGGTTAGCACACTTTGCTCTCCTTGAGTCTTTCACAGAGCACATTCAAAGCTAAACTAGCGTTTAGCACATCTAGGAGGCAGGCTATCACCTATATGTAGAACATAATTTAATGATTTGGACTTTGGGTTTGTTGATCATAATGTGCTCAATGTCTATTTGACCAAGAATTCAATCAATCTGATGCTGTCACTCGGAAAGCCATCTCAGTTATTTACACTGCTCTTTACACAACTGCTCACATAAAACTCACTAATGATGGAGGTTGAAGAATGTTTCATTTAAGGTCATTTATTAAGATTGTAGGAAAAAAATGGATTTGTGATTTTTCCCATTTCTAGGAATTATTTTTAATTATTGGATGGTAAACGGGAAATCATGTTTTATTGTCCTGATACCGAGCAATTAATTTTTGTCCACTCTTATGGACATTGGTTTTTGGTCTGTATCTTTGAGGCCATTCATGCCATTGGGGTAATTAATTCCTGTTGTGCCTTTGAGAGGACATTCTGGGCTTTTCAATGATATCACGTGTGAGGCTGTGACCTGGATAACTTTCTCTTCCTGGTTTTTCAGAATTGCTGCCAAACACAATTAGCACATTTTATGGTATAACAAAGGTTAGTGCGTGTAATTGTGTAATTATATTTTTTGTGAGTTTGATATTCAAATTGTTTATAGTAAGTAAATATCTCAAGAATAGTTTGGTGAGTTGTCAGATCAGTGTAATGTTTTTTTCACATTAAATAAATAAGAGCTTTTTTATAAATGTCCTCTGTAGTGGACATCAGGATGCGCCAACTATGGTTTTTACCTACTGAACCCATTTATTGTAATGTTAAGTGTTTCATATTTATTATCAACCAATTCCTTATGTCCACTACATAAAATAAACAATGTATAAAAATATGTGTTCACGTTTTATTTTCTTTGTAAAATATTTTTTTTTCACCCCAAACACTAATGTGATGTGAAACAAATAAAAATAACTGTTTTTGCTGGGTGTCAGGAGGATGACAACTAACAGCCACGCTGAATGTGATTTATGGCAACGTGAAACAGGGTTTCAGTGTAGCAGTGAGGACATCTGCTGGTGAAAAGAATACTACAGACAACTTTTGCTTTGACTTAGACTACTGCAGTATGTCGAACTACACTACAGTGTGCCCAAAGTCAAATCAAAACACACATTTCATAGAACTTCCCATGTCACGCCGTGTGGCCTCTAACTGTGGAGAGGATAGCTATGTGGAAGATAGGCTCGGTTTTAACAGTGTGTTGTTGACTGACTAGGGATGCCCAGGGCTGACTTTTTAATAGGCCTCATAAAAGGAAGACAGACCCATGATGTCATGAGAAAATCCATGGAATGGTCGTTAAAAAGCAGACATTTCTTTTGTCTTCTCTGCATCATTATACCCATATTGCTACAGAAGAGTAAAGAGCCCCCTATTAGCTAGAATAGTAAACTCCATCCAACTGTGTGCAGCACTTAAAGGTGATTCTGTTGTGTTCTTGTTCTCTATGCAATTTGTTTGGAGCCCACTGAAAAATGCCCTACAGTATGGTAGGTCAGCGCTATAGGTCTATGGCGGCATCAATCAAACTGGCCTAGACACAGTGTTGGCTGTGATCTCAGTGGTGGACATAGGTGTCCTTTAAAGTTCACTGTATGTCTCAGTTCATCATTGTGAAGTCAACTTACCCTTGCTAGATTGAAGTTTTCCAGATGCATCATCCAACATCTCCAAGTTCTAAAATGCTCCAGACGTTTATCCATGTTGAAAAGATAAACGTGTCTTGCGGTCGGGGAGACAGGCAGGTAAGAGGCTAAGGATAAGAGGAAAAATATGTCATTTCAAATCAAATTAAATTGATGGTAGAGGTGGTTAGAATAAATATTATGTTGGCAAAATAAATCAAATCAAATTGTTTTGGTCTCGTACACATATTTAGCAGGTGTTATCGCAGGTGGAGTGAAATGCTTGGGTTTCTAGCTCCAACAGTGCAGTAATACCTAACAGTACAAAACAATACACACAAATACAAAAACAAAAACAATACAAAGAAAGAACTTAAGAAATAAGCTAAAGTACTTATAAAAACAAACTATGAACCACATTTGACAGGTTCTGATATCAAAATCAAATCTAAAATAATCAATACTGATTGATTAATTGTATTATGGGTAAAACAATTTGTACAGTTTAAAGGTAGAGTCAGCGAAATGACGTTGCATGAGCAGCACCACAGATATTGTGATGAGTAAGATGCAAGACTTCGCTCTCACACAGTCACATATAGTATCTGCGCATGTGCATGGGTTCGCTTCACGCTCTTGCCATGTGGTAGCCACGGAACCAGAACAGTGGAGAGTTTAGCCACGAGCTCCAACACTCTTAGTTGTTGCTGAAATTGACCCTCTATGCTGTTTACTTTTGCATTCACGTCAGGGGTGCTGAACTACTATTTGAGAAGGTCCGGCCACACACATTTCCTAGGTGACAAATGTCCGGAGGGATACTTGTAAGTCGCTCTGGATAAGAGCGTCTGCTAAATGACTTAAATGTAAATGTAATACTGTCATTTATCAGCGTAGTAATTAGAGTTAGATAGAGGACTCATCTTTGTATCTGTGCCATTATAGCGTTTTTGACAGCATGGGCAGTAGTCCATTTTCTTCTTCACGATTAGCTAATCCCTCCTGATGACCCGGTTGGACATGACTCAAACAGGGTCACCATGAGGGATCAGCCAATGAAGTTGGAAGTCCCACCCAGTTGACTACACAGGAGGCTGCTGAGGGGAGAACAGCTCATAATAATGGCTGGAACTGAGCAAATGGAATGGCATCAAACATCTGGAAAACTTGTGTTTGATGTATTTGTTACCATTGATGTATTTGTTACCATTCAACTAATGTCATTGCTACGATCCCTTTCTCCCCAATTAAGGTGCCATCAACCTCCTGTGATTGACTACAATAAAATGGTGGACGCACTCAAGGGCGGACAAACTCTATCATTCTTTATGGCGTAGTAACAAACCCCCACCTCACGACCAATGTTTCCTCTACTTTTTTTCAGCACTGACAAAATTTCAGGTCTGCTGAGTGCAAACTTGAATATTGTGAAAATTCTGTGCAACTATGAGCGTTTACTGTGAACACTGAGGCTGTACCCGCTTTAAGTTACAGTTTTAACAGTGGCCAAGTAGGCTGCTGTGGCTATTTGATCATAATGTAGGCCTACCAGAGTGGCCTACCATGAAAAACAATGGAGAAAATGCATCCCATAACATTTTAACATGGGAATAGCTGTTCTGTCAGTAGCAGCAAATGTGTGGTGTTCAATGTAGGCCTGAGAAATGTACACATTTTGTGCTCTTGTAGGAAGCAATCACTACCCCATTGTTGACTAGACGTTAGCAATAACTGGGCTAATAACTCACTAACGAGCAAAGAATATTAACAAATGTATGCACAGGTGACTACATGCAGCTCTCGCTTTGATATCAAAACAAGCGCATCTACTCACGACCGCTCATGCTATAAAATAGTCCAGTTCAAAGTGAATGGCACAGATCCATATATGGCAATAGCTATTTGCAAAATCGCTTGCACAGTTAGTTTTGCATACTAAGTCTTGCATAGTTTGTTTTGTTTCGATATGTTACACCGAAAGAGTTTAATATTGCATTGATTCAAGCACAATTCCCACAGTAAAGGGAAACGTTGATAGTGTTAACTAAGGGGAAAACTCTAGAAAGTTGAAGTTCAATCTCATGCTTCTCTGCACGGGCTGATATTTCTTCTGCGTGCCAGTCCGAGGGGAGCTGCACACCTGCACATGCGTGCAGCTTAGAGGGAACATTGCTCGCAACCTGTTCACACCCCTCTTGTTGGCGGAAAGAAAATGTTGTGCCTTATTTTAACCTCATTTCCTACAATTCTACACATTTTGCTATGGAGCGGAGAGAACATTTAGCAATTTAAGCAAATTTCCTGCAATTCTACACATTTTGCCATGTCTTACGTGTGTGCAAAAAGTGTATTTATTTTTTCTCGGACCCGCTGTCCGTATTGACCCCATTATTGATACTGATCCTGATCCGGACCACCATCCGCCTGCTGGGTATGTATGATCTACGTCATATCACTGACGTTACCTTAAAAAAGGTATTTCAAAGTAACAAGAAACCCAGAGGATGACACATAAAAGCGTAAAAACACTGATTTCCATTGTGGTCCTAGGTGTAGGACACTAGATCTGTCCTAGAATCAGGCTAAGGGAACTGTATAAGCAGCAGCCTATCACATGGACACTCTCTCAAAGAACACTTACAGAACACGTGGGTGCGTTCAGTTCGATTAAACGTTTGTACGTTGAGTGACTGTTTATTTCCCCAAAACATTCTTCATCGTTCTTGAACAGACTTTGAGGTATGTTTGCTCTGTTTGGTGGATGTGGCAGGGAGTGGCTTAAAGCAATGAGTAATGTATTTAAAGGGCAGAGGTGCATTTGAAATCTTCATATATGCACAACCCAACCTCTCCCTGTTTTTCAACTGGCTTTTCAGAACAGCCGTTTCCGTTTAATTGAACGTTGCACATCATTTTTTTGTACTGAACGCAGCCCTGGCAGAGCTAGGTAGAAATACATGGGCCATGTTCTGTACGAAAAGTTTTGGAACGTTGCAGATAGAAATGCTATGAATAGAGTCGAGGTGATTCTTTATTCTACATGTCAGAGAGGCATGTTTGTTCTACATAGCATATTTCTATCTGAACATAACTTGTTTCCTGCTAAGCACACTCCTGGTGCCACTCTCGGTCTAAACCACAATGAGCAGGGGTGCACTTGACCAAATAACTGGTAACTTATTTTACCCAACACAGAGGCTATACAATGTCTAAACCAGGCATAGCACAATTTTCACAGGCCTTTCTCAAACAAACTGTTATATATCTCAACAAACTAATAATAAATATGGTATGAAAGTGACTTGTCGTTGACCAGGAAGTCGCCTTGTAGTTTTTACCCACAAACACTGATATAATTGTAAATATCTAAAATGACCATGTTTTCACAAATTTGATAAAATAATTGTCACGCCCAAAATTAGGGCAGAGACGGAAGAGGATCCCACTCCCTCATTTTTTCTGGTTCATATACAGTCAATGAAGTAAGCAGACCAGACCTACAGTAGCTGCTATCACATTGGTGTCTATAGGAGAGCAGAACGGAACACCCTATGAATGTCCCGCCTGGTTCAAGTCCTTTACAGTTTTTGAATGGGCTTCAAGCTTATATCATTAAATTTATGAAAATGGGGTCATTTAAGATATATGTAAAATTATATTGGTATTTGTGGATTAATTATCTTTACCCAATGCCTTCTATGTAGGTTTTCGATTACGAAAAAGACAATAACACAATCGAAACTAAATAAATCAACAAATAACATTTTACATATTTCTTAAATGACCACATTTTCATGAATTTGAAGCCTGAAAGCAGAACGGGACTTGAACCAGGAAGTAGGCGGGACTTTCATAGCGTACTGTGACAATTTTTGTTCAATGGTAAATGGCCTGAGTGGGACATCTTCATTTTTCCATCATCTTTGACTTGGGGACAGGACAAAATGACAGAACCCTTGGGGAAAAGGAGTGTGAGTGTCTCATGCATCCGATGGTGTACAAGCACACGTGCGCGGGCGCGTCTCGTATCGAGGGCCAAGCCCAGGCCACTGATACTTTTCAGCTTGTATTTACATAACAGTGGCTAACTGTGAACATGGGTTAACACCTTCTTCTTCTTCTATGGTATATTGGCGATCGCACAATTGAATGTGCATCCCGCCACCTACTGTGCGGGATGGAAACAAAATTGCCAAAAACGGTAACAAACTACCATAAAACTACCAAACTACAAATGAAAAAATTCAACAACTTTTCTGTTAAAAATCAAACTAATCTGATCCCTACACAGGCTCAAGGGAAACCTGGAAGGGCGGGTCTTCCAGCACCAGTACCCCTTGCAGGTCTTTAGATGTAAAATCCTTAATAAGTCCCAAAAACTTTTCTCCCGCAGTCACACAAATCTCCAGTTTCTTAGACTTCGTTGAGACTTGTGCCGTACGGTTTATAACTGTGGCAATGATAGCCACAAAATCCACCAAGGAATCTTTTGACTGGCAGCAAACATTTACTACAGGCTGTGGTGCATTAACTACCATATCTTCACTAGCATCACTTGTTTTCTCAATTATTTTAATAGCTGCCGCATAGGAGATTTGATTGACCGCTCTAACTTTTACCACCTCAATCTTCTTCACCCTTACAGGGAACTCCAGGAACTCGTGATCATGATCCCCATCACAATTGCAACACTCACTGTCGTCCTTCTACACATCGTTGTACTGTATACTCTGTCCGTCTGCACACACTGGGAACATGGCCAAATCCTTTACAATTTTTACACTGCAATGGTTTGGGGACAAAAGCTCAAAATCTTACATAACCAAGCTTCACATGCATAGGCATTTGCTCTTTATCAAAAAACAACAGGACCGACAGGCTCTCTTCTTTTCTCCATTCACCCAGCGGGTCAGACGCCGGGCACCAATAACACCAGGAATTCTCTTCAGGGATTCAACCTGAACATCCGATGTCACCCCGAGATGACTCCTTTGACGGCTGTGTAACGATTGTCTATTTCGTCCTCCTCAGACGAGGAGAGGCGAGAAGGATCGGACCAATATGCAGAGTGGTTCGTGCTCATGATGATTTATTAAAACCGAAACTGAACACTGAAATACAAAACAATAAACGAAGTGCAGAAAACCGAAACAGTACCGTGTGGTGAAAACACTAACACGGTAGACAAACACCCACAAAACACACGTGAAACCCAGGCTGCCTAAGTATGATTCTCAATCAGGGACAACGATTGACAGCTGCCTCTGATTGAGAATCATACCAGGCCGAACCCAAAATCCCAACATAGAAAACACACATAGACAACCCACCCCAACTTACGCCCTGACCATACTAAATAAATACAAAATAAAGGAAAATAAGGTCAGGAACGTGACAGGCTGCTCTCCTCCGAAGTTCAAAAGACAAAACTTCTGTTGTCCAGATTCTTTTGAGGCTCACTGCAATCTTGCTCTGTTCTTCAGAAAAACAATTAATCTAAAGAAGACCTCTCCTGGTTTTTTAATGACTACCTCATCTCTGTACCCCACACATACAATTATCTGTCAGTCGAACAGTGGATTTCAAACACAAATTCAACCATAAAGACCAGGGAGGTTTTCCAACGCCTCAGGTACATTTTTAAAAAGCAGACATTGAATATCCCTTTGAGCATGGTGAGGTTATTAATTACACTTTGGATGGTGTATCAATACACCCAGTCACTACAAAGATACAGGCGTCCTTACTAACTCAGTTGCCAGAGAGGAAGGAAACCGCTCAGGGATTTCACCACGAGGGCAATTTAATGGCTGTGATAGGAGAAAATTGAGGATGGATCAACAACCTTGTAGTTACTCTTAAATATTAACCTAACTGACAAAGTGAAAAGAAGGAATTCTGTACAGAATCAAAAATATTCAAAAACTTTGAAAATGTGGTAATTTAAGAAATATGCATCCTGTTTGCATATTAAGGCGCTAAAGTAAAACTGCTAGTAATTTGGCAAAGAAATTCACTTTTATGTCCTGAATACAAAGCGTTATGTTTCGGACAAATTCAACACATCACAGAGTACCACTCTTCATATTTTCAAGCATGGTGGTGGCTGCATTATGTTATGGGTATGCTTGTCATCTGCAAGGGCTGGAGAGTTTTTACAATAAAAATAAACAGAATAGAGCTAAGCACAGGCAAAATCCTAGAGGAAAACCTGGTTCAGTCTGCTTTCCAACAGACACTGCCTGCGAGACAAATACTGCAAGACAAAAACCTGGTTCAGTCTTCTAAACAAATACACCTTTCACCAGGACAATAACCTAAAACACAAGGTCAAGTATACACTGGAATTGCTTACCAAAATGACATTGAATGTTCCTTAGTTACAGTTTTGACTTAAATCAGATTGAAAATCGACGGCAAGACCTGAAAATGTCTGTTTAGCAATTATCAATAAAAAACTTGACAGAGCTTGTAGAATTATTTATTATGTGAAAATATTGTACATTGCAGGTGTGCAAAGTTCTTAGACCTAGCCAGAAAGACTCACAGCTGTAATCACTGCCAAAGGTGATTCTAACATGAAATGACTCAGGGGTTTGAATACTTAGTTAAATAAGATAGATTAATGTTTTATTTTTCATACATTTTTTACAAACATTGGAATTTTTCTTCACATTGATTTTTCTTCACTTTTTCTTCACTTTTTCCAAAGCAATTTACAGTCATGTGTGCATACATTTTACTTACAGGTGGTCCCAAGGATCAAACCCACTATCCTGGCGTTGCAAGCAAAAATTGTGTAAGAATGGATTAGATATCTTGTGCAGTAGGCTACACCATTATTATTCTATTCACTGGTCTAATCGCCTCATCTCTCGCAAGTATTTAATTTTGTATTGCAGAATTAGTATTGTGTTGCTATAGGTTGTACATACAAAACAGCCTCTAGCTCCTTTTTTTCTTACTCTGCTCAAGTGTCTTGTAAAACATGATGTTTGATAACGTCTTATGTTACAGAGTCACCTTCTGTGGTGTTAACTTATTTAATCAGATGGGTTCAGTTCTCTGAGCCCCCTTGTTCATGTGGATGTTGATGAGTTCCTTGATGGTCTTTGTCATTCTGGAAACACAATTCCAGCTAACCATCTGTCAGCAACATACTGCAGGTTAATGTGTATGGAAATGTAGTCAGGGAATTCCTCTCTCGTCTCTGTCTCTCTCAGGAGTGAGTGGGGTTTGTAATTGAAAGATGAACCGAGAAAGCATGCAGAGGGAGACACAGAACATTGGACAAAGTTGTAATATACTGTAGTGTTTAATGTATTGTGTTGTAATTGTGCAAGAAAATAATTGAGTATCTGTACTTAGATTTGTGTCGCAGCAGACATCCTAATCCTTTACAATGTTTACTCTTGGTGGGGCTGACTCATCTTCAGAATTGTATTATTTTATTTTACCATGTAAGTTGACTGAGAACACATTCCCATTTACAGCAACGACCTGGGGAATAGTTACAGGAGAGAGGAGGGGGATGAATGAGCCAATTGGAAACTGTTGATAGTTAGGTGACCATGATGGTACGAGGGACAGAAATTTACCCAGGACATTGGGATTAACACGCTTACTCATACGATAAGTGCCATGGGATCTTTAGTGACAACAGAGTCAGGACACCCGTTTTAACGTCCCATCCAAAAGACGGCACGCTACACAGGGCAATGTCTCCAATACTCCGTTGGGATATTTTTTTAGAGCAGAGGAAAGAGTGCCTCCTACTAGCCATCCAACACCACTTCCAGCAGCATCTAGTCTCCCATCCAGGGACCGACCAGTACCTACCCTTATCCTGTTGTGAATAAAGCAAAGACAGGTTGTAGTATTGTGTGTAGTGATGGGAGGCTGACCACATGATAAATAGAATGGCTGTGAAAGGCTCTGGATCATCCTGCTGCCATGACAGCGGTAGCCCTTGGCTCCACAGCAGAGTGAGGTGAAGAAACTGCTGTGGTCCTCTGTCTACATCACTGCTGCCCTGTTTCCTGTGCCTCTGTCTGTGGAGGGCTGCTGCTGCTGCCTTGCTCATATTAATATCTATATTTATCTCTCTTACTTAATCAAACACAGTGCCTGGTGGAGAGCTTCCTGAGTAGGATGAAGATGCACCCTGGCTTTCCTTTAGCTACATTGTACTGTACTCACTGTAGTTCACTGGCCCCATACAGTGCTTGTCTTACAGTGATTTACAGTGTGCATTACCACAGTGGCTGACTCAGTAAATTTCACTATAGGGTTCCATGGCTACAGCCCTGAAGTTTATTGGTCGCGTACAAATTTGCAGGTGTTATAGCAGCTGCAGTGAAATGCTTGTGTTACTAGCTCCAACAGTGCAGTAGAATGTCTTGTGTTACTAGCTCCAACAGTACAGTAGAATGTCTTGTGTTACAAGCTCCAACAGTGCAGTAGAATGTCTTGTGTTACTAGCTCCAACAGTGCAGTAGAGTGTCTTGTGTTACTAGCTCCAACAGTGCAGTAGAATGTCTTGTGTTACTAGCTCCAACAGTACAGTAGAATGTCTTGTGTTACAAGCTCCAACAGTGCAGTAGAATGTCTTGTGTTACTAGCTCCAACAGTGCAGTAGAGTGTCTTGTGTTACTAGCTCCAACAGTGCAGTAGAATGTCTTGTGTTACTAGCTCCAACAGTACAGTAGAATGTCTTGTGTTACAAGCTCCAACAGTGCAGTAGAATGTCTTGTGTTACTAGCTCCAACAGTGCAGTAGAATGTATTGTGTTACTAGCTCCAACAGTACAGTAGAATGTCTTGTGTTACTAGCTCCAACAGTGCAGTAGAATGTCTTGTGTTACAAGCTCCAATAGTGCAGTAGAATGTCTTGTGTTACAAGCTCTAACAGTGCAGTAGAATGTCTTGTGTTACAAGCTCCAACAGTACAGTAGAATGTCTTGTGTTACTAGCTCCAACAGTGCAGTAGAATGTCTTGTGTTACAAGCTCCAACAGTACAGTAGAATGTCTTGTGTTACTAGCTCCAACAGTGCAGTAGAATGTCTTGTGTTAGAAGCTCCAACAGTACAGTAGAATGTCTTGTGTTACTAGCTCCAACAGTGCAGTAGAATGTCTTGTGTTACAAGCTCCAACAGTACAGTAGAATGTCTTGTGTTACTAGCTCCAACAGTGCAGTAGAGTGTCTTGTGTTACTAGCTCCAACAGTGCAGTAGAATGTCTTGTGTTACAAGCTCCAACAGTGCAGTAGAATATCTTGTGTTACTAGCTCCAACAGTGCAGTAGAATGTCTTGTGTTACTAGCTCCAACAGTGCAGTAGATTGTCTTGTGTTACAAGCTCCAACAGTGCAGTAGAATGTCTTGTGTTACAAGCTCCAACAGTACAGTAGAATGTCTTGTGTTACAAGCTCCAACAGTGCAGTAGAATTTCTTGTGTTACAAGCTCCAACAGTGCAGTAGAATGTATTGTGTTACTAGCTCCAACAGTGCAGTAGAATGTCTTGTGTTACTAGCTCCAACAGTGCAGTAGATTGTCTTGTGTTACAAGCTCCAACAGTGCAGTAGAATGTCTTGTGTTACAAGCTCCAACAGTACAGTAGAATGTCTTGTGTTACAAGCTCCAACAGTGCAGTAGAATGTCTTGTGTTACAAGCTCCAACAGTGCAGTAGAATGTCTTGTGTTACAAGCTCCAACAGTGCAGTAGAATGTCTTGTCTTACAAGCTCCAACAGTACAGTAGAATGTCTTGTGTTACAAGCTCCAACAGTGCAGTAGAATGTCTTGTGTTACAAGCTCCAACAGTACAGTAGAATGTCTTGTGTTACAAGCTCCAACAGTACAGTAGAATGTCTTGTGTTACAAGCTCCAACAGTGCAGTAGAATGTCTCACAAATACTCAATAATCAAAACAAGAAATCAAGAAATGACTGAACAAGTCCAAGTAACTATCCAGAGTAGATTGTATTAGTCAGCATGTGTCAGAAAGAACCCAGAATCTAAATATGTGGTGTGTATAGACAGTATCTCATTTGGAAAGAAAATGGTATGTACAGTAGTACAGTGCCTTGCAAACGTATTCATCCCCCTTGGTGTTTTTCCAATTTAGTTGCATTACAACCTGTCATTTAAATGGATTTTATTTGGATTTCATGTAATGGACATACACAAAATAGTCCAAATTGGTGAAGTGAAATGAAAAAAAAGAACATGTTTTTTTTGTATGGGAAAGTGGTGCATGCATATGTATTCACCCCTTTGCTATGAAGCCCCTAAATAAGATCTAGTGCAACCAATTACCTTCAGAAGTCACATAATTAGTTAAATAAAGTCCACCTGTGTGCAATCTAAGTGTCACATGATCTGTCACATGATCTCAGTATATATACACCTGTTCTGAAAGGCCCCAGAGTCTGCAACACCACTAAGCAAGGGGCACCCCCAAGCAAGCGGCACCATGAAGACCAAAGAGCGCTCCAAACAGGTCAGGGACAAAGTTGTGGAGAATTACAGATCTGGGTTGGGTTATAAAAAAATATCAGAAACTTTGAACATCCCATGGAGCACCATTAAATCCATTATTAAAAAATGGAAAGAATATGTCACCACAACAAACCTGCCAAGAGAGCGCCGGCCACCAAAACTCACAGACCAGGCAAGGAGGGCATTAATCAGAGAGGCAACAAAGAGACCAAAGATAACCCTGAAGGAGCTGCAAAGCTCCACAGCGGAGATTGGAGTATCTGTCCATAGGACCACTTTAAGCTATACACTCCACGGAGCTGGCCACAGAATAGTGGCCAGACAAAAGCCATTGCTTAAAAAACAAAATAAGCAAACACGTTTGGTGTTCGCCAAAAGGCATGTGGGAGACTCCCCAAACATATGGAAGAAGGCACTCTGGTTCGATTAGACTTAAATGTAGCTTTTTGACCATCAAGGAAAACACTATGTCTGGCGCAAACCCAACACCTCTCATCACCCCGAGAACAACATCCCGACAGTGATGCATGGTGATGGCAGCATCATGCTGTGGGGATGTTTTCATCGGCAGGGACTGGGAAACTGGTCAGAATTGAAGGAATGATGGATGGTGCTAAATACAGGGAAATTCTTGAGGGAAACCTGTTTCAGTCTTCCAGAGATTTGAGACTGGGACGGAGGTTCACCTTCCAGCAGGACAATGGCCTTAAGCATACTGCTAAAGCAACACTTGAGTGGTTTAAGGGGAAACATTTAAATGTCTTGGAATGGCCTAGTCAAAGCCCAGACCTCAATCCAATTGAGAATCTGTGTTATGACTTAAAGATTGCTGTACACCAGCGGAACCCATCCAACTTGAAGGAGCTGGAGCAGTTTGCCTTGAAGAATGGGCAAAAATCCCAGTGTCTAGATGTGTCAAGCTTATAGAGACATACCCCAAGAGACTTGCAGCTGTAATTGCTGCAAAAGGTGGCTCTACAAACTATTGACTTTGGGGGGGTGAATAGTTATGCATGCTCAAGTTTTCAGTTTTTTTGTCTTATTTCTTGTTTGTTTCACATGAGTGGAAGGCATGTTGTGTAAATCAAATGATACAAACCCCCCCAAAATACATGTTAATTCCAGGTTTTAAGGCAACAAAATAGGAAAAAATGCCACGGGGGGTGAATACTTTCGCAAGCCACTGTAGGTATATTAGGATGAGCTATCTCGAGAATAAAGTATATACATACGCACATACGGTGATTAAGCAACAGTATATAAACAGAATATGAAGTGACCAGCATTCAATGACTCTATATACAGTGGGGCAAAAAAGTATTTAGTCAGTCACCAATTGTGCAAGTTCTCCCACTTAAAAAGATGAGAGAGGCCTGTAATTTTCAGCATAGGTACACTTCAACTATGACAAACAAAATGAGGGAAAAAAATCCAGAAAATCACATTGTAGGATTTTTAATGAATTTATTTGCAAATTATGGTGGAAAATAAGTATTTGGTCAATAACAAAAGTTTATCTCAATACTTTGTTATATACCCTTTGTTGGCAATGACAGAGGTCAAACGTTTTCTGTAAGTCTTCACAAGGTTTTCACACACTGTTGCTGGTATTTTGGCCCATTCCTCCATGCAGATCTCCTCTAGAGCAGTGATGTTTTGGGGCTGTTGCTGGGCAACACGGACTTTCAACTCCCTCCAAAGATTTTCTATGGGGTTGAGATCTGGAGACTGGCTAGGCCACTCCAGGACCTTGAAATGCTTCTTACAAAGCCACTCCTTCGTTGCCCGGGCGGTGTGTTTGGGATCATTGTCATGCTGAAAGACCCAGCCACGTTTCATCTTCAATGCCCTTGCTGATGGAAGGAGGTTTTCACTCAAAATCTCACAATACATGGCCCCATTCATTCTTTCCTTTACACGGATCAGTCATCCTGGTCCCTTTGCAGAAAAACAGCCCCAAAGCATGATGTTTCCAACCCCATGCTTCACAGTAGGTATGGTGTTCTTTGGATGCAACTCAGCATTCTTTGTCCTCCAAACACGACGAGTTGAGTTTTTACCAAAAAGTTATATTTTGGTTTCATCTGACCATATGACATTCTCCCAATCTTCTTCTGGATCATCCAAATGCTCTCTAACAAACTTCAGACGGGCCTGGACATGTACTGGCTTAAGCAGGGGGACACGTCTGGCACTGCAGGATTTGAGTCCCTGGCGGCGTAGTGTGTTACTGATGGTAGGCTTTGTTACTTTGGTCCCAGCTCTCTGCAGGTCATTCACTAGGTCCCCCCGTGTGGTTCTGGGATTTTTGCTCACCGTTCTTGTGATCATTTTGACCCCACGGGGTGAGATCTTGCGTGGAGCCCCAGATCGAGGGAGATTATCAGTGGTCTTGTATGTCTTCCATTTCCTAATAATTGCTCCCACAGTTGATTTCTTCAAACCAAGCTGCTTACCTATTGCAGATTCAGTCTTCCCAGCCTGGTGCAGGTCTACAATTTTGTTTCTGGTGTCCTTTGACAGCTCTTTGGTCTTGGCCATAGTGGAGTTTGGAGTGTGACTGTTTGAGGTTGTGGACAGGTGTCTTTTATACTGATAACAAGTTCAAACAGGTGCCATTAATACAGGTAACGAGTGGAGGACAGAGGAGCCTCTTAAAGAAGAAGTTACAGGTCTGTGAGAGCCAGAAATCTTGCTTGTTTGTAGGTGACCAAATACTTATTTTCCACCATAATTTGCAAATAAATTCATAAAAAATCCTACAATGTGATTTTCTGGATTTTTTTCCCTCATTTTGTCTGTCATAGTTGAAGTGTACCTGTGATGAAAATTACAGGCCTCTCTCATCTTTTTAAGTGGGAGAACTTGCACAATTGGTGGCTGACTAAATACTTTTTTGCCCCACTGTACATGGGGCATTAGTATTAAGGTGCAGGGCAGAGTCCTGGGCAGGTAGCCAACTACTGTAGTGATAGCTGTTCAACAGTCTGATGGCCTGGAGATGGCCTTGACAAAGTGTATACTGGGTTGGCTTTGTTTTTGCAAAGTTTTCTATCACTGTAGTCAGCCCAATTTGTATCATTTGTCCCCTTATAGAGGATTCACTATAGCTACCCATTGCCACCTCAGCAGAAAATAGATGTTTGTAGTAGCTGCTGCCCTAATACTGTAGAAATGGTTTTAATGTCCATCAATTAGCCTCAATTACACTGCAATGACAAAAACCTGCTGTGTGTGAAAGCTGCCAGGCGCTGTGCTCTTCTCTTGCAGTCAGTCTACAAAGCCTGGTTATGCTCAGAATACTTCAACGCCACCCAGAGCCAGTGTCAACACAGGATTCCCTGCAAGCAATATTGTCTGGAGGTCCAGACCATGTGCCCCTTTGTGTTACCAGACAATGACGACTTGGTCTACGGAGGACTATCCAGTTTCATCTGTACAGGTACAGTATGATTGGTGCCTTGAGTGGCATTTAGTAGTTTTTGTTGTTACCGTTTTTCTCTCAAGCTCGTGTATTTTCACAGAAACTGTGGGCCGATTCCACACCAGGAAGGCCTGAAAATATTTTGGATATCTCAGATTGTTTTATAACTAGCTCCTTGTTCTATCTGTGCCCGTAGTTGACAGTAGCTGCCATTACCTCAGCAACGGAAAATCTGTTGTCCAGATCCTTTTGAGGCTCACTGCAATCTTCCTATGTTCTTCAGAAATGCAATGAATCAAAATAAGGCCACTCCTGGTCACTCTGACACACTCCACTATTCCCAGCGCATACTAACCATTTTCGACACCTCAAACACCCCACATATGCATCCTTATTCAACAAACGCATCCCAACAAGAAGCAATTCATACACATATCCATATTTTAGAAAATGTACTTTTTGTTCCAGTTATCGATTCTACTGTTGTCCATTCAGAACATTCGTCTACACCAACTTTGCTCACCAACTTTGCTTGATTCGAACTCATCATCCACTTCCGCCACCTTTCCCAAGCACACCCTACTATAGGCCTTTCTTTCGCGTGAGGGGGGAGTCAAATTACGGAGGACTTTCTGGGACTACTCAAGAAAAATCTTCACTAGTACCTGCAACCTGGTTCAGGTTATCAGTCAACCTACCAGGGTAGTTACAAACAGCACAGGAATGAAATCATTAACATGTACTGATCACATCTTTACTCATGCTTGAAAGCGGTATCCAGATGCAGTGACCACAAAATAATAGCCATATCTAGGAAAACCAAAGTTCCAAAGCCTGGGCCTAATATAGTGTATAAGAGGTCATACAATATGTTTTGTAGTGATTCCTATGTTGTTCATGTAAAGAATATCTGTTGGTCCGTGGTGCAACCAGACGTTGCACTTGACACATTTATGAAATGACTCATTCCAGTTACTAATAAGTATGTACCCATTAAGAAAATGACTGTAAAAACTGTTCAATCCCAGTGGATTGATGAGGAATTGAAAAATTGTATGGTTGAGAGGGATGAGGCAAAAGGAATGCCTAATAAGTCTGGCTGCACAACCGATTATTACATGTACTGCAAATTGAGAAATCATGTGACTAAACTGAATAAAAAGAATAAGAAACTACACTATGAAACAAAGATAAATGACATAAAGAATGATAGTAAAAAGCTTTGGAGCACCTTCAATGAAATTTGGGGAAAAAAGGCAAACTCAGCTCCATCATTCATTGAATCAGATGGCTTATTCATTACAAAACTGACTGATATTGCCAACTACTCTAATTATTTTTTAATTGGCAAGATTAGCAAACTTAGGCATGACATGCCAGCAACAAACACTGACACTACACATCCAAGTATATCTGACCAAATTAAGAAAGACAAGAATTGTAATTCTGAAAAGTTGAGTATGGAAGAGGTGAAAAAATTATTGTTGTCTATCAACAATGACAAGCCACCGGAGTCTGACATCTTGGATGGAAAATGACTGAGGATAATAGCGGACGATATTGCCACTCCTATTTGCCATATCTTCAATTTAAGCCTACTAGAAAGTGTGTGCCCTCCATTCTGGAGGGAAGTAAAATTCATTCCGCTACCTAAGAATAGTAAAGCGCTCTTTACTGGTTCAAATAGCAGACCAATCAGCCTGTTACCAACCCTTAGTAAAGTTTTGGAAAAAATAGTGTTTGACCAAGTACAATGCTAATTTACAGTAAACAAATTGACAACAGACTTTCAGCACGCTTATAGGGAAGGACCTTCCTAACTCAGTTGACAGAGAGGAAGGAAACCGCTCAGGGATTTTACCATAAGACCAATGAGTTAATGGCTGTGATAGTAGAAAACTGAGGATGGATCAACAACATTGTAGTTACTCCACAATACTAACCTAATTGACAGAGTGAAAAGAAGAAACATGCATTCTGTTTGCAATAAGGCACTAAAGTAAAACTGAAAAAAATTTGGAAAATAAATTAACTTTTCGTCCTCAATACAAGGTGTTATGTTTGGGGCAAATCCAATTCAACACATTACTGAGTACCACTCTCCATATTTTCCAGCATAGTGGTGGCTGCATCATATTATGGGCATGCTTGTAATCATTAAGAACTGGGGAGTTTTTCAGGATAGAAAATAAATGGAATGGAGCTCAGCACATGCAAAATCCCAGAGGAAAACCTGGTTCAGTCTGCTTTCCACCAGACACTGGTATATGAATTTACCTTTCAGCAGGACAATAACGTAAAACACAAGTTGCTTACCAAGAAGGCAGTGAATGTTCCTGAGTGGCCATGTTACAGTTTTTACTTAAATCTACATGAAAATCTATGGCAAGACATGAAAAGGGTTTTCTAGCAATGATCAACAACCAATTTGACAGAGCTTGAAGAATTTTGAAAAGAATAATGGACAAATGTTGCGCAATCCAGGTGTGGAAAGCTTTTAGCCAGAAAGCCTCACTGCTGTAACCGCTGCTTCTACAAAGTATTGACTCAGGGGTGTGAATACTTATGTAAATGTCATATTTCTGTATTTCATTTTTAAAAAATGTGCAACAATTTCCAAAAATAAATATTCACTTTGTATTGTTTGTAGATTGGTAAAAAATATATATATATTTAATCCGTTTTTAATTCAGGCTGTAAAACAACAAAATGTGGAATAAGTCAAGGAGTATGAATACTTTCAGAAGGCACTGTATAGGTCTAGAAAGGGCCTATAAGGGCCACTTTCATCGTTACTTTCCAAAAAATTGTGATACAAATGTGAAAAGCAGGTCAAACATCATTCCTCCCAGTGAAGTTTCTATGTGAGAATTGCCAGAACATTCTGAGATACCAAAAATATTTTCGGGCTTTCCTGGGGTGGAATCGCCTGGTATCTTGTTGTTTGTTGTCATCTGAAAAACTAATCTGGATCTGAAATATGTTTCTTCTCTGTGTGTGATGCAGGGCTACTAGAAAACCATTTAACCAATGCAGACCCAGAGTGTTGTGATGTCAGATGGAGTGGCTGCGACCCCTCTGTGGGGGCGGCGTGCGCCCTGACACAGCTTCCAGGGTCGTCGTCGTGGCAGCGGCGCAGCTCCCCGCCCGTGTCAGCTGCATCGCGGCTGTGCAGCAGCAGACTAAGACTGTGTGTTCTGGTCCTCATCCTGCTGCACACTGTCGTCTCCTTCTCCACTGTCCAGAGCAGTGGCGCTGTGGGCCTGGAGGCCATGGTACCCCTGCCATTGGAGGAGAGCTCTGCCCGAGAGGAGTGACTGATTATGAACAAGATTTTCTACTGTTCCCTGCCTCCAGTCTACAGAGACCCCTTCCTTCACAGTACCTGAGGAGTGAGGCGTTTATAACCCTCTCTCTCCATCCAGTCCCCTCCACAGGACATCAGGAATGAGGAGGTTATACACCGCTCCAGGGCAGGCTACAGGTCGGTATACCTCCTCACCCTCCACCACACTGGAGGAGTGGCGAAGCACGGGCCCTCCCCTACCTCGACACAGAGAGGTATGGAGGTGGATGAGGTTTCGAAACTGAGAACCAGACATGTCTCACATGTAAGGAGGACATGAAAGGGCATAGGGAAAGAGAGGCGGGTCTCCTATCATGCCAGGGCCCAGAGGAAGCGTCGATTTTATAACTGAAAGAGGTACTGTATGCTGTTTATGAGAAGGGTTTGGGTACAAATGGCCTTTTTCAAGTTTTATCACTACTCTATTTAATGAGTTGAGTGATGTTTTTGGGGATTTACGTATGAGGTTGGGTGTTGAGTTTGTGAACTGCACAGTGGGGAAAAGTATGAGTTGCAGGCTCGTATGCTATTTTTTTTTATCTGTGTGTGTGTGTGTGTGTGTGTGTGTGTGTGTGTGTGTGTGTGTGTGTGTGTGTGTGTGTGTGTGTGTGTGTGTGTGTGTGTGTGTGTGTGTGTGTGTGTGTGTGTGTGTGTGTGTGTGTGTGTGTGTGTGTGTGTGAATACAGTGAAGAAGTCAGCAATATAATGTATATGACCCAACACAAATCAGATGACCATTACATCTTCCAAGCTAACAGAATACGCACAACAAATACTTTGTTTGGCTCAGAGTAAATATTATTCTTATTCTCAGTACCACTACCCTCATTATCATACACCAAGTAGAATCAGTTCATGGAAGTATTGGATTACAGATCCTAATCAAAGGTAAACCATGTTGTTTTTGATAGATGTCAGAAGTACACTACTAATGCTGTGGAGGAACATGTGTTTATGCAAAGCTGATTGAAACGAGTTGAAACCCCCACTGGGTCTCTAATCGCTTACAGAAGGCACATGATTGTGCAATGGAAGACTGTCTGTGTTATAACTACACCAATCATTTCTTACTCATAAAACAGACAATTTACCACGTATTACACATAACAAAGACCCAGAGTGATAATTGGAGCAGAATGTTATCATGGCTGAATGTCTAAGAAATGTTCAAGATGTGAATGCATCGCGTCATCAAAAAACTGAGGCATGTGTCTTTGCCCTCAATGTCTTCTTGTGTGTTCATTACATTCATGGTGAAATACAGTGATTACAGTATTTGGAAAGAACCAAAACTTTATAAATATACTTCTAAATATTAGAGATATAGAAAAAGATCCACCTTGATTTATTCATAGGCAATCTGTTGGAAAAAAGCGGTTTTGTTATTTGTAAAGACAAGCTAGAGCATGATTATATAAATGGTTCTCATATGTTTCTGATTTCTTGGATTGAATACTTCTGACCTCTCTTTTCCTGGCATAATTTGTGTATTATTCTTACAAATAGTTGGTTAAATTTGGGCTTGTATTTGGGAAGCTGAAATAAAATAACTGTCTTCCAACGTGACAAATTGATTCACAAATAGGAATTGTGAATAATTTTTTTTCTTACAAAGTATTCCTGTGTTCACCTACCAAACAGATACTGTATGTGACCTTGGTCTACCAGAATACAGGCATATTGTTTATGTCCTAACAAAACTATCTTAACTATTTTACTATTGAAAAACTATATCATAGCACAGGTTTTTACAGAGTATAGTATACAGTATGTATATGAATTTAACTGGGATTTGAATGTCTGAGTGTTTTAGTAATATAAACAAATCAGAGATCTATGAGATGCATGAGATTCAGATTATTTATTTATCTAAAATAAAATATATTATAAACTTGGTGGTTCGAGCCCTGAATGCTGATTGGTTGAAAGCCGTGGTATATCAGACTGTATACCACAATATGCCCCCAAAAATATTTGTACTGTTCTAATTACGTTGGTAACCGGTTTATAATAGCAATAAGGCAACTCTGGTGTTTGTGGTACATGGCCAATATACCACGGCTAAAGGCTATATCCAGGCCCTAAGAACAGCCCTTAGCCGTGGTATATTGGCTATATACCACACCCACTCGTGCCTTATTGCTTAATTATATCACTGTAGCCTTTAATGCCCACAATGAATTAGTAAGAACTAATCTCATGTCAGTCTGATGAACTGCTAGTTTCTTTTGCTAAAAGTGCAATATTTTGTTTTCGACAGCCTGTGTTGTTTCATTTAATATCTAGCGGACATTGTCGGCATGCTGATTATAAACTGGTTTAAGATGCCAAACACTCTAAAAGAGACAACCATGTTGATAACTGCAACTTGGGATTGGAAATCTTGCCTGCCTTATATGACTAACGTGTATAACATTGTATGGTCTCTCCATTTCCAAAAAGGTCACTTGTACCCTTCTCTCTCCTATGTCAGTCATGGCTGTTGCTTATCCGTTAGAATGTAAAGGAATGGTACCTCAATCAGAGAAGGGAAAAGGGGTATAAATCTACACTGGTGTCCTAAGCCTGTATGCTGTGAGGGGACTACTTCTTATGCCATTTTATACACTGTGCTTTAATGTTTATAACTTTTTGCACTAGTTCTAATAACTTTGTTTTCCTGAGATTTGTTTTAAAACTGTGCTTACTAATTCCGTTCTAAAACAAATATTATCCCATATCTGTGTTTCTAGTTGTATATGTAATCTGTTTTCTGTTTCTATTGTATTTTGGGCGGAGCAGTGCTCACTGTTAAAGCCCAATAAAGTAATACAATCGTTCATTAACAGACTCTCTTTTTTGTGAGGGGTTAAATAAAAGATTTAGCTGTTTGTCATTTTACAATCTTATACATCCCGAATGTCTTTTCAGTTAGACACATTTAAAATTAAGGTTAGCACAACCCTTGTAATCATGCCTCGAAATATATCAGTTGGTAGGTCACATACAGTGGCTTGCGAAAGTATTCACCCCCCTGGGCATTTTTCCTATTTTTTTGCCTTAAAACCTGGAATTAAAATAGATTTTTGGGGGGATTTGTATCATTTGATTTACACAACATGCCTACCATTTTGAAGATGCAAAATATTTTTTATTATGAAACAAACAAGAAATAAGACAAAAAAACACATTTTGCAGCAATTACAGCTGCAAGTCTCTTGGGGTATGTCTTTATAAGCTTGGCACATCGAGCCACTGGGATTTTTTCCCCATTCTTCAAGGCAAAACTGCTCCAGCTCCTTCAAATTGGATGGGTTCCGCTGGTGTACAGCAATCTTTAAGTCATAACACAGATTCTCAATTGGATTGAGGTCTGGGATTTGACTAGGCCATTCCAAGACATTTAAATGTTTCCCCTTAAACCACTCGAGTGTTGCTTTAGCAGTATGCTTAGGGCCATTGTCCTGCTGGAAGGTGAACCTCCGTCCCAGTCTCAAATCTCTGGAAGACTGAAACAGGTTTCCCTCAAGAATTTCACTGTATTTAGCGCCATCCATCATTCCTTCAATTCTGACCAGTTTCCCAGTCCCTGCCGATGAAAACATCCCCACAGCATGATGCTGCCACCACCATGCTTCACTGTGGGGATGTTGTTCTCGGGGTGATGAGAGGTGTTGGGTTTGCGCCAGACGTAGTGTTTTCCTTGATGGTCAAAAAGCTACATTTTTGTCTCATCTGACCAGAGTACCTTCTTCCATATGTTTGGGGAGTCTCCCACATGCCTTTTGGCATACACCAAACATGTTTGCTTATTTTGTTCTTTAAGCAATGGCTTTTTTCTGTCTACTCTCCCATAAAGCCCAGCTCTGTGGAGTGTACGGCTTAAAGTGGTCCTATGGACAGATACTCCAATCTCCGCTGTGGTGCTTTGCAGCTCCTTCAGGGTTATCTTTGGTCTCTTTGTTGCATCTCCGATTAATGCCCTCCTTGCCTGGTCCGTGAGTTTTGGTGGGCTGCCCTCTCGTGGCAGGTTTGTTGTGGTGCCATATTCTTTCCATTTTTTAATAATGGATTTCATGGTGCTCCGTGGAATGTTCAAAGTTTCAGATATTTTTTTATAACCCAACCCTGATCTGTACTTCGCCACAACTTTGTCCCTGACCTGTTTGGAGAGTTCCTTGGTCTTCATGGTGCCTCTTGCTTAGTGGTGTTGCAGACTCTGGGGCCTTTCAGAACAGGTGTATGTATACTGAGATTATGTGACAGATCATGTGACACTTAGATTGCACACAGGTGGACTTTATTTAACTAAATATGTGACTTCTGAAGGTAATTGGTTCCACCAGATCTTATTTAGGGGCTTCATAGCAAAAGGGCTGAATACATATGCACGCACCACTTTTCCGGGGTTTTTTTGTTGAATTTTTTTAAACAATTTTTTTTTAAATGTTCACTTCACCAATTTGAACTATTTTGTGTATGTCCGTTACATGAAATCCAAATAAAAATCTATTTAAATTACAGGTTGTAATGCAACAAAATAGGAAAAACACCAAGGGGGATGAATACTTTTACAAGGCACTGTAACAAGTCATAGAATCTGTGTTACTCTGTATCACCAGTAGGGAGAGCCATTGTTAAGTGAGAATTGTGAGAGAAAGTATGCTGTATATTTGTGAGAACTGTCTGCAGCACCATACTATTTCTGCATCAATATCAGTGAAAAGGTTTTATACTGATTACTGTGAAACAAAATGATTTAACTTCCTACTGACATCTGACATCATAGTCCCACATTCCTGGAACAACAACAAATAGACTCCAAATCACATTTCAAATTTGATGTGTATCAATATATATACACAAGCTAACTGCCTAAGAAAACAAAATCTGATGTATGTATAAGTATGTGACCTATGTTCTTAACAAACCAACCTATTTTAAAATTGATATTTTCATTTCACTTTCAAACACTGGAGTGAGCAACCACATTAGCATGGTCAAGTGTTACATACATGGTACACCTTTTGAATATTCCTGTCCTTGTGAATGATGCATAAGTAGTCTCCAACATTATTTGGTGATACTGTGTACAGTATATCCACTTTGGCAGCAGTTGTGTCTGATTGATTTTGCAATAATGTTCTATAATTGTTCTATTTCTCTTCAAACAGTACAGTATGTGGGCCTGGTCTCTCCAATACATCTGTTCTGTTGACGTCTGTCAGATGTTGAGAGAATTAATGGATCACAGCAAATGTTCACATCAGAAAGGGTCTCTGTGCTCTGTTGTATTGATGTTCAAATCTCATTCTCAACATTGGATCTAATAAAGTTACTCTAAAAGCATGATCCATTCCCAATGCTGGAAAGTGATGAAAGGCACATTTATATTAAACTTGTTTTAATGCTCTTGGAATGGTGCTGCTGCTACAGAAAGTCCTCTCTAAAGTTAATACTTTCAGGAACAGACATGGCCCATGGATGATATAGGGGTACATCTGTGGGACAGCCACGTTGGTGTTGGGACAGGGACAAAGGATCCATGATTTAAAGTATGTTCCCCACTGTTTTATTTTGTCACTGTATTAACTATGACCTTCCCAAATAAAATCAAACTTTATTTGTCACATGCGCCGAATACAACAAGTGTAGACCTTAACGTGAAATGCTTACTTACAAGCCCTTAACCAACAGTGCAGTTCAAGAAGAGTTAAGAAAAATATTGCCCAAATGAACTAAAGCAGAAAATAATAAATAATTAAAAGTAACACAATAACAATAACGAGGCTATATACAGGAGGTACCGGTACCGAGTCAGTGTGCGGGGGTACAGGTCATGTCCACCCGCCGCTGTCATGTCTACAAATATGGATCACTATATAGAAACATGAAAACATCTTGTTAACACTGGAGTTATTCTTGTGCACATTGAATAGAAATAATATGCGTCAGTGATAGTTTTGCTTGGATTTACATACTATTAGCACCACTGAATGTTAGTGGGTGATAGACAAAGGTTGTCTATGGGATTCTACGCTGGAATTGATGCTTTACTATTTTATGACAGTGATGGGCAATCCTTACCCTAAGGGGCCTTGGTGTCTGCATGCTCACGAGGTTGCCTACGAATCCACAACAGATCTAGACTTGGAAAACTAGATGGAGTCACTTACTGCCTATTGTGCCGAAACAATGACAAAACAGAAACCAGCCAATCCTGAAGCTTTCCTGTGGTTTTCCAGGTTGGCCAACTATATATCTATGGCCACTGTTAATGTGTTGATAAAATAAAGACAACACATAATGTAACTCTATGACCAGAGAGATTACATCAACTAGGAAGCATATTGGTCACAGTCAATGTTTTACACCATTACTGCACATGAGAAGAGATTATTGTGGTTGACAGTCATTTTGCACACTGTCCTTTCCAGTGAGAGGCCAGAGGCGCTATGGCATTCAAATAGAGAGAGGCTAGTCAGACGTCAAACGGCTAATGTTACTGGGAGTATATGAGGTCGTTCATCAAATCCCTGAAACTAACAACAACTAAAAGAGATCTAGGTACTGTATTAATGTATGCTGAAGGCCTTGACATTGTGTTTGCTTTTCACTAAGAAGTCATTAGATGGGTGAGGGGGTGGGGCTTCAGGGATACTACATTGATCTTTTTAGTGGGCATGAGGAAATTATTACAATCTCCTGTTTAAAGAAATATATATACAGTACCAGTCAAAACTTTGGACACACCTACTCATTCAAGGGTTTTTCTTTATTTTTACTATTTTCTACAACGTAGAATAATAGTGAAGACATCAAAACTATGAAATAACACATTTGGAATCATGTAGTAACCAAAAAAGTGTTAAACAGATCTAAATATATTTTAGATTTTAGTTTCTTCACAGTAGCCACCCTTTGCCTTGATGACAGCTTTGCACACGCTTGCCATTCTCTCAACCAGCTTCACCTGGAATGCTTTTCCAACAGTCTTGAAGGAGTTCCCACATATGCTGAGCACTTGTTGGCTGCTTTTCCTTCACCCTGCGGTCCAACTCACCCCAAACTATCTCAATTAAGTTGAGGTCAGGTGATTGTGGTCAGCTGATTCAGCCTACTCTGCGTCTCACAAAGACACGGTGGTTGGAACCAAAAATCTCAAATTTGGACTCATCAGACCAAAGGACAGATTTCTACCGGTCTAATGTCCATTGCTCATGTTTCTTGGCCCAACCAAGTCTCTTCTTCTTATTGGTGTCCTTTAGTAGTGTTTTCTCTGCAGCAATTCGAACATGAAGGCCTGATTCACGCAGTCTCCTCTGAACAGTTGATGTTGAGATGTGTCTGTTACTGGAACTCTGTGAAGAATTTATTTGGGCTGCAATTTCTGAGGTGCAGTTAACTCTAATGAACTTATCCTCTGCAGCAGAGGTAACTCTGGGTCTTCCTTTCATGAGTGCCAGTTTCATCATAGTGCTTGATGGTTTTTGCGATTGCACTTGAAGAAACTTTCAAATTTCTTGACATTTTCTGGATTTACTGACCTTCATGTCTTAATCTTACGGCTGAGATCCCGTTAACGGGATCGATATGACAACAGCCAGTGAAAGTGCAGGGCGCCAAATTCAAAACAACAGAAATCTCATAATTAAAATTCCTCAGACATACAAGTATTTTAAACAATTTTAAAGATAAACTCGTTGTTAATCCCACCACAGTGTCCGATTTCAAAAAGACTTTACGACGAAAGCACACCAAACGATTATGTTAGGTCTGCACCTAGTCACAGAAAAACCCAGCCATTTTTCCAGCCAAAGAGAGGAGTCACAAAAAGCAGAAATAGAGATAAAATGAATCACTAACCTTTGATGATCATCTTTACACAATACATGTATGTTTTGTTCGATAAAGTTCATATTTATATCCAAAAATCTTAATTTACATTGGCGCATTATGTTCAGTAATGTTTTGCCTCCAAAACATCCGGTGATTTTGCAGAGGGCCACATCAATTTACAGAATTACTCATAATAAACATTGATAAAAGATACAAGTATTAAACATGGAACTTTTGATAAACTTCTCCTTAATGCAACCACTGTGTCAGATTTTTTTTAAACTACGAAAAAAGCACACCATGCTATAATCTGAGTACGGCACTCAGAGCCCCAATAAGCCATAAAGATATCCGCCATATTTTGGAGTCAACAGAAGTCAGAAATAGCATTATAAATATTCACTTACCTTTGATGGTCTTCATCAGAATGCACTCCCAGGAATCCCAGTTCCACAATAAATGTTTGTTTTGTTTGATATAGTCCATCATTTATGTCCAAATACCTTCATTTTGTTTGTGCGTTCAGTCCAGTAATCCAAATTCATGACCCGCAGGTCAGACGAAAAGTCAAACAATTCCATTACAGTTTGTAGAAACATATCAAACGATTTATAGAATCAATCTTTAGGATGTTTTTAACATAAATCTTCAATAATGTAATGCAATGGAAAGCAGGTTGCTCTCACGTGTGTGCGTAATGTTCAGCTCATGCCAGACACCTGACTCCAAGAGCTCTCCTTCCCTCATTCTTCACAGTAGAAGCATCAAACAAGGTTCTAAAGACTGTTGACATCTAGTGGACGCCTTAGGAAGTGCAATATGACCAATATCCCACTGTATATTGGATAGGCAAACCTACAAACCTCAGATTTCCCACTTTCTGGTTGGATTTTTTCTCAGGTTTTTGCCTGCCATATGAGTTCTGTTATACTCACAGACATCATTCAAACAGTTTTAGAAACTTCAGAGTGTTTTCTATCCAAATCTACTAATAATATGCATATCTTAGCCTCTGAGCCTGAGTAGCAGGCAGTTTACTCTTGGCACCTTTTCATCTAAGATACTCAATACTGCCACCCAGCCATATGAAGTTAAAGTAATGATGGAGGGTCATTTCTCTTTGCTTATTTTAGCTGTTCTTGCCATAATATGGTCTTGGTATTTTACCAAATAGTGCTATCATCTGTACACCACCCCTAACTTGTCACAACACAACTGATTGGCTCAAACACAAATTCCACAAATTAACTTTTAACAAGGCACACCTGTTAATTGAAATGCATTCCAGATGACTACCTCATGAAGCTGGTTGAGAGAATGCCAAGAGTGTGCAAAGCTGTCATCAAGGCAAAGGGTGGCTACTTTGAAGAATCTCAAATATAAAATATATTTTGATTTGTTTAACACTTTTTTGGTTACTACATGATTCCATATGTGCTATTTAAATAAAGAAAAACCCTTGAATGAGTGGGTGTGTCCAAACTTTTGACTGGTACTGTATATATTATAACCAAACACATTCCTTGATATTTGAAGTCTCTCAGCCAACTGTGACAGATGCCTAGAAAGGAGTGAGCTGGGTAGCATACGCTCTCTCTCCCTTTGCCAAGAGCTGACGGATCCTGCTGTTTCAAAGGGACCCTAACACTTTGAGGCTTATACATAGCTCTGACATGGATGGGGCTCAGCACTGGAAAGTGTTGGGAGTGGAAAACCAGTCCCAGTTCAATTCCCTTCACCTCCACAGGTCCACTGAGATACTCCTGATGACCTGTGTGTGTGTGTGTGTGTGTGTGTGTGTGTGTGTGTGTGTGTGTGTGTGTGTGTGTGTGTGTGTGTGTGTGTGTGTGTGTGTGTGTGTGTGTGTGTGTGTGTGTGTGTGTGTGAAGGGATGGAAATATATTGCTCTACATATTTACTATTACGCCTTTTTTAACACTCTAAAGAGGTCAGCTCCATGCTTTGAGAAGGCCTGGTATTTCTTCAGCTGTTGATATTGTAATAATGTTGTGGGTATGATCAGTGAGTAGCAATGGGGCTGTGGGCATATGCCCAGAATAGAGATGTCAACAATATAATTGACATTGCATGACTCCAAGATTGTTGATGCACCAATAGTGTAACAGCATAAGATCCATAGTTTTTGTCCATATTTCTTAGGGGACCCTAATTAGTGGTGAATATGTGAAAGCTATAGAAGCGTCTCTTAGTCATGATCAGATGAGAGCCTTTGTCCAGAAGGTCCATACTGTACCACAGGAGGTTGGTGGCACCTTCATTTTGAAGAACGGGCTCGTGGTAATGACTGGAGCGCAATCATGGAATGGTATCAAATACATCAAATATATGGTTTCCTGGTGTTTGATGCCATTCCATTTGCCCCATTCCAGCCATTATTATGAGCCGTTCTCCCCTCAGCAGCCTCCACCGTGTAAGTAGTGAAACTTGTGATGATGATGCATGGCTAAGCATTCAGAATGTGTCTTTGAAATACATGTATTATGTGTGGTCTCAGGTAAGCCATAATCTTGACCTCTAACAGGTTGCATTATATTAAAGACATAGCTCTCTCTCTCCTTTCTCTCTCTGTCTCTCTCTGCAGCATGTAAGAAGACACATGTAGGTTGTTTCAATTTTCTAACGTATTGTGAAGTGGAATCTATGTGGAAAATACATTGCATTTAGAAAATGAATCAACGTCAACTGTTGTTTTGAGGGTGAAATTTCAACCACAGGGTTATGTCACCATGGCAACCAATTTTCAACATAGACAAGCCTTGAATTTATACCTTTGAAACAACTTCAGATCTTCAACATTATATCCACTATCAGAAAAAAACTATAGGCTGGGCAGCACCTCCTACTGGAGAGCTGATCTATCTACAACTATGCATTTGGTCATCCAGGGTTTTAACTGGCTTTGATATTTGTCACTACCAATGTGCTATTGTGAGAATGATTATTGACTGATCTCTTAACTTTTGCTATCAAAGTTATTCCATATGGTAGGTTTAACAGAGCAAATTAAATGTAACCATACCACACTGAACAAACATACAAACGCAACATGCAACAATTTCATAGAGTTTACTAAGTTACAGTTCATATAAGGAAGTCAGTCAATTTAAATAAATTAATTAGGCCATGATCTATGGATTTCACATGACTGGGAATACAGATATACACCTGTTGGTCACAGATACCTTAAAAAAAAGTAGTGATGTGGATCAGAAAATCGGTCAGTATCTGCTGTGACCACCATTTGCCTCATGCATCGCAACACATCTCCTTTAAATATCTCCTTTAAGCCAGCAGCATACCACCCTGCATCCCACTGCTGGCTTGCTTCTGAAGGTCCTTAGATGGGAGACCAGACACTGCTGGAAGTGGTGTTGGAGGGCCAGTAGGAGGCACTCTTTCCTCAGATCTAAAAAAATAGCCCCAGGGCAGTGATTGGGAACACTGACCTGTGTAGGGTGTCGTCTTTCGGATGAGACGTTAAACGGGTGTCCTGACTCTCTGTGGTCACTAAAGATCCTATGGCACTTATTGTAAGAGTAGGGGTGTTAACCCTGGTGTCCTGGCTAAATTCCCAAGCTGTCCCTCATGCCATCATGGTCACCTAATCATCCCCAGCTTACAATTGGCTCATTCATGCCCCTCCTCTCCCCTGTAACTATTCCCCAGGTTGTTGCTGTAAATGAGAATGTGTTCTCAGTCAATTTACCTGGTAAAATAAAAGTATTTGATCAGGCTGTTGATTGTGGCATGAGGAATGTTGTCCCACTCCTCTTCAATCGCAGTGTGAAGTTGCTGGATATTGGTGGGAACTGGAACATGCTGTCGTACATGTCAATCCAGAACATCCCAAACACACTGAACAAAAATAAAAACTATATATAGTGCATTTGAAAAGTATTCAGACCCATTGACTTTTTCCACATTTTGTTACGTTTCAGCCTTATTCTAAATTGGATTAAATAAATAAACATTCTCATCAATCTACACACAATAACCCATAATGACAAAGCGAAAACAGGTTTTTATAATTTTTGGGACATTTATTAAAAATTAAAAACCCAAATACCTTATTTACATAAGTATTCAGACCCTTCGCTATGACACCCGAAATTGAGTTTAGGTGCATCCTGTTTCCATTGATCATCCTTGAGATGTTTCTACAACTTGACTGGAGTCCACCTGTGGAAAATTCAATTGATTGGACAGGATTTGGAAAGGCACACAGCTGTCTACATAAGGTAAAATCAAATGAAATCAAATGTTATCGTTCACATACACGTGTTCAGCAGATGTTATTGCGGGTGTAGCAAAATGCTTCAGATTCTAGATCTAACAGTGCAGTAATATCTAACAGTAATATCTAACAATTTCACAAAAATACGCACAAATCTAAAGTAAAGGAACGGAATTAACAATATATAAATATTGGGCGAGCAATGTTAGAGCAGCATAGACTTAGATACAGTAGAATAGGATATAATACAGTATATACTGTACATATGCAATGATTAATGCAAAATATATAAACATTATTAAAGTGTCTAGTGTTCCATTAATAAAGTGGCCAGTGATTCTAAGTCTATGTATATAGGGTTGCAGCCTCTAATGTGCTAGTGCTGACTATTTAACAGAATGTAACAGTCTGATGGCCTTGAGATAGAAGCTGTTTTTCAGTCTCTCGGTCCCAGCTTTGATGTACCTGTACTGACCTCACCTTCTAGATGATAGCGGGGTGAAGAGGCAGTGGCTCGGGTGGTTGTTGGCCCTGATGATCTTTTTGGCCTTCCTGTGACATCGGGTGCTGCAAGTGTCCTGGAGGACAGGTCGTTTTCCCCCGGTGATGCGTTGGGCAGACCGCACCACCCTCTGGAGAGCCCTGCGGTTGCGGGCGGTGCAGTTGCCGTACCAGGCGGTGATACAGCCCGACAGGATGCTCTCAATTGTGCATCTGTAAAAGTTGGTGAGGGTTTTAGGTGACAAGCCAAATCTATTCAGCCTCCTGAGGTTGAAGAGGCGCTGTTGCGCCTTCTTCACCACACTGTCTGTGTAGGTGGACCATTTCAGTTTATCAGTGATATGTACGCCAAAGAACTTGAAGCTTTCAACCTTCTCCACTGCGGTTCCATCGGTGTGGATGGGGGGTGCTCCCTCTGTTGTTTCCTGAAGTCCACGATCAACTAATTTGTTTTGATGACGTTGGGTGAGAGGTTATTTTCCTGGCATCACACTCCCAGGGCCCTCACCTCTCTGTAGGCTGTCTCGTCATTGTTGGTAATCAGGCCTACTACTGTTGTGTCGTCTGCAAACTTGATGATTGAGTTGGAGGCATGCAAGGCCACACAGTCATGGGTGAACAGGGAGTACAGGAGGGGGCTGAGCACGTATCCTTGTGGGGCACCAGTGTTGAGTATCAGCGAAGTGGAGGTGTTTTTTCCTACCTTAACCACCTGGGGGTTCTCAGTTAATTGTGCAGACAGGAATAAATATATCATGATTCCTTATGTGTTATTTCATAGTTTTGATGTCTTCACTATTATTCTACAATATAGAAAATAGTACAAATAAAGAAAAACCCTTGAATGAGTAGGTGTTCTAAAACTTTTGGCCCGTAGTGTATATACTGTATTCTATTTTACTCTATCTTAGTCTATGCCGCTCTGACATTACTCGTCCATATATTTATATATTCTTAATTCCATTCCACTTTCCTTAGATTTGTGTGTATTGGGTATATGTTGTGAAATTAATAGATATTACTTGTTGATAGATATTACTGCACTATCGGAGCTAGAAACACAAGCATTTCGCTACACATGCAATAACATCTGCTAAACACGTGTATGTGACCAATAAAATTTGATTTGTTAAAAGTTAATTTGTGGAATTTCTTTCCTTCTTAATGCATTTGCGCCGATCAGTTGTGTTGTGACAAGGTAGGGGTGATATACAGAAGATAGCCCTATTTGGTAAAAGACCAAGTCCATATTATGGCAAGAACAGCTAAAATAAGCAAAGAGAAATGACCATCATTACTTTAAGACATGAAGGTCAGTCAATACGGAATATTTCAAAAACTTAGAAAGCTTCTTCAAGTGCAGTCGCAAAAACCATCAAGCACTATGATGAAACTGTCACTCATGAGGATCGCCATAGGAAAAGAAAACCCAGAGTTACCTCTGCTGCAGAGGATAAGTTCATCAGAGTTAACTGCACCTCAGATTGCAGTCCAAATAAATGACTCAGAGCTCAAGTAACAGACACATCTCAACATCAACTGTTCAGAGGAGTCTGCGTGAATCAGGCCTTCATGGTCGAATTGCTGCAAAGAAAACACTACTAAAGGACACCAATAATAAGAAGAGACGTGCTTGGGTCAAGAAACACGAGCAATGGACATTAGACCGGTGGAAATCTGTCCTTTGGTCTGATGAGTCCAAATTTGAGATTTTTAGTTCCAACCACCGTGTCTTTGTGAGACGCAAACTAGGTGAACGGATGATCTCCGCATGTGTGGTTCCCACCGTGAAGCATGGAGGAGGAGGTGTGATGGTGTCGGGGTGCTTTGCTGGTGACACTGTGATTTATTTTAGAATTCAAGGCACACTTAACCAGCATGGCTAGCACAGCACTCTGCAGCAATACGCCATCCCATCTGGTTTGCGCTTAGTGGGACTACCATTTGTTTTTCAACAGGACAATGACCCAACACACCTCCAGGCTTTGTAAGGCTTATTTGACCAAGAAGGAGAGTGATGGAGTGCTCCATCAGATGACCTGGCCTCCACAATCACCTGACCTCAACCCAATTGAGATGATTTGGGATGAGTTGGACTACAGAGTGAAGGAAAAGCAGCCAACAAGTGCTCAGCATATGTGGGAAGACTGTTGGAAAAGCATTCCAGGTGAAGACGGTTGAGAGAATGCCAAGAGTGTGCAAAGCTGTCATCAAGGCAAAGGGTGGCTACTTTTAAGACTCTCAAATATATTTAGATTTGTTTAACACTTTTTTGGTTTCTACATGATTCCATATGTGTTATTTCATAGTTTTGACTTCTTCACTATTATTCTGCAATATAGAAAATAATAAAAAATAAAGAAAAACCCTTGAATGAGTAGGTGTGTCCAAACTGGTACTGTATATACGGTGCATTCCGAATGTATTCAGACACCTTCACTTTTTCCACCTTCTGTTACATTACAGCCTTATTCTAAAATTGATTATATAGTTTTTTCCCTCATCAATCTACACACAATACCCCATAACGACAAAGCAAAAATAGTTTTTTATATATTCTTTCCAAATGTATAACATTTTTAAACGGAAATATCACTTTTACATAGGTATTCAGACCCTTTACTCAGTACTTTGTTGATGCACCTTTGGCAGCGATTACAGCCTTCTTGGGTATGTCTTCTTGGGTATGACGCTACAAGCTTGGCACACCTGTATTTGGCGAGTTTCTCCCATTCCTCTCTGCAGATCCTCTCAAGCTCTGTCAGGTTGGATGGGGAGCGTCACTGCACAGCTATTTGTAGGTCTCTCCAGAGATATTCGATCAGGTTCAAGTCCGGGCTCTGGCTGGGCCACTCAAGGACATTCAGAGACTTGTCCCGAAGCCACTCCTGCGTTGTCTTGGCTGTGTGCTTAGGGTCGTTGTCCTGTTGGAAGGGGAACCTTCGACCCAGTCTGAAGTCCTGAGCGCTCTGGAGCAGGTTTTCATCAAGGATCTCTCTGTACTTTGCTCCATTCATCTTTCCCTCGATCCTGACTAGTCTCCCAGTCCCTGCCACTGAAAAACATCCCCACACCATGCTTCACCGTAGGGATGGTGCCAGGTTTCCTCCAGATTTGACGCTTACCATTCAGGCCAAAAAGCAATCTGGATTTCATCAGACCAGAGAACCTTGTTTCTCATGGTCTGAGAGTCTTTAGGTGCCTTTTGGCAAACTCCAAGCAGGCTGTCATGTTCCTTTTACTGAGGAATGTCTTCCGTCTGGCCACTCTACCATAAAGGCCTGATTGGTGCAGTGCTGCAGAGATGATTGTCCTTCTGGAAGGTTCTCCCATCTCCACAGAGGAACTCTGGACCTCTGTCAGAGTGACCACCTCCCTGACCAAGGCCATTCTCCCCTGATTTATCAGTTTGGCCGGATGGCCAGCTCTTGGAAGAGTCTTGGTGGTTCCAAACTTCTTCCAAGAATGATGGAGGCCACTGTGTTCTTGGGAATCTTCAATGCTGCACAATCCTGTCTCTGAGCTTTACGGACAATTCCTTCAACACCATGGCTTGGTTTTTGCTCTGACATACAGTGTCAACTGTGGAACATTATATAGACTGGTGTATGCCTTTCCAAATCATGTCCAATCAATTGAATTTACTACAGGTGGATTCCAATCAACTTGAAGAAACATCTCAAGGATGTTCAATGGAAATAGGATGCACCTGAGCTCAGTTTCTCGTCTCATAGCAAAGGGTTCTGAATACTTATGTAAATAAGATATTTCTGTTTTTGTCATTTTAATACATTTGCAAAGAAAATCAAAAAACGTTTTTTGCTTTGTCATTATGGGGTATTGTGTGTAGATTGATGAGAAAAACATTTATGTAATTTATGTAATCAAATTTAACGTAAAACATTTTGGGAAAAGTCTGAAAACTTTCCGAGTGCACATATACAGTATATATATATAAATACAGTTGAAGTAGGAAGTTTACATACACCTTAGCCAAATACATTTAAACTCAGTTTTTCACAATTCCTGACATTTAATCCTAGTACAAATTCCCTGTTTTAGGTCACTTAGGATCACCACTTTATTTTAAGAATGTGAAATGTCAGAATAATAGTAGAGATTTATTTAAGCTTTTATTTCTTTCATCACATTCCATGTGGGTCAGAAGTTTAAATACACTCAATTAGTATTTGGTAGCATTGCCTTTAAATTGTTTAATTTGGGTCAAACGTTTCAGGTAGCCTTCCACAAGCTTCCCACAATAAGTTGGGTGAATTTTGGCCCATTCCTGCTGACAGAGCTGGTGTAACTGAGTCAGGTTTGTAGGCGTCCTACATGCCTTTTCAGTTCTGCCCACAAATGTTCTATAGGATTGAGATCAGGGCTTTGTGATGGCCACTCCAATACCTTGACTTTGTTGTCCTTAAGCCATTTTGCCACAACTTTGGAAGTATGCTTGGGGTCATTGTCCATTTGGAAGACTCATTTGCGACCAAGATTTAACTTCCTGATTGATGTCTTGAAATGTTCATCAGACCAGAGGACATTTCTCCAAAAAAGTACGATATTTGTCCCCATGTGCAGTTGCGAACCGTAGTCTGGCTTTTTTATGGCGGTTTTGGAGCAGTGGCTTCTTCCTTGCTGAGCAGCCTTTCAGGTTTTGTCGATATAGGACTCGTTTTACTGTGGATATAGATACTTTTGTACCTGTTTCCTCCAACATCTTCACAAGGTCCTTTGCTGTTGTCCTGGGATTGATTTGCACTTTTTGCACTAAAGTACGTTTATCTCTTGGAGACAGAACGTGTTTCCTTCCTGAGCGGTATGACGGCTGCGTGGTCCCATGGTGTTTATCCTTGCGGACTATTGTTTGTACAGATGAACGTGGTACCTTCAGGCGTTTGGAAATTGCTCTCAAGGAAGAACCAGACTTGTGGAGGCCTACAAAAAATATTCTGAGGTCTTGGCTGATTTCTTTTGATTTTCCTATAATGTCAAGCAAAGAGGCACTGAGTTTGAAGGTAGGCCTTGAAATACATCCACAAGTACACCTTCAATTGACTCAAATTATGTCAATTGACCTATTACTTCGAAAGCCATGAATTCATTTTCTGGAATTTTCCAAGCTGTTTAAGGCACAGTCAACTTAGTGTATGTAAACTTCTGACCCACTGGAATTGTGATACAGTGAATTATAAGTGAATAATCTGTCTGTAAACAATTGTTGGAAAAATTACTCGTGTCAAACACAAAGTAGATGTCCTAACTGACTTCCCAAAACTATAGTTTGTTTTAACAAGAAATTTGTGGAGTGGTTGAAAAACGAGTTTTAATGACTCCAACCTAAGTGTATGTAAACTTCCGACTTCAACTGTATATATACATATATTTATATATATACATATATTTGTTTTGTTTTTTTGTAGCTTTTTGTGTTGCTTCTCTAAAAAACTACTAGCGACCTAGCAATTTTATTATATTGACTTTAGCTAGCCCAGACAGGTTCCCAATCTCATAATCTCATAACTAGCTACAAAGAAGCCATTTCAGTCTATCAATCAAATTAGAATAGCTATATTAGCTGGCATGCCTGCTGGCAAGGTTGTTAGTCTTTAGAAAAGCAAGCAATTACTAAATGTATTGAATAAGACTCAGATTCCTTTTAATATTTATCCCAGATTTGAGATAAAATGCAGAGAAGCATATTTCGTAAAAAATATATAAATAAATAAACAGTAAATCAATAAACAGTCGGGAAGATACCGACAGCTCAAAAAAACAAAACATTTTTTATAGAGTTAAGCATCATGATTATTGCTCTAAATTCTCCAACTTCCAGATGGTGTCCGGAACACCGGAACAGCCATCCTCATGTACTTTTTGTCCCTTCAGATTTTGGGGGTGCATGATGCCCCTGATAACGCATTAAGGGCTCTATTCAATTCATATCGCGGACGTTCAGCGTTACAGAGTGATTGAAATTTAAAGGCAATCTTCCCTCGTTAGTGCATTCACGGTAAATGTTGCATATGTCGGTACAATCGGAAATTGCCTTTACATTTATATTGCGCAATCTTTAACACTTCAGTTATACAGATTGAATAGAGCTCTAAATTGTTGTATAAATATAAAATATCTGGCATATTCCCATTTGAACTTTGTTGTGCTTTTAAATGGTTGAATGCCCAGTGATAACACATTTAGACGACAACTAAACCAAAAATCTGACATTGTTTTTCCATTGGAATTTTGTTGGACTTTTAGATGGTTGAAGGCATAGTGATAACACATTAGGAATTCAACAAACTCTGTATGTCTTTTATGAGTGGGTAAATAAAGGTTGAAATCTCATTGATCAACGTCTCAAGCAAATATGATCCACATTTCAACGTTGAAATTACGTGATGTGGCCAGTGGTGGGATGTTCTGGTTTTGGCTGATCTATCACGCCACACGACCCGGACAGCATTCATCCATGTACTTTTCAATGGAGTGGCACGTAATAGGCGCAGCCCAATCAGATACAAGAGGGGCGGATCTTTCGAAAAGGATTGCTTTAAGTTACCGTATCAGTGTGGGTTACCGTACCGTCCCCCTGCCTTGATGTGGATGGAGATAACTGTCGATGTGCGAACGTTTGAGCATCAGACAGCTCAGGTTAGGGCCATAGCATCATAGACAAAGCCTAGTATGCTGAAATAGCAACGACTGAAAGTATTTAGACATGGCACCTACATCTATGTCTGAGAAGTTTGCACACATAGAGGAGATTGACTTGAAAGAGTCTACTTGCATTTGCAGGAAACATTGTAACAACTGTAAAATCTTCTTGGGATTTTTCGTCTTATCCCTTTCATTGCATCTAGTAACGCTTTTCTGTTATTTGGACCTGAGATCGGAGGTGAAACGGGAGATTCTCCAGAAGAACAGAGAGGAGACAGTGTCACCGGCCGCAGACGATATGAATGACCGATATTCTCCAGTATTCCAGCTGTTGGATATCAGCTACCCAACTGATCTACAGCCACAGGTAGGTTAATTATCGGCTCTTTAATAGCGTAATAACATATATTTACATTTTGTAAGAATTCATATAAATACACATAAGAGGACCAAGGTGTAGCCCACACCAAATTATTTTCACTTGTAGGATGTTGAAACAACATGTGGCAATTTCTGTCAATTCCGATGAAAGGATGTGTATGATGAATATTTACTGCCATCAGTTAGACACTTTAATTTGTCCTTGATCAGACACAATAATACAGTATATTGGTCAGTGTTTCTCAGATAAGGACTACTTAGGCTTTGTTTTATTATGATACAGTCTAGTTGCCTGTTGGCAGTATAGCTAGTTTCACGGTTGAGGTGCCCAATTGTTTATTGTTGCTTGAGATGGATAATGGTTAATAATGCTTTTGGTGCAAGTATTTTTTCCAAAGTGGCTTAGCGAGGATTTGAATAGTGAGTGTATGGTTTAAGTGACCTGATGGTGCATGTTGAGACGAGCAGACATCTACAGTAGAGAATACTGCCTGCATGCCATCAGCATGTGGCACAGTAAGATTCCACCCATCCACTCCAAGTATTAACAAGCCACTCTCACATTTTAATGCATTGGCATATTATAATGCCTTACAATTTCTTAATTGACTTCAGAAAAAACCTGGGGCCATTTGAGTTGTTACTCGAATCAAATCCTAAAAGTAGCTAAAGTTCTCTTGTCAGCTATTCTTTAAGCCTGTGGATTGACAGCATGGGAGAGAGAATGCTCCCACCTGTCTGAGGCAGCGGTGTAAGATGGCTCTGCCAAATGTGCTTGGTTTAGAAAATATCCTTTTACAGAGGCATGGTCAGCCATGTTAAAAATACAGCTGCACAGAAACACCATGGCAGTAAAATGAGACTAAGTGGATGCCTTTCAATTACACATAAATTACACCAACAATTCTGCAATGTTAAGATCTATCTGGCCCTCATCTATGTTATAATCAGATGAGATGAGAAAAGTTTATTGGTTTGTTTGTGATCATGTCGCTCTGAATTCTCCAGAATCCACATTGTTGTCTTTGACCTTGCTACAGCTGCAAAAGTACTACACGGCACAACTGGTTGCTCATATCTAAAGATTACCATAGTACCAAAAAAATCCTCAGCTTTTAAGTTCAGTCACTATGTTTTTTGTAGGCCTGTGGATGGTTTATTCATAGAGGTTTATTTAGAGAAAAACACTTCAAAAATCCCAAATGAGATTGTAAATGAACTAAAGCAGGTAAATGACCCCCCGCTTCGTCATTTCAACTTCCCCGGGCATTGTGGCTTGTCTCCAGAGCTCAGTGTGAAATCTCTGGCTAGCAGAGTTAGCTCCACAAAAGATCCAGTGCCAACCCTCAACATCACTATTAAATCAAACTGTGTGCTCTGTTGGAGTATGAGATTTCTTACAGGATATTACCTTAATAGCAACATTGTGCACGCAATTAATAACATCCACACAATTACTCAACTCCATTAAAATGTATCTTTGTGGGAGAATGTACACATGGCTATAAATGTTAATAGAGACAGGCAAATATTTGAAGTGAGAGACCTTTAGAGATGATTTAGGTCCCATATTTAGAAATATCTGTGAAAGATGTGATTACGGATGTGTGTATTGTTTCTGTTGTTTATATTTGTCTGTAGTGTAAATTGCATTGGGTCCTTATTACCTTAGATTTAAGCAAAGGCCCAACCTGAACCAAAGAACCATCCAGGGGGTATGTGGTCAGGGTTCAATCTGAGGGCTGTAGTTATAGACGTTAGGGACTGTCATTTTACATAATCTTTTGTAATACCCACCAATCAAGCTCATAAAACATAAGTAAACATCCCTGATAGTGAACTGTAGATGTGTGGTCAAGAACGATGTGCTTATTTTAGCTGTAGGTTTTAATAGACTTATTTGGAATGATTTCAAAGGAACAGTGGGCCTCAGGCCATATTTGTTACTGGGGACAGGTGTCAAGACTATTACAAGTTTTGTTCTGCTTGCAAGGGAGTTAGGAAAGAATGTTTGAATGTCCATAATTGTCAATTATGTTTCCCATGATATGCACCTGCTTCTATTTAGATTAACTTGAGGGTGTAGCTAGTGGTTACACAGATGTTATTTTCTTTCTTATGGGAAGCTATCCATACAAACAAAACATTTTGTGTCTTTCGGTATGTTTAGAAAACAGAGGAGAGACTAAGAGTTACTGCTAACTAAAGAAATTAGTCAAGAAAGCTAAAATTGTTTCCTGTTGAGTATTATTTTGAAGGTGAAAGCTTTTTATATCATAAAGGGATTTACCTCTTGCATGAGACTGGACACAATAGCTCATGTTCATTGCTTCTCCCTCTTGGAGCTACTAATTAGATCGACCAAACAGTTTCTAACCTGAGTCATGACTTAAGACCGTGTTAGCCCACAGAGCTAAAGTCTAGGCAATGGTATTAGCCTTGGGAACTAAATCAAGTCTCTAGGTCTCAGGCAAGGTTATTCATCATATCAGGGTATTTCACAGAACCACCACTGCAATACTTCAACCCCATTCAACCTCCTCCTCCTCTCCAGCAGCAGCTAATATACATCAACTGTATGTTCCAAATCACATGCAACTATTTTCGAAGGAGACTAATATTGAGCAATCATATAGCAGTAAATGGATGGCTTTCCCTTAGAATTCTATTCAACATTTTGGGACAAAGTAGGCCCCCTATTTACACAAATGACAACACACATCACTCAATTCAGTACTTCCTAGTTCCATGAGTCAAACAGTTATTTCAGTTAAATTAAAACCAGGAAAATCTGGAGAGTCCCCTGCTGATTATAGACCCATAAATGTAATCAATTGTGACAATAAAATAATAACAAAGCTTATAAGCAATAGAATGGCAAAAGTCTTACCAGACTTGATACATATCAATCAAACAGGGTTTATTAAAAATAGACACTTACAAACAAATACAAGAACATGTTTCAGTTTAATACAATAAGCAAAAAAACCAAGATATAGATTAATCAATAATGGCTGTTAAAGCCGAATAGGCTTTTGACCGCCTTGAATGACCTTTTCTATTCAAAACATTGGAAGCTTTCAACTTTTCAGCTGAAATACATGTCATTCAAATATTGTATAAATGTCCTAAAGCAATAAATATACACAAATAATACATTATCTCTATAAAATTGCTTTAGAAAGGGACGCAAGACAGGGATGTCCCCTCTCCCCCCTCCTGTTTACAGTGGCAGTTGAACCGCTTGCAGAAAGACAGGACCCAAACGTAACAGGTATGGTAAACATGAATATAAACTAAACTTATTTGAATATAATCTCCTGATATACCTGGCCAATATTGAAAACTCAATGCCCCCTTTGCTAAAACTTACGACATATAGTTAAATGCATTAAAGAGGAACAATGGGTGCATATTGTCCCCAGAATCTTTTCGTGTGTCGATTTTCAAAGGATAAATCTAAGAACATTAACAGCTTCATAGTTAAGAACACTATAACAATATGGAAGAAAATGAAACTCTCACGCTGGTATAAAGAATTTTGGATACAGGGGCAGGAATACACAATAGGGGTTTTTAATACACCCAAAACAAACACGTATACAAAAACACGGGTCTGTACCCAAACAAAAAAGCGAGGGTAAACCTAGTTGACCGACACGGGACGATACCCGTAATACACAATATATATAGCATGCAGCATAACAGCTGCACCAACGCATAGGTACTCACACCACCAACAGACATGGGAACAATAACCGACAAAGACAGAGGGAACAGAGGGAACATATATAACATACTAATCATGGGAAATAGGAATCAGGTGTGTGTAATCAGACAAGAAAGTCCGGGGTTGATGATAATGAATCCTGTTATGTGAAGCCTAGAAAGCCGGTGACGTAGACCTCTGGAACTGGTAAACAGAATGAGCATCAGTAGCGGGCGATCCGTGACAATATCTCCCCACCGATGCGGGACGACACCAGGGGTGCCGTGTGTGATGTGTGTTTGTCTGTACCCAAACAAAAAAGCGAGGTTAAACCTCGTTGACCGACACGGGATGATACCGGTAATAAACAATATATAAATATATACAGTGCCTTGCAAAAGTATTCACTCCCCTCGGCGTTTTTCCTATTTAGTTGCATTACAACCTGTAATTTAAATGGATTTTAATTTGGATTTCATGTAATGGACATATACAAAATAGTCCAAAATGGTGAAGTGAATTTAAAATGTCACATGATCTCAGTATATATACACCTGTTCTGAAAGTCTGCAACACCACTAAGCAAGGGGCACCACCAAGCAAGCGGAACTTTGCTCCACAGCGGAGATTGGAGTATCTGTCCATAGGACCACTTTAAGCCGTACACTCCACAGAGCTGGGCTTTACGGAAGAGTGGACAGAAAAAAATAAGCAAACATGTTTGGTGTTCGCCAAAAGGCATGTGGGAGACTCCCCAAACATATGGAAGAAGGTACTCAGGTCAGATGAGACTAAAATTGAGCTTTTTGGCCATCAAGGAAACGCTATGTCTGGCGCAAACCCAACACGTCTCATCACCCCGAGAACACCATCCCCACAGTGAAGCATGATGGTGGCAGCATCATGCTGTGGGGATGTTTTTCATCTGCAGGTACTGGGAAACTGGTCAGAATTGAAGGAATTATGGATGGCTCTAAATACAAGGAAATTCTTGAGGGAAACCTATTTCAGTCTTCCAGAGATTTGAGACTGGGACGGAGGTTCACCTTCCAGCAAGGACAATGACCCTAAGCATACTGCTAAAGCAACACTTGAGTGGTTTAAGGGGAAACATTTAAATGTCTTGGAATGGCCTAGTCAAAGCCCAGACCTCAATCCAATTGAGAATCTGTGGTATGACTTAAAGATTACTGTACACCAACGTAACCCATCCAACTTGAAGGAGCTGGAGCAGTTTTGCCTTGAAGAATGGGCAAAAATCCCATTGACTAGATGTGCCAAGCTTATAGAGATATACTCCAAGAGACCTGCAGCTGTAATTGCTGCAAAAGGTGGTTCTACAAAGTATTAACTTTTGGGTGTGAATAGTTATGCTCGCTCAAGTTTTGTGTTTTTTTGTCTTATTTTTTGTTTGTTTCACAATAAAAAATATTTTGCATCTTCAAAGTGGTAGGCATGTTGTGTAAATCAAATGATACAAACCCCCCCAAAATCTATTTTAATTCCAGGGTGTAAGGCAACAAAATAGGAAAAATGCCAAGGGGGTGAATACTTTCGCAAGCCACTGTAGGCCATTTTTCCATATTGTAGGATATCAAAGAGGGTTGCACGCGCCAGTGACCTTTTCACTCATCCAGTTGTTACATAAGATCCAACTTCATAATGATAGTGATAGTAGCTCATTTACTATTAGATAGTTCAAACATTTGACCTTCATTTCCTAGTAGTCCTCGAGAGCTATGGACCTCCATGACATAGAACAGTTAGAGACCAAGGTGCAGCATTCTACATGAATTGTGGTGCCTGCAGATAGACCAGCCAAGAGGGAGTTACAGTTCAGTTTAGGAAGTACTAAGCTTTGACACAAACTTATTCAACTAAAAATAATTAATTGTCAATTTGTCATATTATCAACAGGCACACAGTAGAACAGTATAGTAGTGTTTGTGGTATTTAGCTAGCCACAATTTGTCCTTTATTTTTCACACTTCTATTTTCAGACCAAGCATGAATGTTTTATTATTGCTCTTTTCTGGTGAGGCAGTTTGTGCAATTACTTGAGAGAGGAATTCCCGTAAAACTGTTGTCTCTCTGTCCTCTGAACGGGGACCAAAGCCTCTTTAAGACAGTGTTTGTACAAAAGGCAGGATTACATTTGCTTAAGTTTAGAAGAGCAATAGGATGCCATTCTGGATTTTGTCCTTTTGGTGGGTAAATCAATTTGTTGTGTAACTAGAACACATCCTTATGACAGGTCTGTGCATTATAAATTAATACCACTTGAGAGATACAAATTTGAGCTTTATACTGACTTGAGGTCTGTGCATGTACACTCAGAAAAAAAGGTTACGGTTAGGGTACATTATTGTTCCCTGGGGTACAGAAATATTAAAATACACATACTGTAATGTACCTTCAGAGTTACAGAGTATGATCTCACATAGTACAGTTCAGTACCTTTTAGGATACATATGCAGATAATCTAGTATCATGGCAAATGTTTTAACCCAATATTTTGAATATAAAGGTACAATCATTTCAGGTGTGGCTTAGTGGCTTTCAGTTAGTTATTTTCTATTACCCGAGAGTGGAAGTGCTGTACCAGTTTAAGTGCTCTATGGTTATGTTAATTCAAGTTTGAGCATGTCTGCTACCAGTTCTGAAGTCTTTATAAAAGCTTACATTAGAGCATGTGACAATTAAGAGCTGTAATTCATATTGTAGCAACCTTAACCCAACTCTACATGTGAGGGACATGGTATAGATATGTATTATCCTAATAAAATACCAAAATACCCCCCCAAAAAATAGAGAAGTGGTACATTTTGGCCACTTTAAAGAAACAAATGGCTATGTCACTGGTGGTACCTTAAAAGGGCACATTTGTACAATTTGGATATTTTAAGGTACAAACTGCAAGAGTACAGTCAACGTACCTTACAGGGTATGACCGGTTGATCTCCAAGGCATTCCTAGTCGATCGCCTAGCATTTCTGTAAAAAACGCTAAAGCCTTGCGTTCCTATTTTTATTTATTAATCTCGCACTATTGGTGGTAGGTGCACCCAATTCAGCTGCCCTGCGTGCCGGGTAGGCAAAGTTTTCCCATTTTGAACCATTTCATGTGTATGAAGGTACAAACTCTGCCTTTCCAGCAGGTCCCTAGAGCAAATCAAGTGCATTATAGGTCTACCGCTGGCCAATCAGATGGCTCAGATTACCGTGTCTGCAGTAACATAGCAGGCGTAAAAGAAAGCCAAAGCAAAGTTGACACTGTGATTTTTCTAAACTTTTAAAACCATGACTAACGAGACTGTCAATGAATACAGCAAAGAGCAGCTGTTTTTATGAGTGAGTTCATGTTTAAGTTTTTACTCAGCACTGTCAACACTTTTTATTCAACACTTTTATAAGCCACAAAATGTGCATTGTTCTTACTTCCACTGGCACTATAACCAGCACTGCAGCTGTAATGAATGAGTAGGAAAGTGTATCGATAGGCTTGCGTTGTTATTATTAGCGGCTTTGGTCTTTTTTAATACGGAGGAATATTTCACTTTCTCTGTTCATAGAAGTATGACAATGAATTTGTGCATGAGGCAGAAATAATGCTGTGCGACTCGAGTTCAACTGGAGGAAGACAGTGTTCCATTTTGGTCAGTGTCAGTGGAGGAAAGGGAGAGCGGAGGGATGTTGAGAGGTGGACTCTCAGTATGCTGCTCTCTCCCTCCATTGAGACTGACAATCACATGCAGGTTCCAGCAGCCCAGTAAAATTTTTATAAAAAGCGAATGATTTAAGTGTATGCTTACTCAGCTGTGCCTCCCAAGTAATACAGCAACTCATCTAATACCAGTGTGATCATATGGCCTACCTCAAATACTGAAATATTTTTTTTTTTAAATGGTCCAAACAACAATGCATTGGCAGGGCAATTCAAGCAAAGCCAATATGCAGTGATAATGTAGGTTAATGTTGTTTAAGTTTTTTAAGTCATGTTCCAAAAAATAAATCTAAGACATAGATCTCGGCTTGCATTTTGCCTCAGAAAGTTATCTTGACTCAGAAAAGGTTGGTGACCACTGCACTACAGTGACAAGCATTTGTACCACTTTAAGTACAATTCGGTACCTTTTTTTCTGACTGTTGCCTAATTCAAATGTAACAAGTCTGAGCGGAAAGAGATTAGGAAGTGATTATACATGATTATACAGTTAAATAAAGGTTCAATAAAAAGTATAAAAAATGATCTGAAAGGCCTTACTTGTTGGATGTTAATGTGTATGAGCCTCCCAAATTCTTAACATTATTATGGAGGTGATTGTTCAAAACAAAATGTATCTCATTCTCACAAGACCATCACGACCACCTCCCTTCTATCCTCCCTCCACCTCCCTCTCAGATAGTGATCATAGCAACTTCCTGGGCCAATTGCTGGACCTACATCCAACCTAAGGCACTATACAGCATGTATTATAAACCTCAACTGCACTGTAATGTCTATTAGCGTATTAATTGCATTACCCATAGATGTTCATGTAATGCGAAACATTGAATGGCACCAACACTGATTACAAATGCTAAAGTTTATCTTTGATTAATATATATTTGCATCCATATAATAACAATGTACTGAAGCCAAAATGTAAATGATGAACACTGCTATTAGATCAATCAAATAAATAATATACATAGTCTACATTTTCTCAGCATAGATCGTCGTAGTGGTTTGAGTTTGGAAAGACACTACAGATGTAGGATCTTAAATTGAGCCAGTTTGCTACAGCAGGAATATACTCCTATAGCAACAGGAAATGTCAATTATTATGTGGATTATAATTAATGGACATTTTTGTAGGGATTCATAAAACCTTCTGAAAATCAAGTCTGACATTTCTAAGTGGAAATTACAAACTTCAGAAGCTTACAGTACAAGTTAAAAATGTCCTGCATTGCAGGAAGATTCTCCTGCAACAGGGTGATCAAATTAAGATCCTACATCTGTATGAAAAATAGAGGAGTAGTGAAAGCATGTTGTCAACCTTGCTGCAGAACAGATGTGGGGCCACATTTACGAAACATGTTTCATGTGGTTTTCTGGTTGCCCCAAATTGGAATTGTTTTAAAGCCACAACACACAGAAACTGTCCCAGGAGGAAGGGTAGGGTGAGCACTTGGAGGAAAAAATAGGGGGGATGAGGTAGCAGGTGGAAAAACATATTTGCCAAATTGCTGACAGGTGCTCCACAGCCTTGGTTAGAAGGTTCAAATAGAAAACACAGCATGGGGAATTGAACAAGCTTTCAGAATTTGGCTAAGAGCCACTCAAAGCAAGATGTGACCTTTTTAGCTACCTAGCACCAAGTTGTTGGGATATTTGTTGGAATTGTCTTTGTGTATATTTATTTAAGTGTGAGGGCTACAGTTTTTAGGTTCAATGTCAATTGATTGGTCGCTGTTCATACTGTAGTTTGGTACAGAAGAATGTTAAGTGAATTGAGCTAGACATATTATGGGGTTTCATGATAGGTACTGATCTGAGCATGAATGTGTTACCTCAGCTGACTAATAGATCAGACTTCAGCCTTACATATGAGGTCATGTCAAGCAATTCCACTTGTTCAACACAGGAGATCAACATGCACCAGCTAGGGCTTGACTTGAGATTTGATCATGGGTTCATGTTAGGGTTGAATCATTTCCCAGTATTTTACAAATATTCCATCCCGAGAATAAATCCCTTTTCTCCCGGATAACCCAGTATTTGCAGCCAAAACCGGAAGTGTCATTCTAAAGCATATAAAGCATATATGTCTGGATTTGATTAGAGCTTTGATCGGCATGAAAATTCAAGCCTGATGCTACCTGAGCCCGATGAGGCATACATTAAATACCTTTTATGAGCCCTACATTAAAGATATTTTATGATCCCAAGCCCCAAAAAAGCCCAAATGATTGTGCCATTATCCAATACATGGCCTATGATATGTAGGCTACCGCACATTACGCCTGACAGAAAAACATAAAGGCCCAAAGATGTAGCTATGCTCTCTTGGGTAAGTAAATGAAACAAGCTCCAGTAGGCTAATCTTTTTGAGTGTGGACTGTAGCCAGTTACTGTACTGTATTGTATTATACTGTATTATATGGATTGGAATGACGAACCTCGTTCAAACCATGAAGCTGGGAGCGAACATGCGATGCTGGTGCAGGACATGCGGCCAACAAAGTTACAATTATAGGCTAGTGAATTTGATTTAAAATTTGACATGTAATAGGGTCTATTTTACATTTTTATAATTAGTAGGCTGACGGAAATATAGGCTACCTTTCATAATATTTCCCCTAATGTCGTGCGACTGGTATTAGCCTACCTCCTTTCTCTCTCTATTGTTGCTTCATTCCTTCCTCGCTTTCAACAGTTAAATGAAATAAGTTTCGTTTTCCTTAAATTCATAATTGTAATGACATGCTTGAATAATATAGGGTCTGAATAAATAACTGCTATAGCACGTTCTCACACGCACGTTCTCTCTTCTTTCAAACTCCTGTGAGTTCTATTTGCTGCTGTATTTAACATTCAGCAAACAAGAGCGTGCATCCCTCTTCGAATAGTCTATTTGTATAAGAAATGCTTTAAAAGATGTCCAGCAAGCTATTTCTAGTCTAGCTTTTCCTGGGACAGCAAGAGCTAAGGAGCGTTTTTTAAGAAGAGAGGCTAGCGGAGCGCAGGTGCCGAGGCTATAAATTAGAAGCGTCTGCATAACAAATCATTCATTAGCTAAATATAAGACCAATACTGCATTTCATGTATTGCCTGAAAGAGGTAGGCAAGGACATATATATATCTTGAACAGGATTATGCCTATCTATTTTGGGTTCAATTGGAATGGAATTGATAGAGAGAAAGGCTGAAAGAGAGTGCTCGCATGCGCACTGATTTAAAGCAACGATATTCGAGTGATAGGCCGTTTTAAAACTCTGCAGATGCAACTAAAAAAAATGCATCTTTACAATGAAAAAAATAGGGTGACCCCTAAAGCCAGATGGAGATGTGTAAATTAGAGGTGTATTCAGTCCTTATTTTACTGTAGCATAGGCTAAGCTGCAACAAATGTAGTCCTTCCTTTCACAAGAAAAAAAGTTACCATGATGAGATAATACATGCATTGTGAACTGCGCTCCATACTGAGATGAGCTGTCTGTTCCCACCCTGAGCGTTGATGAGTGATCCTGCAGATAGAGTAAGCCAAGGGCCTGTAGAGAAGCCAGATTTAGACTTCACATGTAATTTAACAGTTCCATGTAACGTCATGCTGTTCATATGAATAATTGATTATAATTGACCGGTTTCTCTCAGTTATTTATCCCAGGAAAAGGAGTGGGTTTGGGTGGAGCAATTCGTTTACCAATCGGTAAACCGGTTGGAGCAATTCGACCCTAGTTCATGTTCAAAGTGATCAATCTGAAACGTTGTGTAATGATGACCTATGCTCACTTAATGCTCTTTTTATAAATGAAGGCCCATGTTCTTAAGGCACTCATTCATCTACTGTATCTTTAATCCTTAAAAGCCTGTGCCTTCAAAATAATGTGTATTTTGGAGGGGGGAGGGTTACTTTTAATGAACCCTGTAAAATCTGGTATTAAAAACTGAAACTAAGAAAACACTGGGCCAACAAAAAGCATGATCCTCTGTTAAAGATGTTGAAAACATTCCAGGCTTTTATTTGAAACAACTAGATGGTCATATGCAGTTAGACTGCCTTGAAATAATATAGAACAGTTTGAAAACATTTTGCCATCTCCAGAGTCTTCTTCTGTGAGGCTCTCTGTTAAGAGTGATTTGGGAAAGCTAATTTTCACAGATAACTGAGCTGTCTGATATTTCAAAAACGAAAGTAGATGAAATTGTTATGAATGATTTGTCTCATGGACCAGGATTCTCTGAAAACCCAATGACATTCTCTTTCTCAAAAGTAAACATTCATAAAGGACCAGGATTCTCTGAAAACCCAATGACATTCTCTTTCTCAAAAGTAAACATTCATAAAGGACCAGGATTCTCTGAAAACCCAATGACATTCTCTTTCTCAAAAGTAAACATTCATAAAGGACCAGGATTCTCTGAAAACCCAATGACATTCTCTTTCTCAAAAGTAAACATTCATAAATAAATATATTATTTTGAGAAAAGTTCATGTTTTCCACAAATTGTATCTCTTGTCCTCTTTTGTCTTTTGATGTCATAGAGACAGCGGATTATGACAGTGTCATTTGTAATGAGCCAGCATCTTCATTTCTCGCAGAGCAATGTCCAAAGGCCTTCGTGACTGCCTTACTGAAAGCAGCTGTGAGACATTACTGGGACTAGATGAGATAAGGCGTGTCTGAGACGTCCCAGGCCCTTTGTTGATATGCAAAGTGTTTGATGTCAGTTTCAGTGCAGCTAGGCTTATGGGGAGAAAAAAACAAACGTGTCATGTCGGAAAGCCTTATATTACTTATGTTTTACAGAGCACATCTCAGTTTGTCTTTCTTTGTGATTTAGTCCAATTTTAGAGAGCTATAAAACTAAATTACAGTGAACAGGGGGTTCCCTTTTTGATTTGTAGTATCTACAGAAGGTACAAGAGCTTTGCTAGAAAAGAGGAAGTTAAAGAACATACGAGAGACTATGCAGCATTGACATAGTGGAGGGCATATTCAGTGGCCATCTTGTGACCTACACATATTCAGAAGTCAAGAGCCAGCATTCCTGAGTTGTCAATCATTTACTTTTGACAGTGTTGGGAGATTTAATCAAATGTACATCTGCACCTGGGTCTACTTTCAAACTAATGAGCACATTTAGATGTAAATAAAGTGAAGCTTCCTAGATATGTTTGGATTTAAATTGCATGTAGTTGTGCAAACATGCAAGTGTTGTAATTGTTGTAGACCACACATTCTAAATTCTCTGAAACAAGTTGGCCTCATCATCACACAATGTTGTGGCTTTACTATGTGTGTGGCCGACTTTACAAGATGCCAGGATAAATAATCTGACTCATTATGAATTATGACCTGTTTCATTTCTTAAATGTCCTAATTGATGTAGACTATTCAAATGAGCTACAAGGAAATTAATTGATTCTTTACTAGATTACATACAGATGTTGGACTGAAGTATAATTTTATTTCAGGAAAAGCAAAGGCACAAGATAAAAAAATATTTTATATTACTTCAACAGATATATGTTTTATCTTTGAAATCTCATCATCAATCAGATGATTTTCAAACTGACTCTCACCATTCATCGCCCTTGTAGGCTACTCTTCAACACGAATACCATATGCTAAGATTCTAATATTGTCTGATGTTACTTTCCTGTGCCAATTATTCTAAACATTTTTCTATGATTGTATGATAAATCAATTAGTTCCCAGTTCGCAGGTAGGTGCGAGTGCACACTTGATGACAGCATGCCTTGCATATTGGATTGTGATATGGCAGCTGAAATGAGTTGTTTAAATATATTGGGAGTTATTAAAGAGTTACTGCCAGTGACCGTGTTTTACCATTGATTCAGTTTGCCAACCTGCCAAAACATTGGCTTCTATAAAGCTGCAGCTTCAGCTGCCAGTCACTATTCTGTGAGCAGGTGAAGGTGTAAATAGCCAGTACCTCTCAGTGTCAAGCTTTGGCTTTCTTTCTGGTTGTTGCTCCCTGCTATTTCACCGTGATCAGCGTGGCAACTATAAACTCACACCGTTGCGGTCATCCATGGCCAAGACTTAGAGTCTGCATGAGGATGACCAAATTACTTGGGATTAGTGATTAAAATAGAAAAACTGAGAGCTTCAAACTTGCATTAACATTTCTCCTGAGAGGTCAAGAATGCGGTGGTCTTGAACTGTATGTTTGGGGGCTTCAAGGTTAAATCTGAAAGAGAACATGCTTTTCCCCTGGTATATTAATGTACTCTTAAACTCAGTGACACATAATCCTATTTTATTATTTCTGGCCTTATATACTAATTTATATTTGATTCTCCATGTAATATGTGAATTGGCTGTCTACATCCTAGAGTATTGCATGTCTATTTGATTTGATTTATTTCTTATCCACTTACTGGAGTGTTTTTTTATTAACTTCCCCCATGTGTATGGGTCCTTAAGCCCAAATTCAAAATCTGTTATCAAACCATCTCTAGAACAAAGTGCAGCTGATTGCCAACCCTGCAATTATTTGAGGTTTATTCCATTGCTTAGTCAATAAGGGAATTCTGGTTTCTGGCGTTTTGTGGGAACAATTGGTGCTTGGGAGTAGTTAGAATAACATTTTCGCAATATACATTTTCATAGTTTGAAGAAAGAGCCCAATGAGTCATATGACAGGCATCTTGGCTATTGTTTAAAGAGGCTAGATACTGTTTGTTGTGTTCAGACAGAGGAAAACCCAGTACTTAAGAAAATGTATTCTCATAACTCTTGCTGAAAGAGACCAGTCTTTGTTTGAAGTCTTCTTGGAGTGTGTTGACATGACCATAGTAACACTGATTCCCAAAGCAGCACTGGATGGTCTCGTTCAATCAGATTACAACAATGAAGGCTAGTCACTCACAACTTTCATAAAGTCACAATTAAGACTTCCTAATGAAAGCAATTTCAAGCTGGCCATAACGAACTGAACGGAAAAAGATTGAGAATCACTATGAATTTTGTTTGGAGTAGAATCACAATGGACTAGATCCCAAATATTTACTGTGCGTGGTTCAGTAACTGTGAAGACCTCACACTAATCTGTCACATAGCTGGTTCATGTTTTAAAACGTTTTCATCAGGGGTTTGATCCAATACATTTTGTATGTAATTGTCAAGACTATTTTCCCTTCTTTTGAGGTTTTCTCATGGTTAGTTGCAGCTTTTAAATTTTATATAAAGCTAATTACAGTTGAAGTCGGAAGTTTGCATACACCTTAGCCAAATACATTTAAACTCAGTTTTTCACAATTCCTGACATTTAATCCTAGTAAAAAAATTCTCTGTCTTAAGTCAGTTAGAATAACCACTTTATTTTAAGAATGTGAAATGTCAGAATAATAGTAGAGAGAATCATTTATTTCAGCTTTTATTTATTTCATCACATTCCCAGTGGGTCAGAAGTTTACATACACTCAATTAGTATTTGGTAGCATTGCCTTTAAATTGTTTAACTTGGGTCAAATGTTTTGGGTAGCCTTCCATAAGCTTCCCACAATAAGTTGGGTGAATTTTGGCCCATTCCTCCTGACAGCTTGACAGAGCTGGTGTGAAATTGAGTCAGGTTTGTAGGCCTCCTTGCTCGCACACACTTTTTCAGTTCTGCCCACAAATTTTCTATAGGATGAGGTCAGGGCTTTGTGATGGCCACTCCAATACCTTGACTATGTTGTCCTTAAGCCATTTTGCACAATTTTGGAAGTATGCTTGGGGTCATTGTCCATTTGGAAGACCCATTTGCGACCAAGTTTTAACTTCCTGACTGATGTCCTGAGATGTTGCTTCAATATATCCACATAATTGTCCTTTCCTCATTATGCAATCTATTTTGTGAAGTGCACCAGTCCCTCCTGCAGCAAAGCACCCCCACAACATGATGCTGCCACCCCTGTGCTTCACAGTTGGGATGGTGTTCTTCGGCTTGCAAGCCTCCCCCTTTTTCCTCCAAAGAAAACGATGGTCATTATGGCCAAACAGTGCTATTTTTGTTTCATCAGACCAGAGGACATTTCTCCAAGATGTACGATCTTTGTCCCCATGTGCAGTTGCGAACCGTAGTCTGGCTTTTTTATGGCTGTTTTGGAGCAGTGGCCTCTTCCTTGCTGAGCGGCCTTTCAGGTTATGTCGATATAGGACTCGTTTTACTGTGGATATAGATACTTTTGTACCTGTTTTCCTCCAGCATCTTCACAAGGTTCTTTGCTGTTGTTCTGGGATTGATTTGCACTTTTTGCACCAAAGTACGTTCATCTCTAGGAGATAGAACGCGTCTCCTTCCTGAGCAGTATGACCGCTGCGTGGTCCCATGGTGTTTATACTTGCGTACTATTGTTTGTAGAGATGAACTTGGTACCTTCAGGCGTTTGGAAATTGCTCCCAAGGATGAACCAGACTTGTGGAGGTCTACAATTTTGGGGGGAAGGTCTTGGCTGATTTCTTTTGATTTCCCCATGATGTCAAGCAAATAGGCACCAAGTTTGAAGGTAGGCCTTGAAATACATCCACAGTTACACCTCCAATTGACTCAAATTATGTCAATTAGCCTATCAGAAGCTTCTAAAGCCATGACATAATTTTCTGGAATTTTCCTAGCTGTTTAAGGCACAGTCAACTTAGTGTATGTAAACTTCTGACCCACTGGAATTGTGATACAGTGAAATTTAAGTGAAATAATCTGTCTGTAAACAATTGTTAGAAAAATGACTTGTGACATGCACAAAGTAGATGTCCTAACTGACTTGCCAAAACTATAGTTTGTTAACAAGAAATTTGTGGAGTGGTTGAAAAAGCGAGTTTTAATGACTCCAACCTAAGTGTATGTAAACTTCCGACTTCAACTGTATATTGGTTTGAAGAAGGCATAGCTGCTGGGTCTCAACCCAGTGCAGGCTCATGCCCCACATGCTTTTGGTCAAACCCTATTCATTTCCTATGACAAAAAATTGATGGCTTTTGAAAATTGTCGTGGCACAACAGTGTGTTTATTAAGTGTAACCAAATCCTGTTTCTTGTAAAGAGGGCAAATCCGCAAGAGAGTCACAAACAGATACAGATGAGTTTTTCAAAGCTGTGGCTTTTGCTACTGCGATGACAAGGGAGTGTGTAGTTCCTCCACATCGGCCGGCAGTGCAGTTGAACTGATGTGACAGAACAGAGACAAAGAAGGGCTATCCCCATTATCTCACCATGGCACTGCCACAGTCACACATAGCCTCCCATCAGTTGGTCTTTGCAGGATTCTCTCATCGTAGTACAGTCTTTGTATTCTAACACTGCTAAACATATAATAGGGTAATGAACCCCATCCACCACCCCTGTGTTGCACAGACCTCGGTGATGCATAGCTGTTATTTTGGGTAGGAATGCCAAAATGTTTACTCATAGAGGCTTTCAGCTCACCATGGTTCTCATTGTGAGGATAGTTTACTGCTCAAAATCTATTGTTTGATTTTAGAATCTCTTTTGCAGTAAATTCCCATCATATCTGACTGTTTTAATCAAAGCTGTTTGGTTTCTGGAGGACAAAGATGTATTCATTGATTCTTGTTGTTTCTGACCAAGTGACTATTGGGCAATCATTGTTCACTGGCCAAAAGACTCCTTTCATGTTGTTGGTAGGCTCCTGATATTGAGACCATCAGTAGACTAGAGATGCATCAGCCTTCATTTTGTTGAGAATTGTTGTGTCTCAGAAGGCCTGATCAGTAAACTATTACTTCATATCAATAAGATATTCATAAATATCTCAGTTTGTTATCATTTCTCATCTCGTTGTGCACTGTTCTTCATGTTTCATGAACGCAATGTCAAATATTCATTGGGACCAGATGGCAATAAACACTTGTGCAGCTGTAAATGTTTTACTACACACTTATTTGCACAGATGGCAGTATTAAACAATCCTGATTATGGGTTCAGGTGGATTGCTCTCTCCGTTGAACTCCAGGGGACTATCATTGGACTCTGTCATGAGTGATGCTTTAAATTAAATCATCATCATGCACTTTTAGGAAACAAGGTGCTATCTAGAACCTAAAATGGTTCTTCGGCTGTCCCCATAGGAGAACCCTTTGAAGACCATTTCTGGTTCCAGGAAGGACCCTTTCCACAGAGGGTACTACATGGACCCAAAAAGGGTTCTACCTGGAACCTAAAAAGGTTCTCCTATGGGGGCAGCCGAAGAACCACTTTGGAACCCTTTTTTCTAAGAGTGTGGGTAATGTCCCATACAATTCTTGATTGTCGAATACTGTTCTCTGACATTGTTGTTTTACACCCTATTCCTACTGTATGATAGTATTTTCTAGTGGCAAAAATGTACAATACTTTTTTGGTATTCTGTAAATTGTTGAGGAGAAGGAGCACAGTTCGTAGCGGGTGAAATCTGTAGGCTGCTTATAATGGAAGATGGTTGGTTTTCTGTGCTGTGATGTAGACTAGCGTCGCAGTACAGCTGTGTACCATCTGGCCAGGGCTGCAGACTGGTGCAACATCTGGAGCTCTGTGGACAGACAAGTCTCTCTCTCTCTTTTCTCCACTGTACTTTATCTCGGCTAATACTGGGCTTGTGAGGTGAGAACATGTTCACGTCTGGTCAAGTGCTCTAGCTGTAACCTCTCATCCAGTGTGAGCCTCGGTTGCTGATGACTGTCATTATGCCACTGAGCACACCACCACCAGGTTCTCTTCTCTTATGAGTCCCTGGGAAATGGATATGATTAGCTGGATAAGAACTCTCATAAACTCAAGGTTAAAGGGTGGATTATGAATACAATGTTAAAAATAGAGGTCGACCGATTATGATTTTTCAACGCCGATACCGATTATTGGAGGACCAAAAAAGCCGCTACCGATTAATCGGACAATTTTTATTTATTTATTTGTAATAATGACAATTACTACAATACTGAATGAACACTTATTTTAACTTAATATAATACATCAATAAAATCAATTTAGCCTCAAATAAATAATGAAACATGTTCAATTTGTTTTAAATAATGCAAAAACAAAGTGTTGGAGAAGAAAGTAAAAGTGAAATATGTGCCATGTAAGAAAGCTAACGTTTAAGTTCCTTGCTCAGAACATGAGAACATATGAAAGCTGGTGGTAACATGAGTCTTCAATATTCCCAGGTAAGAAGTTTTAGGTTGTAGTTATTATAGGAATTATAGGACTATTTCTCTCTATACGATTTGTATTTCATATACCTTTGACTATTGGATGTTCTTATAGGCACTTTAGTATTGCCAGTGTAACAGTATAGCTTCCATCCCTCTCCTCGCCGCTACCTGGGCTCAAACCAGGAACACATCGACAACAGCCACCCTCGAAGCAGCGTTACCCATGCAGAGCAAGGGGAACAACTACTCCAAGTCTCAGAGCGAGTGACGTTTGAAACGCTATTAGCGCGCACCCCGCTAACTAGCTAGCCATTTCACATCGGTTACACCAGCCTAATCTCGGGTGTTGATAGGCTTGAATTCATAAACAGCAGAGCTGCTGGCAAAATGCACAAAAGTGCTGTTTGAATGAATGCTTACGAGCGTGCTGGTGCCCACCATCGCTCGGTCAGACTGCTCTATCAAATCAGACTTAATTATAACATAATAACACACAGAAATACGAGCCTTAGGTCATTAATATGGTCGAATCCGGAAACTATCATCTCGAAAACAAAACATTTATTCTTTCAGTGAAATACGGAACCGTTCCGTATTTTATCTAACGGGTGGCATCCATCAGTCTAAATATTCCTGTTACATTGCACAACCTTCAATGTTATGTCATAATTACGTAAAATTCTGGAAAATTAGTTCGCAATGAGCCAGGCGGCCCAAACTGTTGCATATACCCTGACTCTGCGTGCAATGAACGCAAGAGAAGTGACACAATTTCACATGGTTAATATTGCCTGCTAACCTGGATTTCTTTTAGCTAAATATGCAGGTTTAAAAATATATACTTCTGTGTATTGATTTTAAGAAAGGCATTGATGTTTATGGTTAGGTACACGTTGGAGCAACGACAGTCCTTTTTCGCGAATGCGCACTGCAACGATTATATGCAACGCAGGACACGCTAGATAAACTAGTAATATCATCAACCATGTGTAGTTATAACTAGTGATTATGATTGATTGTTTTTTATAAGATAAGTTTAATGCTAGCTAGCAACTTACCTTGGCTTCTTACTACATTCGCGTAACAGGCGGGCTTCTCGTGAGGCAGGTGGTTAGAGCGTTGGACTAGTTAACCGTAAGGTTGCAAGATTTAATCCCTGAGCTGACAAGGTAAAAATCTGTCATTCTGCCCCTGAACAAGGCAGTTAACCCACCGTTCCTAGGCCGTCATTGAAAATAAGAATGTGTTCTTAACTGACTTGCCTAGTTAAATAAAGAATTTTAAAAAACATTTCCGATTTCCGAATTGTTATGAAAACTTTAAATCGGCGCTAATTAATCGTCCATTCCGATTAATCGGTCGACCTCTCGTTAAAAACGAAAGCCAAGAATAGAGCTTCTTAGACCATATCAAGTGAGGCCATGATGATCACATAATCAAATTGTGTTGGTCACATACACATATTTAGCAGATGTTATTGCGAGTCTAGCGAAATGCTTGTGTTCCTAGCTCCGATAGTGCATTAATATCTAACAATTCATAACAATACACACACATCTAAAAGTAAAATAATGGAATTAAGAAATATATAAATATTAGGACGAGCAGTGTCGAGGTGGCATTGACTAAAATACAGTATATACATATGAAATGAGTAAAGTAATATGTAAACATTATTAAAGTGACTAGTGTTCCATTATTAAAGTGACCAGTGATTCCATGTATATGTACAGTTGAAGTCGGAAGTTTACATAGCCAAATACATTTCAACTCTGTTTTTTTCACAATTACTGACATTTAATCCTAGTAAAAATTCCCTGTATTAGGTCAGTTAAGATCACCACTTTATTTTAAGAATGTGAAATGTCAGAATAATAGTAGAGAGAATAATTTATTTCAGCTTTTATTTCTTTCATCACATTCCCAGTGGGTCAGAAGTTTACATACACTCAATTAGTATTTGGTAGCATTGCCTTTAAATTGTTTAACTTGGATCAAACGTTTCGGGTAGCCTTCCACAAGCTTCCCACAATAAATTGGGTGAATTTTGGCCCATTCCTCCTGACAGAGCTGGTGTAACTGAGTCAGGTTTGTAGGCCTCCTTGCTCGCACATGCGTTTCCAGTTCTGCCCACAAATGTTCTATAGGATTGAGGTCAGGGCTTTGTGATGGCCACTCCAATACCTTCACTTTGTTGTCCTTAAGCCATTTTGCCACAACTTTGGAAGTATGCTTGGGGTCATTGTCAATTTGGAAGACCCATTTGCGACCAAGCTTTAACTTCCTGACTAATGTCTTGAGCTGTTGCTTCAATATATCCACATAATTTTCCTGCTTCATGATGCCATCTGTTTTGTGAAGTGCACCAGTCCCTTCTGCAGCAAAGCACCACAACATGATGCTGCCACCCCCGTGCTTCACGGTTGGGATGGTGTTCTTCGGCTTGCAAGCCTCCCCCTTTTTCCTCCAATCATAACGATGGTCATTATGGCCAAGCAGTTCTATTTTTGTTTCATCAGACCAGAAGACATTTCTCCAAGATGTACGATCTTTGTCCCCGTGTGCAGTTGCAAACCGTAGTCTGGCTTTTTTATGGCGGTTTTGGAGCAGTGGCCTCTTCCTTGCTGAGCAGCCTTTCAGGTTATGTCGAGATAGGGCTTGCTTTTGTACCTGTTTCCTCCAGCATCTTCACAAGGTCCTTTGCTGTTGTTCTGGGATTGATTTGCACTTTTTGCACCAAAGTATATTCATCTCTAGGAGACAGAACGCGTCTCCATCCTCAGCGGTATGATGGCTGCGTGTGCCCATGGTGTTTATACTTGCATACTATTGGTTGTACAGATGTACGTGGTACCTTCAGGCATTTGGAAATTGCTCCCAAGGATCAACCAGACTTGTGGAGGTCTACAATTTTTGGGGGGAGGTCTTGGCTGATTTCTTTTGATTTTCCCATGATGTCAAGCAAAGAGGCACTGAGTTTGAAGGTAGGCCTTGAAATACATCCACAGGTATACCTCCAATTGACTCAAATGATGTCAATTAGCCTATCAGAAGCTTCTAAAGCCATGACATTATTTTCTGGAATTTTCCAAGCTGTTTAAAGGCACAGTCAACTTAGTGTATGTAAACCTTTGACCCACTGGAGTTGTGATACAGTGAATTATAAATGAAGTAATCTGTCTGTAAACAATTGTTGGAAAAATTACTTGTGTCATGCACAAAGTAGATGTCCTAACCGACTTGCCAAAACTATAGTTTGTTAACAAGGAATTGGAACCCTTTTGTGGAGTGGTTGAAAAATGAGTTTTAATGACTCCAACCTAAGTGTATGTAAACTTCCGACTTCAAATGTATATAGGGCAGCAACCTCTAAGGTGCAGGGTTGAGTAACCGGGTGGTAGACGGCTAGTAACCGGGTGGTGACCGGCTAGTAACATCATTGTTCACATATATCTCCGGTGTCGCCTGGATTTTCTGTCTGCAGAGTTACAGAACCATGTGTCATCGTTATTGCTGCTGCGTAGAAACGTTGCGTGCTTTGCTTAACTTGGCAGGCTGCGTGAACAGGAATCTGCATACTATTAGAAATGGCTGGAGTCAGTGCATGATCTGGATGAAGGAGGAAAGGGGAACAATGTCCAAACCTCTTCTGTGGTTCTTCTTTCAATGTCTCTGTGTTAGTCTGACCACACTCATATCTAAGGAATCACAATAACACTGATGCGATGCAAGATTCTGACAGTATGTGTGATTAAAGTAGTCTGGGGAATGCCCTTTAAGATAAGTGACCCATATCTTTTACCATTGCTTTATCACTGATGTCTTATGGTTAGTCTGACTTGTTGGGCCGATGCTGTACATGGTGAATCAATTGAATTGTATAGTACTTTTCACTTGATTTAAGAATGTTCAATATATAGCGCCCAATACCCAACACATGTTGTTGCATTCAGTTTGTGCAATACTGTATAAGAGGGGAACAGTGCTCTCTACTCATGTAGACAGTAGACTCCACTTGAGCATCCCGTCTACACTATTGTTCTTTATATGTCTTATGGCATTCCTACTGATAGCTAGAGCGGTGATGAATACTGAAGTCTGTTGACTCCTAAGTACAAAGGCTCTAATATGCTGTATGTGGGACTTTCTCATTGTGCTTAAACTGTTCAATCTCCAGAGGCCTGTAACATGAGTTTAATTCTGACTTCATAGTGAGACAATCAGAAAGGCTTGTCTGGGCTGTACCATGACCGTTTCTGACATCTCAGTGGATCTGGTTGGTTGCCTGTGGTGCTGAAATGACATAATGACTCACAAAAGCAGAAGATGTTGAATTGGTTTGTGTCCTGGAATTAATATAAAGAGAGTCATTCTCCTCAACCACAGTCACTTACTGTGGGCTTACTCACCCATTCTCCATGGAAGTCACAAACTTCCTGAGAACACTCCACGCCGGGGAATCCTTTTTGAGGCACTGTACTGTAGCTACTGCCAGCATGGTTACGATGATTGAGTCTCTGAATACAAATGCATCTCAGTGCAACCCCTGATGTGCCTCCCTTCATGGCTCACTCCCCCTACTCCACCCTACACATAACCCCTGATGCGCCTCCCTTCATGGCTCACTCCCCCTACTCCACCCTACACATAACCCCTGATGCGCCTCCCTTCATGGCTCACTCCCCCTACTCCACCCTACACACAACCCCTGATGCGCCTCCCTTCATGGCTCACTCCCCCTACTCCACCCTACACACAACCCCTGATGCGCCTCCCTTCATGGCTCACTCCCCCTACTCCACCCTACACACAACCCCTGATGCGCCTCCCTTCATGGCTCACTCCCCCTACTCCACCCTACACATAACCCCTGATGCGCCTCCCTTCATGGCTCACTCCCCCTACTCCACCCTACACATAACCCCTGATGCGCCTCCCTTCATGGCTCACTCCCCCTACTCCACCCTACACATAACCCCTGATGCGCCTCCCTTCATGGCTCACTCCCCCTACTCCACCCTACACATAACCCCTGATGCGCCTCCCTTCATGGCTCACTCCCCCTACTCCACCCTACACATAACCCCTGATGCGCCTCCCTTCATGGCTCACTCCCCCTACTCCACCCTACACACAACCCCTGATGCGCCTCCCTTCATGGCTCACTCCCCCTACTCCACCCTACACACAACCCCTGATGCGCCTCCCTTCATGGCTCACTCCCCCTACTCCACCCTACACACAACCCCTGATGCGCCTCCCTTCATGGCTCACTCCCCCTACTCCACCCTACACATAACCCCTGATGCGCCTCCCTTCATGGCTCACTCCCCCTACTCCACCCTACACATAACCCCTGATGCGCCTCCCTTCATGGCTCACTCCCCCTACTCCACCCTACACACAACCCCTGATGCGCCTCCCTTCATGGCTCACTCCCCCTACTCCACCCTACACATAACCCCTGATGCGCCTCCCTTCATGGCTCACTCCCCCTACTCCACCCTACACACAACCCCTGATGCGTCTCCCTTCATGGCTCACTCCCCCTACTCCACCCTACACACAACCCCTGATGCGCCTCCCTTCATGGCTCACTCCCCCTACTCCACCCTACACACAACCCCTGATGCGCCTCCCTTCATGGCTCACTCCCCCTACTCCACCCTACACATAACCCCTGATGCGCCTCCCTTCATGGCTCACTCCCCCTACTCCACCCTACACACAACCCCTGATGCGCCTCCCTTCATGGCTCACTCCCCCTACTCCACCCTACACATAACCCCTGATGCGCCTCCCTTCATGGCTCACTCCCCCTACTCCACCCTACACACAACCCCTGATGCGCCTCCCTTCATGGCTCACTCCCCCTACTCCACCCTACACACAACCCCTGATGCGCCTCCCTTCATGGCTCACTCCCCCTACTCCACCCTACACACAACCCCTGATGCGCCTCCCTTCATGGCTCACTCCCCCTACTCCACCCTACACACAACCCCTGATGCGCCTCCCTTCATGGCTCACTCCCCCTACTCCACCCTACACACAACCCCTGATGCGCCTCCCTTCATGGCTCACTCCCCCTACTCCACCCTACACATAACCCCTGATGCGCCTCCCTTCATGGCTCACTCCCCCTACTCCACCCTACACATAACCCCTGATGCGCCTCCCTTCATGGCTCACTCCCCCTACTCCACCCTACACATAACCCCTGATGCGCCTCCCTTCATGGCTCACTCCCCCTACTCCACCCTACACATAACCCCTGATGCGCCTCCCTTCATGGCTCACTCCCCCTACTCCACCCTACACACAACCCCTGATGCGCCTCCCTTCATGGCTCACTCCCCCTACTCCACCCTACACATAACCCCTGATGCGCCTCCCTTCATGGCTCACTCCCCCTACTCCACCCTACACATAACCCCTGATGCGCCTCCCTTCATGGCTCACTCCCCCTACTCCACCCTACACATAACTGATGATGCTCAGACATTTGCACACGCTTTTCCAAAGTTATGGGTTAAAATTAAGTTTGAATCAGTTGAGATCTTTAATAGTGCCCATCCACAGTGTTTTTTGACTGAGTCAATACACCACTCTGTGTCTGTGCCAAATGCTATACAGTTTTCCAATAGGGATTCCACGCATATTGGTTGTAGTATAACTGTTAGCTATTAACTAGTAGTTACTAGACATGTCAAGTGATTTAAGTTCATCCCCTTTGAAATCTGATGTTTCATAGTCATATTGTTGATGTTTTATGAAATGTTTGAAATTACGTGAGCAATAGTGTGCCAGAAATGATTTCCTATGATTGACAGTTGGCTTACATGAGAGCACTTGGACAAGGGTGAATGCTGTTAACACTCAAACATTTGGCCTTACATGGACCCAGTGCCCAGTTCAAACATGGGCCTCTGAGAATGGTGTCTGCAGACTGGTTCATGTAAGGCAGTGGGCTTCAAGACATGTTTCATTCCCCTTCTTTACAACAGTCGTTAACATCTCCATGATCTCTACATATACAATAGATTCTGTGCAGTATAAACAATTGCAGTTGTGTTTATTCTTTGAATCATTCATGCGGAAGGTCATGAAATGTTCCACACATTCATTGCGGGTGTTTTTATGGGCTGTTCACAACATAATGACTAACTACATTTTTCATGATATAAAAACACTACTCATGAAGACACACTTGGGTTTGTACGACAAGTGAAAATAAATATGAAGGCAGAGGAAGCTACTGTGAAACATGCCCACACATACAGGGTAATCACTCTACCTCTCAGTCCCAGTGTTCCAAGCAATGCTAAACATATTGGCCAAAGAAACATTTTTGTAATAAATGATGAACATGTTTTCCATTCATTTAACTCAAACTACCAACCATACAGTAGGCCTTCTACCTCTCCAAAAGCTTCTTATCACAATCATCTTGTGGTGTCTAAACATTTGATCAAACACCAGCGTTGCTGAAAACGAGATCCTTCTTGATCCTATTCCAGCAATAACAAACAAGCAACCTTGCATACATATATTGTAATTTTTGAAAAATCTAGATGTCTTCAGTTTCCATGTATTATGAATGAGTAGAGCTGCTATCCAACATGTATCTGATAACTGAAATCTGTGGACCAGCATGGCACGCATAACAGATAGAATATGAATCAATAGACCAGTATCCCCGGGCTCTAGTGTTCCTCCCATGGCTCCTCTTCCCCAAAATCATTCCCAAAAGTGATAGCACTACCCGCTGTGCCAAAAATGCTTGACGTGTCACTGCAGGACTGAATTTAGGACGATTTTGGAATCAGTCATGTGTTTTATTCCCATATGTACATACTTTTCCACTCCAATGTCACATAATCATTCAGTCTGACCCCTCATCAACGTTACATGCTGTTTAGACAGAGGGGGAATACATTTTTCACACTGCACACACCAACATAAAGAATAGAACAGTGTTAGCCTTCGTCAAGAATAAGACTCTGGGTGGTCTGTTTGCAGCAGTGATGAGGAATAAGTCAAATCTCTCGTGTTTTTCTACCCACTGTCTCTCCGGTCCCCTCAGGGGTTGGCGTGTTTGGCTGGGCTGTGGGCTCCCTTTTGGGCTTGGCCCCTGAGCAGAACACGTATCTGACAGAGGAGCCGTTAAATCAAGCCCCAGACACAAGTGCATGACCCACTCTAGGGACAACACACAGGGGACATGCTGACTTGACCTCAAGCTCCAGATGTGGACTTGTTGTAACCTTATGATCCAGGCATCATTCAATGTCTTTCAATCAATGCAACCTTTTCTCTCAGCTCATGGCAAAATGTGTAGAATTGTAGGAATTTGCTGTTTTCCCCAAAAAATCCCTTGCGTGGGGGACCCGCGAAACTGCGGTACACCACTTCTTTCAATCCTGGTTCGTGCAGGGAAGAATATCAGACTAATTAAAGTTGTTATAAAAAAGATTTATGCTGAAATTATGTATGCATGCTTGCTTGCCAATGTAGGCACAGCAGGTCTGCATTTGTTTGATACTCTACGTGTTGCCAAACACAAAACCGAGGTTATAGCAGGCAGTGACTCATTGGAAACATGCCTACTCAGCTTGTCCCAGTATCAGGCATCATACGCAAACAAGTGCTAAACAAAGTATGGTAAACACCCCTTGTTATGCTAAGAGACCTTCCTGGTCTCTTGACTGTTTGGAGTTCAGTTGAGTACATCCTTCCAGTCCCAGTCCCAGCCGCACTACTAGAAACAGGGTCAAAGGTCTGTAAAAAAAAAGAAAGTATGGTCCACAGATCTCATTTGTTCTGAACAACCCTTTAACTGGAACAGAATATGGAAAAATATGACCTTGGCATCCTGTAATCGGAACCATCAACTTATACTGTACATTGTAAGTTTGTTCACAGAATGTATTCAGTCGTGGAAAAAGCGCCCAATTGTCATAAAAGTAAAGATACCTTAATAGAAAATGACTCAAGTAAAAGTGAAAGTCACCCAGTAAAATCCTACTTGAGTAAAAGTCTAGAAGTATCTGGTTTTAAATACTCTTAAGTATCAAAAGTAAAAGTATAAATCATTTAAAATTCCTTATATTAAGCAAACCAGACAGCACCATTGTCTAGTTTTTTTATTTATTTATGATAGCCAGGGGCACACTCCAACACTCGGACATAATTTTCATATGCAGCATGTGTTTAGTGAGTCCGCCAGATCAGATGCAGTAGGGATGACCAGGGATGTTCTCTTGATAAGTGTGTGAATTAGACAATTTTCTGTCCTGCTAAGCATTCAAAATGTAACGAGTACTTTTGGGAGTCAGGGAAAATGTATGGAGTAAAAACTTCATAATATTCTTTACGAATGTAGTGAAGTAGCCTCCCGAGTGGCGCGGTGGTCTACGGCACTGCATCGCAGTGTTAGCTGCAGTGTCGTCCAGGTTAGGGGAGGTTTTGGCCGGCAGGGATGTCCTTGTCCCATCGCGCACTAGCGACTCCTGTGGCGGGCCGACACAGTCGCCAGGTTGCGGTGTTTCCTCCGACACATTGGTGCGGCTGGCTTCCGGGTTAAGTGGGCATTGTGTGAAGAAGCAGTGCGGCTTGGTTGGGTTGTGTTTCGGAAGACGCACTACTCTCGACCTTCGCCTCTCCCGAGTCCATACGAAAGTTGCAGCGATGAGTGAAAACTGTAACTACCAATTGGATACCACAAAATTGGGGGTAAAAGGGTATAAAAAAAGGAACGTAGTGAAGTAAAAGTTGTGAAAAATAGTAAAGTACAGATACCCCAAAAAACGACTTAAGTAGTACTTCCAAGTACTTTACACCGCTAACTGTATTTAACACAAGCAAACATTTTACAATGAAATTGGCCCCAACTCCCAACTGTTCACTGTGTCCCCTAAATCAGGTAGGCACATTCCTTCATATGATGTGGGAGTGCGTTGCAGTTAAATGCTTCTGGGGCAAAGTTACAAATTTCATTAAATAGTGCCTGAATGTAAATTGTCAATGTTTTGCATCTATTATGTTACTTAACGATAATAGCTCCTTGAATCTCTCAATCAATCAGAGACGATTACTGCTGGCAGGCAGCACTGCCGCAAAAAAAAGATGTTGGCTCTTAGATGACAATCACCTCACTCTCTCCCGATTCACCAGTAGATACAGTTACTATTAGAAGTTATAACATTATAATTATCGACAGTGAGAAGAAATGGTGCTAGTCAACGAACAATTGAGACCTGGACAAATATACTTGACTCTGTAAAGAATAATCTCAGCTAAAGCTCAACACACAAATAAAAAATCCATAAAGGCCAAAACATACAGTACATATAACAACAACAAACAAAAAATATATATATACACAATTGAAGTTGGATGTTTACATACACCTTAGCCAAATACATTTAAACTCAGTTTTTCACAATTCCTGACATTTAATCCTAGTAAGAATTCCCTGTTTTGGGTCAGTTAGGATCATCACTTTATTTTAAGAATGTGAAATGTCAGAATAATAGTAGAGAGAATGATTTATTTCAGCTTTTATTTATTTCATCACATTCCCAGTGGGTCAGAAGTTTACATACACTCAATTAGTATTTGGTAGCATTGCCTTTAAATTGTTTAACTTGGGTCAAACGTTTCGGGTAGCCTTCCACAAGCTTCCCACAATAAGTTGGGTGAATTTTGGCCCATTCCTCCTGACAGAGCTGGTGTAACTGAGTCAGGTTTGTAGGGCTCCTTGCTCGCACACGCTTTTCAGTTCTGCCCACAAATGTTCTATGGGTTTGAGGTCAGGGCTTTGTGATGGCCACTCCAATACCTTGACTTTGTTGTCCTTAGCCATTTTGCCACAACTTCGGAAGTATACTTGGGGTCATTGTCCATTTGGAAGACCCATTTGCGACCAAGCTTTAACTTCCTGACTGATGTCTTGAGATGTTGTTTCAATATATCATAATTTTCCTGCCTCATGATGCCATCTGTTTTGTGAAGTGCACCAGTCCCTCCTGCAGCAAAGCACCCCCACAACATGATGCTGCCACCCCTGTGCTTCACGGTTAGAATGGTGTTCTTTGGCTTGCAAGCCTCCCCCTTTTTCCTCCAAACATACCGATGGTCATTATGACCAAACAGTTCTATTTTTCTTTCGTCAGACCAGAGGACATTTCTCCAAAAAGTGCGATCTTTGTCCCCGTGTGCAGTTGCACACCGTAGTCTGGCTTTTTTTATGGCTGTTTTGGAGCAGTGGCCTCTTCCTTGCTGAGCGGCCTTTCAGGTTATGTCGAAATAGGACTCGTTTTACTGTGGATATCGATCATTTTGTACCTGTTTCCTCCAGCATCTTCACAAGGTCCTTTGCTGTTGTTCTGGGATAGATTTGCACTTTTCGCACTAAAGTACGTTCATGTCTAGGAGACAGAATGCATCTCCTTCCTGAGCGGTATGACGGCTGCGTGGTCCCATTGTGTTCACACTTGCGTGCTATTGTCTGTACAGATGATTGCGGTACCTTCAGGCATTTGGAAATTGCTCCCAAGGATGAACCAGACTTGTGGAGGTCTACAATTTTTTTTCTGAGGTCTTGGCTGATTTCTTTTGATTTCCACATGATGTCAAGCAAAGAGGCACTGAGTTTGAAGGTAGGCCTTGAAATACATCCACAGGTACACCTCCAATTGACTCAAATTATGTCATTTAGCCTATCAGAAGCTTCTAAAGCCATGACATCATTTTTTGGAATTTTCCAAGCTGTTTAAAGGCACAGTCAACTTAGTGTATGTAAACTTCTGACCCACTGGAATTGTGATACAGTGAATTATAAGTGAAATAATCTGTCTGTAAACAATTGTTGGAAAAATTACTTGTGTCATGCACAAAGTAGATGTCCTAACCGACTTACCAAAGCTATAGTTTGTTAACAAGAAATTTGTGGAGTGGTTGAAAAACCCCTGTATGTATTATTTCTGTTTATACTGAATGTATTATTACTTAAACCCCTGTATGTATTATTACTGTTTATACTGAATGTATTATTACTTAAACCCCTGTGTCTTGTTTTGCACGCTTTGTACAAAATAATAAAATGCAGTACTACAGGATATTTCTTAACGTAGCTCTTTATTAGCTAGCTATAACTTGCATGTTCACGTATCTCCAACCATGATCATCTGACCATGACCTAACCATCTGAGTGGTCTTAACCAATCATAGCACAGTATGATACGGTGGTAAAATGCATCCAATTATAATTCAGTATGTTTACACATATGAATATTACACCCTGTATGTATTATTACTGTTTATACTGAATGTATTATTACTTAAACCCCTGTATGTATTATTTCTGTTTATACTGAATGTATTATTACTTAAACTCCTGTATGTATTATTTCTGTTTATACTGAATGTAGTATTACTTAAACCCCTGTATGTATTATTTCTGTTTATACTGAATGTATTATTACTTAAACCCCTGTATGTATTATTACTGTTTATACTGAATGTAGTATTACTTAAACCCCTGTATGTATTATTACTGTTTATACTGAATGTAGTATTACTTAAACCCCTGTATGTATTATTTCTGTTTATACTGAATGTAGTATTACTTAAACCCCTGTATGTATTTCTTACTGTTATTTTTATTTTGAGTGGCAGCCTATGGGAAGATGTTTTCTAAACATATACATTGAAATGGTTAGTGTACCTGTAACCCCCCCCCCCCAAAATACAAATGTGGTCCAAAAAAAAGAAGAAAGAGAGGTATGTACTCTGATCTCCCCTATTACAGCGCGATGAATGAGATGGCAATGTCCGCCATCAGTATAAAAGGTGCAATTTAAAACGCACCTGGAAACGCCACCTGTATAGAAATGCTCCATGTCTCACGGCAGACTCATGTTGCATAGTCTAGACAATGCGTCTCACCAGCCTTTCAGAGAACCGGCGCATTAGGTTAGCATTTGGCAGGTCAGCATCTATTCTGGTGGTGGTGATACTTCCCACACCGCCCCAGACCACACTGGGTTATTCTAATATTGGATATGTCTCTCTACTCTCTCTCTCTCTCTCTCTCTCTCTCTCTCTCTCTCTCTCTCTCTCTCTCTCTCTCTCTCTCTCTCTCTCTCTCTCTCTCTCTCTCTCTCTCTCTCTCTCTCTCTCTCTCTCTCTCTCTCTCTCTCTCTCTCTCTCTCTCTCTCTCTCTCTCTCTCTCTCTCTCTCTCTCTCTCTCTCTCTCTCTCTCTCTCTCTCTCTCTCTCTCTCTCTCTCTCTCTCTCTCTCTCTCTCTCTCTCTCTCTCTCTCTCTCTCTCTCTCTCTCTCTCTCTCTCTCTGATTTACTTTGAGCCTCTTTACACTTACTAAACTTTGCGTAAAAATACATATACAAACTTGTGTACTTGCTACGTCTCGACCTCTACCTCTGGAGGTAGAACACGACACTAGCCCGACAGTTGCCCCCTTGAAGCAGGGCAGTGTAAACAGAAGTGTCTTGTTGAGCCAACACTCCTACTGTATAAATGGTAATAGCAGAGCAATGTTGAAATGTATAGACATTTTCCTCATATTTGAGACTTGTTTTGTTGTTTTTAGCTGAAACTGCAGTATCAGCCTGCTACATTCTGAAATTGTCGCACTGAGCCACGTAAAACTACGGAAGCCCATCATACAAATAGGATATATTTTTTCATTTGTAACATTGTGTGGTGTTTTCCTGGGTCCCAGAGTTTTTCCTGATCTGGCTAACCTAACCAATTCCGGACCCTAGTTGTAGCGTATGACATAGTAATACATCACTGTTTTTTTTTTAAACGGTTCTATATGGGCTATGATAGGACCAGATAATTTTTCTAATAAGGACATACAGTATGTTGTTGTTTTTTACTAGTGGAAAAACTCCTGGCCCTAGGGAGAATGAAAACATTACAACCATTTACACAGACAAAGAGACAACAATTGCTATTAGACAATAAAACTAACAAGGCTGAGTTCGCTGTATGCAGAGTTGCATCTTGTAGGCCTTTGAATCTGTATATAAAAATATACTCAGAGTATGTTATCACTATTGTGTTGATTGATTCATTCCAGTCAATAATTCTGGATTAAAAAGGTCTCGGTAGCCAAGCCACCCGAACGAAGTGTGAATATAAACCACATTTAATCACATTCACATTTTCTCAGAACACAAATGGGCCTATTTTAGGCTATAAATACATAGCTTAGGCTATAAAAACATGACGTTACGTTTCCCCTTGCCGGGTCCAGATGGGATCAGAGTGCATAGGCTTCTCTAGGCTACCTGCAGCTGTGGTTGTTATCAGTAGATTACAGTTGATCAGACTGAAGCACAGACTAATTGTTCATGTTGACAAATATTTTTGGGTGGTGGGTATGGGCTTCTATATCAAACTGCTCTTCACAAATCTGCAGTGAATTAACTTATACTCACATTTCCAGCCACAATATGCTTATACCACATGTAATGATATTGATGAAAATGACGTCTGGTTTGTTGTAATGTTGTAAGGTAGGCCTACTGTAATATTCGTATGAGGGGGTTAATCGGCTAAAGTTACATGATGAAGACATGCTGTTAGCAACTCTGTGATTTTGTTTTGAAGTTAAAATGTAACGAGTGTAGCCTACAGACGAGAAAATAAACCCTTTAAATGTCTGCACATGCTTGTGAATTGTTGCATTATTCAAGAGTGTAATGTTATTGTATTATTCAATAGTGTAATATGTTTTGGACATTGTTTAATAGTTTGTGCTAACTGGCTAGCAGCTACTGTGCTATTTACATTCAATTTGAGCTGCGGACCAAGAATGTGGCATTGCCAGCCACAACAAAAAGTAAGGCAAGGATGTAATGTGAATTGAAAGGTAGAATTCTCTTTTGCCATCCCGCTCCTCAGACTCTCCTTCATATCTCATAGTGGGAATAGGGATGCCTCTGTTCCCCTGTTCCCCTGTTGCTTTACACAGTCTCTCCCCCACACCTCATTCTGTAGGCCTATGATCTTATTTTGCACTTGTCTAATGAATCACTACCTCCAAGCTGCAGTTGTTCCCTCATTTGATCCTTTTCCAACTTGTGTGCACACTTCACATACTACAAGGTAGCATCAAAGTAGAGGCTTATATTGGAGTATGTACTATAAAATAGATTGTATTGTAAAAGGATTTGAAACAAGACAGTAGATTGTGTGTCACTGAGAACAGTTTGTTTTGCCTAGTTTCTCCTGGGGGGGGATTTCATAATAGAACTCTAAGTACATATTTGTAATATTCGTGCCTTGGGCATCACATGTTTCGTTTTCACATGTCTTTATGCAACCTGAATATGACAACTGCTGTAGAATATAATGAACACAGTTTACCTAACAGCAGATTGTTGGTTTTACCCATCCCACTGAAAGACAATATCTGCTCAGAGAGCATGTACTCCTGTCAAATGTTGAGACCTTAATTCTTAAACCAGTAAGTGTGCAACCCAATACGTTTAAGGACCGCTGCTTGTGTGATCGTTTTAAGACCTCAAATGACTTTTCATTAATAATCTTGTCCAACAACATTGTGTTTTTTCTCGCTACTGGCTGTGTTTGCTGATATCTTGTTTCAGATGTGCATATATGTTTGATTGATATGAAGATAAAGCTCAGTGAATGGCAGGATGTAGTGATCGTCTGTTGGGGGAATCATATAACATTACATCATAGTTCCTGTCATCCCATACTTATAATTTAGCTTGGACTGAGGATATCCTCTGTAATCATTGGATGGAAGCCACTTGTTAGATTGACTTTTAGCTGGAATTCTAGTTGTGCAAGGACAATTAATGACTCAAACTCACCCACATCATCTGTAGTGGGTGTTGTAAGGCACTTCATTTTTATAAAATGTTATTATGTATATACACTGAGTGTACATGATATAGACTGACCAGGTGATTCCAGGTGGAAGCTATGATCCGTTATTCATGTCACCTGTTAAATCCAATTCAATCAGTGTAGATGAAGGGGAGGAGACAATTGAAATAAGGATGTTAAGCCTTGAGACAATTGAGACATGGATTGTGTATGTGTGCAATTCAGAGCGTGAATGGACAAGACAAAACATTTAAGTGCCTTTGAACGGGGTATGGTAGTAGGTGCCAGGCGCACTGCTTTGTGTGTGTCAAGAACTGCAACGCTGCTGGGTTTTTCACGCTCAACAGTTTCCTGTGTGTATCAAGAATGGTCCACCACCCAAAGGACATCCAGCCAACTTGACACAACTGTGGGAAGCATTGAAGTCAACATTAGCCAGCATCCCTGTGGAATGCTTTCGACACCTTGTAGAGTCCACGCCTCAACGAATTTAGGCTGTTTTGAGGACAAAATATTAGGACGGTGTTCTTAATGTTTTGTACACTCAGTGTTGAATTTCTATCATAAAGGTGGGCAGCAGCATATGGAAAAGTACTTGGTGAGAGTCATGTTGACACAAAGCTGAGGTTCAGAGGTCTTGTCTCAGGCTCTACAGACTGTAATGAGTGCCTGTCAGGTTAGCTGAAGTTTTGGCCATCCTCTCCCTTTACGGGCTGGCTGGGATATCAAAGGCCCCGCTGATAAACAAAATAAACTCCCAGCACTGCTTTCACCCTTTATTGTCCTGCCCGGTTTTAATGTCGGCCAGGTGCAGAGTTAAGCACAAACTCCAGCATTTTTTAAGCCGGCATGCAACGAGCAGAGCATCCATAGAAGCCTGCCTGTTGTTGGTATCACTCAGCTACAGAACATACCTGCTAAATAAAGCCATTGATATTACATTTTATTTGGAGTACATACTGTATGTTAATGGAATGTAGTCCATTGGTTACTGTTCTCATGTAATATTCCTGTCCTTAAAGCCAATGCTTTAGAGTACTGTACAGTCTCTAATGTAGGTTGTAAGTACCCTGATATCAGTGCAGTATCCATATAGAGCTGAACTCTATAAACGTTGACACGCATGTACCAGCACATGAGACTCACCTCTGGAGAGTATAATGATAGTTGGTGGAAGTGGACAATCACCCCAAAGGAATGCAGAGGGGCCATAAAATGAAACCATTGGCTGGGAGTGATGTGAGGTCATTCTTATTGTTCACGTTTGGCAAGCCCTAGTCTCTCTGGCCAATTTTCACATCATTTTACAGGTACGGTATTGCCTTTATCAGCATTACTCTTTTATGTAGGACTTTTTAAACAGTAGTTTGAAGACACGTTTATGGAAGACTGAACTAGTGAAAAGTGAACTATAGTGCCCTCTAATATTTTGGAGGCAGAACTCCCCTATAACTGTTTGCCCAGGCATTATCTCAGCGGGCTAACACATTCTTGTGGCACGCAGATGACCCATGTTCAAACCCAGTCAAAAGTAATGTTTCTTTGCCTGTCTTAAGGTCATTGGTGGACTTTTGAAATTGATGGCTACTGCTTTCTATTGTCATAAAATGTGCTATTTTCAATGAGTAATCAATACCACACTATCAAGTAGGAACCATGGAAACGAGCGGCCTGCTCCTACTATCCATCAGATAGAGACTCTGCCTGGGTTTGGTTTTCTGCATCTTGTACCATTCACATAAGCCTGATGCTTTCCATCAATGGAATCATGTTTTCACGTTGTTTCCCCTGGAGTTGGGCATGCGACTAAAACGTTAACCTTTCTCCCTCTCCCCTATTCCCTATCCCCTATTCCCTCTCCCCTATTCCCTCTCCCCTATTCCCTATCCCCTCTTCTTAGTATCTGTAGAGAGGAACTCTGCTGATCGCGTTGCAGTTTGGTCTAATTTATGTTCCACAAGTGCAGGTCTCATAAATACTCAAAGTGAACAAAGCCAAGTAATTCCATCCTGTGTCAACAAAAGCCAAAATACAGACACAAATCTAATCCATCCCAGCAGGGTTCCAGTCTGGATATGAAATATCAGTTGAAAAAACATAAAGTTTTTCTCCTTTTCCATACATTGCCCCTGATTTCCATAAATGGTATGAGATAATATGAACACACTTCGTATATCTTATGCAAGTTCTCATGACTGGCAAGTTAAGAGGTCCTACAGAGGCTTGAAATTATAAAGGCTCCATTGCAAACTACAGTTCTATTTCAATTTTACAGCTCTTTTTTTTGTATCCCTCACTGACCAACAGAATAGATTGCCTCTGGGGAACAGTGAGGAAAACTCTCACCTCACAGAAGACAGAGAAAATGCCGTCCATCGCACCAAAAGGAGCCAGCAGAATAAACGACTTGATTCAGGTATGGATTCTTTTTCAGAGCAATGATTTCATTACATTCAGAGAATGCCTTAAACTTTAATGTTCTAATTAATTTGATGGCTGGACGGATGGGTATACATCAAAGTTTTTCCTCCAGGGAAAAGTCTCATGTAATCAAGACAGCAGGGACAGAGCAGGCCTGAACCCTGTATGCTGCAAGGTTCATGGTCGGGGTGGTATTTCTTGTAACGCCAGCGATGTTTTGTTTACAGAGGCTGGATCTGTGCACTTTGGGAGGGAAATGTTGTTCCCCACTTTTATGCTGTTGGTATGAAACCAGACCTTAAGTAATTATTTTTGCGGCCATTCTCCTGGTTTCTTGGTTTGACAGGGGTGAGCACTGGGTTTTTTGATGTGGTGTTCAATTCAAAGCCTGAGATGCATTGCATGTGTACATTTACAATGCAGTAATTAGTTTGGGCACTCTGTCATTAGAGAGGGTTTTAGTCTCTCTTCTCCCTCTCTCTCTCTCACTCACTCGCTCTCTCTCTCATTCCTCATTCCATTGTGGGCTACTGCTGCTTAGATATCAGTTGAAGTGAGTCTACATACCTTAGCTTCACACACATTAAGGTTGGAAAGATCCTGCCAGGATCAGGTTTGGCTAGTGAGGCAATGTTCCTTTCCTCTGATTACCTCCAGTAAGGCAAGGCTGAGGAGATGATTTACATGTGTTTTGAAAGCCGCCCCTTTCTGCTCTGAGGAATTATTTACATGTAAATGTGGTGCAGTTCCAATGTTGTGTTTTCAGTGGAGAGATACTATAGGGATGAAATGGTGCTGTGATCCCAGATGGAGAGCTGCTCTTTTGGCTTAATGCTGAAGATCTCCCCTTATGGACACTAATGATGTGTCTGTCACCAAGCACATTTAGGGAATAGGATATTCGGGGCTCTATTTTAACAAACTTAACGCAATGGTAAATCTAATCTAAGCGCAATAGTTCTGGAGGTATGTCAGAAATATTTTTTGCTATTTTCATAGCAGGGGCAGGTAGGTAGGTAGCCTAGCGGTTAAGAGCGTTGGACCTGTAACTGAAAGGTAACTGGTTTCAATCCCTGAGCTGACTATTTGAAAAATCTGTTGATGTGCCCTTGAGCAAGTTGCTCTGGATAAGAGCGTCTGCAAAATGTTTTTTAAAAAATTTATATTTTCACTGGACTGAAATGACACCAGACTATCCATGTATGATCACACGGCTCAGGCTTAGGGCACTTCCGCCTACATCAAAACCAGACGAGATGCTCGTGCGGTGAGCAAACCTTCTGTGACACCTGATCTGTTTTGGTCTCTATCACCTTTGGTTTAAGAGACAAAGCAGGAAGAAGGGAGGGAACCCAACCCCTTCTGTGTTTTCTTCATGTGGAGCTTAAGCAATGTATTGAGGGTGGCATTGATCATTACAAGCACAGAATGTTTGTGATTTTTCACCTGCACAAAGAGTGCGGGGTCACCGCTGTAACAGGTAGAAGTGGGATCGCTGGGATACATGCCCCTACACAGATGGCTGCTGCTGTTGAAAGGAAAAGCTTCATGTTCACCTGTCGTTCCTACTCATTATCATCACCTACATGTGTCACTGAATTTAATCACAGAGATGTATTCACACCGCAAAGCCCATCTGTCTTCACTTCACAGTCAAATGTCATCAAGGCTAACATCCATTTTTTATTCCAAGGTGTTTATTCATTCTTTCTGGAGTGTACAGTTTGTGGTTGCATTGGAAATGGATTGTGAGAGTGAGTCATGAGCCTGGAGTCCTTGTATGCTCTGTGTACCATAATGTAAACTGAAACACTCAGCATGACGACTGTCAGAATAACATATGTAGACATTCCGTTAGTCTTCAGAATATGTCCGTTTTATGCCCTGGATATGCCTTCTCTCTGTCTCACTGCAAAGTGGAGTTGTCAGTTTTATAGGGGATATCTTTAAACACAGACAGATCTGAGGGCCGAGACTGCAGTGTTACTAAATCAGAGGCCTATTACGTCAAATAATTGTCTGTTTTGTCGCAAAGTCCTCTCTCATAGTTATACTGTTATATATCACGGCTGTATGTGGTTCATCACAGTACACCTCTAATATAACTGCCAACTTGGTTTGGTCCTCTGCACATACAGTATTTCATGTGTGGAGAATATATTGTACTTTTCCTTCAGAAAGTATTCATACCCCTTGACTTATTCCACATTTTGTTGTCTTACACCCTGAATTCAAAATGGATTCAATAGATTTTATTTCTCACCCATCTACACGCAATACCCCATAATGACAAAGTGAAAACCTGTTTTTAGAAATTTTTGCAAATGTATTGAAAATGAAATACAGAAATATCTCATTTACATTCACACCCCTGAGTCAATACATGTTAGAAGCACCTTTGGCAGCGATTACAGCCGTGACTCTTTCTGGGTAAGTCTCTTAAGAGCTTTCCACACCTGGATTGTGCAACATTTGTCCATAATCTTTTTCTAAATTCTTCAAGCTCTATCAAATTGGTCTTTGATCATTGCTAGACAACCATTTTCAGGTTTTGCCATAGATTTTCAAAGCAATTTAAGTCAAGACTGTAACTCAGTCACTCAGGAACATTCACTGCCTTCTTGGTAAGCAACTCCAGTGTTGATTTGGCCTTGTGTCTTAGGTTATTGTCCTGCTGAAAGCTGAATTCATCTCCCAGTGTCTGGTGGAAAGTAGACTGAAACAGGTTTTCCTCTAGGATATTGCCGGTCTTAGCTCCATTCCATTTCTTTTTTAATGTGTTGTATTGGATTTGCCCCAAACATAACACTTTGTATTCCGAACGGAAAGGTCATTTTTTTGCCAATTTTTGCAGTTTTACTTGAATGTCTTATTGCAAACAGAATGCATGTTTTGGAATATTTGTATTCTGTACAGGCTTTCTTCTTTTCACTCTGTCAATTAGGTTAGTATTGTGGAGTAAATGCAATGTTGTTGATCCATCCTCATTTTTCTCCTATCACAGCCATTAAACTATTTTTAAAGTCACTATTGGCCTTATGGAAAAATCCCTGAGCAATTTCCTTCCTCTCCAGTAACTGAGTTAGGTAGGACATCTGTATCTTTGAAGTGACTGGGTGTATTGATACACCATCCAAAGTGTAATTAATAACTTCACTATGCTCAAAGGGATATTCAATGTATTTTTTTTACCCATCTACTGTACCAATAGGTGCCTTTCTTTTCTTTGGTCTTTGTGGTTGAATCTGTGTTTGAAATTCACTGCTTGACTGAGGGACCTTACAGATAACTATATGTTTGGGGTACAGAGATGTGTGGGGTACAGGTAGTCATTCAAAAATCATGTTAAACACTATTATTGCACACAAAGTGAGTCACCATAACAAAGGGGTTGAATACTTATTGACTCAAGACATTTCAGCTTTTCATTTTTTATGAATTCTATTCATCAAAAATCATAATTCCACTTTAACATTATGGGGTATTATCTGTAGGCCAGTGACAAAAAATCTCAACGCACTAAATCCATTTTAAATTCAGGCTGTAACAAAACAAAATGTGGAAAAAGTCAAGGGGTGTATATACTTTCTGAAGGCACTGTACCTCACAAATCCACCAAGGTCAATTACTTGCCTGAGGCAGGCTGAAAATACAATAAAGCAGCTTAATGTAATCTTCGGTCTCCCAGTGTCATTTGAAACACTGCTGTGTAATGGCCCGCAACCGATCAGCCCTCCTACTGTGAGACCTGTCCAAATTGCAATAATGAAGCTGCTGGCTAACTTCACTCTTTTTAAATAAAATTAGCCAGAGAGATGACAGATTGACCCATTGGCTCATCTCCTTGTTCTCCCCCTCCCCTCTCTGCTTGTATTAGGTTCCCCGGGGCACCCATGTACTCTGACAGCATTACATGACAAGGCCTTTGACAGGACTGGGAGCACCAACTCACTACATTAGATAATGCTGTTTTTCCCCTTCGCATGGAGCAGGGGAGAGCAGAGCTAATTTTAAGATGTGGCCATTGGCTGACTCATTGTCTTCAATAACAGCCATTTAAAGATCATTTGATTTCAACTTAATATCCATTACATTTCTTGGACATTACTTTAACGGATCAAGCAGCCCCGGTCAAAAGGTCTTTCCAAATTAGGCAACAAGACAGACGATGTTATCGAACAAGCTGAGTATAGATTTATTAATTAATAGATATAATAAGAATTTGGGGGGTGCTTATAGTTGTATGTAATAGAATGTAGTTTTTTTGCATATCCCAACTCCCCCTGAGACACCTGCAGGGAGTGAGGTCACAGTTGTACAGCACCCCTGGAGCAATTAGGATTAAGGACTATGCTTAAGGTTACAATGATAGATTATTTTTTACCTTGTCCAGTATTTGAACCAGCAACCTTGCGGTTACTGGCCCAACACTCTAACTTTGAGGCTACCTGGATATGTGAGTTTAGCTCTACATTATAAACATATTCAATTAAGACTGAGCTTTAAAGCAAAGATCAACAATCTCAGGCCTAAGGAATGAATGTTAACAATTTCCCCCACCTGCTTTCTGACAGGTCTGTCCTTCTTTCATTTTGATTAAAATGAAGAAAGACCATGCCATGAATCACAGTCTGAGCTCGGAGGTTAGAGCTGCACTGTGCAGGATCCATGCAGTATGAAATTACACAAAGCAGATCCTATTCCATTTGGACAACTGGTGAGGGCTTCTTGGCAGTCAGAGCGATTTTTGTGCAATGCCAAGGTTTACTTTGTGCCTTTAATTCGATTTTTTTGTGGAAAGACGTGTTGCAATGTGTACGGTTTGTACTTACAAAAGAAACAGAAAGCTAAAATCTTTTCCCAACATTGGGCTATTTTGGAGTAGTAGCTATGTTGAGCAAGCATGAATACTCCCAACCCAGAGTGTTTGACATGTTGAGTGTTTTCACGCAGTGACTCCCTTAATGTTCTCTTTTTGATCCATTTGATCACCATAATATCTGGTTTCTGTTCTCTTGCTGCTAGATTTCAATTCACTAATAACACAGAGGAATTGAGTGAGAGACTGGTATGTAACTAGAATTGAGTGTATCCCAATGTGTTTTTTTGACACATCCCAGCTAGCACATTTGCTTCCTTGAAAGTTGTGGAAACATACGTTTTTGGTTGCCCATTAGTTCTGGGAACGAAGCCATAAGTTTCCTGACCGGTAAGACTAAATGTTTTTTAAATGTTCTGAAAACGGATCTGAAAATTTTGCCTGTTCTGGGAACATACATTTTTAGTTTGCAGGGAGGTTCTGAGAACATTTTACTATGGTTCCCTGAATGTTTTCCTGGGAGGTTGTATTAACTTTCTGAGAAGGTAAGGTAATTAAAAAACATTCTGAGAACATGTTTCAATAAGACTGCTAGCTTAGGTTAACTGTTTTGAACTCTAAGCACAGATAGGACACATGGAATCATCCAAAGATGATGCAATCTCTATTGCACTCCACACTGCCCTTCCCCACCTGGACGGAAGGAACACCTATGTGAGAATGCTATTCATTGACTAAAGCTCAGCGTTCAACACCATAGCGCCCTCAAAGCTCATCAATAAACTAAGGACCCTGGGACTAAACACCTCCCTCTGCAACTGGATCCTGGACTTCCTGACGGTCTGCCCCCAGGTGGTAAGGGTAGGTAACAACACATCCGCCACACTGATCCTCAACACAGGGGCCCCTCAGGGGTTCGTGCTCAGTCCCCTCCTGTACTCCCTGTTCACTCATGACTGCACGGTAAGGCACGACTCCAACACCATCATTAAGTTTGCCAATGACACAACAGTGGTAGGCCTGATCACCGACAACGACGAGACAGCCTAGAGGGAGGAGGTCAGAGACCTGGCCGTGTGGTGCCAGGACAACTACCTCTCCCTCAATGTGATCAGGACAAAGGAGATGATTGTGGACTAAAGGAAAAAGAGGACCGAGCATGCCCCCATTCTCATCGATGGGGCTGCAGTGGAGCAGGTTGAGAGCTTCAAGTTCCTTGGTGTCCACATCACCAACAAACTAACATGGTCAAAGCACACCAAGACAGTCGTGAAGAGGGCACGACAAAACCTATTCCCTCTCAGGAGACTGAAAAGATTTGGCATGGGTCCTCAGATCCTCAAAAGGTTCTACAGCTGCACCATCGAGAGCATCCTGAGTGGTTGCATCACTGCCTGGTATGGCAACTTCTCGGCCTCTGACCGCAAGGCACTACAGAGGGCAGTGCGAACGGCCCAGTACATCACTGGGGCCAATCTTCCTGCCATCCAGGACCTCTATACGAGGCGGTGTCAGAGGAAGGCCCTAAAAATTGTCAAAGGCTCCAGCCACCCTAGCCATAGACTGTTCTCTCTGCTACCGCATGGCAAGCGCTACCGGAGCACCAAGTCTAGGTCCAAGAGGCTTCTAAACAGCTTCTACCCCCAAGCCATAAGACTCCTAAACACCTAATTAAATGGCTACCCAGACTATTTGCATTGCCCCCCCCTCCCCCTCTTTACACCGCTGCTACTCTCTCTTGTTATCATCTATGCATAGTCACTTCAATAACTCTACATACATGTACATATTACCTCAACTATTGACTCTGTACCGGTACCCCCCTGTATATAGTCTTGCTATTGTTATTTTACTGCTGCTCTTTAATTACTTGTTACTTTTATTTCTTGTTCTTATCCGTGTTTTTTAAAGCTGCATTGTCGATTAGGGGCTCGCAAGTAAGCATTTCACTATAAGGTCTACATCTGTTGTATTCGGCGCATGTGACTAATACAATTTTATTTGAAATGTATTTGCTTAGGCACTAATCATGCAAACACATTTCTTTGTTTATTGTGGAATGGCATCTGTGAGATTCAAACCTATGATTTTCTGTTCTGTAGCCATGGAATTACTCTACTGTGCCACCAGGATGGAGCTAGCATGCCATGTTTTTTTTAACTCACACAAAGCTGTTCATTTTTGTCTATTCAAAATGACAAAATTTCTAAGGAAACAAACACTAATTAAGATCAGGTGTGGCCAATTAGTGGGCGTGTTCAACACACCAGAACACACTTTACAAGATAGAGGATAGAGTTTGTTGATGCTGAGAACGGAATGTATATGTTTTTAAATAACATTTTTAGAATGTTCTCTGAACGTTACTAAAGTTTTCTTGTGTTTTTTATGGAATGTTTTCTTAATGTTTTGGGGACATTACTTTAAATAGAACCATGAGGAAACCTGTTGGAAACATTATGCTTAAGTACTGAAATTCCCACAGAACAACTTTGTTTCTTAACATTCTTACAACAACTTGAGGACATACATTTAAATAGAACAATGAGAAAATCTATTGGAAACGTTATGCTGAAGTTTTATTTTTATTTTTACTTAACCTTTATTTAACTGAAGTACTGAAATTCTGACAGAAGAACATTGTTTCTTAATGTTTTCCCGAACTATTTGAGAACATTCCCAACATAAAACAAGTTGGAGAACGTTCCTAGAACATTACCAAAAATGGAATTAAATGTAACCATGTTTGACATTTTAGTAAACCTTCTGTTATAGTAATAAAATACCAAGAAAATAATGTTTTTTTTGTCCAGTTCCTTAAATGTGCTGAGAATGTTCCAGAGCCAAGCAACAATCCTGCACCATTCCCAGAAAGTTGTGGAAAGGTTGTATACAAAATAACCATATGACAACCACTCTCTCACCAAGTTCTAAGAAACATATGGTTCTCAGAACGTTATGTGCTAGCTGGGATACTAACAAACATCATAGCTAAATATGCTTTTGGCAGTGTGATGTGACATCTGACATATGCCAGACTGTGCAAACTGCTAGTAAGAAAAGTGTCTGTCACATGTAACCAAAATAACTGAGGTTACCCCAGTGCAAATGTTTTGTATTGATTCCAAATGGTAGACCGACCTAAGGACCATGTGTACCTTTTGATGGTAAACAGTTAACACTACAGTGTGGGATACAGCAGTCTTCAGCTGTTTAACCATTACTGGATGTGTTAATGATGGAAGTCAATCAGCTGGCCCTGGGAGAGGACTTGAAAGAGCCCTCTGCGTTATCAGACCAAAGGAGCTGGTACTGAAGCATTTGCCAAAATAATAATTTCTCTTTCATGTCAGATGCACTTTGCCTTCATAAATATGCAGTTTGCCTTTGCAAGCCATTTCACAGCAGATGTGTTTTTGTAGTACGTGTTGTGAAAATGTGTTTTCAATGTTGGCCCTCTTTGATGCTAATTTGTTCCATTCATTAAAGCATTTTACCACTTTTTTGTCACAATCTGTTTACAGATGGGGATTCTTTTCAGAAATCAATTCTCATGACTGTACGGCCATTAGAGCTGTGTCACACTGGGGACAGCCTTGTTCTCTCTCTTTGTTGTTTTGTTCCCCTGCCTCTCCATAACACATTGACCAGTATTTATTACCCATATCCCCACCCATAAAATTCCCTGTGCACCTCTAGAGGCTGTGCTGCTGAGCCATGTGCTTAAGTGGGGACACCTGTTGTAAAAACAGCTGAGTAATGAGCATTGTGTGTGTGTGTGTGTGTGTGTGTGTAATGGAGCTCATCTGGCCCAGGACCTGTACCAGGGTGATGGGTTGGAGTGATCATCATGTGCTCCCCAGCAACAAGAGTCAACTTGTTGCTGGGGAGAATGTATGATGCTGAAAATGACCACGATTTCTTCAGCAACATGTACCGCTAGTCTATTGTCAAGGCAGGGTGTGTTCAATGCTGTGGACATGTTGATCTTTCGTGACAACATTTTGTGGCTGACAACCTGAACTTAAAACATACTGATGGCTATAGAGTAAAAGGGCTTAAGCTTTACTGCAACTATCTATCTACTGGTAACAAACTATCCATGTTGACTGATATAGTACAGTCGTGAGAGTAAGCAGACACACTTGGGATGGAGGAGAGAATGTTTTTTAAGCATCAGTGATTCCGTCTCACTCTCCAACTATTGCATGTTTCATCCAAACCAAGCAAAGAAGTGTTAAGTTCTACATTATACACATAGTACAATCTGTCAATATACACAGAACTTCTCAGTGAAAATAGACATATTTTTGTACTTTCTCACATAGAGTCTTATGCATATAGTTATTTTGGTACTGATATAAAAATATAGAGCACAAATATTTTACCTGATTGATGATTAATCAACATATATATTTTTTTAACTATCTGTTTGCTGATGTCCCTGTCCCTCTCTTTGCCCCACACATCAACAAGAGTCACCCAAGAAGCATCCTTACCAATCGCACCACAAAAGCCACAACCTTTGCAGAGCAAGGGAAACAACTCCTTCCATGGTCTCAGAGCGAGTGACGTCACCAATTGAAACATTGCTAGCGCGTATCATTAACTAGCCAGCCATTTCACACCGGTTACACTCTTTGCCGCAGCAACCCGGCAGAGCCTAACTGAGTGATCCGGATTACGGTACCAATGTAACAGTAGGCCTATTGCTTCCATCACTCTCCATGCCTGAACCTGGACTTGAACCAGGGACCCTCTGCACACATCAACAACAGTCACCCACAAAGCATCGTTACCTATCGCTCCACAAAAGCTACGGCCCTTGCGGAGCAAGGGAAAAAACAACTTCAAGATCTCAAAGTGAGTGACATCACCGATGGAAACGCTACTAGTGCACACAACTAACTAGCGAGCCATTTCACACCGGTTACACTGTGAGGTTGCTGAAGGCTTTTTTTAATCTCAAATCAAATCAAAGTTTATTGGTCGCGTACACAGATTTGCAGATGATATCGCAGGTGCAGCCGAAATGCTTACAGTGCAATAATATCTAGCAATACAATAACAATACACACGTAATTTTAAAATTATAAGTTGACAAATATCAGAAATATCAGAACGAGCAATATCATAACGAGCAATGTCAGAGTCCAGTTTATAAATATATATACATATGTCACTCCTGTCACGGATCCCTCCGGAACTTTCATTACGCACACCTGTCCCGTATTCCCACTGATTAGTACTTGTATAAGTGTGCCCTTTGGTTTCCATTGGGCAGTCGATTATTGTTACAATGTCGTGTAGTGCGTGTGAATACCTGTGCTGTGTGTTTTGGCTTTCGTGCCATTGTGGATTGCGCAGATGATTACGTGTCTCGTCCCGTGTGTTAATCATTGTGCTCGTGTGTTATTTATTCGAGGTACTCCTTGCTCTTTTGTTTTGGGTTTCTACCCTGTGTTTTGTTACGTGTTTGTTTGGTCTTCGTCTCCTTGCTTTTACACGGCACGCCGTAATTTGGGCTTCATTTAAAAAACTATTACGCATTCCTGCGCCTGTCTCCCGATCTTTCATACCAACATGACAGAATAATCAACCCTAAAGGGAGACAGAGGGAATGGCCCGTCCGACGACGCTGCGACTGGTCCGTCCGGCGCCGCCGCAACTTCGGCAGCTGCAACTTGGTCGTCCAACGTCGCCGCAACGGGTCCGTCCTACGACGCAACTTCAGCAGCTGCAACTGGCCCGTCCGACACCGCCACAACTGGTCCGTCTGATGCTACTGGTCCGTCCGACTTCGCCGCAACTTCGGCAGTGGCATCAGGTCCTGATCGACCCGCACTGCATTCCTGTGATTGTCCTAGAGGCCGGTGTCGTTGCGCTGCTAGTGCAGAGCCTCAGAGGGGGGGGTACTGTCACGGATCCCTCCAGAACTATCATTACGTACACCTGTCCCCTATTCCCACTGATTAGTACTTGTATAAGTATGCCCTTTGGTTTCCATTGGGTGGTCGATTATTGTTACTATGTCCGTTGGTGTGTATGAGTACCTGTGCTGTGTGTTTTGGCTTTTGTGCCATTGTGGTTAGCGCAGATGATTACGGGTCTCGTACCGTGTGTTAATCATTGGCGCGTGTGTTATTTATTCGAGGTACTCCTTGCTCTTTTGTTTTGGGTTTCTACCCTGTGTTTTGTTACGTGTTTGTTTGGTCTTCGGGGGAAAGAATTTTTACACGGCACACCGTAATTTGGGCTTAATAATAACCCCTATTACGCATTCCTGTGCCTGTCTCCCGATCTTTCATACCAATGTGACAACTCCCTTTGGTTCCTTCCCCAGGCGTCATTGTTTCTTTTCCAGTGTCATGTCTGTGCATTGTTCGTGTTTGGTATTATGTTATGTTTATTTATTAAAACACTCACTCCCTGAACTTGCTTCCTGACTCTCAGCGCACACATTACAAAATGACGACTCAACAAAGGGAAGCATCAGGGAGTGGTTTTTTTGTGTTGGGGTGATGTCGGTCCGAGTGTTGGAGCCGGAGCTACCTGGGAGGCCTCAGCAGGTTTGTAGGCTCCCATGCCTCAGCGGGTTCGATAGGCTCCCATGCCTAAGCTGGGTGAACAGGTTCCCGTGCCTCAACCGAGGCAACTGGGGAGGTCTCAGCCGGCTCATCAGGCACTCACTCCTCAGCCGGTTTTTCAGGTTTCTGCACCTCCGCAGAGGTGACCGGTCCGCTACTGATCCCCGGGATCGTCATCTTGGTCGGCGTCCTGCGGCTGGAGCCGCGCGTTGGGGAGGGGGTACTGTCACGTGTGCTCCCTCTCCGGCCTCTTGGTCACCAGGCTGCACGTTAAGGCGCACACCTGTCACCAGCGTTACGCGCATAATGATACTCACCTGGACTCCATCACCTCCTTGATTACCTGCCTTTTATATATCACTCCCTTTGGTTTCTTCCCCAGTGGTCATTGTTTCTGTTTCATGTCTGTGCGTTGTCCGTGTTTCTTGATTTGTATTATGTTCCATTTATTTATTAAAACACCCGACTCTCAGTGCACATCGTTACATTGTTAAAGTGACCAGTGTTCAATGTTTCTATATACAGTGCCTTCAGAAAGTATTCATACCCCTTGACTTATTCCAACATTTTGTTGTGTTACAGCCTGAGTTTAAAATGGATTCAATAGATTTATTTTCTCAACCATCTACACACAATACACCATGACAAAGTGAAAACATGTTTTTAGACATTTTAGCACATTTTTGAAAATGAAATACAGGAATATCAAGTATTCACACCCCTGAGTCAATAGATATTAGAATCAACTTTGGCAGCGATTACAGCTGTGTCTTCCTGGGTAAGTCTCTAAGAGCATTGCACACCTGGATTGTAAAATATTTGCACATTATTCTTTTTTTTTTTATTCTTCAAGCTCTGTCAAATTGGTTGTTGATCATTGCTAGACAGCCATTTTCAATTCTTGCCATAGATTTTTAAGCCGATTTAAGTCAAAACTGTAACTAAGCCACTCAGGAACATTAGATGTCATCTTATACACAGCAACTCCAGTGTATTTGGCCTTGTGTTTTAGGTTATTGTCCTGCTGAAAGGTAAATTTGTCTCCCAGTGTCTGTTGGAAAGCAGACTGAACCAGGTTTTCCTCTAGGATTTTGCCTGTGCTTAGCTCTATTCCGTTTATTTTTATCCTAAAAAACTCCTTAGTCCTTGCCGATTGCAAGCATACCCATAACATGATGCAGCCACTACCATGCCGGACGTAAAGTTAATTTCTTTGCAACATTTTGCAGTTTTACTTTAATGCCTTATTGCAAGTAGGATGCATGTTTTGGAATATTTTTATGCTCTACAGGCTTTCTTCTTTTCACTCTGTCATTTAGGTTAATATTGTGTAGTAACTACAATGTGAAATCCCTGAGCGGTTTCCTTTCTCTCCGGAAACTAAGTTAGGAAGGACGCCTGTATCTTTGTAGTGAATGGACCATCCAAAGTGTAATTAATAACTTCACTACGCTCAGATGTTTACACATCTACCAATAGGTGCCCTTCTTTGTGAGGCATTGGAAAAACTCCCTGGTCTTTGTGGTTGAATCTGTGTTTGAAATTCACTGCTCGACTGAGGGCCCTTACAGATAATTGCATGTGTGGGGTACAGAGATGAGGTAGTCATTCATAAATGATGTTAAACATTATTATATCATGGCATTGTTGAATACATTTTTCTGATTGGCTTGAAGGGCATTCTGGGCATTCATTATTTCCCTATAACACACAGTATATTTGCACGGTAGAATTGAATGGCTGTAGTTCATTCTTACATGTTCTATGTTTGAGCTGCTTTTGTCGAATTGAAAATATTATTGGCATTGTTGAATTCGATTTTTTATAATGGCAAGCTAGGTAGGACTGATGGTTTGATTAGCTAAACTTGCAAGTCTGTTTGTTTGGTTACCACACCGACTATTGTAGCTATCTAGTAAACTTGCTAGCTACTTCAGTGGAACTTGAACACATTTTTACCTGCAAATTAACACATTTAGTAGCAGCAAATCTGTTAAATTATAGCCATGGTATGAAAGGGATGATTAACTCGGGGCTCTATACGTTCTATGAAAGACAATGCAACTCCGTGAAAGGTCAGTTCCACGACGCGCTACACACCTTCCACGTAATTTATAATTTTTTCCATAGAACCCATAGCCCCTCGTTGATTATCCCTTACTTATTGAACACAGAGTGAGTCCCTGCAACTTATTATGTGACTTGTTAAGCACATTTTTACTCCTGAACTTATTTAGGCTTGCCATAACAAAAGGGTTGAATACTTATTGACTCAAGACATTTCAGCTTTTCATTTGTAATTACAGTGGCTTGCGAAAGTATTCACCTCCCTGGGCAAACAAGAAATAAGACAAAAAACAGAACTTGAGCATGCATAACTATTCACCCCCCCAAAGTCAATAGTTTGTAGAGCCACCTTTTGCAGCAATTACAGCTGCAAGTCTCTTGGGGTATGTCTCTATAAGCTTGGCACATCTAGCCACTGGGATTTTTGCCCATTCATCAAGGCAAAACTGCTCCAGCTCCTTCAAGTTGGATGGGTTCCACTAGTGTACAGCAATCTTTAAGTCATAACACAGATTCTCAATTAGATTGAGGTCTGGGCTTTGACTAGGCCATTCCAAGACATTTAAATGTTTCCCCTTAAACCACTCAAGTGTTGCTTTAGCAGTATGCTTAGGGCCATTGTCCTGCTGGAAGGTGAACCTCCGTCCCAGTCTCAAATCTCTGGAAGACTGAAACAGGTTTCCCTCAAGAATTTCCCTGTATTTAGCGCCATCCATCATTCCTTAATTTCTGACCAGTTTCCCAGTCCCTGTCGATGAAAAACATCCGCACAGCATGATGCTGCCACCACCATGCTTCACTGTGAGGATGGTGTTCTCGGGGTGATGACACGTGTTGGGCCAGACATAGCATTTTCCTTGATGGCCAAAAAGCTAAATTTTTGTCTCATCTGACCAGAATACCTTCTTCCATATGTTTGGGGAGTCGCCCTCGTTGCTTTTGGCGAACACCAAACGTGTTTGCTTATTTTTTCCTTTAAGCAATGGCATTTGTCTGGCCACTCTTCCATAAAGCCCAGCTCTGTGGAGTGTATGGCTTAAAGTGGTCCTATGGACAGATACTCCAATCTGTAGAGCTTTGCAGCTCCTTCAGGGTTATCTTTGGTCTCTTTGTTGCCTCTCTGATTAATGCCCTCCTTGCCTGGTCCGTGAGTTTTGGTGGGCTGCCCTCTCTTGGCAGGTTTGTTGTGATGCCATATTCTTACCATTTTTAAATAATGGATTTAATGGTGTTCCGTAGGATGTTCAAAGTTTCAGATATGTGTTTATAACCCAACCCTGATCTGTACTTCTCCACAACTTTGTTCCTGACCTGTTTGGAGAGCTCCTTGGTCTTCATGGTGCCGCTTGCGTGGTGGTGCCCCTTGCTTAGTGGTGTTGCAGACTCTGGGACCTTTCAGAACAGGTGTATATATACTGAGATCATGTGACAGATCATGTGACACTTAGATTGCACACAGGTGGACTTTATTTAACTAATTATGTGACTTCTGAAGGTAATTGGTTGCACCAGATCTTATTTAGGTGCTTCATAGCAAAGGGGGTGAATACATATGCACGCACCACTTTTCAGTTTTTTATTGTTTTGAATTTTTTGAAACAAGTTATTTTTTTTCATTTCACTTCACCAATTTGGACTATTTTGTGTATGTCTGTTACATGAAATCCAAATGAAAATCTATTTCAATTACAGGTTGTAATGCAACAAAATAGGAAAAACACCAAGGGGGATGAATGCTTTTTCAAGGCACTGTAAATAGTAAAAAATTCAAAAAACATAATTCCACTTTGACATTGTGGGGTATTGTGTGGGGTATTGACACAAAATCGGAAATTGAATCAATGTTAAATTCATGCAGTAACACAACAAAATGTGGGAAAAGTCAAGGGGTGTGAATACATTCTGAAGGCACTGTACATGGCGCAGACGTCTCTAAGGTGCAGGGGAGTCCCAGGTGGTAGCGGGCTAGTGACAGTCTCTAAGGTGCAGGGGAGTACCAGGTGGTAGCAGGCTAGTGACTGTCTCTAAGGTGCCAGGCAGAGTACCGGGCGGTGGCTGACTAGTGATGGTCTGTTGAACAAGCTGTTGTTTCAGTCTCTCGGTCCTGTCTTTGATACACCTGTACTGTCTGTCTGCATGATGGTAGCAGAGTGAACAGACCGTGACTTGGGTGCCTTAGGTTCTTCTTGGCCTTCCTATGACACCGGGTGCTGTATATGTCCTGGAGGGCAGGCAGTGTTTCCCCGGTGATGCGTTGGGCTGACCGCACCACCTCTGGAGAGCCATGCTGTTGCAGGCGAAGTAGTTGCAGTACCAGGCGGTACAGCCCAATGCATCAGTACCAGGCGATGCAGCCTGAAAGAATGCTCTAGATTGTGCATCTATAGAAGTTGGTGAAATCAACTGTGCTCCTAGCTTTCTATTCCTCTTTCCAGTAAAACAGTCATTTCCTAGATGGCTGCCAATGAAAACAAAGTAAAAACGTGTTATCACTGATCCAACAAATGTGTAAGTTGTTTAATGAGTAATTCTCATTTGGCTCTTTTCTGGCTATGACCAATTCAGTGATTTCTTTGCTAGGATTTTGTGCAGATGAATTACTGGGTGGTGCTGTAGGTGAACAGTTTCCCTTAATATGAGGAGCACTTCTATCTTCTTTATACAATATAGTTCCTGCGTGTAAAGTTTTTGATATTTTAGCACAGTTGGGCCTGTATGCACATTTGACAAACCAAAGGAAGATCCAGTGAATTGGAATGTTTTGGAGTCTGTTCCGTGTGCGGTCAATTTTTTTCGTCTTCACTGTAGAGTTATTCACCATTCGGATGCATAGTTAGCCATGGTATACATTTATTTTGCTCATCAAAGAAACTATTGAACTCATTTGGTAAGAAAGTAATCTGGAATAAATACAAACTTGAAAGCTAGTGTCTTAAGCAAATTGTTCTTCATACTTTTGAACGCTTATGAATTGAGAAAAATAGATTAGGTGAGAAGACATCTAGACAACATTAAGAAACAATGGTAATTAAAACAGCAAAATTATGACATTTATTGAAAAAAGACTTCTAAGCCAAACAGGCACACATGTATATCACAGGTTTTACAATGTGATTGACAGTCTTCTTGCGTATTTTCACTTAGTTGCTGCACAGATGTTGTTTATATGAGTTGAGCAAGTTTGTTCAGGTATTCTTTTCAAATTGTATAATTGCAGCGCTTTGGATGGGTCCATTCTTGCAATTCAACTACAAGAAACGACGTGTGCTGTGCAGACATTACAGGCCATTTTACTTTGACTGTCCATCCTAGACTCTGATACGGGTCCAGTAACATCCAAGTCTTATTGTTTTTGGAGTCCTAACATTAATTTCATTGTGTTCAGCCAGTCCCATGCTTGCAGTACCTGGCAGCTATGAAAGCTGTGGTTAGGGAAGTTGTTTTTGGGAAACCCTAACACACTCTTATACAAAGAAACAGCTCCAAATATACCACAGAGCACAGCAGTGGGCACAGTGCCACGGCATCTCTCACTATTAATTAATAACAAGTGTTTCATATCAGGGCCCTCATGGGCTTGCCTGGCTACCCAGACTCTGGCCAAATGCTATGGCCAAACGCTACGCCCACAGATGTTAGTTTCTTCTCCGCAATGAGTCTGGATTTGAGTACCTCCCCGACCCTTAACCGAATGCGAACAAATTTGGGCCATCTGATTGGTCCTGAAACCGATGGGTTGGGTCAGAGCCAGAACACACATGGTGAAGCAGCAGTTTTAAAATGTGTAATTGGCTTTGACACTCTGATTGGTTAGAGACGATCCAATCGCTGATGACTTTGTTTAGTTTTGTACAATGCCCCTCATGCTCCTTATCACCACAACTGACTTCAATGATGGCAGTCTCAAACTGAAGTATGTAGCAAACGACAGATCAGCTGAAGAATTTAGTGTGAGTCGTCAGGCTTTCATGGGCACAATGATTGGGATTTTTGAACATCTCTTGAAAGTAATTTATTTCTGAAAGTTTGTTCGAAAATATTCCTCTAACTTTTGGAATGTGACATATCTCCAGATTTGCTTTCTTGAAAGTTGTTTTTATGACGCATGTAACACACAATGCTCTTAGGTTATTTTCATTCCATGTCAAAACTTGGAAGAAAAGCTTCTCAAAGGATGGCAAACTCAAACTCTCTGTTTGTGTTGTTTGACATAGCCAACGCAACTGCAACTAGTGTTGCAAAGGGAGGGTATATTACTGGAAACTTTAGAAGTTTACCAATAAACTACCAGAATTTTGTTAACTTTCAGGGATTTTATGTAATCCATCACAAGACATCTAGTGGCCTTTTGGGTACTTCAGTCATCTGTAATTATCTCTTGCCCACTGTGTGGGTTTATCACATGAAAAATAAATGAAACAATTAAATACGATGATTTTAAAATTTAAAATAGAATGACAAAGCTGTAAAAAAAATATAATGCCATTGTTGATTAGATGATCTTTTCATTAATTAGACTATTTGGTCTAGAAACTCATGTAATAGATATAATAAATTAATGCAATATATGAATACATTTTTTAAAAGTTATTCAAGTATAAATTACCAAAGTTACGATAGATTGTCATATATTTTCTCTTCATTACCAAAATTAAGTTTCCGGTAACTTTAGTAAATTACCGGTATCTTTACAACCCTAACTGCAACATACAGCAGTATAAACAATGAAAACCACCTTTAAAGATATTTTCCTCAAATCAGAAAAATTCCTGAGTCTTTCAATTATAATTACTCCCAGACCACCTCCTGCTCGCCTGTGATACACAGACAAAGACTTTTGGCATTTCAGATGTTTCACTCCTAACGTGTTCCAGATTTTATATCACTCATGAAAGATTTTTTAGGAGAAAATCTATTTATGTCTCAAGACGTTATCTTGATACAGTACATATACAAGGAATGGAGAGATAATGGCTGCCCTCGGAAAACTACGCCTTCTAATTTTATGGACAGACAATTTTTAAATCGTATTTGTTGAGAGTAAATCATATTCATTTCAGGACAATAGCATGTTGATTCCTTTTCAGTTGGGTTCACCTTGTGTTAGGCACAAACCACCTCAAGCTAACTCTAATCATATGCTCTGCATGCTTCTACAGTAATATATGACTCTATATTTTTAGTTATACAACGGGTGGGTCTAATCCTGAATGCTTATTGGTTAAAACCACATTCCAGCCGGTGTCTATTTCACAAGTTTTCACGGGCTAAATCTATGACGTTAAAAGGCCTATTTACTCTGTTCCATCTGACTGCGCAATCCACGTTTCATCAGCCCAGCCAGGCAATTTATAAACTTGATCTCCACTATAAAAAACATCTACACATTATCTCACATTTCTTTTAGACTAATATTTAGATTTCTACAGCGGAGATTTGTATAAACCTTGCTATCTGTCTCTCCGACATTTGCAACATTGTTTCCATATTCAAATTCGATCTCCAACTGTCCCATAATAATGAAGTGTCGGGAGTCGGGGCCAGACAGACAGGTAGGCAGCGATTCTCAGCCAGTTGAAATTATGAATCAGCTGGCATAATTTTTGGGATATATACAAAGAAATGCCAATTGAAAAAAGGTCAAACGAAACGAAAAGCTGCTAGTTTGCAGTCTTTCCAGCTTCAGTTTGAAGTGATTGTGTTAGCTGTGTTGTTGGCTAGCTGCTCTGAACATCAGTGTCCTGACGAGAGAGCACATTTTCTATGCCAGGCGAAATCGCTCCTTATTAGCTCATTGTTATAGATGTGTCCAAATAAATGTCACTAGAAAACAGCTTAAACAAATGCAAATGCAGCTACTGTTGTTATTCTGGCTGCACTGTTTGATGTGACTGTAAGTTAGCCGTAGTTGACTAGCTAGCAAGTAAGGGATAAGAACTTTGCCAGCCAGTATAGCAATGGAACATTTAGAACGAACGATCGGGTCGCGTCCATAGATACAGAACAAAAAGACTGAACGATTGGGTCGCGTCTCTGGCAACTGAATCGATAGAATGAACTTTTTGTGTCGGGACTATATATTGTGTTAGGATTAAATAGTATGAATAAATTCATCAAAATAAAAATGTTAATGAAGATATGTCAATCATTATTTGAATATGTTGGTAACCAGTAATAATGCCCTCGAAGCCAGAGTTTGGAGGATATATTGGCACGGTTTGCTAACAACACCCGTGCCAATATATCCTCCAAACACCGTCTTCTCGGGCCTTATCACTTAATTCTGCAATCTAGACTAGGGGAGAGATGAGATGGAAAGCTGTAAAGACATATCTTTGAGAACAGAAGTGGCATATCTTGTGCTGGGGGGAGTGTTTTCAACCTGTATTGTACTGCATCTGCACCCACCTTAACTTGTTTGATTCTCTATAACTGTATGTTCTATCTCTTTCAGAATCACATGGAAACAAACGGAAAGAAAGGAAAAAAGGTAAAGTTCACAAAATAATTTATACTCTACATCTACACCTAAATTCTGTCAAAAACTATTTGTGTATTTTTTTCATTAGTCCACTGGTAATACAGTCCCAAAATATTTCAAGAAGCAAAGTGTCACCATCCACATCACCATGGTGATGCAAAATTTAAGTGAACGCTTCCATTGCTACAGGTGATGGTGCAGAGAGGAGGAGGTTGTTTGTATTTTCATTTATGTCATAGTACTCACTAATTCAGATTTCTTTCCATGTCTTGTTTTTTTTAGGCAAGAAAGGCCCTCCTGGTGCACCTGGCCCCCCAGGCCCTCCAGGGCCACAGGGGCCACCAGGTATTCCTGGCATCCCAGGTATCCCTGGGAACAACGCCATGGGTCCCTCAGGACCACCCGGACCGCCAGGCCCTGCTGGACCCCCAGGGCCACAGGGACCCCCTGGTCTTCAAGGACCCTCAGGTACCTCCTCAGTTTCATTCCCTTTGGGCCAAATCCTGATTTGAGATGTATTTGTGTTTTTCAACCTTTCTTAAAAAAACTGACATTGTAATTGTTTCTTAATCTGTACAGGGGGAAGAGTCAGAGATAGCCAGGTATGTTACCCTTTCAATGTTCTGATGATGAATTGTATTTATGTATGTCCACTTTTCGAGGAATCTATTCTTTCTTGTTGTGTTACAGCCTGCTGTGGTACATCTCCAAGGCCAGGAAACAACAATACAGGTCAAGGAAGGTAAGAGTTAAATTTTAGATACTCTGGTCACATCACTTAATGGATGAAAACAAGCCAAATTTACTGTCAGAAATCATTCTTAAGAAGTATCTTATTTGTTATTTGTTCCTCTAAGAATAAATCTGAATAGAAGGTCACGAAAAAGATGTGTGCTCATCGATGGGACAGAAGTCTCTGTGTTGATATGATTCTGGACAGTCAGATAGCTGTTTTGCTCCACAGTTGCACACACATCAGTTTTGTCCTGAGTCTGTACGGGAGTTGCAGCGATGAGACAAGACTGTAACTCCCAATTGGATCCCACGAAAAAGGGGAGATAAAAAACAAGAATTCACTGCTGGAGAAAAACACGCATATTGTATTTACTGTAGTTTCTTTTTTGACAATGCAACAATGAAGAACCCTGTCTGTAATTGTATGGCAACGACGGATGTTAAGTGACTGCCCTTTTCTCACGCTGAGATCTTTCAGAAGGCGTACTGAGAAACTGGAAAATGATATCCATGCATCACAAGGTGTTCAAGATGCACTCGAGATCTGGGGAGCTAGAGGTGCTGGTAGATGGTACCTACTTCATCTATAGTCAGGTAGAAGTGAGTATGGTCTTGGGCCTAACTCTTCCTATCGCCTGCATGTCACTCGTCCTTTCTCTCTGCAGTCCCAGTGGATTATGCTATCTCAATGGTTAGGCCAAAATATCTAAATTGGCTGTTGTAAGGCCTACCATACTAAGGCATAATCTATAAAGACTCCTTAGCTTTGAGCCTAAACTTTCTTATTCAGAAATCCAAATTAGATTTCCCCATGAAATGACTTTTGCAAGTATTCAATTGAAATGATCTGGCATACTGTAGGCTACATTTCTCAGAACCCAGGTGGTTGATTTTGTCAGTGCTCTTGGCTGCAGAGGGAAATGTCTGGATGAGTGAAGTGAATGTATTGCATGCCCTTCAATGTGATCCACCTTGTACAAAGTGGATCATATTCTGTGGTAATTTGCCCAGTTTGCCTGCTATATTTTATGATTGTAAATAAAACCATTGTTAATTACCTATTAAGTTATATAAGTAGTCTAGTTCATTATCTGCATGCTCATGCTCTTACTTTGAACCAGAAAGGGTTCTTCAATGGGTTCTCCTATGGGGAAGGCCGAAGAACCCTTATAGGTTCTGGATAGCACCTTTTTTTCTAAGAGTGCATATTTGTGTTATTCCCTCTGAATTAAACACAATATTTATAGCATGTTTGTCTCCACATAACTTTTACTGCCAGGTTTACTACCTCAACTTCACTGACATTGCTAGCTATGAGGTGATGGTGGACAAGACGCCATTCCTGCGCTGTACACGGAGCATCGAGACTGGACAGCGCAAGTTCAACACCTGCTACACGGCTGGGGTGTGTCTGCTGCGTGCCCGGCAGAAGATCTCCATCAGGATGGTGTACGAGGACACCTCCATTAGCATGACCAACCACACCACCTTCCTGGGGAGCATCCGACTCGGGGAGGCCCCCCCAGCCAGCCACTCCTGAAGAAGCAGACACAGGCCCACCAAACTGACTGTCAAATCAGGACCCAACCCTCAACCAGCCCCAACCCTCAACCACCATATCCATCTATGGTTTGTGGGAGTCTCCACCGACTCTACTCTGCCTCTACTACCATCACCACCATCTATCACATATCGACCAATGAGGAGATGAGAAGGCCCACCTACTCCTGAGTTGACATGTACAGTACATACAGTATCCACCCTCAGGCTGGGCCAGGCCCCGTCCTCAGGCTACTACTGAGCTGATAGGTCCCACCCTACCTGATATTAGGGTGTAATGATGTAATGATATTAACCCACTGCCTGTTATCTCTGAGTGGAAGATTCTTTCCAAGTGATGATGACTCTGATCTTCGGTGCTGATTATGGACAAATATGCACCCAACTTGCAAGCATTAAGAAAGGGAGGAGTTGCTGATTTTTTTAGGAAGAAAAATACATTAGGCTTTACTTCTAGAATAGTGCATTTATTGGGAATAACTTGGTTTCCCTGATCATAACATGCTTGAGAAACCAAGATTGACAGGAGTCATTCAAGTCTCCACTAAAATAACTGTCTGTCATGGCAAAGTACATAAAACACCTGTTATATATTATTAAACAACTGTAGAATGCTTGTTTTTATCTACCAAACTAAACCTATTTGGAGAAGTGAATGTGATTGTTGGTGTTGTATCAATCCACTGAGTCATATAGGTCGTTAGGTAACATGGGTACATACTGTAAAAGCTTTTGAATACAATATAGAAATACAACGTGTGAGAGTTCTCTGATGAATTGAACATGCACAGCTGAAGCACACACATTTCTCTGTTAGAATGTGCACTGATTAAAACAAATTATTGATCTGTAGGCAAATATATCCCTCTCCCTCTCTCTACCTCTCTCTCTTTCTCTCTCTCTCTGTTAAATAACAAGGTCTTTATGGATGTTTCTTTTATGTTTCAAATGAAGTTGTTTGTCAAATATGGAATCACCCAGATTAATACTGTAGATTTATTTTTCCAAATTACTAACATGACCTAAAATGACATTCTTCATGTTACTATGTTGACCGGTCATGATCCCAAGGCTTGTCATGGACGCCATTATATTTCTTTGCTTTTTTTAGTTCTTCTTTGGTTTGTTTGAAATAACCAATTCACTTGTCATTCCCTTTGAGCTGAACCAGTCATGTCCTGTTTCTGGAAGGCCATTTGTGTTTCAGTTTTTCTCCGAAGAATTTCGTCTTTCCATATACATAGGCAGCTTGAATCTTTTGTGAATATCACACACAGTCAAAACATTTTTCAGCATATAACTCCTTTGCATGTTCATGTTTATATGTGAGTGAACACATTAGTCTTTAAGGAAGCATTTAAGGGCACAGATTATCTGTCAACATGCAGTTTCTGGATGTTTATGCAACTGCTCTGCACTGTCCATGTATTGTAAATACTACAGGGTTTGGTCAATCACCATGCAGTCAACCTTCTGGAAAACTGGTGACAAAAGCAGAATCATGTCCAGTTGTTTTTAATTAGTTTGATAACCGTTATGGAAGGAAAGATAGATAAGACAATTACCAAGGGAAGTTCAAATGTATTTCTTTCCAGTTATTATGGGAAATTCTACATCATCCATAATGTCTGCAATACGAGTTGGTATCAAACATTACAACTTTCAGTTTAGAAACGTGCCAAAAAGGGCAGTGAGTGTACCATGTTCTTGTAGTATTACTTTAGTTGTGTAGCAATCAGAATTAGTTTGGTTCAATTCAGTGCTTAGAATGGTTCATTCTCCAATTCATGCTTTGTGATTAAATTCAATGCCTGAGTCAAGTTGAGTCAAGATAGAATTGTCCCAAACTCTGGTAGCTATAGTCCTTTTAATTCAAACACTGTTTAGTTGAAGTGTTTCAATACATTGTGGTATGTATTTTGATATGAATTATTTGGATTGTTTGTAGGTAAATAGGGTATAATTGTTTCCCTGCTTTGTTGACTAATATGTACATTTGTATACTCTGTTGTGATTGTAAATATGTATATAAAATAGAATTCTGTTTTTGTAAATTGTATTGATTTATATTATTATTATTATTTTAATTCACAGTTGTTATATAACATAGTATTTTGTAACAACACTTATGGCAGTTGTTAAAAGAAAGAAGTGAAAAGAAGATCCTACTGTATTGATCTACTGGGGTATATATTGACATACTAAGGAATATATTGCTTCTTTAAAATACAGCAAATATACTCTATGCAGCTTCCAGCAAGTTACTTTGAGCAGGTTTGATGCAGGCTAGATGCTGTTTCCTTTCCACCCATGGGGGCCATGGACATACTTAGTGTGACTTTGGAAGCGTAACCTCAATCAACCAGCGTTAAACAACACACTCCTTTTCACCTCATTTATGACTTTATTTACTTAACAAAAGGCACATCTCAATAGGTGGTCCAGGTATCCTCATGACCTGGCGCTATTGCTCTATTGTTCCTGCAAGCAAGGGGGGAAGCCGATGAAATCAGAGTGCAACTCCTTGAACGGCCAACTCCTTGAACGGCCAACTCCTTGAATGGCCACCTCTTTGAAGTTGGCAGTTGTGTCTAAAAACACTTTTTTACCCTCAAGAGTGTGTACATGAATGTATATAAACTTGGGATTTTGTTTTTCAACAGGAAAAGTTCAAAAATAGCTGGAGTCCATCTTTAACATGTGTTTTTTGTCATCTGATAAAGATGATACAATCACTCTCTGATTGAGACAGTAGATGTGGATTCTATGGCACTGGAAAGTGCATCCTTCTGTTTCACCACTACCAGAAATTCTAAACTGTATTGTCTTTCCACAGAGTTAGACTGGGCTGGGGCCTCCCTAGATCAAGGACAGTGAAGGAACTGTTCACATCGTTAAATTAAGCATCAAAGGAAGAAGAATGCGTTGAAGTACAGCGTAATGCCAGCCTGTCTAATGACAACTATGGAGCCATTACTGGAGCCACATTTTGTTGATGTACAGTGCCCCCTTTTGGTAAGAAATCAAATTCAGAAAAGTTTAGAAACAGAGAGGACTCATTATTTAAGTGTAATAAATAAACACACTTGTGGCATAGGAGCATGTATTTGAGTACCATCTCTAAAATAGGAATATTTGGTAAAAATGCAATAATGATTGAAACTCACTATTAACTTTGGAACCCTGATTTGATATGGGAAGAACCAAAATGTAGGACGAATCGACATTTTTGTCAGGTCATTTTGAAAGAAATTAAAATCAATGCCTATTTGCTCTTATCAGTTGTAAATATGCCCTTTTAGCAAAGACTTCAAACGTCTGCCTCTCCAACACGCAATACACACTATCTGTAATTTTGTGTGTGTAAGCTATACTCTCATTCCTTTGGTGGATTCCAGGAATAAGCATTCTAAGAAGAATGAATAGAGGAACAGGAAGGGCAAGCCTTTGCATGCCAGTTCACACCTCAAAATTCACCTTTCATAAACATGAATGATTTCTCACCTCTCAAGACTCCTAACACCCAATCCAAAGCTGGGTATCCAACAAAAGGAAGGATTTGCTTTGGGGTAAAATAGTTCTCACCGGGTTCTCAGAACAGAAAGAGGCGGAGGGGAGGGGCTGTTCCGGGGGCAGAGGAGGGGCAAAGAAACTACCCTTCAATTCAGAATTACATATGGTAGGTGAGAGCAAACATGACAACCTGCACTCAGGGGTAGACGTAACATAGTAAATGTACAGTGGCTTGCGAAAGTATTCACCCCCAAAAAAAGTTATTATTTTGTAGAGCAACCTTTTGCAGCAATTACAGCTGCAAGTCTCTTGGGGTATGTCTCTATAAGCTTGGCACATCTAGCCACTGGGATTTTTGCCCATTCTTCAAGGCAAAACTGCTCCAGCTCCTTCAAGTTGGATGGGTTCCGCTGATGAACAGCCATCTTTAAGACATAACACAGATTCTCAATTGGATTGAGGTCTAGGCTTTGACTAGGCCATTCCAAGACATTTAAATGTTTCCCCTTAAACCACTCGAGTGTTGCTTTAGCGGTATGCTTAGGGCCATTGTCCTGCTGGAAGGTGAACCTCCGTCCCAGTCTCAAATCTCTGGAAGACTGAAACAGGTTTCCCTCAAGAATTTCCCTGTATTTAGCGCCATCCATCATTCCTTCAATTCTGACCAGTTTCCCAGTCCCTGCCGATGAAAACATCCCCACAGCATGATGCTGCCACCACCATGCTTCACTGTGAGGATGGTGTTCTCGGGGTAATGAGAGGTGTTGGCTTTGTTGAGAGGTGTGAGCTTCCTAGATGTTCACATAATACGCCTACCCATCCACCCCAACCAACCACCCTACTTTCATTTTTGCATTAAGTAACCTTCTGTCTTATGTAACCGCACAAAACGTGACATATACTAATTTGAGTGTCCCAGATGTATGTTTACTATGTTACATCTTCTCTATGAGACCAGGCTGGACAAAAGTAGCTCACATGCCCCACTGGAGAGAAAATTAGTTTTGTTTTGACAGTGAATATTTTGTTTCTATAATGAGACTTGGAGTTATTAATCAACCAAGTGTAATATGAGATGCCACATGGGAACAAGCAATCAGCCAAATAATAATCGTACAACTTTAAGCATAAAGAAAATCATTGAACTGATAAAACAAAAACAGAGGACATGCTGAAGCTACAATATGAGCCTCAAAGATGGACGTGATTTGTTTCTGATAGACTGAGCTTGATGAGACAGACAACCCTTAGCACACAGTGGCAGAAATGTGCTGCTATTCAGGGTCCTTGCTGGTGTTAGAAAATCAGTAATCTCACCACAGGGTTACAGAGCATTTCTTGTTTTGGCTGAAAACAGAAATGATGGTTCTGCCAAAAAGTGCTAGGATAGGCTACTGAGGAAGAAATGGTATACAGTATATCAAAGTACAAATATGAACATCTTACATGCACAATACTGAATCGCCATCCTTTGCTGATTATTTGTGAATAGATTAATACAAATGTAGAAGTAATGATAGTGAAATTAGGAGGGGCAATACCACTGGACCCCTAGTTCCTTTAAAAGAAACTTAACAAACATTACCTCTACATGTTCCCATTGACAGTATTCTGGCAAAGCCTTACCATAAGACTACATATAAGACAAAGGTCAGCCTATCTCACGGAGGGAATATAATAGGGGGTAGATAAACACAATTTTGAATGATCTTCTCACTAAGGCACACTGACATCCCCTGGAAACCCTCGTTCAACCATTAATCCTCTGCTCATACCACATGCAGATAATCAACCGTTTATACGCTCTTATTTGACCATGCTAGTGAAATAAATCCCTGTTTATCATTCCCTGTTTTCTTTGTTGATAAGGATTAGTGGGTAGCCTTTATTATAAGTCAATTTTTATTTTTTATTTAACCTTTATTAACTAGGCAAGTCAGTTAAGAGCAAATTCTTATTAACAATGACGGCCTAGGAACAGTGGGTTATGCCTTGTTCAGGGGAAGAACGGCAGATTTTTAGCTTGTCAGCTCAGGGAGGCTATAGTGTGATTCTATCAGGGAGACTAATGTGTATAGCACACATAAACACACACTTGAAAACGGATAGCATCGAAGTATCAGACTGTGAGAATGGTTAAATTCTTCTGTTCTGTATTGGTTGTAAGAATAATTTAGTTCCTCGATAATGGCCCATGTTAATTGGATTAGTTGAGCTAATTGTTTAGCGCGTCAATCCGTCAATCGTTGCCGTTCAGTCGTTAATATATACAAACCAAGAGTGGATCAATCGTTTTGTTTGTCCATTAATCTAACGTAGATCAAACATAACTGGTTTCGAGACCTTTACATACCTACATCTAATCTACCTGTTTAATTTATTGAGGAACATTTAGGTCAATGCATAGCATAGGACATGCAAATAGAAGGCTCGTCGGGGATTTGAACGAGGGACCTCACGCACCCTACACGATAATCATACCCCTAGACTACCGAGATATTAAAAGTTGTAAAAAAGCAAACCTGTAGTCCAATTTAAAATCATAGTTAGAACGTTGTAATGTCACTATGACGCGCGCGTAATCTGGACATCAATCACGGATCTGCGCAATTTCAGCGATTTAGGGAAGTCTAATTATCAAGGCTATTCTCATAGTTCATGGGCTGTTTACAAAATAGGCTTTCAGATATCATATAAACACAGAGATCCAACATAAATGTTATATTATTGTAAAATTGTTGAGAATATTTTACTGGCAAAGGTTATGTTGTCAGATTGTCACACAGATTAGATTAGAATGTTGCAGATGTGTTTTCAAAGGAAATCTTCAAAAGACTTTAGGCCAGGGCTAGTTAATAGAAGTGTTGCATATTAATGAATGGCTTTATCCCGCTTTAGCCTACATGTCTAACACTTTGTATAGGCTATATATAAAGGATAACTGCTAATAGGCATATGTTACAGTTCCATCCCCGTGAATTCACAAAATTAGAATTTGATCCGTGTAGCTGTGTTCATTCCATGGTTCATTCACAAATCGCTAATTTAATGGGGCGTGGCTATCGTGGCGGCGACATAAGAAGACTCCCTGGAGCTGAGGTCACACCACCAGTGGCTTGTATCTTATAGTAGGGCCATACCTCCAGACTCATAGGCTAAATAAAACGATACTATCACTGAATAATCACATCGGACTACTAAAGGAGTCGTTTGGAGCTTAATTTTTGTACATTTTAGGCAGAGGATTCACACATTTGTTTACAATGAAATTCCACATGGATTTATTTCTATTGACATTTATTGTGAACGCGAACGGCTCTGCTGCTATATATTGGCTGTAAGTATTCCATTCGTGTGTAGCTATAGGTCAAATCAAATCAAAGTGTATTGGTCGTGTAGACAGATTTGCAGGTGTTATAGCAGGTGCAAATAAATGTGCAGTAGAATGTCTAGAAAAGACAATACAAATACACAAATGGCCTAACAAAAAAACGAAAGAAATCAAGAAATGTCAGAACGAGTCCAATTAACAATCCAAAGTAGATATATTAGAGTGAGCAGTGTCAGAATCAATAATAGGACTATAGCCTAAATATAAATACGTGGTGTGTATAGACAGTATATAATTTGGAAAATAAAATGATATGTACAGTAGTAGGTATATTATGATGAGAATACAGAATATAGTGAGTAAACAACAGTATATAAACAGTATATGAAGTGGCCAGTGTTCAATGTCGGGCTATCTATTCAGAGCAGAGGCCTATGCTACTATGCTACCTTGTCTACATACTGTTTTACCCACTTCTTATGTATATACTGTATTCTAGTCAAGGCTCATCCTATATAACTACTGCAGTACACACCATTTCTATTCATATACTGTCCATAATGTCCATAATGTCCAATGCTCGTTCTAATGTTTCTATATTTCTTAATTATTTTATTTTGGGGGGATTTGTGTGTCTTGTGTTGTATTTTTAGTTATTACTGCACTGTTGGAGCTAGAAACATACGCATTTCGCTACACCAGCAATAACATCTGCAAAATATGTGTAGCCGACGCTACCAATAAAATTGTATTTGATTTATTGAAAAAAAATCATGACTTGTATTTGTTCATTTGAAACATCTATATGCCATATCAAATAGCTGATGAGTTTTGTATCTTTTCAGTGGACTTACTGTAAATGGGAGTTCTTTAGGCTGGAATCAAACTAATCATTGCAAGCTGCTAGACGCGTTGGCCCATGAGCAATTGCAACTTTGTCGGCGAAATCTTGAGTTGATGCACAGTATTGTCCACGCCGCCAAGATGACCAAAAATACATGTCAGAACACCTTCGGTGACATGCGGTGGAACTGTTCCTCTGTTGAAAAAGCCCCTCGTTTTACACCAGATTTAGCAAAGGGTAAGCTAAAGAAACTTTGGAAATGTAGGCCTATCTTGAAAATGTTATAATATATTGTGGCCAATTAAATTATGTGATTTGGGATTTTCTGTGACTTGCATTAATTTAACTGTATTGCAGGCACCAGGGAGTCTGCGTTTGTGTTCTCACTAGCTTCTGCCGTAGTGAGTCACTCCATCGCCAGAGCCTGCTCTTCTGGAGAGCTCCCCAGCTGCTCGTGCGCCCCAGCCCCTGCTGAACAGGCCGGGCCCGACTTCAAATGGGGAGGATGTGGCGATAACCTGCGCTATGGTCTCCAAATGGGATCTGCCTTTTCTGATGCACCGATGAGAAACAGCAGATCTGGCTCTCAGCCGTTCAGACTAATGAACTTGCACAATAATGCAGTTGGAAGACAGGTAATGGTTGAATTTTTGCATACACGTGCATAATTACGCACAAGTTATTGTGCCATTGTTTTTCATGGAACTCCTGTTTAGCTAACGGTTTAAAAAAAAAACATGATAAACAACATATTCTATTCTATAATTAATATTTGCAGAACGTGGCAACACATTTTAATATTATTTTTGCTCTACTTTCAGGCACTTATTGATGCCCAGGAGACCAATTGCAAATGCCATGGGGTGTCTGGGTCCTGCTCTGTCAAAACATGTTGGAAGGGCCTCCATGATATTAATCACATTGCCATGGATCTCAAATCCAAGTACCTGTCTGCCACCAAGGTGATCCATCGTCATCTTGGGACAAGGAAGCAGTTGGTCCCCAGAGAGTTGGATTTTCGACCAGTGAGAGAGAGTGATTTGGTCTACCTGATCAGCTCTTCGGATTACTGCACACACAATGAGAAACATGGCTCACTCGGCACACAGAACAGGTATGATTTTGTTTCTCTCAATGTAACAGTGGAAATTGTCATTTTTACTGTACCTTTGACACTTCGAAGGTCGAACTTAAGGTGATCCTCTCCCCATTCATATTTTTTAGTTATATAGTGAGGTTTATTGATTGGAACATCATTTTTTTGTCTCCAGGCAGTGCAATAAGACATCCAACGACAGTGGGAGTTGCAATATAATGTGCTGTGGTCGCGGCTACAATGCCTTCACTGAGAGGATTGTGGAGAGATGCCAGTGCAAGTACCACTGGTGCTGCTATGTCACCTGCAAGAGGTGTGAAAGGACAGTGGAGAGATATGTATGCAAATAAACTTTGCATAGAGACAATTGAGTGAACATGAAGCACTATTTTAACCACCATATCTTGTCAAGCTGTGCTGGCCCAGGTCACCTGACCTGACTCCCCGTGTAGTAGTACGTAGTCTGCAGGCTACAGTACAATAAAAAACAAGAGGAACAACTCACATACAATACCAAAGATAAGCAGATGGATCTGGACTCCTCTGTTACCTGTTTTAAAGAGACTGGAGGAGGGCACTACTGTGAAAAATATTGTGTTACTTGAAGAGAAAATGTGATTGATTGGGAGCTGTTAGCTATTCATGCTTGATTAGTAATATGTTCCTCAATAGAAGATTAGTTGAATTGATGACATAGGAGGTACCCTAAATGCAAACCGTCCAGTCAGCTTTAAGTTGTTCAACTGACACTGAAAAGCTTTTAATAATTTACATCTTACTCATTAACTAAATTGCCAATGAGAGGATGAATAGCTGATGGATCTAATTTCAATGTCCATTTTAGTCAAAAGCGGCTAATGCCATATACTCCTCAGTTTAGGTACATTCTGATCATAGGAATACAGAATACATTTTAGCTGTATTTTTTGTTTTTATTAATACATTAGGCCTGTTGATGTACATAAGTGCAATTTTATATTTATTTCTATTAAAAAACTACACAAAAATGTTACATGTGTCTTGTTAAGTTTTAACCATCTGTGTATGAGACTGCCAATGGCAGGTGTTGCTAAACTTGTAGGCCTAATTTGCCTTCGGCAAACCAAATAGTAATAGTAGTATTTATGCAGCAGAGGCTGTAGTAACATGACACAATAGCAAATCCACACTTTCATTCTTTCTACAGAATATCAGGCTCAAGCTGTTTTTATACCATCCACAGTGGCTAAAAGGTCGATAGTGGTACTTCAATCTCAGGGAAAGATTTAAGGCAAGTGCCTCAGCTGCCTCATCATTATTTCTTTTAAAGATTGATTACTATTATAAACAAGAAGATTACATATATACTGTCAAACTAAATTATATGGAATTTGTCAGTGGTCAAAGGTTATCTTTCTGTGTTGGAGTATTTCATATATGATTGATGGTTGCAGCACATAGGTCCTATTTTGGTGGAAATGTGTGGACAAGTATTTACAATAGGGCTGTTGTTAGTCTTTCACATGTTTTGAAACCCTCCCACGCAGCCATGGAGACTATTTACAAAATAAACAGGTGTTTAAATTCTTGCTGCCTCCAAAATAAAGTCATGTTTTCTTTTAGCCTGCCGTGTTGAGGAGCTAATTACAGAAAGAAAAAACTAAACAGTGTGCAATCTTTGATTAAAATTGAATAGAATTGTATAGACTGCAGTACGGTGGAAAGGGTAGACTTACTACCTAATTAGCTCTGCCTACACTATGGGGAGGGGGATGCATTGAGAGGGACATGTTGCACATTTGCTGCAATGAACTTCACTAGGCACTATTCCATTATACTGTTTCAAATGACTTACTAGTTTTTCATAGACTGGTTAAAAAAATCACAGTTCATCTTCATGGGACTTCCAGAGGACCACTGTCCCAGAGCAAAACATAGGCCATGGGAACCAGTAGATTAATTGCACTTGTAGAGCCTTGTTTATGGTGAGCCTCTTATTTCCTCCCAGATGACAGAAATGGAAAAAACGTTTTGATGTTTGTTTGAAAAGTGGGGTAGATCAAATCAAATGTTATTTGTCACATGCCTCGAATACAACAGGTGTAGGTAGACCTTACCGTGAAATGCTTACTTATAAGCCCTTAACCAACAATGCAGTTCAAGAAATAGAGTTTAAGAAAATATTTACTAAATAAACTAAAGTAAAAAATTTAATAAAAAGTAGCACAATAAAATAACAATAACGAGGCTATATACAGGGGATACCGGTACCGAGTCAATGTGCGGGGGTGCAGGGTAGTCAAGGTAATTTGTACATATAGGTAGGGTAAAGTGACTAGGCATACAATAGATAATAAATAGCGAGTAGCAGCAGTGTAAAAACAGAGGGGTGGGGTCAAAGTAAATTGTCTGGGTGGCCATTTGATTAATTGTTCAGCAGTCTTATGGCTTGGGGGTAGAAGCTGTTAAGGGGCCTTTTGGACCTAGACTTGGGGCTCCGGTACCGCTTGCCGTGCAGTAATGAAGAGACAGCCTATAGGGAGGTCAGAGACCTGGCAGTGTGGTGCCAGGACAACAACCTCTCTCTCAACGTAAGCAAGACAAAGGAGCTGATCGTGGACTACAGGAAAAGGAGGGCCGAACACACCCCCATTCACATCGATGGGGCTGTAGTGGAGCAGGTCGAGAGTTTCTAGTTCCTTGGTGTTCTGACTTGGTGGTGCACATGTAGCCTATAGCTTGCTTTAGAGAAATGTCATTATCAAATATTGTAAGAGCTTTCATTGTCTAATTATATGCCACCTTTATTTATCCTATGGTTCTGACTTGGTGTACAGGGAGAATACTGTAAGAATGGGCCATGTTCTGAATTCTGTCTCTGTACATTTTAAAAAGTGCTGAAGAAATAGTTATATTGACTACGTCTGTCTTAGCTCGCTCATTAATGTCTTCATCGAAATTATGGATTGCCTCTTATCTGCTCATCATTCTCTTATGCCATAGTTTGTACATGTCAATCGTCAGTAGGAACAACATTTGTTCAAGCAAGTCAGTTATGTTTTTTTAAAAGGCAGTAAATGAGGCTGAATTAACTTTTTCGCTGCCAGACAATTAAGGCTCCGCTTATAGCCAGGTGTAGCGGTGGTAAGGATTCACTCCATTGTGCTGAAAAGAAAACTCTGCTGTTGGAACAGCTTAATTTAGGCTCTAACAGTATGTGGGCACCGTTTGTCACCATTATAGTGCAATTCATGTATTGTGTAATGTTGTGTTATGTAGTGGCTTTGCTACATGCTAAAATCGCCACTGCACGTGTGGCCTTAGAAATACGGACCAAAAGCGAATTATGTCCATTAGAGGACACACATGCATTGCTGGGTCTCAGGAGAACATTTGTCAAAACAGCCATTGAAAACACAGTAAACTTCTCTACGCTCATAAATAAATAAAGTGAGCGTAGGATAAATACGGAAGCCGATAGTAGTCATTACATCGAAAACGTTGTAAAAAAAAATGGCTGCCGTAGAAAGCACTAACATGTCATTAATGCAGTCAGAAGAACCGCTTAAACTATCTGATTTATTAGATCGAGGATGGAAACTATATGAGGAGGTGGACACCACAAATGATCCCATCGCAGCCACCCATATCCAGGTCAAAATCAAGCGTGGGATAACGCAACTTGAAGTGGCAACGCGAATGGTGGCCCAACTCGACTTGTTCAGGTGACGTTACTAACGTCGTTAACGCTACCCAGCAGCTACCAAACTACACAGACTGCTTCTCTAGCAATGACGACTAGCCAGATTCACATGTATCAAATTGTGAGGACAGCTAGATAACAAACAGATTCCAGCGTAAAGTTGTTTGACCGTTTAGCTAGCTACTTTACTAGGCTGTCGTAAACAAGCTAACAACCTAGCTCCAGTAGCAAGCTAACCTAAGCTAAGGTAAGGCCATGCAATGAAGGTGATGCTGCATGTCCAGTGCGTTCAAATGTGTGTATCAGGAAAGTGTCCGTACTCATTCTGGAATCTAATTTTAAGGTGGAACGTCAGTTGAAGGCTCAACAGTTTGCAATGTTTCTCCACATCATAAGCTAGTTCTAATGTATAGTTATGATCATCAAGGTTAATCTTGTTTATGTTTGTTTTTCAGCCGAAATGAGGATTTGGAGGAGGTAGCAACCACAGATCTGAAGTATCTTATGTTGCCTGCCTTCCTGGGGGCTCTAACTATGAAGCAAGTGAACCTGGCAAAACGACTAGATCACGTTCAGATAGCTAGATGTTACTTTTTGGACTTCTTGAAAAGATGTAAGGAGTATAACATATCAAAGTTTGAACTACCCAAAATCATTGAAAACTCTGCTGACATACCAGAAGAAGAATCTGCAAATGGGCAACCCAAACCTCCAGACCTAATTGCGATGGCAACAGTTAGAGCGGCAAAGATAGAAAGGTATATTAAACATCTGCATTTCAATTACAATTTTAACAATTAGAACAATCATTGTTTTGATTGAGCACTGCACAAGTCAAATTTAGGCCAACCTACCTATGCTTGAAGGTCTAGTACCTGTCACGCACCTCTTAAAATATGTTATGTCCCTCACCTATTTAACAAATTAAAGATCTATCTTATTCATTTCATAATGGCAATTAATCTGCACCCAAATTGTTCTAACTTATTTATTATACTCTGCAGATACAAACAGAGGAAGGACACAGAGGCCAAGCTATCAGAGATCAAGGCAGCAGTGGACAGTGGGCAGGCAGACGACGAGATAGTCCGAAACTTTTACCTCCTCAATGTGAGGAAATGGATTGCTGTATCCCTGGAGGAGATAGAGAGCATTGACCAGGAAATGGAGATTTTGACCAGGATGGATGTTCTAAAACAGGTACCTGGATTTGAAGATGTAACTAATGCCATTCATTCACCAATGTCTCATTGAAAGAGTGTGTTTTTCTTATGCGCTGTATCTTTTCCATGTGCAGAGTTCAGCAGAGCCATTACACTCTAAAAGGCCTCCCATGAAACCCTTCATTCTCACCAAAGATGCTGTTCAGGCCCGGTAGGCACCTGCTCAAACGTATCATTTATTTTCTCCTTCTGATAATTGCCGTTTTCCTGCTCACAAAATAAGTACTCTGTCCAACCTCCCTTGTCAACAGTACATAGCTACTTGCTTAAAATATCACATGAAATAAATAGTTGATTAATGTGTAATTAAAGGGATATCTTGTTTTTTAACACGTTAGACCTAATTTTATGTGTGTACATACATGCATACAATACCAGTCAAACGTTTGGACACCTACTCATTCAAGTTTTTTTTTTAAATTTGTACTGTTTTCTACATTGTAGAATAAAAGTGAAGCCATCAAAACTATGAAATAACACATGGAATCATGTAATAACCAAAAATCCATATCTCAGACTGGCTATTTAATGAAGCTGCCAGTTAAGGACTTGTGAGGCGTTTGTTTCTCAAACTAGACAATTTAATGTACTTGTCCTCTTGCTCAGTTATGCACCGGGGTCTCCTACTCTTTCTATTCTGGTTAGAGCCAGTTTGCGCTGTTCTGTGAAGGGAGTAGTACACAGCGTTGTACGAGATCTTCAGTTTCTTGGCAATTTCTCACATGGAATAGCCTTCCTTTCTCCGTACAAGAATAGACTGACGAGTTTCAGAAGAAAGTGCTTTATTTCTGGCCATTTTGAGCCTGTAATCGAATCCACAAACGCTGATGCTCCAGATACTCAACTGGTCTAAAGAACGCCAGTTTTATTGCTGCTTTAAACAGCATGACAGTTTTCAGCTGTGCTAACATAATTGCAAAAGGGTTTTCTAATGATTAATTATCCCTTTAAAAGGATAAACTTGGATTAGCTAAAACAACGTGCCATTGGAACATAGGAGTGATGGTTTCTGATAATGGGCCTCTGTACGCCTATGTAGATATTCCATACTACAGCCGTTTCCAGCTACAATAGTCATTTACAACATTAACAATGTCTACATTGTATTTCGGCTCAATTTGATGTTATTTTAATGGACAAAAAATTTGCTTTTCTATCAAAAACAATAATTTCTAAGTGACCCCAAACTTTTGAACGGTTGTGTGTGTGTGTGTGTGTGTGTGTGTGTGTGTGTGTGTGTATATATATATATATATATATATATATACATATAAACTCAGCAAAAAAGAAACGTCCTCTCACTGTCAACTGTGTTTATTTTCAGAAAACTTAACATGTGTAAATATTTGTATGAACATAAAAAGATTCAACAACTGAGATATAAACTGAACAAGTTCCATAGACATGTGACTAACAGAAATGGAATAATGTGTCCCTGAACAAAGGGGGGGTCAAAATCAAAAGTAACAGTCAGTTTCTGGTGTAGCCACCAGCAGCATTAAGTACTGCAGTGCATCTCCTCATGGAATGCACCAAATTTGCCAGTTCCTGCTGTAAGATTTTACCTCACTCTTCCACCAAGGCACCTGCAGGTTCCCAGACATTTCTGGGGGGAATGGCCCTAGCCCTCACCCTCCGATCCAACAGGTCCCAGATGTGCTCAATGGGATTGAGATCCGGGCTTTTCGCTGGCCATGGCAGAACACTGACATTCCTGTCTTGCTGGAAGTCACGCTCAGAACGAGCAGTATGGCTGGTGGCATTTTCATGCTGGAGGGTCATGTCAGGATGAGCCTGCAGGAAGGGTACCACATGAGGGAGGAGGATGTCTTCCCTGTAACGCACAGCGTTGAGATTGCCTGCAATGACAACAAGCTCAGTCCGATGATGCTGTGACACACCGCCCCAGACCATGACGGACCCTCCACCTCCAAATTGATCTAGCTTCGGAGTATAGGCCTCGGTGTAACGCTCATTCCTTCGACGATAAACGCAAATTCAACAATCACCCCGGTGAGACAAAACTGCGACTCGTCGGTGAAGCGCACTTTTTGCCAGTCCTGTCTGGTCCAGCGACGGTGGGATTGTGCCCATAGGCGACGTTGTTGCCGGTGATGTCTGGTGAGGACCTGCCTTACAACAGGCCTACAAGTCCTCAGTCCAGCCTCTCTCAGCCTATTGCAGACAGTCTGAGCACTGATGGAGGGATTGTGCGTTCCTGGTGTAACTCGAGCAGTTATTGTTGCCATCCTATACCTGTCCCGCAGGTGTGATGTTCGGATATACCGATCCTGTGCAGGTCATACACGTGGTCTGCCACTGCGAGGACGATCAGCTGTCCATCCTGTCTCCCTGTAGCGCTGTCTTAGGCGTCTCACAGTACGGACATTGCAATTTATTTCCCTGGCCACATCTGCATGCCTCCTTGCAGCATGCCTAAGGCGCGTTCACGCAGATGAGCAGGGACCCTGGGCATCTTTCTTTTGGTGTTTTTCAGAGTCAGTAGAAAGGCCTCTTTAGTGTCCTAAATTTTCATAACTGTGACCTTAATTGCCTACCGTCTGTAAACTGTTAGTGTCTTTACGACTGTTCCACACGTGCATGTTCATTAATTGTTTATGGTTTATTAAACAAGCATGGGAAACAGTGTTTAAACCCTTTACTATGAAGATCTGTGAAGTTATTTGGATTTTTACTAATTATCTTTGAAAGACAGGGTCCTGAAAAGGGATGTTTCTTTTTTTGCTGTGTGTGTGTGTGTGTGTGTGTGTGTGTGTGTGTCTGACCACTGCCACTATATGGCTCATGCACGCAACTAAACCAGCCAAAGAAATCTCAGGAATGGATCTTTAACCATAACAACTGTCTGGATGATACGTTAAAAATAAGTGGAAAATTAGGTCTAACATGCTAAAAAACAAAATATCCCTTTTAATGTGTAATTTTTAATCTCAGAGTATTTGGGGCAGGCTATCCCAGCCTACCTACTATGTCAGTGGATGACTGGTATGAACAGCACAGGAAGAAAAATGCCTTGCCAGACCAGGGGATCCCACGCAGCGCTGGTAGGGTTAACAGAGATGTTCATAATAGTGTTCTATTTACAGTTAACTGTACATCAATTGTTTTCAGGAAAACTCAAATAAATGTTCATCAACCATGTTTTATATCCACCCTGTCTCATTCACCAAATACAATTTGTCTCCCTTTCAGAGGACTTTGATGCAGAAGAGCGAGAACAAGAAGAGAAAGAGAAGCGGGTTGAAAACGACGATGAGGAGGCCTTGCAGAAAGCTAGAGACTGGGACAGCTGGAAGGATACGCATCGGAGAGGCTATGGGAACCGTAAAAACATGGGCTAACAACCATCTAACAAAGCAACAGTGCCATGCCTGGTCTGCAGTGTTCATCTACTCTCTGTCCCTCTGTAATACATAAAAACGTTGCTGGTGTGTAGAGAAACATGGTCTTGAAGAAAAGGGAGGTTTATACAATCCCAGACAGAAACGGTGTAAGTGTCTGTTTATGGTCTCTTTTTATTCTGATGCTGCAAATCACGGCTTTAATTGTGGCCGTATCAGAGGAAAATGATTTATTGGCAGCCATTAATATTATCTGCAGCTTCCATACTAATATACAACCAAGTATTTCCACCAAGGCGTAGTCTGTCGAGATGGTGCAGTGCTATGCTTGAGAAGATTAGTAAAGTGAATTTGATGATCAATTGATTAACAGCTGTTCCCAAGTGGATTCATATTTCCTGAGAGTATCCAACAGTACTTAGAGAGACTTTGTGAAAAACTACAGAGGTGTTGGTAACAATCTACAGTTCCAAAAAACTGCTATTGTATATTGTCATCCACGCTTAATGTGTTTAGTGATGGAAAAGGTAGCTTGTGTGCTTATACAGTCTCCTGAAATGTGGCTCTATACTCCAGCATTTTGGTTTTGAGAATAGTTGTTTTCTGATCAGGTGACAGTACAGAATGTCACCTTTTGTTTTGAGGGTGTTTTCATAGCTGTTTTGCCGTTTAGAAATTAATTTGAAGTCCTAAGTATTTTGACAGATTCACTTAGTGTATTCAAAAGTTGGGTATTTGGACCCATTTTTACGTTTACATTTTAGTCATTTAGCAGACACACCTATCCGGAGCGACTTAGTGCATTCAACCACGTATCTCAGACAAAGTAAGTACATTTTTGTCAAAGTGTTATTGTGCAGTTTGTTTTGGTTGTGCTGTGGCTTATGTTTTGCCCAATAATAACTGAATGGGGTACAACAAAATATGTGGGAGGTTAGCATTTTGGGGGGGGGGGGGGGGGGGTTATGATCTTTGTAACCTCACTCATCATTATTCATTCATGATTATCCATAATCATGGTATCCACATGAATGTCGAAGTATTCAGAAAGATCTATTCTTACAATAAAAATGAAAGTGACTCCAAAATGGCACAAGTCGATCCCGGTCCCTGAATTCACCATTCTGTTCCTATTGGGCAAAACCGCAAATGCATCCAAGTTTGTAGTAGCTTGATGTAGCCATTGTGTGTGAGGAATATGGGACCAAATACTAAACTTTTGACTACTTTAATACACTATAAGTGAATTTGTCCAAATAGTTATGACTTTTTTAAATGGGGGACTAGATATATTAATTTATTTAATTTTTTAATTGTACCACAGACCCTCGCTGCTGGCATTCTGTATTGTCGCCTAATATGAAACATTCTCAAATCTAAAATACTGGAGTATAGAGCCACGTTTAAAATGGTTTGCTTCACTGTCAGAATACATATGGAGTATATACAATATTTTTTCCTCTGATTGATGTCCATTGTAACACTGAATAATGGTTTTGTAATACAGGTGTGATGCACTTAATTACAGAGAGCCACTCCCTTTTCATCTTGTTTTGCTGAATACTTTTTTGTTGTTAAATAACTTGTGTGACAGCCAATTTGCTCTTTTCTCAAAATATATGGCTGACTCATTTGATTTCTTTCCCACCTCTTACACATGTACAGTTTGAACAGGCACTGATTTTGACAGACTTGGTCGATTCCTTTGTCAGAGTTGATAATGACTAGTGGTTGGTCTATTTTTTACAGAATAGCAGGAATGCTGTGTGCAAAACCTGCATGGTTCCCATTGTAACAACAAATTATTTGAGTGTTTTGTACTTTTCTCATTGTTTCTTAAAGAAGTTGCTAGTGTGTATAAAAAATATGGATACAGTCCAGAATAAATATGATAAGCTGCTATGGCCAAGCAAATTGTTATTGGCACACTGATATTCACACGCACAAAATGTGCATGAATCAAAATCATATATATATTGAACATGACTAATATTGCTCCCATGTAACTTGATATGTGTCTTTTGGTGAAAGCATCAATTGTGATCTCAAAATGTATTTCTGTTTCGAAGCCAATTAAATCAATATATTGGACATGCTCGCTAAAAGTTTCCTTTATTTGCTACCCATTGGACAGCTGTGCTAAAGTGAAATCATACCCAGTACACCACCTCAATTCTGGGCCACCTAGTTCTAGCTTCATGTCTCTTGATGTACAGTGATATTTAACCTCAGTCAGTAGCCCGATTTATACCTTGTTCTAACATGCATCCTTTGTCCTGATCTTGTCCACATTCTGATTGTGCCCACATTTCCAGACAGGTGTAGATTATTAAAAGACACATTATGGTCTGATTGTGATCAGATCTTCCTGACCACCTTCGGAGGTAGACGGGCACACGTTATGTCTGGATATCTTACAAGTGTAGACTCACTCTCTCCTGCACCACCTGTCTCTACCTCTGAATGCTCGACTATGAAAAGCCAACTGATGTTTACTCCTGAGGTGCTGACCTGTTACACCCTCTGTGATTATTATTTGACCCTGCTGGTCACCTATGAAAGTTTGAACAACGATTTGACCTTAATGGCCATGTACTCCTGTAATCTCCACCTGGCACAGCCAGAAGAGGACTGGCTACCCCTCAGAGCCTGGCACCTCTCTAGGTGTCTTCCTAGGTTCCTGCATTTCTAGATAGTTTTTCCACTGTTCTTCTATATCTGTATTGCTGTCTCTGTGGTTTTAGGCTGGGTTTTTGTATAAGCACAACTGTAAAAAGGGCTTTATAAATACATTTGATTGATTGATAGATGGAACTGGACAGTGAAACCATTTAAATCAATATTTGAAAGGTGGCACCATAGACTTATGGATCAATATGTGTCTTAAAATAAATAAATATTATTTTGAAAGAATTTGCGTATAGGGAGGGGCCAGGAAATGTGGGCACAATGTGGAAACAGTTGACAGAGACACATTTGAATGCCATGTGTAGACATATTTGACAAAATGTGGGCACAATCAGAATGTGGACAAGAGCAGGAAAAAGTGAAATAAAATTAAATCAAGCTTTATTTATATAGCACATTTCAGACATTACTGCAACGCAATTCACTTCACAGGAAAAAAACAAATAAAAAACAAAGACAATATAAACTGAAATATTTACTGCACAACAAACATAAGAGGATAAAAAACAAATGAATAACAATAAAAACTGAGAGACTAAAATGCACCCTAAGGAAAAGCAATGCTAAAAAGGTGTTTCAGTCTCCTCTAACCGAAGCTAATTGTGTGGATTTTCTTCTATTAATAATGTAAAATTAACAGCCATACAGAAAGACTCATGTGAAGGTGAAATTACAGAGGAACTTCTTGATGCAATTACTACCGTTACTACTACCGTTCAAAAGTTTGGGGTCACTTAAAAATGTCCTTGTTTTTGAAAGAAAATACCCAAAAAATTGTCCATTAAAATAACATCAAATTGATCAGAAGTACAGTGTAGACGTTGTTAATGTTGTAAATAATAATTGTAGCTGGAAACGGCAGATTTTTTATGGAATATCTACATAGGCTTACAGAGGCCCATTATCAGCAACCATCACTCCTGTGTTCCAATGGCACGTTGTGTTAGCTAATCCAAGTTTATAATTTTAAAAGGCTAATTGATCATTAGAAAACCCTTTTGCAATTATGTTAGCACAGCTAAAAACTGTTGTTCTGATTAAAGAAGCAATTAACTGGCCTTCTTCAGACTAGTTAAGTATCTGGAGCATCAGCATTTGTGGGTTAGATTACAGGCTCAAAATGGACAGAAACAAAGACCTTTCTTCTGAAACTCGTCAGTCTATTCTTGTTCAGAGAAATTAAGGCTATTCCATGCGAGAAATTGCCAAGAAACTGAAGATCTCGTACAACGCAATGTATTACTCCCTTCACAGAACAGGGCAAACTGTCTCTAACCAGAATAGAAAGAAGAGTGGGAGGCCCCGGTGCACAACTGAGTAAGAGGACAAGTACATTAGAGTGTCTGGTTTGAGAAACAGACACCTCACAAGTCCTCAACTGGCAGCTTCATAAATAGTACCCACAAAACAGCTGTCTCAATGTCAACAGTGAAGAGGAGGCTCCGGGATATTGGCCTTCTAGGGAGAGTTCCTCTGTCCAGTGTCTGTGTTCTTTTTCCGATCTTAAGCTTTTTCTTTGCAACTCTTCAGCGGCAGGCATAAACAAGGCTAGTGTGTCATACTTGGACCTAGCTCCCTCTAGATGTGGATCTGTCTGAGGCTTCTTTAAGACTATTTAAGAGTATTCCTCTGAACCTTTTGACAGCAGGTGGGTATACAAGGAAAGGTTAGAATGTCTTTGGAAATATCGCACACAGCAAGCATTTATTTCTCAACCGTTATCTATAAGATTTACTCCCTCTGCATGTGGTTAGACTTTCTTTGTTTGGATTTTGTACTTTTTACTCCGTATTGCGTCAAAAGGAGCCTCCACTTCCCTTGCAGCACAGTTCACAATAGATAGGACAGGCTTCTTTGTGTCCACACAGATTATTTCCTTTGCTGAGGGTAGGCGAATTCTAAAGGGGCTTGTTGGATCCAATAAAAGCAGCTATTGTATGTAAATTATTCACACAAGAGCATATGACTGACTGTGCAGGGCAGTGGCTAGTGTGAGAGAAATCATTAGCAATGCAAACTCATGGTGTTTTGTCTCACATAGTCACTAATGGAAAAAACTATTTCTATACTAATGGCAACTCAATTATTGCTTGGTGTGTTTGTGCAGTACTTCTACTGAAGGTAATGTTATGCATTTAATAATTTGTTACAACTGTGAAATCTAAATTAAGTGTACAAAAAACATTTTTATTTTCCTTTTGTTGTCATGATTTACATGTTGGTGAATAGGTTTCTAAAATTCTAAAACTATCCTTAAAAAGCTGTATTTGATGTATTAACATGATTTAAACGCACCATTTGGGTTCTATTTAATTTTTCATAACCAGTAACAGCCACACAATAGATTGCTTGTAAAATAGACTACATGACCAAAAGTATGTGGACACCTGCTCATTGAACATCTCGTTCCAAAATCATGGGCACTAATATGGAGTTGGCCCTCCCTTTGCTGCTATAACAGCCTCCACTCTTCTGGGAAGGCTTTCCACTATATGTTGGAACATTACTGTGGGAACATCCTCCCATTTAGCCACAAGAGCATTAGTGAGGTCGGGCACTGATGTTGGGCGATGTGGCCTGGCTCGCAGTCGGCATTCCAATTCATCCCAACGGTTGCCACAAAGTTGGAAGCACAGAATAATCTAGAATGTCATTGTATGCTGTAGCATTAAGATTTCCCTTCACTGGAACTAAGGGGCCTAGCCCGAACCATGAAAAACAGCCCCAGACCATTCCTCCTCCACCAAACTTTACAGTTGGCACTATGCATTTGGGCAAGTAGCGTTCTCCTGGTATCCACCAAACCCAGATTTGTCCATCGGACTGCCAGATGGTGAAGCGTTATTCATCACTCCAGAGAACATGTTTCCACTGCTCCAGAGTCCAATGGCGGGGAGCTTTACACCACTCCAGCCGACACTTGGCATTGCGCATGGTGATCTTAGGCTTGTGTGCGGCTGCTCGGCTGCTCGGCCATGGAAACCCATTTCATGAAGCTCCCGACGAACAGTTATTGTGCTGACATTGCTTCCAGAGACAGTTTGGAACTTGGGAATGAGTGTTGCACTCGAGGACAGACAATTTTTACGCGTTACATGCTTCAGCACTCAGCAGTTCCGTTCTGTGAGCTTGTGTGTCCTACCACTTAACAGCTGAGCCGTTGTTGCTCCTAGACTTTTACACTATACAATAACAACAGTTGACCGGGGCAGCTCTAGCAGGGCAGGAATTTGACAAACTGACTTGTTAGAAAGGTGATATCCTGTGACGGAGCCATGTTGAAAGTCACTGAGCTCTTCAGTGAGGCCATTCTACTGCCAATGTTTATCTATGGAGATTGCATGGCTATGTGCTCAATTCTATACAGCTGTCAGCAACGGGTGTGTCTGAAATAGCCGAATCCACTAATTTGAAGGGGTGTCCACATACTTTTGTATATATAGTGTATCTAAGAAAATCAGGGGTGCACACTGTAAGAAAATAAAACATGCACATCTTGAATAATAGCTTTAAGTAAAGGTTTTATTTTGGAAATCATAATCTCTTTATTTTGGAAATCATTATATATTGATTTGAATGAGTTAAAGTGAAATAGACCTGAACCCTGTTATTTGTAGGGACAATTTGCATTGACATATCATAGTTTTTGTTATCGCACTTCAAATATTATAGAACATTTAATGAAAGTCACCACTACGACCCCAGTCTGTGGTCAGTCTGGCTGTGGGAAGACAACAGATATACCATGCAGGTTAGTGCCAGTGTCAACATGGCACAATGGTCACATGGGGGCAGTTACACCCTTGCCAGTGACTTTGGGAAAAAAGATCACATGATGTGTTTTGCCAGACCAAAGACTTGCGCTCTTAAGCCGCACACCAAAGTCAGGGCTGGTAGAGAGGCTTGGTTTTCCACTGGACGCACATCAATGTCCATGCTACACCGGCGGGTCAACGTTGTCCTCCACCCTGGGTGCCGCCTATGCCTCTTACACCTCCTGTTGAGCTTGGTAACCTCTCCATCTCTCCAAGTCTCTTCTTCTGGCATGGCAGGAATGACTGGAATGGAATTAAATAGATCTGAAATTTAGCAAGCTGGAGAGAGCTCAGTTGCTGTTGGATTTGAAGAATATGGAATTAGTCTTGGGGGATTCTGCTTTTAAAGAATGGGATGGCTTTATTGAGATTTCCCAATATCTCAGTCGCTGACCAGTGCTGGTCGGACAGTGTTGTTGACTGGTGAATCGGGTTATGTGAGATCTGTGTTTTTAGTAACAATCCGTGCAATTAGTATTTGTATAAAGAAATCTTGTGGAAATAATTAACGTATGTAAGGCACATTTTTTTATGCAAAATTATCAACAAATGATCAACATTGTTGACCTATTAGCTTCTACAATGAAATCATTTTAATGCTATCCTTGTTTTTCAGACCTGGAATCGAAAATGAACTGGGCGTCCTTTTATGCCGTCATCAGCGGTGTAAACAGACACTCCACGGGCATCGGTCGCATCTGGCTCTCTGTCCTCTTCATCTTCCGTATCCTGGTCCTGGTGGTTGCAGCAGAGAGTGTGTGGGGCGACGAGAAGTCCGGCTTCACCTGTAATACCCAGCAGCCCGGCTGCAACAGCGTCTGTTATGACCACTTCTTCCCCATCTCACACATCCGTCTGTGGGCCCTGCAGCTCATCTTGGTGTCCACCCCGGCCCTGCTGGTGGCCATGCATGTTGCCCATCGCCGACACATCGACAAGAAGCTCTATAAACTGTCTGGCCGGGCCAGCCCCAAGGACCTGGAGCAGATCAAGACCCAGAAGATGAAGATCACAGGTGCCCTCTGGTGGACATATATCATCAGCCTGTTCTTCCGCATCATCTTCGAAGTGACCTTCATGTATCTCTTCTACATGATCTACCCCGGCTACAAGATGATCAGGCTAGTCAAGTGTGACTCGTACCCCTGCCCCAACACGGTGGACTGCTTTGTGTCCAGGCCCACAGAGAAGACTGTCTTCACTGTGTTCATGCTGGCTGTGTCAGGGATCTGTATCCTGCTCAACATCGCAGAGGTGGTCTTCCTGGCAGGGAAGGCTTGCGGTAGGCACTTAAGCAATGCTGGAGACTCATCCATGGGGGCATGGATCACCCAAAAGCTCTGCTCTTACTAGAACAAACTAAACGGACCAGGGCAGTATAACTCTAATTGGTTACATAACATGCGCAAAGCTCAAGGTAAGGGCCTTAACAACACTCATTAATCTGCTTACTGCACCATGATGAGGTGTCGACACTTTTTCTATACTTGTTGAAATGACACTTCAAATGGATGTGATTAAAATGACAATATCAATTTGGATATAGACACAAGCTCGACAGAAGAGGAGACCGAAGAAAAGTACGGTAAACTGTTTTATTAACGTGCCCTTAACTTGCAACGCCTCAAATTCAGCTGAATTCAATATACCGTCTTCGGTATGCTCTGCAAGATTCAAGCAACTAAACCATCTCATCATCTATTCTATATTAGGATTTAAACATATTTTTCAATCCCTGACAGCCAATTTAATCACTGATAATGTAGCGTGCTTAGGACAGCTTGGGCATGGGTTCAATTGTCCATTGTAAATATTAACCCAAGAAAACTGTCCAAGTGGTTAATTTAACCAACATCTGGTGGTTGTAGTGGAGTATTACTAATAACAATGAGGCCATTCCAAAGCACCACTAATAACTACCTCACTTTCATAGTGAAATATCAAGTGGGTGCTTCAAGACATCTGAATGGTGGTTTGAATGCTATGAATGAGACTGATTATGCAAGTGTATAGAGTAATATAGAATGGATAATGAATGAGAAAATGTGCTTAACTTTCAACGTTTAAGTTACGATGGAAGAACCGAATGATCAGAGAACATGTTTAAATGTCTATCTCATTGTTTTTCTTACCAGTATATACAGCATTGCTGTATAAGGATAATAGATGTTTAGAATTTGTGGTACTGTAAAGTTTTTACTTCATAATATATATAGCATTTTAGTCCCTGTTTTGTTGTATACCATGCCTTCTTATATTGAATGTCTTGCACTGGTTTTTATTGCTGTACCTAATAAAATTAGAAATTCCTAATAAAATACTCGATTTTAATTATGTACAATAGCCACATGGAAATATTATAATGAGCTGGTAGTAAACACAACTATATGCATATATGCTTGTGAGTGTATTCTGAATGCTTTATGTACAGATAACTGCCAAAATATAGGAAACACCAACATAAATTGCCTTAATAGGGCGTTGGGCCACCAGGATCCACCAGAACAGCTTCAATGCGCCTTGGTAAAGTTGGCATAGATTCTACAAGTGTCTGGAACTCTATTGGAGGGATAAGGCACCATTCTTTCACAAGAAATTCCATCATTTGGTGTTTAGTTGATGGTGGTGGAAAACGTCATCTAAGGCACCGCTCCAGAATCTTCCATACGTGTTCAATAGGGTTGAGATCTGGTGAGACAGATGTGAAATCATACCCCTTTAAGCATCAAATTGTATGGTCAGATAAGTCAACAGAGAACACATAACACACACACACACACACACACACACACACACACACACACACACACACACACACACACACACACACACACACACACACACACACACACACACACACACACACACACACACACACACACACACACACACACACACACACACACACACACACACACACACACACACACACACACACACACACACACACACACACACACACACACACACACACACACACACACACACACACACACACACACACACACACACACACACACACACACACACACACACACACACACACACCCCCCCCCCCCTTTAAACCCCCAATGCTCCTTTGAGACCTCTCTTTCAGTCACAGAGATCTCTTCTTCTAGGATTGGTAGCCAAAACAATGAGCAACTGGGCATTTTTATACATGACCCTAAGCATGATGGGATGTTAATTGCGTAAATAAACTCAGGAACCACACATGTGGAAGCACCTGCTTTCAATATACTTTGTATCCCTCATTTACTCAAGTGTTTCCTTTATTTTGTATGTGGTCTTGCATTACAAGGTGATGTTACCTTTATGTAATACTTCAGAACGCCACAGGAGAGCAGCATTAACATATACAACTAAGCAAAAACATTAGGTACTAATGGTTTATAGATTCTCTGCTGTTATGGTCATCAATTGACAGTGCCATTGAGTAAGAATTGAAGGGGGAAAAGTTTAATTCATAGATTTATTATTTAAACACAATCAAATAATGAAGTCTCGGGAAGCTTTCTAAAAGACAGAGGTAGGCTGGAGTTCTCGTGAGCTGTCAGACCGCCTGTGAGGAAATGTCTGAGGCAGCCTCAGTGATTAAAGACTCAGACAGGCTGGGTAGAGTGCATGGTCCCAGGTTATCAATAGCATAGCCTTGTGAGGGGTCAGCCTCTGAGCCTAAGAAATATTCACCCTTGGGACAGCTGGACCTAGCAGGGGCAAGAGTGAGGGCATTTCTCTTTTTCTAGAGCACGTCAATAGAGACCATATATAGAGTCTATGAGGTGTGAGGTCTGACAGAAGGAAGACATTTAATCACAATGATTTTCACTGTCCGCTATGTATAGCTCCACTAAATGTAGATGTTATCTGGAGTTATTGCTATCAGACTCTTGCTGGATAAATACAGCAAATTTTGGTCATATGAAGAGCTTCATTCCAAAATGGTATATATCCACTTTCAGAAATGTTGTCAGATTAGCTTTAATTGTCTAAAGAAATTCTAAAAGAAATGTGTTTTTTCACTATCTAATCATGGCATGGGGTTCAACGACGATTTGTTTAAAATCTATCACTTGACGGTTTCATTTCAAAAAGATAAATAGTCATGTTTTTTTGCAAAATACTATATATCCACCTCACTCTCAGAGAAATAAGTACTGCTAGGTTTTACACAGTCAAATGTAACAAATATCTACATTTTGTGACATCAATATAATTATAATTGTAATAATTCAATACAGTCATATTTGATCTGTTTGTAAAACATTTAGATTTGACATTTTTGTCATTTAGCAGATGCTCTTATCCAGAGCGATTTATAGTAAATGCAAAAACAAAAAGTAAAATCTATTCATTAAAAATCGGAGAACAGTAATATTTTACACACACGAAAGTACCCATAAACAATCATTTCTGATGGTTAGCATTCATACTGTGCCTTTCAAAGTGCAGATTTGCAATGTACCATATTTTTATTTATTTTACCTTTATTTAACTAGGCAAGTCAGTTAAGAACAAATTCTTATTTTCTTATCTTATATGTGCTATGTGTTCTCTGTTGACTTATCTGACCATACAATTTGATGCTTAAAGGGGTATGATTTCATCCCTACAATGAACCGAGGTCAGTTTAACCAAACATGGTTTTGTCTCTTTTAGGGAAAGTAAATATAACTGCTTCTGTTTGGAAGGATGTCCTCTGCTGAATTTACAACCACCACAGACTGTGAGATTCCTGTCAGCCTGTCAACAATGACACAGTACGTGCCAGTCAATCCCAACCATAACAAAGAAGGGAGGGTCCACCTTTTTCCATTTTCTGATGCTCTCCCACCCCCACACAGCCACAGGACTTGGAACACTTCACCTTTCAACTCCAACCCCCCCCACCCCACCCCACACACACATCCCCTTTAGTGATAGCAAAGTCACTCCCTTCACAGTGAATTATATTTAGAGCCAAACCACGCAAGATTTAAACCCACCCCCCATTGGACTACTTACACGCCACTCAGTTGTAAAGAAACACCACTTTAGCAGTGGGCTTTATAATTCTCTACAGGGAGTGAGTGCTCTCATCCTAGCTAACTGACAGTGAAAAAGGGTTCTTACAGAGGTCCTATTGGTGGTTACTTTTACAGGACACATTTATTGGGCGTAAGTAAGCAGATTCAACAAGAGCTAAAAACTTGTCGAAACCATTTGTAGAAAATATAGCTTAACATTAGAAGTCTAGTGTCATCACTATCCAAGGACATGGTCTTGCCGGGAACAGGATTACCACGGTATAGACTGTGATGGATAGCGACCAAAGTGGAGACGCCACCACTGGATCTGCAATTTCACTGGAGATAAGCATCATGGGAAGGTGGGTCTTGACACACTGTGTCTATAAAAGTTTCAGCTGAAGAAACATACATTGTAAAATCATGTTTATTAGTGGTCCCTGCAGTCATACTGCAAGAGGCCAGTAATTGTGTCATTTCACTGTATCATAATAAAGTGTGTATTACAACTCCAAAAGCAGGTTGGTCAGTATTAGTGTCTGAATTTCTGAAATGGTTCAACTTCAAACTGTAATGAGGGAAGACAGCCATTTCAGTGTAGTTGCAGTCCAGTCTACTAACCAGGCCAGTGTTGTTATAAAATATGATTTATTGTGTAATAAGAGCAGAATTTAACAGATGAAGTCAGAGATGATTAGATCATGGACTATGATGAATGTAAACAGACAAGTCTTAGATTGAGAAAAGTTATTGGTGATCCACATGTACACTGTCACGAAAGGCTATTAGGTAACAGCAGCCTCGTTTTTTTATCATTTTAAAATCCCTGTGGGGAAACTGATCTGGGAATCTGACCGCAACTTCCAGAGGCAAGTTTAACTTGCATCAAGGACTAGGTGTGTTTACTAAAGTATCCACTCAACCCCTGGGAATGTACCATAAATCTATATCTAGGGAGAGGAGAGTTGCAACCTGCCATGTGTGTGTCAGTATGTGTGTCTTGGAGCTCCTCCATCTGATCTTCAGTTTACACTGCCTGGCAGTAAGCTAGAGTGGCCAGGCCACCACCTGCTCCAGGGCATACTCTCTGGGTAGTGGGTACAGTCAGTACTTAGTCTTCATGCAATGGACATTCATACATGATACCTGTATTACTAAAATGACAGGCAGGGGACTATTCACTTTTGGGACTATTAACAGGATCAGTATGAGATACATATACTGCTCTATAACCTTTTAAATGGGAGACAACCTATTTCTATGATCTGTTCCTGATATGCTATCACATACTGTATACACTAAATACAACATATAAAGTAGCCTACCATTAAATACAAGGAGTGTGATTAATATACAGGTAACTGCCAAAATGAAGGAAGCACGAGTAATTGAGGGTTCTGGTGGCTGTTATGGTGTGGGGTACTTTTTCCTGGCATGGTTTAGGTCTGCTCAACCCCTTAGAGGGCAAGGTAAACACCAATAAATACACAGATATTCTGAATGATCGCCTTCAACCTATGGAGAATCATTTTTATCCTGGTGGGAGTGACAAGTGGTCACTGAATGGTTTGATGAGCATGAAAATGATGTAAACCATATGCCATAGCCGTCTCAGTCACCAGATCTCAAGCCAATTGTGGGAGATTCTGGAGCGACACCTGAGACAGCGTTTTCCACCACCATTAACAAAACACCAAATTATGGAATTTCTCGTGGAAGAATGGTGTCACATTCCTCCAATAGAGTTCCAGACACTTGTAGAATCTATGCCAACTTTACCAAGGCGCATTGAAGCTGTTCTGGCGGCTCGTGGTGCCCCAACGCCCTATTTAGACACTTTATGTTGGTGTTTCCTTTATTTTGGCAGTTACCTGTACATCATCCATTCATACATCGTGCTCATATCTCACCTATAATGAATAAAATTACATTGTAAGGCTGCAAACTTTCCGAAATTCCCAGAAATTCTGGTTGAAAGATTCCCGTAATAAAGTGACAAAAAACAGGAAATCTGTAATCCTCCAACCAGGATTTCTGGAAACCTGGGAATTTGGGGAAAGTTACCAGAATTATGCAACCTTAGATAGTGGTCTGCTTGATGGGAGGTTTCTCCTCAAGGAAACAGGTGTTACTTTAAGGGTGGATATCCTGCTGTTGCCTGGGGTGTGTTCATTAAATCAAACATGCTAATAAAAACAGAGGAACTTTGAGGAAAAGTATTTATCTCAGGATAATGAAGGGAAAACCCCAAAATATGCATACACACCATCCTGAGCTTTTCTACAAGACATTTCACAAGCATATGGCAATAACCTAGGAACATGACCAACATTACACAATTTTTCATGTTTTTCAGAACTTCTCACATTTTGGAGAAATGTTAAGGATTAGGGCTCCAGGTTGTGAAAAATAAATTGTGTGGAAATGACAAGGCCATAGGTTGGTAATGATTCAAAGTCTGGACATTACTTTCTCTTCAGATAAATTATGGCAAATTATTACCAGGAAGCACCAATCTCACTTATTAGTTGGTCTCTGCATGGTGCATAGACCAAATTAAGTTATTGACAAATGTTTTCATGCTAGAAGAAACAGAACCACATAAACTTGAAGCAGAACCTCATATATGATAGTGAATCCGGTTAATTTACAGAAACCCTCTCAAAACACCTCAGCCAAAAACTAGAAACAAATTATTGAGTTGGAAAGGCCACAGTAAAAATATTTGGCTCTTATCTTCAAATGCATGAGTTTACAACCAAATACATTACAAATGAAAATGCATCACGTAGGTACATTTATTATGCCACCCTAGGTGTAATGATATAGTAATGGCGAGGCATTTTTCTCAAGCTCTCCAAGTTATTATGCAACGGTTTTCAATGCAATTGTGATGTTGTTTCTTATGCAGTGCATTAGTTTGTATGTTTTTATTCTGATTGCAGGTTCCTGTTTTGGATCTCTCTGTAGGACTGAGCCTATGAGTGAGCCACTATGGGGGACTGGAACTTGTTGGGCAAGCTGTTGGAGAGTGCCCAGGAGCACTCCACTGTAGTGGGCAAGGTCTGGCTGACCGTGCTCTTCATCTTCAGGATCCTGGTGTTGGGAGCTGCAGCTGAGAAGGTGTGGGGTGACGAGCAGTCTGGCTTCACCTGCGACACCAAGCAGCCTGGTTGTCAAAATGTCTGCTATGACAAGACTTTCCCCATCTCTCACATCCGCTTCTGGGTGCTGCAGATCATCTTTGTGTCCACGCCCACTCTGATCTACCTGGGCCACATCCTGCACCTGGTGCGCATGGAGGAGAAACAGAAGCAGAAGGAGAAAGACTTGGCTGCGCAGCTGGCCATCCACAATGACAAGCAGCAGCTGCTGCCCGACACCAAGCCCAAGAAGCCCCCAGTCCGGGACGATCAGGGCCGCATCCGCCTGCGAGGGGTCCTGCTGCGCACCTATGTCTTCAACATCATCTTCAAGACCCTGTTTGAGGTGGGATTTATCGTAGCTCAGTACCTGCTGTATGGGTTTGAGCTGAAGCCACTGTACACCTGTAACCGCTCACCCTGCCCCAACGTGGTGAACTGCTACATCTCCAGGCCCACAGAAAAGACAATCTTCATCCTCTTCATGCTGGCAGTGGCGTTCATCTCACTGCTACTGAACCTAGTCGAGATGTATCACCTGGGGTTCACCAAGTGCCGCCAGGGCCTCCGGTATAGACGTGCCCAGTCCACATTTGAGGCAGGGTACAAGGCCCCCAGCGAGGCAGTAGTGCCCTTTGACCCGAACTATAACTACTTCCCCAGGCACCTCCCAGCCCCCGAGCCCTACCATGCAGACGAGTACATCTTAACTGAGCCTGACACTGCCTACCACCCCTACAGCAGCAAAGTGGCTTACAAGCAGAACAGAGATAACCTGGCCGTAGAGATGAACAGTAAACCAGAAGGGGGTGACACCACAGAAAATAAAGGCTCCAGTTCTGCTCCAGGGTCGCCTGCAGAGAACCAACGGCGACCCAGTCGATCCAGCAAGCACAGCAATAATAAGACTAGACTAGACGATCTAAAGATCTGAGGGACAGTTTTGGCTTATTTCCACCACAGGGTTTTATACAGTGGCTTGGCCTACAGATCTAAACTTTTGTGTTTCCACCTGAGGTGGCGGGAAAAAAGTATTGGGCCTTGGACCTAATCTGACTTGGGGCCAGACCAGAGCGGGACTGTCGGAGATGCATTAAAGCTGGAATTCTTAATGGTGAAACTGCCACGGCTGTTTGCGATATTACTGCAAACAAACCCTGTTTTCCCCTTCTGACATCATTGCACACATGATAGCACATCAGCATATGTATTGGAATTTTTTGGACAATTTCCCAAGTATAAAACCAGGGTTTTACACAACACAGGTATCAGTCAAAACACAGCATTAGCCCATTTCCACACCCTAAACATCACCCTGTACCAAAGTAGACCATGTGCATTTCATAGGAAACATTGTATCAGGAGAGAAAGGTTAGGGAAGGAACAATATGGAAGATAATCTTTTCTCCTCTCGTGACATTCTCTACAAGAATGGAGTCATGTCTGCCTTATCTAAAAAATAAATAAAAATGTACACCAGATTTGACATGAATAAGAAACATTTTAAAGATAACATTTGAGGGGTGAAAACAAAGACTTAAAGCAGGATAAAATCACATTTGTCAGGGTCCAGTTAACAAAAACCTTTTGTAGACGCTTAGGATCATTTTGTTTACTTGTTCGAAGTAGTTCATTCACATTAAACATTTTACTCCTGAAAACAGAACTTCTCCAACTGAAAAACATCAGATGTTTGAGGCATTGACTCAATGCTGTGTCCGATGTGCAGTGCTACAAGCAGAGGTGGGCCCATGTTAGTAGTTACGTTACTGTACAGAGCAATCCCGTGGCCAGCAGACAAGACCCAAGTACGAGGTAAAGGGTACTCCCTGGACAAGTGCCATATCTCTATCTGGAGAGGTTTGCCAGGGAGTCTGCATGCAGAGAGGCCAAACGAACTCCAAAGCTTCATTAATTAATTAGGGCATAAAAATAGCAACAGTTGGAGGTTTCTCTCCCACCATCTCCCAAACATTTACCATGTAGAGTATAATATTTCAAAGTGTTCAAGGCAAGTTGTTTTATGAACCCTTAATAGGCAGATTATTCTGACTGGAAATAATGACAAAGCAAATGCTTGTCTGTTTCATATCACTGCGTAATCCTTTGGCAGACCACATACCAGAAAGAGTTTACATGTGTCTAAGATACAGAACGCATTTCATTGATTTTACAACCATGAATAATGAACTGTATTTTTATGATAGAATTTGTACAAGACATTCTCAATTCTATATGCATCCTTTAATTAGAAAAAGACAGAAAATAAACATTATAGTACATATTCAACTTTTCTCAAGACATTCAGGACTGAAAATGCATTAAAACATACTATTTTGTCAATTAAAAACAATCTAAGCAGGATTAAAATGAAGTAAATAAAAAACTATTCTATCACGATGTTAAGCTTATTTTGTTTAATGAATGGTTATGATTGTTACAATAAATTATTAAACGAGGGGCAATATACACTACATGTCCAAAAGTATGTGCACTCTTCCGGGAAGGCTTTCCACTAGATGCTGGAACATTGCTGCAGGGACTTGCTTCCATTCAGCCACAAGAGCATTAGTGAGGTCGGGCACTGACGTTGGGCGATTAGGCCTGGCTCGCAGTCGGCATCTGCCACAAAGTTGGAAGCACAGAATCGTCTAGAACGTCATTGTATGTTGTAGCATTAAGATTTCCCTTCACTGGAACTAAGGGGCCCATTCCGAACCACGAAAAACAGCCTCAGACCATTATTACTCCTCCACCAAAGTTTACAGTTAGTACTATGCATTCAGGGAGCGTTCTCGAGGCATCCACCAAACCCAGATTTGTCCATCAGAGAGCTTTACATCACTCCAGCCGACGCTCAGTATTGCGGATGGTGATCTTAGGCTTGTGTGCAGCTGCTTGGCCATGGAAACCCATTTCATGAAGCTACTGACAAACAGTTATTGTGCTTAAGTTGCTTCCAGAGGCAGTTTGGAACTTGGTAGGGAGAGTTGCAACAGAGGACAAACTATTTTTTATATTTTTTTTCTCTCCCAAATTTCGTGGTATCAAATTGTTAGTAGTTACTGTCTTGTCTCATCTCTACAACTCCCGTACGGGCTCGGGAGAGACGAAGGTCGAAAGCCATGCGTCCTCCGAAACATAACCCAACCGCACTGCTTCTTAACACAGCGCGCATCCAACCCGGAAGCCAGCCGCACCAATGTGTCGGAGGAAACACTGTACACCTAGCGACCTGGTCAGCGTGCACTGTGCCCGGCCCGCCACAAGAGTCGCTAGTGCTGTGATGAGACAAGGATATCCCTACCAGCCAAACCCTCCCTAACCCGGATGACGCTAGGCCAATTGTGCGTCGCCCCATGGACCTCCCGGTCGCGGCCGGCTGCAACAGAGCCTGGGCTTAAACCCAGTCTCTGTTGGCACACTTCGATGCAGTGCCTTAGACCACTGCGCCACCCGGGAGGCTAGGACAGACAATTTTTTACATGCTTCAGCACTTGGTGGTCCTGTTCTGTGAGCTTGTGTGGCCTACCACTTCGCGGCTGAGTCGTTGCTGCGCCTAGATGTTTTCACTTCACAATAACAGCACTTACAGTTGACCTCTAGCAGGGCATAAATTTTACAAACTGACTTGATGGAAAGCTGGCATCCTATGACAGTGTCATGTTGAAAGTCACTGAGCTCTTCGGTAAGGCCATTCTACAGTCAATGTTTGTCTATGGAGATTGCATGGCTGTGTGCTCAATTTTATACACCGGTCAGCAACGAGTATGGCTGAAATAGCCCAATCCTCAAATTTGAAGGGGTATTCACATACTTTTGGACATGTAGTGTATACACATTAGCTATGAAGTAAAAAGTCTGCCATTACTATGAGCTTCTCGATACTGTACATGTGAACATCTGGCAGCAATAAATGGTTTTCTCCTCACTGGCCACATGGTAAACACAGATTTAAAGTGTTTAAGTTGAAAATGATTGCTTATATAGGGTCCTGTGTCGCTCAGTTGGTAGAATATGACGCTTGCAACACCAGGGTTGTGGGTTCGATTCCCACCGGGGACCAGTACAAAAAAAGTAAGACGAACGTATGCACTCACTACTGTAAAGCCACTCTAGATAAGAGCGCCTGCTAAATAACGAACACGTAAATATCATCACTATCTGAACATTAAGCTTTTGAATGAAACAAACTCCAGTGAGGCTGGCGTAGGGGGTGAAATGCAGTGTCAATTAAATGGATTTGTGAACTAAAGTACTTCTATAATACAGCTGTTCTGTACACTTCATAAAAAAACAAATGTATGAGTTTCAATACGAACAACAGACATGAAGTCTCAACTAGTTGTCGTTGACAGTGCCCAATGTACTTGAGCATTCAAAATAGATTACCTGAACTGATGGTGGTATACTACAGTGCTATTAAGTTTCTGTACATACACTAATTGTACAAAACATTAGGAACACCTGTTCTTTCCATAAAATAGACTGACCAGGAGCTATGATCCCATATAGATTTCACCTGTAAAATCCACTTCAATCAGTGTAGATGAAGGGGAGGAGACAGGTTAAAGAAGGGTTTGTAAGCCTTGAGACAGTGCCATTCTGGTGGTGAATGGGCAAGACAAAAGATTGAAGTGCCTTAGAACAGGTTATGGTAGCACGTGCCAGGCCAACCGGTTTGAGTGTCAAGAACTGCAGCGCTGCTGGGTTTTTACACACTCAACAGTTTCCCGTGTGTACCAAGAATGGTTCACCAGCCAAAGACATCCAGCCAACTTGACACAACTGTGGGAAGCATTGGAGTCAACATGGGCCAGCATCCCTGTGGAACGCTTTCGACACCTTGTAGTCCATGCCCAGGCAATTTGAGGCGGTTCTGGGGACAAAGGTGGGGGGAGGGGTGCAACTCAATATTAGGAAGTTGTTCCTAATGTTTTGTGCACTCAGTGTATAATGGTAATTCTATGGGGGGAAATGCTCACTGAACTATTTGTGTAGGGGTGATATAGAAAAAAAACATGGAACAAAAATGCATTGTAGTTATGCTTGTCATCCCTTGTGCTAGCGGCTTCCATGTCAGCAATGTACACTATATAAACTTGTTGTGCAATCTATCAGTGCGGCTGTCAGTCCATGTCTTCCTGTGCTGGGTGCTCATCATAGACATCCTTGACAGCCAGGATCCTGTTGAGCATAATTCCCAGCCTGCCCTTGTCCATGGGGATGTCAGAGTACCAGCGAGAACTCTCGGCCATACATGTGCCCTCCGGCTGCAGGTAGAATGCACTGCAGCTGCTCCGCACACCATCAGAGCTGTAAGAACACAAAGACAGACACCATATGTGAATCTAAAAAAGAAAACTGTACTGTTTTATTTATTCATTCCAATCAATGTTACCTCTAACGTTTTGGGGCACCGAGCAAATTTTAGGCCTTGTGAGCGGAAACTTGAATGTTGTGAGAATTTTGTGCAACTTCCGGCACGTTTACAGTGAACACTGAGACGGCAGGTAGCCTAGTGGTTAGAGCGTTGGACTAGTAACCGGAAGGTTGCAAGATCGAATCCCCGAGCTGACAAGGTAAAAATCTGTCGTTCTGCCCCTGAACACGGCACTGTTCCTAGGTCGTCATTGAAAAGGTCAAATAAAAACTGAGGCTGTACCACTTACAGTAGCCAATAGGCTATTGTGGCTATTTGATCATAATGTAGGCCTACTAACAAAACCAATGGCACAGATCCCATATTTTCAAATGGAAATAGCTTTTGATTTCTACAATATAGTAGCCTATATGTGATGTTCAATGCAGGCATACATTGCATGAGGCAAAAGAGTATATTATGAAGGGCTTGACATTACTGATTTTTGACTTGGTCTGTAACACCATGGGCCAAATAGGTGACTAAACTGCATAGTATGATGCAAGAAACCACTTTACAAAATACAATTCATTATTACTACCATACAGAGAATTAGACAAATGGCTTATTTGCATATTCAAGCCTGTCTCAAAATAAAACACTGTCACTAATTATGACAAGCTTTTTGACCTGACTGGTTTTTCAAAGACAGCTTGAAGTATAGCCTAAGCCTACACGTTTTGTGCTGACCTATACTTATCTAGAACTGGGCTAATAACTCGCTAACTTGCAAATAATATCAACAAATGCGCACATACACAGCTCTGTGCTCTGATCTAAAAAGCGCATTCACTCCCGGGTTATTGAAAAAACACTCGTGGGCTAACCCGCAATATAATTTTACTCCTTTGCGCTCTGGCTCTGCCTACAACAAAGTCAGACTCAATCTTGCAAAATTTGATTTTTGGGGTTTGTTGCATATAATGTTGATTCAATCACAGTCTCGTTTCTTCTGCACGGCAGTCCTGGAGGTGGTGCGCGGCCACCCGCAGCTTAGGGGGAACATTGGAGTCAATGAATCAAACAAATTCCAAATCTTTGACAGCCAGGGACAGTCCAAGGCCTTTAACTGGCATTTTAAACCCTGCTTTGCATACCTGGACAGTCCACATTGCTTACCATTTGGAGAGGTAGAACTCAAAGAATTTGACGGGGCATCTGAGAGGGTTCATCCGGTTCTCTTGTTGCTCCAGCTCAGAAGCCTCATCCCGTTTCCTCTTTCCCAAGCCGACCTCTGTGTGAACAGAACAGAGTACAGGCTCACTTCCCTGTCTGACCCCTGGGCCTTTAGTTTAACAATTGGCTTCAGTTACAGTTAGGGCTATGTTAAACTGATGAAGAGGATGGCCGGACAGTTACGGGGATCAGTGTTGAGGTTTCTGATGAAAATAACTTTGTTTTTTATAAAACCATGTCATTGTCATACTTATAAAAATTGTTAATAAAAGGAATATTATTTTGCACTGGACAAGGTCTTTCCTACAAAGACCAGGGTACTTTGATGTCATGAATTTGTCAGAAACACACATGATATATTCAACATTGATGTATGGACTTTACTTTATTATGGACTTTATTTATTGTGCAGCTACATCTAAAACACGTTAGAGACATTCAGTCAGATTCTCTAGTATCATGTTGCACGACTGAGTTGCTCCACAGCTACTTTAAGATTCCTGGTTTTCCCTTGGCAAACAGTGTTCTAAGACACATACCACAGTGTTCTGAGATACCATCGTACACCTCCTATGCTGAGACAGCTCTTCAAAAGAACTCCATTCTGTGGTATAAATAGCTGTCAGACACACTGAAAATAGCAGTATGACTGAACCAACCGGGGGGGAGAGAGCAACATCCTTCTCCTACATCAACAGCTGCCTCACATATTTGTAATATTTAAGACAAGCACCCATAGAACAAACTGTCAACAGGTGACAGAATGTAACTAAAAGCTTTTTTTAATTAGTATTTTGTCCATCAGCATAAAACCGCAAAAGTAGTGCCAAACGTATCAATTTCAAACTGACCTACAAAGCCACTGAGGAATCTAGCTAGTGACACTGATATGCAGAGAATGATGGTCGGGCCGAGTTCAAAATAAACCTATGTTTCAGTCAGAACATGCCAGTAAACATAAAAACACTGAGGAGGATAGAGGTGTGGGTCTAGGCTAGCCTATATGTTTTAAATAAACAACTGGCACCAGGCCAATTTCACAGACATTGCAGTGTTATCTTCCAGGCAGTCCAACTCATTAGCAGCATGTTATTTGATTGGTGGAAACCAATGCAATACAGAGGGTTAACAGTTCAACTGTTTTTACTCATTTAGCTTCAGTGGAAGCTCTTTGTGGTCAGCAGCACCATGTTAAGGAGTGGTGGTCTCTCCCTACAGAAATTACCCATCATCTAATTGCACTTTAAAAACACACTTTAGTGATAAGGATAAGAACAACCCAGGCTCTAAGAGTTACTTTAAGACAAAATGTCATCCCATATCATTCCTCAGCAGATAAAAGCAAATGAGTCTACCACACATTGGTCAGGAATATATCCAAATTATATGTACAGTACATTGAGGATGTTTTGGAAAAAAGCCAACATTCTTACCACTCAACTGGACCTCATAACTCTAAACTATACATGTGTACTCAAAAATGACATTTGAGCTAGTTGCAGTTTGTGTAAAACACCTCCATACCCTAGCCCTGGTCAGCCCCTTGGAATTCAGCAGAAAGGTGGCACAACTCAAGATAGGTGACCTGCTTCCCCCCAGATTGGGGTCACGGTCCAAAGGAACTCGATGTCTCAACGGTTACTGGGAATGACAACTAGCCTATCTTTCAATGGGCTACGAAGCATACTGACACTTCTCATTCACTAGGCTTCTTATACCAAAATAATACACAGAAACCACACTGTAATTGTAAACTCTCTCACCTTTGCTGGTTCTCTTGTGATGTGATTTGGGGTGGTAGCAGACACTAGATGACTTGACCATGCCATGTGGTGTAGACCTCCTCTTGGCCTGGCGCGTGACTGTAGCAAAGGAGAGCTGGAGGTGCTGCTCCACGGTGGTTAGGCCAAAGGACTTGGTGTTGAAGAACATGAGGGTGTTGAGCAGGACGAAGGGTGAGTACACACCCAGCTGTTTACATTCCCACAGGTGCTCCTCCAGGACACGAGACACGAGACCACCTGCATCCCCCACAAACACACAAATACATTACATACACCCCAAATACAGCACGTACATAATGTGTGAAAAAGAAATAGAAATGTTATTATGAACCCACCATTAGATGGCAGCCATTTGTTGACAATCTTATTCAGCTCCTGGGCAAAGGTGACATATAACTGGTCTGTGAATATATTCACCATCCGGTTGTTTTCGAGGAGATACTGGAAAATAGGCAAGACAATTGTGAACAAATGTGTTGGTTGAACACAATGTATATCAAAATTGACATTGCTAAACAATCACCTTTTCTAAAAAATGTAATTACTTAAGATTTGAATAAGGGTATTCTTAGACAAGTTGCATAGATTAACTACCTGACTGAAACATTGGGACTGACCTGTTGAACACCAAGACATAGATAAAATATGCTGTCAGGCTTGTAGCACGGTCCTCTGGGATGAACAATGTCTTGGACAAACTGTGACAGGCCATGGTTCAGTTCCTCAGGACTACACAACAGAAGGTCTAATGGTTTCTCTGTATAGGAGAAACATTTAAAAGGTGCCATTGTCAGGATTACATTGAAACGTTACTGCCCATTTTATTCATAGGAGATCAATCAAACTCATAGGAGAGCCATCAAAGAGCTATCTACCAGTTAAGAGGTATCGATTAACTCAGCTTTCAGACTACAGCTGAAAAGTCTTACGTTTTCTGTCATCAGCGTCCGAGTGCTTGCTTTGGGACCATGACCTCCAGGCTTTGACCCCAAGGGAGCTGTTCAAGCCAGCACCAAGAGGCTGACTGTCCAGGGGATCATGTAAGGTCATCTCTGGCATGGCCTGACGCTTGGGACCCTGTGACATAAAGCCTATATTAGACATAAGTGCTATGACCTGTTAAGGGATAATTACTGTAGTTATTTATATTTTCTTCAGAGTGCATTATTACATACATTCAGAGTCCAGTTTATTAGGTACACTCATTTAGTATTGGGTCAGACACCTCTTTTCCTCCATAACAGTCTGAATTCTTCGGGCGTGGAAACGTTGAACAATTGGTATCAAGAGACCTAACGTGTGCCAAGAAAACATTCCTCATACCATTACACAACCAGCCTGTACCCTTGAGTCCATGGGCCCCATCCTGCCTGGGCACATGATCACCAACACTGGACAATTGAGTGGAAAAACATAGCCTGGTCAGACCAATCCCGTTTTCTGGTGTCATACTGATGGCAGTCAGATTTGTCGTAAGCAGCATGACACCAGAAAACGGGATTGGTCTGACCAGGCTATGTTTTTCCACTCAATTGTCCAGTGTTGGTGATCATGTGCCCACTGGAGCCGCCGTTTCTTGTTTTTAGCTGATAGTAGTGGAACCCTGTGTTGTCATCTGTTGCAATAGCCCATCCATCACAAGGATTGACGAGTTGTGCGTTCAGAGATGCCGTTCTGCACACCACTGTTGTACTGCGCCGTTATTTGCCTGTTTGTGGCCCACCTGTTAGCTTGCACGATTCTAGCCATTCTCCTTCGACCTCTCATCAACAAGTTGTTTTCGCACACAGGACCGCCACTGACTGGATGTTTTTTGTTTGGCGTCCCATTCTCGGTAAACCCTATACACTGCCGTGCGTGAAAAGCTCAGGAGGCTGGCCTTTTCTGAGACACTGGAACCTGCGCGCCTGGCACCGATGATCATACCACGCACAAAGCCGCTTTGGCCACTCGTTTTCAATCGAACACTAACTGAATGCCTCAATGCCTACTTAATTAAGCCACGGCCACGTGACTCACTATCTGTAGGAGCGAACCATTTGTGTGAACGGGGTGGTGTCCCTAATAAACTGTACTAAACAAATTCTTCAACATGTGCAACGATCATTAAGACGTTGTCTGGCCTAAGAGACCACCAAAACTCAAGAAACAGTAAGTCAGTAAATATGTCAAATAATTTCCGAAGACACTGTCCATTGGTAAGCAGTCCATCTTGCAGGTTTGGTGACTGTTACATGAGCCGCGTGTTTGGGATCATGCCTGCCTGCCTGCCGCCAGGGATAGATTTGCTTTTCAACAACCATTTCACCTTTGGGACCCTGTTGCACCTGTCTAAGAATGTAGAACATGACCTCTGGTCTCTGGTAAGTCTGACACCAAGTCATTTGTCATGTTTATGCCAGCTATTTTCAGATTTCCAGCATACCATGTGATTCCTCTGTCTCTCTCACATAAGTCGAGAGTCAACTATTTTCTGACACTATTTAATGCAATACAAAATTACAGTCAAAGTTAGGTCTATAAAAGACTGCCAAAACTAAAGGTTTGTCAATTAGGGAGAGGATAATCAAAGTCCTGCCTACGGGGCAGTCAAAGCAAACAGAATGCACTGCTGTTTGAGGCTGTGTTTAATTATACCTTCTGAACAGCGACGTTGGAGCTCTGCTCTGGTGAAGTAGCATGTGGCGGCATCCCACAGTCAAAGAGAAAATCAACATTGGGGTTCAGGTCCAGGGAAGCTAAAGAGCACAAATTAAATGACAAAATATATATCTCAGACATCCCGTTGTTGAGAGTATGTGTGAAATTACAGTGAAAGTTTACACATCGCAGACTGCAAGGCAAATTACACCTTTCATATCATGAAGGTTGAACCTGCCTTTGGTGAGCTCATCTACTGGGTCTTGACCTGGCTCAGTCAGCACATCATCCATATTGACAGCCATGGAGAGGATGTCATCTTGGGATGAAGACTCAAATAAGCTGTAGTCCCTCAGCAACGGGCCTGCTTTCTGTTCACTGTCCAGATCTAAAGATAAACACAATCATAAAGTTACAATTGTATATAGAACAGCAATAGCGAGTTGACTAAGAAGAGTAAGTGCAGGAGCATTACCAGACAGATCAGAGGAGCCCTTGCCTTTACTCTCCTCTGCTATCATGTCTGCCATGGCCAGAATGTCAGCCTCCAGTGGATCAGACGGGATCTGGAGTTTCAGCTCTTTTATATATTCCACAAGCTTATCGATATGATCCAGTGTGACAGGTAGGAACATGGGGACTGGGAGCTAAGAGAATAAGAAGCAAAACAATAAGCAGACAAATAGGGCAGTCACTCTAGAGAACTATACACTATTGCTGATCGATTAACCGAAATTGCATTTATTTTTTGGTTTTTAAACAACTAATTGGCCGACTCAATTAAATTATTAGAATTCCATTTAGTTATTTTTTGTGCGTGAGCTCTGTTCACAGTTCCTCTAGAGATAAATCAGATCCTAGCCCAAACTGTGCAATGCAGTAGGGAGTTGTAGTTTCCAACAGGCCAATATTCTGCATAGTTTAGCGCAGAAAATGTTGTAATTAACTACATTGACCATAATCCATTACGCGCCTACTTGGCCGGTCTGTTTCTCTTTTGTGCCTGCTACGTAAAAGAGAGAAGAATGGGCGCCTGAGAGCAGCTGCTTCATGAGGTATCTCAACGTGAACATACATTATCTGAGTGATTGATAGTTGATATTCAGCAGTCATAAAAGTAATTTACTTTGAAGAACTACTTAAATAGTGAATGTCAGACAGCATAGGCAGCAGCTCTAGAGAGATGAGATATAAAAATAAGGTCATCAAATAAAACTAATATACACAACTGAAATATTTTATTATAGTAATGTGAATAAATTGTTAATAGGTGATACTCAGTAATGGGCAGTCACTACCATCATGGGACTTAATTGTTTTATTTATTGTGTTATAGCACTCAACAAAAACAATGCATAGTGCATTTAATGTTTTTAAAATAATAATAATTGAAACCCGTGATTATATGTTAATAATCAAACAGAAACTGAACCGACCTCAAAATTCGCTCAGCACTAGTGTGCAGGCAACCATATCGAACACATTTGGGTGGATACTAAGAGTTACTCTTGTCTAGACTCTAAATGAATGACGATAACCCTAGAGTCAATTTTGCACAATACTCAACAGGACCTAGACAAAACCAACTCACCGGCAGAGGCAGGGCCATTGTTATGGGAGTGTATTGACAGTACATATTCAAAGGCACAGGAACAAACACAGGCACAGGGACTGGCAACATCGCAGGTGGAGACTGCAAGAAATCATCTGAAACAGACAAACAATTTATGAAAACCATGAAGTTATGTTTTTGCCATTGCTAATTATAATTGTTGTAGGATTTAACAAAAAATGCTCTTAATATATGAATAGGGATATATTGTATAAATAGTATAATACTATACAGTATAAGACTAAATCAGTGAGTCCCATAGAGAGAGACATGGGTTTACGTTAACCATTACCTGTCTGGGAACTCTGGGACTTCATCTCAGGTTTACATGTGACACCGGTAGTAGTCATCATGGGTTTACACATGGAGGATTTGTTCCTTTGGGAGATAGGTGGAGTGACGGGAGGAGCAGGCTTGGCTACAGTCCTTGTCAGTACTCTTTCTGTGGCCTAAAATAAGAGAAACATTAAAAAATATATATCAGAATTGGAATGGTCGCTCAGATGACTGAAACTAAGCAACGTTTTTTTCCCAAGCACAATAAAATGTGTGGTGGTGAAAGCCATGATTAAATGCATTTAGTCATCTTTCGGTGGTATCCCCCCCCCAACCTTTCGGAGCATCGAGTCAAAAAGCACACTTACTTCACTTGTCTTTGTAGCAGCAGGGGGAGGCGTAGAATCTGAGGAATTACCTGTAAGCCCAGTAAACATATAGAATTTTAATAGCCAATTACTGAGAGACGAACACATGTTCACAATTTCACAAAGGCATTCACTGTAACACCAAACAATTACAAAGTGTACTTATAAAAATCATTCCCATGTATGGATTGAGTTTATGAAAAATAGTGTGCGCATTTGTGTACATGTAGCACTGTTGAGCAGGCTCTCAGGGCCCTGCTTGGTGTCTAGGTTGGGCTGGTTCTGTTGGCTGTAGAAGAGCAGGAGGCACGGCTCGTCACAATAGTGTTTGATCTCTCCCCTCCAGTGGATGGTCTCCAGGAGCTGCCCCTGACGCTTGCAGGCATGGCACTTTGCTTCCTAGAAGAACAGACACGGCTCAGAACACCCATACATACAGCACGTAGCATGTTAAAAGAGGACACTGCTCACACAATTTGATCGCATATCATGCATATTCTTCTGATTCATTTTCCCCCCATGCATGAACATATTCTGCCAGTTTGCATTCCGAAGCTACCATTCCTATATCAAGTCTAGAATATCACACACAAATGTACTATGTACAGTGAGAGTGAACTGAATGCAGCCTGTGTACAAGCAGGTATCTAAAACTTATCAGGGCCGGTTATATAGCATTGTGATTGATTAGACATACTTTCAGGGACCACAGGAAGTATTTGCTTTTACAATCTTCGCTGCAGAAGTCCCACGTGTTGCCATCCTGTTCCTCTGTGACCGCCCGTGAGCAGGTCTGAGAACAGTATGTACAAGTTATACAGCACAGGCCCAGTTGTTTAGCAAAGTCTTGCTTGTATAGTAGTATGCAACCTTGGTAAAAAAAAAGATATAAAAAAAAGAGAGACAAAACACTTATAAGTCTCTGCCTAGACACATAGGAAAGTGTTTCCATGTAAACCAACAATCCATTAAATCTGAAAATGCACACAGAAACGCATGCATTATCCTAACCGTCACTGCAGAACGCCTTCTCCACCCCAGAGAACTTCATCTTCTCATGCAGAGGTTTCTCTTGCTTGCAGTGCTCACACACAGAAACCACACCATTCAGGCGCTTGTAGTCCTCACAGCACTCCTTACAGCAAAACTGATATATTGAGTCCTGAAAGCAAATGAAATAGAATGGTGCATGTACTTTTTATTTGAGTAGTCTTGATAAAATAAGTGTTCACTAAACCAGCTGTAAGACACATTTTTGCCACAATGTTGAGACTAGTAAATTAATAAACACGTATGTACAAGGAATTACCTGCCAATCTAAGATTACTGGTTTCCCATTGAACATGTTATGACAGGAGACACAGTTGAAGTAGAGATCTCCATTGGGACTGTTGCGCTGTGAAGAAGCAGTGAGCATATTTGTTAAATTGGGGATTAAACAAGAAAATGAGCAGCAAAGCATTTTAGCCAAGGCAAACAAAACAACATCACAGGACAAGTATCAAAGACAGACTCAAGAATCGCTCAGAGGTTTCGCAAGAACAAAACAAACCCTAATTCATAGGTTTTTAGGTAGAATAAAGGTGAAAGCTTTCAAAAGGTGACCTTCTCCACATGAAAGCGCTTTAAGATGAGCTTTTATTTTAATGGGCTCCAGGATTGAGGCGGAGCGCCCCACTGCAGCCGCTTGGTGTGCATTTTAACTAGCATTTTTCTGTTTACAGGCACCTACGGCCAAGCCTGTACATCACTGTAAATATTAGCCGTTCCTTTTTTAATCACTTTCAGAATCCTTCACCAAAAATCTCCTTTGAATGATTTTTTTTATTGAACAACTGAGGCATAAAAAAATGTACGTTTAAAACAAATCCACATAAAATAACAAAATGTTGTATAAGCATCTGGCAGACATGTTTTAATGCAAAAAACATACTTAGAGTAGACATGACTAAACACTGGATGATGCATATGTTGATTGTTATTTTGTCTCAACTCTATTCAGGGTACCTGAAATGTGCTCCAACAGCTAGGGCTACAGAAGACGTAAATGGTCTCATTTGCTTTACAGTAGTACGGTTCAGAGGGGCTTCTTTTGCAGAAACTGCAAGAGTCACTGGCAACTGGAAAAGAAGCAGATTAGTAATAATGAAGACTAATTCAGGCAGACATCACACCATTCTGATTGTGTAAACAAGCCAAGGAGAGTAGAATGTACCTGTGTCCCCAGAAGTTTTCACTTTATGTGAAGCAATACAGCACAAAGAACAGAAGTGTTTGGTGTTCCCATACTGATCCACTTTAGACAGCATGTCAAAGATCTTACACAGAGTCCTACACCACTGGCACGAGAGCACCTTAGTGTTTTTCTGAAATCAAAAGACAACACAGCAGCCATTGAGATCAACACCATATCATTTTCAGGTAGAAATATGCCTAAAGTACATTCCTCCACCCACCATCTTATAGAGTCTGAGACAGGAGGAGTTACAGAACCTCCTCTGTTGGCCCTCATGCAGTAGGTACTCAGGCCGGGAGGTGAAGGTGTTAATGTAGGTGCCACAGGCGTCACAGCAGCTGGTCTTCAGGCCCTTGGTGGCCCGGAAACGGTTGAAACAGGCATCACTGCACATGAGGTGAATCACATTGCCCATGGTTACCTCATGGTTGATCTGAGGCAGGAGAGGAAATAAATGTAGGACAGGCTCAGAGATCATTTCAATCAAATCTAACTTAAAATATCACTTCCCTTGGTGTTTACATCAGTCCACCAAAATCTTGTAGCTGGCTATGATTTATTCTGGTGCATGCTCATAGCATACAAAGACCCACAGCAGCACAAATGACAGAATTCCCTCCTCCCCTATAATCACAGCATGCAGTACATCTAGTTAGAAACATACAAGTCGGTATTCAATTGTGAAATTATCAACACGAGGACAGTGAAATGTGTTTAGGCATTCTTTATTGTCACTTCTGGGAAAAGCCCATGGTTTGACAAATACTTCACATCAACACAGGTGGTTGGTGGCCCGCCCTAGATAGACTGAGCTCGGATTGAAGCGTGCAGATCAGATCTCTAACCAGTATTTCTAACACAAAAGGCAACTTTAAAGAATGTATACCATAATCACATCATTGTGTGGTTTTGCAGCGCTTGGCATTAAAAAGTGCTTACTTATTTTGAATACATTTTATTGTACTAATTTACAAATGACTAACAGATGGTGGGGGGAAACAAACTAGAATAGGTAAGGCTGGTGCCAGCTTTTCAATAAATTGTTGCAAGAGTAGAAGCTGCAGTCTTTAAAATAGCTTCAATATAAAGTATGGTTCAATATAATGTACACACAAAAAAAGCCTACTGCATTTTCAAATCAAAGGCATTGTGGAAGTGTAGTCATCCTGTGTTAAATCATCATCCTACTGTCTACTGGAGCTCCCTCTTACTGAGACTCCCTGCCACTAATGTGTTCAACATGAAGCCAATCGGCTGGGAGCAGTTCATTCAAAATGTTATGGTCAAAGCTTTGGTACCTCACGCATGTGGTTGCACACACTGCATCTTTGGCCAGGGGTACTTGGTTTGGGGGGCTGTTTCGGACCCTTCTCCAGCCGGGCCTCATACATGGAAAGACAAGTGTTGTTGCAGAATTCTTGGAAGGATTGTGACTGGCCAACCTGTGCAAGCATGGTGTCTTTACTATTCCCCATGTCCCTAAAAGAGACATTTTGTTGAGATCAAAACAATGTACAAGGTTTACACTTTACTGTGAAACATGAGGAATTGGTTATGGATCCACTGTACTTACTGGAAAGAGAAGCTACAAATACATTCATTGAATATCTATTGAGAAGCTTACCTTTTACAGAAAGCACAGGGCTTTTTCTTGGGGGCTTTCTTGCCAAAGGAGTTAAGGCAGGTGGAGCTGCAGAAGAGCTGAGGCTGACCCCTGCGCTGGTAGGCTGTCTGTCCGCTCTGCAGCATTCCACTGCAGTTGGCACAGAGGACTCTGGTAGGCTGGCGAGGGGGTGGCAGCCGGGGTGGAGGGGGTCCTCCAGACCTCTGGGTGTACCCAGGGGTAGAGGCAGGGCAAGACGGCTTGGGAGCAATGAGCCGGGGGGACAGGGTGTTTTGGCTCCTTTGGGAGGCCCTGGTGGAGCGTCGGAGGCCTGACCGTGCAGGGTCAAAGTCTGTGTCCCTCGGATCGTCAGCTGCATCGTCAGAGTCGCTGTCTGTTAGCTGGTCTGCAGCAGGAGACAATGCATTTAGGGCAGCATGATAATCATAAATAGACAAATAGTCATACATAATGAGTTATTGAGACTAAACATAAGCAGCTTGTGAAGTAGTGATGTTTAACCTCCATCAGACGTAATGTTTTTCCTCACTTCTCCACGACGAGGACGGCCTCTCTTTCTCCCCTACAATAAATCAGAGTAAATAAGGTTAATTCACTTACTTTTAAAGAAAATGTCTGCAATGAATGGGAAGTCGTTTTTGTACCGTAGTATTTTGACCACTTTGAGAAACTTTTGGATCCTCAATGGCGACCTCAGTTTCAGGTTGTTCCTCAGCTGAAACAAACACAATCATCAGTAACTAAAGGCTGTTCATGACATAGATATGCAAGCTGTATGTGAACTGTGATGGCTATTTGAAGTAGTGATTTCAAATTTTTTCTAAAAAACATGTAATGTAACCTAAATTAAGTTTTACATTTCACTTTATAATTCTCCAACTATTTCTGTGGCACTGAGACTTCTGTGTGTGACATTGAGACAAGAGTTAATAAAGTACTAGGAAGGAGAAAGATCCTACAAACAAAAGTTACTTACTAGTACACATACCTTCACCTGGTGTCAATGGCTGGGCCCAGGATGATAGTGGGGACATACTGCCCCTCACTGGTTGTTCTCTCTCATTCTTTTTCTCTGCTGTGCCTGTGTCTTCTACCTTTGGCACCAATCCAAAGAATGATAAGGCTTCCTCTTTGCCTGGACCATCCTCAGAGTGTGAACCCTCTACGCTGACTATAGAAGGCATATTTGGATCAACGTCATCTTGAGAAGTTGCAGAGGGATCTTCTAGTACTATGTCCATTCGCTCCTCTCCAGTCTCCGGCATCGGTGTACCAGTTACAGTCTGAGTTCCCTCTGTGACCTCCAGCCTGTCTGTCCCTGGCTCAGCGCCCATTTCTGGCAAGGCTTCTGTGTGGCCCTGCCCGCTCCGCTCATCCTGACTGAGGCCTGTAGCTGGGCCTGAATTTTCGGGAAGGTCTGAGGGCCCGGGAAGGTCTGAGGGCCCGGGAAGGACTGTGCGGCTGTAAAACTCCTCCACCTGGGCTTTGGACAGTTCCAATGAGTCTGGGTCCCCCAGGATGCTCAGGCTGTCCTGAGTTTTCTGCCTCTCTCTTTCAGATTGGGTGAGAATGGTTGTCAGCTCATCAAGGTTCTGCTGCTGCCCACTTTGTCCCTCTGTTCCCTGTGAGCAGGTCACCTCCATATCAGTCTGTAGGTCCATATCACTCTGTGGAGACAGTAGGTCTACATCAGTCTGAGCAGGCAGCAGGCCCATATCGGCATGCCCAGAAAACAGGTCCATATCAGTCTGTGTTGATAGAAGGTCTAGGTGCACATTCTCATTGGCCATCTGAAAAGAGCCAGAGGTTTCTGGATGCTCTGAGGGTTCCATACTCTGCACCTACATAAAGAAAACAAAAACACAATGGTTTGATTTCAGTCTGAGATGTCATGTCAATCAAATGTGGTGGTCGCTAATGTGGTGGTCGCTGGATAAAATTACAGCCATAAGTAGTTTATTGTGGCTCCTCTATTCTAGACAATGAGGTCCCACCAGTGAATGCATCTACTTACCTAAGTACATTTGCTAACTAAAGTTCGCTACTAGCTAGTTCCACCCATATCAATGTTGCTGCCTTTTGGCGCGCCTCACCTGGCGGCGTCTCCATTTCTGTAATTTAGAATGCTAGTTAGCAAGCTGGCTATCTGGAAATCTATCTAGCTACATGTTAGCCCATTATTTGCTACACATAATGCATCTCAATACTAGCAATACAGTAGACATAGCTTGCTACTCGCAAGGGAGGCGTGTGTTTATGACTCTGCAAAGAGACCGGTACTGGCTAAAGTTAGCTAGCTTAAAATAGGCTATCTGCTAACGTTACGAACCTAACGTTTCCTTACGCAATCTAGCCGTCAAACTAATTCACTAGCTGGCTAATTACAATATCGTAACTTTATTACAAGATACTAATAATGATTAAACAAATAATTATAGACTTCAACAATATATGGTGAATTTACCTGAAAATATTAAATGTTACTGTAGCTAAAATGTTGCATGCAAGCGCCACCAAACTGCGGTCTAGCGTGCGTGCCTTATTGGTTAGTTTCAAGCTACAACTTCTTCTACTATGGCAGCCTGAAAACAAACGTTATGGGTGCATGCCGCCACCTACTGTACTGGAGTGTGTGGTCAATCACAGGTTACAGCCTTTAGAAAAAAAGAAAACATACATTAAAATTAAATAATACCTAATCCTGTACTATTAAGAAAATAATAAAGAGCCCTACTAACTTCTAACAAACCCTCCCCCATCACCCAAATCCCTTCCTACCGCCCCCCCCTCCAACCTCAATGACCCTTATCAATCTTTGTCTTTCTTCCACGTACAATACAACAGCACGTGCTTCACCATTTCATTAACCATGCACTCCAGACACAAACCATTTACATGCTTGCCAACCAGATCACAGGAGGTTGGTGGCACCTTAATTGGGGAGAACGAGCTTGTGGTAATGGCTGGAGCAGAGTAAGTGGAATGGTATCAAATACATCAAACACATTGTTTCCATGTGTTTGATGCCATTCCATTAGCTCCGTTCCAGACATTATTATGAACCATCCTCCCCTCAGCAGCCTCCACTGGACCACAAGTTCAATGTACACTGAACAAAAATATAAACTCAACATGTATATAAACTCCCATGTTTCATGAGCTGGAGTAAAAGATCCCAGAAAGTTCCAAACGCACAAAAAGCGTGTTTCTCTGAAATATTTTGCACAAATTTGTTTACATCCCTGTTAGTAAGCATTTCTCCTTTGCCAAAATTATCCATCCACCTGGCAGGTGTGGCATATCAAGAAGCGGATTAAACAGCATGATCATCACAATATGATAATTGACAATCAAAGGACACTCTAAAATGTGCAGTTTTGTCACACAACACAATGCCACAGATGTCTCAAGTTTTGAGGGAGCGTGCAATTGGCATGCTGACTGCAGGAATGTCCACCAGAGCTGTTTCCAGATAATTTTATGTTTGTTTCTTTATAATAAGCCAATAACAACAATGTTGTTTTAGAAAATTTGGCAGTACGTACAACCGGCCTCACAACCGCAGACCACGCCAACCAAGGACCTCCACATCCGGCTTCTTCACCTGGGGGATCGTCTGAGACCAGCCACCAGGACAGCTGATGAAACTGAGGAGTATTTCTGTCAGTAATAAAGCCCATGTGTGGGGAAAAACTCATTCTGATTGGCTGGGCCTGGCCCCCCAGTGACGTGGGCCTATGCCCTCCCAGGCCCACCCATGGCTGCGCCCCTGACCAGTCATGTAAAATCCATAAATTACAGCCTAATGAATTTCTCTCAATTGACCGATTTCCTTATTTGAACGGTAAGTCATTAAAAACATTGAAATTGTTGCATGTTGCGTTTATATTTTTGTTCAGTATACAATGGGCCAGTTCCTTTTGTGCCCCGGGTTGGTGGAGATTTCACTTAAGGACCAATGGAATGGTCTAAAATGTGCAAACTCCGCCTAACCGGGGCACCGGCCCACTGTCCCAGGCGCAACTTCTTAGTGACCCCTTCACGCGGGATTGATTTGACAACACCCAGTGAAATAGCAACGCGCCAAATTCAAAAACAGAAATACTCATAATAATAATTCATAAATCATACAAGTGTTATACACTGGTTTAAAGATAAACTTCTTGCTAATCCAGCCACAGTGTCAGATTTCAAAAAGGCTTTACGGCAAAAGCAAACCATGCTATTATCTGAGGACAGCACCCCATCAAACATACACATGAAAATCATAATTCAACCCGCCAGGCACACCACAAAAGTCAGAAATAACATATAATTCATGCCTTACCTTTGAAGATCTTCTTCTGTTGGCACTCCAATATGTCCATTAAACATCACAAATTGTCTTTTTGTTCAATTAATTCTGTCGTTATATCCCCAAAATGTCAATTTATTTGGCGCGTTTGATTGTGAAAATACTTCGGTTCCAACTCGCGCAACATGACAACAAAGTATCGAATAAATTACCTGTAAACTTGATCCAGACATTTCCAACAACTTTCCTAATCCAACTTTAGGTATTTTTAAACGTAAATAATCAATCCAATTTAAGACGGAATAAACTGTTCAATAGCGCATAAAAACAAAGTGGAGCGAGCATTCAGGTCGCACGCCACAACCACAACAGTACACTTCACTCTACCCTCGTTCTGAACTGCCCTACTTCTTCATTTCTCAAAGGAAAAACAACAACCAATTTCTAAAGACTGTTGACATCCAGTGGAAGCGATAGGAACTGCAAGCAAGTGCCTTAGAAATCTATTTTTTTCACTAATTGGTCTTTTGACCGATCTGATTAGCTCTGATAAAGATCTGACGTGATCGGTCAAAAGACAAATTAGTGGGAAAAAAATCTGAATTGGGCTGCCTGTGTAGATGCAGGCTACCCAATGAAGCAAAACATATAAATTAGGTCTATACCTCGTTTAAAGGCCCAGTGCAGTCAAAATGTTGTTTTTCTTGTTCATTTTGTATCATATTGTACAACAGCTGATGAAACGAACGCTGTAAAAGTGTGAAAACATTTGATCTGTGTTATTTCCTGATTGAAAATACAATCTACACTTCACATGGGTGGAGTTTCAGCTTGCTTGGTGACATCACCAGGAGGTAAATAAGTTAATAGACCAATAACAAAGAAAGTTCCAAACCTCTCTGCCAATTTAAGCTAGTTTCCCTACTCAGACCACTCCCAGACAGTCCTAGCAAAATTCTTGCTTTTGTTTCTTTTAGACCATTTTAATGGAAAACTATTACAGTAAGGTACTTCATTGTTACTCAGAAATTACTTGATATTGCTATAAAACAGCTGCATTGGGCCTTTAAAGCATTTTGGCTCATAGTAGTCCTTTCTTCTTTTGTGTTTGAAAAGTGTAAGGCTTATATAGAGTACCACAGTATGAGTCATAATAACTATAAAACCTAGAGGTCAAACGTAGGGGATTTTAGAAACACTTAAAATAAGGACACTTGAAATAAGGTCTGTGTTTCGTGTAGGCTTAACCTGGTGTGATGTTTTGATAACTGTGTTAATCCCTCTAGGACAAGGTGATTTATCAATAGATTTGCCTGCATTTACCCCCAAAAGTGAAATAAATGCTAATTAGCTGCTAATGTGGCTATCATAAAAACCTGCAAATAAAATGATCTGGACGAGATTGACGAATCGAGGCAAAGGTAAGAATCTCTGGATTAACTATCTAATGTTAGTTAAATGTAATAATGAATAAATAGGCTACATTTCTTTAAATGGACAATTCTGTGAACTGTCTTGTGAAAGTTTTAAATTGACACAATACCTGTTTAGCAAAAGTGTCAGCTAGAGATGACGTGGAGGAGCTTGCAGGGATTTGTAGTTTTGCATGATGTCTACGTTGATGCTAATTAGCATTTTCAAATCTGAGAGTAAATAGAGCCAAATATTAGTAAGTAACCTTGTCCAAGAGAGATTTACATGGTTATCAAAATGTCACGCCAGGGTAAGCCTACACGAAACACAGCCCTTATTTTAAGTGTTTCTAAAATCCCCTATGGGAAAAATGAATGGTGGAAAAACGATTGGAACCATATCCCCGTTTGAGTCCGAAACCAAATATTGTAATTTATATATTGTGGACACTAGATGGCATTAAAGTCATTTACAAACCATAGATCCCAATTTGAAGAAGACAACACTGCTCTGATCATTGGTTGTTGCTCCCAACCTACAGGAATCGCCACCCAGTTGACTACTTTAAAATGGGGGAAGCCCTCAATGACAACTGCTAAAACAGGTTATATCCTATTTGAGTACTCTATACATATCTACAGCAGTTTGGGGGGCACCAAGACAGAGTTTGGGAAACTCTGCTCGAGAGGGATACATGTTAGGTCAAGGGTGTCAGACTCATTCCACGGAGGGCCTAGTGTCTGCAGGTTTTCGCTCCTCACTTAATAAAAAAACTCAAACCTGCAGACAGGAGGCCCTCCATGGAATGAGTTTGACACCTCTTGCTATATGTAAGCATAGCCTACTACAGGGGTAGGCATTTTATGCTTTTTATTTAACTGACCTGGAAGACCAGTTGTTGAATTTATTGAACTGATCAATTAGCTCAGTTGGTCAAGTGTGTTGCCTAGTTGGAACAAAATCCTGCGGAACTCCAGGAACAGTGTTTCCTATCTCTGACCTTTTTTGACCTGGAGTGGTTCAAATCCATCCTGGCTGTTCTGTTCATTCACTTGGCCTATTTGCAAAACAACTCATTCATTCAAATAAACATATTTGATGTCTAAGACAAACTCAGATTTTTTTATTATAACTTTATTTCATTTCAAGACGTTTGACATTCACATAGTGTCACTTGTGGTAGGCACAGGCAGATCAAAAACGACATAACATTTCAACGGATTCATTTTCCTCCAGAAACCCCCCCCCCCACAAAAACAGGCAGTACACAGACTGTAGACAGTCACCATATAAATGTGTTTAAATGAGAGTACTGTAATTAAGACCATTAATTGGAAACAATGCCATTACATTTACAAGTTATCTTAAGTCGGCCTAAATACATTTGTGCTATGAGTCATCTTAAAGCGTAAACAGCTTAAAGGGGAAATAAAAGGTCACGTAATATAGTTTCACTGGTAATAAGTACACCATTATCCTATGTATTGCATCAAGTTGATAAAAATCTGACTACAGATGTCTACTGCATAACTGATAAAGCCCATAGACAATGTCTCTTTATTTCTAAATGTGAGTGTAGTCTACAACAATCTATCATGAGAACTGTGTCATTTCAAATGGCAATTTCCCTGCAAATATGTTAAGACTTTCATTTAGTTGACTTGTTCACAGGTGAATTAAACTTCACACTCAAGAGTCACTACTAATGCAATGTAGAGTAAACTGCTAATTTTAAACAGTAACACTTGCTCTCCCATGAATAAGTATTCATTACTAGATTGATTAAAAAAACTGCAAAATAGCTACATATTGACCATATTTTATGATATTGTGCTGTCAAGTAAATGCTTTAAAGTGACATATTTATATTAACCTTAGCATCTATTATAACAAGGAATATCATTTTAGAGGACTATAATATAACTGCAAGGTTTGATTTTACACACAGATGGCACTGAGGGAAAACGCTCAAATACAGAAAATACAAATCATGTAAAAGTTGCTCAGCTGTCCTTTTCCTGACTCATTTTGAAAATAAATATTTATAACTGCTCATGTAAAATAGAAATATCTATACTACACAAAGGACATTGAAGCAGGTTTTATTCCAATCAACATCTGACTAAAATCCTGCATTTTACAGTCCACCACATCAAACCTAGAAATAAAGTAACACATTCAAAGCCAACTGTGTTGCATTTGGAATAATTAGTTATTGTCATAATTTATCCATGCCCATGCATCCTTTCATGCTTAACAGCATTTCAAAAAAGTCTAACAATTTATAAAGGAATGTGTAACAGGATATACACTACCAGTTATGCACGTGAAAATATTTTTTCTGCAGTCTGACAAATATAATCAAACATAACAAGAATTTCCTGTTACAAAACATTATAAATATAACATTTACTCTGACAAATATTTAGTAATTCCTTTGCAACTCAATTAAATGTACAATATCAAACAAGATAATATAAATCATAAGACAGTTAAGTACATTCTTCTGTATATCAAATTATATATACATTAACTTAATTTCCTTTAGACTCAGACATTAGTTAGAATCTAAATATTGCACAATGTCCTCATTTGTGGTTGCCTCAACAACAACTATACAATTCGTTTTTAGTTTGTGTCCTGAAAGTGATTTGACTTGGCAATGACAACATGCTCTTGTTCCCTCACTCATGATATTTCAGCAAAACAAATGGATATTTGAAGACAAAAACATAAGATATGTCATAAAAAAAACTGAAATGTAGAATTCCAACTATTCAGCACTCTCTTGGGCCTTTAGTAAGTAGTGGTCCCATTGTTTTCAAAAGCCCCCCTCCATAAAATGACCAGAAATAAACTGGCCACATCCCTTCATTACAAAGTAAACCTAGAAATACAATAACAGTGGTCCCTCTTTCATCTCTCCATTCTAGGTTCCATTCATTGCATAATTATGGATGAGCAACAGTAAGGGTCTCATATACAATTATTAATCCCATCTACATGCACCGGTATCAAGCAATGATTGACTTCCATTGTTGGCTTCAAGTGACTACCCTGGAGGGTGCTCCCTATATATTCCACACAGGTCAACTGATCACTCTCCCCCCAATTTGAAAGGCTGGTGTTTCTGAAAATTAGCTGAGAGATTTATGGCTGCATGAGAAAAACCACTCTGGCACATAGAAGCAAGATGCTTGAGCAGGTTCGCTGGTGTGCAGATGACAGGACAAACTATGAATCTACAAGATACAACTGGAATTTATACAAGTATATTTCTACGTTTGGTTACAGTGAACAGGGTTGGCTTAGGATCCTTTCCTGTTACCTGACCAGGCGGAGAAATAACAGTAGAAAATAGAGAGGATAGTGAACAGAGACTTAATGGCTTTGATAAGAGGGTTAAACCCACAGTGGATCCTTCACTTGTTTGTCTTGGCTTTCAACTGAGCACACTTGGCATGGTCCAGCCGGGCTTGAATGTCTACAGGCCTCTCAAAGAAGCGCACAAGGACAGGCTCGTTGAGCAGGGATGCCAGGATCTGCTCAAAAGCGAATGACCACTCGACCTCCTGTGGGATGGAGCCTGCCTCCAGAGTGATGGGAGTGCTAGGGGTGTCAGAGCTGCTCTCAGGAGTGCTGGAAGCCTCCCCGTCAGGTAGAGCCCCCTCTAGGGCAGCCTGGATGGGGCTAGTGCTGGACTTCTGGGGACTGGTGGGCTCCTGGAGCCTGCGCCCTACTTCTTCCATTCTCAGCAGAAGACTGGTAACTCGAGCCACAGCACGGTACAGAGACTCTTCCTCTGGGTCACTATGGAACAGGTTGTAGAGCGTTTTGGAAAACTGGATAAACTGAGCCTGACAACCAGAAAATAAAAGAGATGGATTAAATTAAGACTTTTGTATAAAAGGAATGACATGTGGATTAAATTGTTCAAAGTTGATCTGTTCAAAAGATAACTATTTCATAGTCACCAGATTGACTTCATGTTAACCTAGATAGTGGTGTATTCACCTGGTTAATTCTGGGTAAATCCTTTATGCTCTCCTCTTTCTTTAGTATCTCATCTTGCCATTGTTTCAGGTAGGCCTGCAGATCCACTTTCCCTCTGCCTGTGGGAGTGAAACAGAAAGTGCAATGTGTATTCTGACACTCTGTTCAAATTAGCAACATTGTGAAGCTTGGTAAAATAGAAAAAGAGACATGCCAATTAAAATACCTCTTTCAGGGCTTTTTCTGATCACGCCATCTTCTGGAAGATCAGACACTACATAGTAAGAATGGAGTACATTCACATAAGTCAAAGGAAGTCATACAGTAACTGTAAAGTACATTTTGGCATTCTAAACCATAACCAGTGAGCAATTATATCATATATACAGTTGAAGTCAGAAGTTTACATACACCTTAGCCAAATACATTTAAACTCAGTTTTTCACAATACCGGACATTTTATCCTAGTAAAAATTCCCTGTCTTAGGTCAGTTAGAATCACCACTTTATTTTAAGAATGTGAAATGTCAGAATAATAGTAGAGATTTATTTCAGCTTTTATTTCTTTCATCACATTCCCAGTGGGTCAGAAGTTTACATACACTCAATTAGTATTTGGTAGCATTGCCTTTAAATTGTTTAACTTGGGTCAAATGTTTCAGGTAGCATTCCACAAGCTTCCCACAATAAATTGGGTGAATTTTGGCCCATTCCTCCTGACAGAGCTGGTGTAACTGAGTCAGGATTGTAGGCCTCCTTGCTCGCACACGCTTTTTCAGTTCTGCCCACAAATTTTCTATAGGATTGAGTAGAGCTGGGCAATAAATCAAATATCAATAATTATCGAGGTAATTACTTCCCTCAATAACGAATTTTTTTGGGGGATTAATTTCCGATAATGTCGATATAGAATAATTAGGAACAGCAGTCCATTTCACCTCTGACGCAGCAGGAACGCGAAGTGACAATATGCACGTGGAGAGGTATACGCCCACTAAAAACCACTTAGCATCTCGAGTGATGGAGTAGCCACTATTAACCACACAAAAAATGAGTGATGTAGGCGAAAACAGTGGCAGTGATAGCCATGGAGAAGGAGCAGCTTCCAATTTGGAAATTATTGATATAAAGGGTTAAACTGTTTCAGTAATTTGGAAGTGGTTTGGCTTTTTGAAGTCCGACTCAGACATTAGGCATTCCTTGAGTTTGAAGCAGATATGCACCTTTTAAACATAATTTGATTAATATTGTGATACTTATATATAAAAAATATACAGATATCGTGATCATTTATTTGCCATATCGCCCAGCCCTAGGATTGAGGTCAGGGCTTTGTGATGGCCACTCCAATACCTTGACTGCGTTGTCCTTAAGCCATTTTGTCACAATTTTGGAAGTATGCTTGGGGTCATTGTCCATTTGGAAGACCCATTTGCAACCAAGCTTTAACTTCCTGACTGATGTCTTGAGATGTTGCTTCAATATATCCACATAATTTTCCTGCCTCGTGATGCCATCTATTTTGTGAAGTGCACCAGTCTCTCCTGCAGCAAAGCACCCCCACAACATGATGCTGCCACCCCCGTGCTTCACGGTTGGGATGGTGTTCTTCGCCTTGCAAGCGTACCCCTTTGTCCTCCAAACATAACGATGGTCATTATGGCCAACCAGTTCTACTTTTATTTCATCAGACCAGAGGACATTTCTCCAAAAAGTACAATCTTTGTCCCCATGTGCAGTTGAAAACCGTAGTCTGGCTTTTTTATGGCGGTTTTGGAGCAGTGGCTTCTTCCTTGCTGAGCAGCCTTTCAGGTTATGTTGATATAGGACTTGTTTTACTGTGGATATAGATACTTTTGTACCGGTTTCCTACAGCATCTTCACAAGTTCCTTTGCTGTTGTTCTGGGATTGATTTGCACTTTTCGCACCAAAGTACCAACCTGACTCAGTTACACCAGCTCTGTCAGGAGGAATGGGCCAAAATTCACCCAACTTATTGTGGGAAGCTTGTGGAAGGCTACCCGAAACATTTGACCCAAGTTAAACAATTTAAAGGCAATGCTACCAAATACTAATTGAGTGTATGTAAACTTATGACCCACTGGGAATGTGATGAAAGAAATAAAAGCTTAAATAAATCTCTACTATTATTCTGACATTTCACATTCTTAAAATAAAGTGGTGATCCTAAGTGACCTAAAACAGGGAATTTGTACTAGGATTAAATGTCAGAAATTCTGAAAAACTGAGTTTAAATGTATTTGGCTAAGGTGTATGTAAACTTCCGACTTCAACTGTAGGTATGTAACAGTTTGGGTCTAGAGTGTCTCCCCCTTTGAAGAGGGGGAAGACCGCGGCCGCTTTCCAATCTTTAGGAATCTCAGACGATACGAAAGAGGTTGAACAGACTAGTAATAGGGGTTGCAACAATGGCGGTGGATAATTTTAGGAAGAGAGGGTCCAGATTGTCTAGCCTAGCTGATTTGTAGGGATCCAAATTTTGCAGCTCTTTCAGAACATCAGCTGTCTGGATTTGGGTGAAGGAGAAGCGGGGGGGGGGGGGGGCTTGGGCCAGTTGCTGCAGGGGGTGCAGAGCTGTTGGCCGGGGGGTTGGGGTAGCCAGGTGGAAAGCATGGCCAGCCGTAGAGAAATGCCTATTGAAATTCTCGATTATCGTGGATTTATCAGTGGTGACAGTGTTTCCTAGTCTCAGTGCAGTGGGCAGCTGGGAGGAGGTACTCTTATTCTCCATGAACTTTTGGAATTAGTGCCACAGGATGCAAATTTCTGTTTGAAAAATCTAGCCTTTGCTTTCCTAACTGACTGTGTGTATTGGTTCCTGACTACCCTGAAAGTTGCATATCGATGCTAGTGCAGTACACCACAGGGTTTTTTTGTGCTGGTCAAGGGCAATCAAGTCTGGAGTGAACCAAGGGCTATATCTGTTCTTAGTTCTACATTTTTTGAAAGGGGCATGCTTATTTAAGATGGTGAGGAAAGCACTTTTAAAGAACAACCAGGCATCTTCTACTGACGGGATGAGGTCAATATCCTTCCAGGATACCCGGGCCAGGTCAATTAGAAAGGCCTGCTCGCAGAAGTGTTTTAGGGAGCGTTTGACAGTGATGAGGGGTGGTCGTTGAACCGCGAACCCATAACGGATGCAGCCAATGAGGCAGTGATCACTGAGATCCTGGTTGAAAACAGCAGAGGTGTATTTAGAGGGCAAGTTGGTCAGGATGATATCTATGAGGGTGCCCGTGTTTACGGATTTGGGGTTGTACCTGGTAGGTTCCTTGATAATTTGTGTGAGATTGAGGGCATCTAGCTTAGATTGTAGGAAGGCCGGGGTTTTAAGCATTTCCCAATTTAGGCCACCTAGCAGTACAAACTCTGACGATAGATGGGGGGCAATCAATTCACATACGGTGTCAAGGGCACAGCTGGGAGCTGAGGGGGGTCTATAACAAGCGGCAACAGTGAGGGACTTAGTAGTGACGCCTCAAGCACTGCGATGCAGTGCGTTAGACCGCTGCGCCACTCGGGCGGCATCAAAACAGTTTAACACGTGGTTGCATTTAGAACTGTTAAGCAATTTGTTGCGTAATGACTGGCCTTAAAAAACACATTTCATTCCAGTACCCTCTTTTTAATGAGCTGCTCTCACGCTGGATGACAGGTGATAGGCTATACTGCTCCTCAAACTGGACTATGTATGCTGTGCACGTGTGATAAACAACAAGAGATCCATATAGCACATTGGGGGGATATGAAACAACAGAAGACCATTCATTTTCAATGAAGGAAGCAAAGTGGTCAGGGGACCGTTGGGCAATGCGAACATAGGACTTTGGTCCTGCCCTGGCTGTACAGGGCAGGACCAAAGTTGGGAAAAGTTCACTATAGTTTCCAGACCCTACTGGATTGGCTATTGAAACCTAGCACTAGCTCACCTGCTTGTTAGCACCCACATGAGTGCGAAGCAAGCTTGGCTATCCAAATTTACGCATTAAAAAAGGATCTTGGCCGTAAGATAAATTGGTGTTAGTCGTCATGTAATTCCACTAAATTATGCAAATTAACCTATAGACCGATAAGCATCACCGGTCAAATGCATTTTCGGCGGCTAACCAATTTAGTTAACATCCCTAGATGGTAGTAAAACAAATTGTACACAACAAAAGACCCACATTTAAGACATTGTTAAAGACAGACAGATGAGCATCTACCAAAGAGAAAAGCACAGGGAGGACTAGAGTGAAATGGTTATAGCAGAGAAAGAAAAGAGCAAAGCAAGCTGACCAGTCAATCGACTCAAGAGGGATAGGTCGTCAGTCATTGGAATAAAGTGAGGCAGTCTTTGGGCCTTTGATTGGAAAGGACTACCTGTGAAAGCTGGAAGAAGACATTGTCTGTGAGAGCATACAACATTACAGTAGGGACAGATGTACGGAACAGTTAACAAAGAGATTAGTTGGTGAGTAGAAGAGTAGCACAAAATATACAGTACAGTTGAAATTAGAAAGGCACAGTCTGCAGGAAAATTGTATTGGGATTTGTTTCTTATTATACAGTGCCTTCAGAAAACATTCACGCCCCCTTGACTTTTTCCAAAATGTGGTGTGTTTGTCTGAATTTAAAATGGATTAAATTTAGATTTTTGGTCACTGGCCTACACACAATACACCATAATGTCAAAGTGGAATTATGTTTTTAGAAATGTTTACAAATTAATAAAAAATGAAAAGCTGAAATGTCTTGAGTAGTGCTCTGTGTGAAACAAGTGTTTAACATGATTTGAATGTTTACCTCATCTCTGTACACCACACAATTTTTTTGTGTGTAAGGTCCCTCAATCGTGCAGTGAATTTCAAACACAAATTCAACCACAAAGACCAGGGAGGTTTTCCAATGCCTTGCAAAGAAGGGCACCTATTGGTAGATGGGTAAAAATGAATCAGAGAGATGCAGGGGTTGCATCTCTCGACATCATCGGCACCCGGGAGCAGTTGTTGTTGGGGGTTAACGCCTTGCACAAGGGCGGAACGGCAGATTTTTTCCACCTTGCCGGCTCTGGGATTCGAACCAATGACCATTTTTTAATTACTGGCCGAAACACTCTTAAACACTAGACCACCAGGATACCTACAAATATACAGGCGTCCTTCCTAACTCGGTTGCCAGAGGAAGGAAACCGCTCAGGGATTTCACCATGAGGCCAATGGTGACTTTAAAACAGTTTAATGGCTGTAATAAGAGAAAACTGAGGATGGATCAACAACATTGTAGTTACTCCACAATACTACCCTAATTGACAGAGTGAAAAGAAGGAAGCCTGTACAGAATACAAATATTTCAAAACATGCATCCTGTTTGCAATTAGGGATTAAAGTAAAACTGCAAAAAATGTGGAAAAGCAATTAACTTTTTGTTCTGAATAGTGTTATGTTTGGGGAAATACAATACTTTACTGAGTACCATATTTTCAAGCATAGTGGTGGCTGTATCATGTTATGGGTATGCTTGTAATTGTTAAGGACTGGGGAGTTTATCAGGATAAAAAAGGAATGGAATGGAGCTACGCACAGGCAAAATCCTAGAGGAAAAGCTGGTAGTATGTTTTCCACCAGACACTGGGAGATGAATTCACCTTTCAGCAGGAAAATAACCTAAAACACACGGCTAAATCTACACTGGAGTTGCTTACCAAGAAGACATTGAATGCTCCTGAGTAAATTATTATTATTATTTTTTTTACATCTACTTGAAAATCTATGGCAAGACCTGAAAATTGTTTAGCAATGATTAACAACCAATTTGACAGAGCTTGACATTTTCAAAATAATAAATGGACAATTGTTGCAGAATCCAGGTGTGGAAAGCGCTTAGAGACTTACCCAGATAGACTAACAGCTGTAATCACTGCAAAAAGTGCTTCTATTGACTCAGGGGTGTGAATAATTATGTAAATGAGATATTTCTGTCATTTATTTTCAATAAATGTGCAAAAATGTCTAAAAACATGTTTTCACTGTCATTATGTGTGTCAATGGGTGAGAAAAAACATATACTGAATACATTTTGAATTCAGGCTGTAACAACAAAATGTGGAATAAGTCAAGGGGTATGAATACTTTGTGAAGGTACTTGAGAAGGAATACAGAACAAAAGTATCATAGACAGAATGACAAGTGGTTAATAGAGAAGGTGCTGATGAAGTTATTGGTGATCTTACTTACCTGGTGGCTGATGAAGCTTGAACAGGAATTTCAGTTTGTTGGTGAAAGTGCCGCTGTACAAAATGTCTGTAGTAAGAACAAAATAGGGAAGGGGTAAATTAGCATGAAAGGTTTCATGAGGTTGATGCTGGATTAGATGTGACATACAGTTCCCACAGATAATGTTAGAAGCAGAGGGTGGGAACAGCGTTCAAAGACTTGTAGCTATGCATCAGAGCGCTGGTGTAACCTTACCCAAGGCACAGCAGAACTCTTTAAAGTTGACGAGGCCATCCTGGTTCTCATCCAGCAGGCGGAAGGCCCAGAGGAAGAGGGCGTCCTTTCCGCTGCAGAGGGACCAGGGCTCCAGGAGGGAGAAGAGCAGGCTGAACTGATGGAAGCCCAGCTGGTACTGCTCCAGATAGGCCAGGCTGGGGTCGTGGTGCAGCAGCACTGGGCTGTTCATCGTCCAGTAGCAGCTGAGGAAATGTTGCCTCTGGAAACACATTGAAGTATTCAATCTCCAGCGGTTAACTTTGTGTCTATTTTCAACATATTTACATTTTTCATGCCAGTCATGTCAACTCTGTGTCTATGTCTATAAGAAGGAATATTAATGCATGTAGGTATGCAGTAGTATATTATTATTATTTGAAAAGAGTGATTGAGATATTGCACCCACCTTGAACAATACATAAAGTTCGTCAAGCTGGGAACCACTGAACTTTACTTCTTGTGACACTACCCGCAGCTGGGAAAAAAGTAAATCTCAAATAATCCTACATCAAATTGTAGTAAACAATGCCAAAAAGATGCTATGGAAGTTTGGGGATGAGCAACTCACCACATTTTGCTTGGTTGTATCCTCTAACGTTTGGATAACATATAGTTTGTTTCTTTTCCGCATGCTCTCTACTTCCTCTGATTTCAAGTCTCCATATTTCTGTCAGCAAATTAAAAAAGTCTAATCAAAGACAAGCCTGACATTGAGACATGGGCCCTAGCAACTCTGACTGTTACAGTACCTCATAGGCTTCTTTGATGAGATCACTGACGTCCACCTTGGAGATGGATGATGCTTTGTCGTTGTTCCCTACAGAGTTTTGCTGCACTGTTTGTGGAAGAGGACTGTCCTTATTTGTAACATTATCAAAAAACCTGCCAGGGCAAACAGAGCAGCAGTTAAGTAACATTAATTAAATGGACATTCCTATAGAATTAACTCATTGTTTTGGAGATTATGTTACTTCACAATCCAACCATAACCTAATACGGTACTTTGAAATAACCAATTCAGTTGACCTTCAGACCCCGCCCTCTCTGTGTTGACACTCACTTGTTGAGGATGGTGACTGCCTCAGCGTCGTCATGGGAGCTGATCAGGCCCTCCATGTTGTAGTCGAGCACAGCCAGGCCCAGCTGCAGGATGGCTTTGATGCCGTCGTAGAAGAAGCAATCGACCACATTGACCGCGCTCTCTATTGGCAGGACACTGATAAACAGGGTGAGGAACCAGGACAGGGACACGGAGGAGAAGAAGGTCAGGTCTGTCATGTGCTCCGTCAGCTGGGTGAGGTGCATTCGAATCAGTTCCTCAAACACCGCCTGGTCCACCAGTGCACCTGAGGAAACAAGTTTGTAAACAGGATTTTTAGCAGTTAAGGGGGAAAGTGTAATTCCGTATCAAACACACATACAGTACAAATTTCTACAACTAAAAATTATATTGCTATTCAGCTGCGTCACTCACCGATGATCCTGCGGTTAAAGTAATCAGGCAGCATCCTCTCACAGACGGCCACCAGCAGCCAGAAAGCCTCCTCCTCTTTTGCATAGAGCAAAAGGACTGACGTCAGGATGTTCATGGCCTTCACAAGAGAAAAAGCACGAGCGATGTAAAGGTGCCCATTAGCTTTTTAAAATAAAAAATGTCAGGAAGTGTTATAGGGGTTTCTAGCTTGGTACCTGGCAATAGCCGATTTTGGGGTTCCTGTAGGCGTATGCGGTGAGGACTCTGCGCAGGGCAGAGATGCCTGTGTCGCTCTGGAAGGCAGGGTGCTCTGGTAGGGAGCGGTGCAGGTCTCTCTCTATCTCGTCAGTGGCCAGGGTGCTGGTCCCCAGAGACTGATCCACCAGCTCACTGTAGTACCCCGGGTTAGTGGCCATGTCGTTGACTGCACCTATAGTACAAAGGCAAAACACCCCACTCCATATTTAACGAAACACATCCAGCTTCCTACAGCCATCTACGGCATTAAACATTAAAGACACCACACTTTGACACGTCAGTAAAGGAAACATATGTGCGATTTAACAGTTAATGAGCCATATCAAACAGAACCTGAGAAAAGCATCCAGAGCTCTCCCCTTAAGGCCTCAGGGACGCCACGCACAATCAGGTCTCGTGTCTTCTTGGTACAGAACATACTGGTGCCACGGCCATATTCTGAGAAGTGGATGTTCCATGACTGCTCCTTCATCTTCTCCTTCAGCTGTCAGGCACAGAGATGAAACAGGAGAATAAGAAATGAGCTGTCAAGGCTGGGACACCTCTACAGTACAGGGAGAGCACCTTTAAAAAAAACTCCACCCTATTATCATTCTCACACTGGAAAAAAAAACTGTTCTAGAGAAACTATCCTGAACAAAAATATAAAAACGCAAGATGCAACATTTTCAAAGATTTCACTGAGTTAGTTTATATAAGGAAATCAGTAAATTGAAATAAATTCAATAGGCCCTAATCTATGGATTTGACATGATGGGGAATACAGATATGCATCTGTTGGTGACAGATGCCTTAAAAAAAAGATAGAGGCGTGGATCAGAAAACCAGTCACTATCTGGTGTGACCACCATTTGCATCATGCAGCACGACACATCTCCTCTTCAATGGTTGTGCGAAGTTGATGGATATCGGCGGGAACTAGAACACGCTGTCGTACATGTCGATCCAGAGCATCCCAAACAAGCTCAATGGGGAACATGTCTGGTGAGTATGCAGGTCACGGAAGAACTGGAAAATTTTCATCTTCCAGGAATTGTGTACAGATCCTTGCGACATGGGGCTGTGCATTATCATGCTGAAACATGAGGTGATGGTGGCAGATGAATGGCGCGACAATGGGCCTCCGGATCTCGTCACGGTATCTCTGTGCATTCAAATTGCCATTGATAAAGTGTAATTGTGTTCATTGTCCGTAGCTTATGCCTGCCCATACCATAACCCCACTGCCAGGATGGGGCAATCTATTCACAATTATGACATAAGCAAAACACTCCCCCACACGATGCCATACACATGGTCTTCGGTTGTGAGGCCAGTTGGACAGTGCCAAATTCTCTAAAATGATGTTGGAGGCGGCTTATGGTAGAGAAATGAACATTCAATTCTTTGGCAACAGCTCTGGTAGACATTCCTGCAATCAGCATGCCAATTGCACGCTCCCTCAAAACATGAGACATCTGTGGCATTGTGTTGTGGGACACAACTGTACAATTTAGAGTGGCCTTTTATTGTTCCCAGCACAAGGTGCACCTGTGTAATGATCATGCTGTTTAATCAGCTTCTTGATATGCCACACCTGTCAGGTGGATGGATTATTTTGTCAAAGGAGAAATGCTACCTAACAGGGATGTAAACAAATGTGTACACATTTTAGAGAAATAAGCTTTTTGTGTATATGGAAAATGTAGGGGATCTTTTATTTCAGCTCATGAAATACGGGAGCAACACTTTACATGTTGCGTTTATATTTTAGTGAAATGTTTATATTTCTTCATACTATGAGGAAATGTAATATTTTAGAGAAATAGACCACTTATATCCACCATTTTGGGGTCCAGGTTTTCAGTGTCCTGGGGATGGAACACGGTCATGAGGGCCTCAGTGCTGACCGCCTTGCTGCTGTCCTTCTGTCCCACCATCAAAGCCACCTCCTCTGGGTTGTCCTCAAAGTGATTGATGAGGTTCTGGCACTCCCCTCTGATGACCTGCAAGGCACAGTGAACACACAGTTCTGTTTGTTTTCAACAGCAGCAATTATAGCCTGGCAGATAAGGAGGTGAATTAGAGACAGTTGGAAGGTTGATGGCAAAGGTCAAAACAGTAAGTTACATCAGTTGATGCAGAGTGCTGAGGACTGGCCGTCATCCCACACCTCTTGCGGATTGCATTGGCGAGGCGCTCAAAGTCTCGGACTTCAGAGAACCGTAGAGCCCTCTTACCCCGCACACACACAATCAAAGCCCTGCTGCTACGGTCCGGCTTCTCCACACCAATCACCTGTAAGGATAGGAGTTGGTTTCAACAACACTGGACAAACCACTGAGCAACAGAACATATTTGATCAGAAATTAGTTATGTTTCGTGGAAGCGTCTTGCCTCTCTCATGGGGATGATGACGTGGCACTGGCTGCCATCCTGGCTGGCGAAACACAGGTAGCTCTCGGAAAGACAGATCTTCCCCAGCGTGTTGAAGTGGCTGAAGGGCACCCACAGAAAGCTCTCATACACCTCCAGCAGGTTCTCCTCTTTAGGCAGCCTGAAGAAGGCCCGGAACTGCTCGTTCCTAGCGTGCGTTTCTAAGCCTCTGGAAGAGAGGAAAGTGACTGAGAAGAGCATGGAAGAACTAAACAGAATTATGACTATCATCTCAGTTCACCACGGTGCCCTGATGTAACTGTCAAATAGGAGTTATGTGGAAGAGCGCAGGGACAGTCCGTCAGTACAGTACCTCTTGGTGATCTGCAGAGGGTCTGAGAGGGAGGGCTCTTCCTGGAAAGTCTCCTTATCAAACAGGCGTTTGATGGAGTAGTCAGCCAGCTGCTCCATGATCAGGAAGGTCTCATTGAGATGAAGGAACATGGAGAAGAAGTGGTCCTCTCCATTGGCCAACACATGGATGCTCTCCGTCAGGATGACATTGGACGTTTTCTCCAGCCTCCAGATCTCATTCCAGGAGATAACCAGCTTCACTGAAAAGGAAACAGATTATTTTCAATGAGTAACTCACTGCCATTCTGTCATGACATGGAATGATAATAATATTGTATCCAAATACAATGGATAAGTGACAATTTAGTGACAGTTAGCCAACAGTGAGGGGTTGCTCAGGTCTCTGGTCTCACCCTCGGAGCCCAGCAGGTAGGAGTAGAAGGACAGGAAGTTGGTGCTGAGGTAGAGCCAGCCCTGGCAGGGCACGCGACCCCTCCAGTAGCTGCAGGAGTAGTAGGTGACCAGCTTCTCCTTCTGAGGGAGGTCAAACCATTTCTCAAACCTTAGCAGCGCCTCACGGAACTTCTCAGGGTCATCCTCCTGCACGCATGACACCTTTCCTTCCTCAGCAATCAGACCCTTTATAGAAAGGAGAGGTCAACATCCCCCTATTGGCCACTGAGATAGCTAATATAATTGAGCAGTCTAAACAAGTCAGCATGCCATCTCCACTCTGTAATATGTATCAAGGCATATAGATTAGCATAATATTGTTTCTTAATTCATATTGTTATTAAACCTACTATCCTTTGCTTAGCTTTCAACAAACAGTAAAATGTTTCCATATCATAAAGCAGTAGTGAAATAACAATCACCACCAACTATTTTCAAAGAGTAAGCACGTGCCACTTATCATCAGTAGGCTTCACTACATGAATAAATCATTAAGTCTGGAGGAGGCCTCCATCTCCCGTGAGAGTGGCAGAGATCAACAATAGTATTGTTGATGTCTGTGTCTAACCACATGTTTAATAAGCTTTAGTGATTACTTACTCTGATCTTGCCCTGCACAAAGCTGGTGATGTCATCGCTGGAGTCAAACACAGACAGGGTTCTCATGATGTTCTTCTCCAGCCACTCCCAGTGTTGGCTGATCTCCTCCTTGGTGCCACCTAACCACAGGGAGAACTTAGTCACATTTGAAAGGAAACTGTTGACACTATCCATGACTAAGCCATCTATTTTGTTACAAAATGGGAAATGTGTCTAGACTAAAATATAATCCTAAAGGTTATTACATGATTGTAGCCTGTTATTACAAGACTAAAGCCTATATATAATGTTTACGTTCAAATCAAATGACATTTCATTAGTCGCGTACACATATTTTGCAGATGTTATCGCGGGTGTAGCGAAATGCTTATCTTCCTAGCTCCAACAGTGCATTAATACCTAGCAATACAAAACATGCAAATCACAAAAAGAAAAAGAAAGGAATTAAGAAATAATAGAACGAGCAATGTCAGAGTCTGGAATATAAATATGTATATGATGGTGTGATTAGATATTATGGACAGTATATGAATAAAAATGGTGTATACAGCAGTAGTTACATAGGATGAGCCTTGACTAGAATACAGTACATACATATGAAGTGGGTAAAACACTTAATGTGTGTTGTCTACTCTGACTGAAGAGTATAGTTGAGAAAGTGTAGAGAGACTCTCACCACACGCTATTGACCAGTAGACCTGGGAGTCCGGTGTCTGGTGTAGAATGCGAAACGGCGCAACCTTAGACGTAGAGTCCAGCATCGTATCCAGAGTTCCAACCAGGAGACCTGTCCCAAAAATATGTGGCAATCATTTCCATTAACAGTCAGACATTTTAAAAGACATGATAAGACATTTCAAAATCATGAGTCAATTTCATGTCTATTGATTTACAGTATCTAGCAAACAAAACAGCCCTTTCACCTGGGTTGGATCAGCATGCCATGATAATGTAACATGGAACAGTCAAAACTCAATGGATATTGTGCTGCTTATCATCACATTCAAGTGTCCTGCCTGTCGGTGACTCAAACCAACAGTGTTGTGTTACCGATCTACCCCCATAGTGGCCTTCATAAATTATTAACAAGGTCAGAGCTATACTGCTATCCCAGACTGCATCAGCAGCATCTATGGCTACTCTGGATACGATGGGGATCATGACACAGCTGTAAAGTGGTCTTAACCTCAAACCCAGGCTAATTGCTAACAAGAGCCGACTGGTGGATGAGACACTACATCTGTGAACTGATTTCAGACTTTGTTTTGCCCCATACTGTACATCATCCATGATAAAAGTTTGGCAGACACTCTGACAGAAATTGTGCATCTGCAGTCTGCAAGGGCCTAATTAGGAGCAGGCATCACTGGATAATAGCCTGCCCTCTGCACTGTGGCCATTTGAGATTTAAATCTGGATACTTCAGGATAAAAAGTTAGAGTTGCAGGGGGCTTCCGAGAAGGCGTTGAACAGGAGGAGAGCAGCCATTGGTGGACCTCCATCCATCATTAGCCCAGTCAGAGAATATATCTATTGTGCCCCAAAAATTGTGTTCTCAGTGTCCATCTAATTGACAAATACATGTACCATGACAATCAGTAGGCTATAACCACTGGAACACCGTTGGCTTCAACAGAATAGAAGGCCACCATTGCTATTTTTAGCATTAGAGATGAGAGAAAATGTGAAATTTAGCTATGCTGTTTCAGTCAAGTGGATAACTGTGATCAACAGCTGAGAATTGGCTTATTGGAGCCTCTGCGTGACCATGTGCAAGACAACCTACTATTATTGGGAAACTGACAGCTGACATTCATTGACTGCAATTGAGCAAACAAGGTACCCTACTCACTCTTGGTGTAATGTATACAATGAATGACTCCTGACTTGCACGGTGAAGGAGGATCAATATGTAATGAAATAGGGCAGTATTGAACTCAAAGATCAACAAACATTATTTTTTATAATGTAGAATATGATCATTCCACTTCAAATGCAGGGAATTAGTAGACCAGACTGGCACTATAGAAAGGATGAGCATTGACCTGGCTTGAGTAGATACAGTACATTCTCATACAGAAGTGCACATCAGTATAGCCCATTGCTCCACCCATAAACTAAAGCAAATGTCAGCAACCCAATATTTGACACACACTACCATGTCATAGCGTGTGTGCAAACAACATTGGTGTAATCATCAGTCCAAACCATTGCAACTAAAAGGAGAGTTTCTATTGGACAAATTCAGGTAAGTCCCTTCCTGTTTCGTTCCGTTTAAGAAACTTTTGCAACAGAATTGGCTTAATGAATACGCCCCAGACGTTAAGTGTAGTGACTGTGGTTTGTAAACAGACAGCTCAGTCAGTGTTAACAAAATAACCAATCTGCATCGTAGGTAAGCTACTGTAAACTGTTACATTGTAGAAACACTACATGACCAAAAGTATGTGGACATCTGCTCGTCTAACATCTCATTCCAAAATCATGGACATTAATATGGAGTTCGTCCCCCTTTGCTGCTATAACAGCCTCCACTCTTCTAGGAAGGCTTTCAACTAGATGTTGGAACATTGCTGCGGGGACTTAATTCTATTCAGCCACAAGAGCATTAGTGAGGTCGGGCACTGATGTTGGGTGATTAGGCCTGGCTCGCAGTCAGCGTTCCAATTCATCCCTAAGGTGTTCGATGGGGTTGAGGTTAGGTCTCTGTGCAGGTCAGTCAAGTTCTTTCACACTGATCTCGACAAACCATTTCTGTATGGACCTCGCTTTATGCACGGGGGCATTGTCATGCTAAAACAGGAAAGGGCTTTCCCCAAACTGTCACAAAGTTGGAAGCACAGTATCGTCTAGAATGTCATTGTATGCTGTAGCATTAAGATCTCTTCACTGAAACTAAGGGGGCTAGCCAAAACCATGTAAAACAGTGGGCATGGTGATCTTAGGTGTCTGTGTGGCTGAACTTCCATGGAAACCCATTTCATGAAGCTCCCAACGAATAGTTATTGTGTTGACGGTGCTTCCAGAGGCAGTTTGGAATTCAGTAGTGAATGTTGCAACCAAGGACAGTTGATTTTTACATGCGATGCGAGTCAGCAGTCCCGTTCTGTGGCCTAACACTTCGCAGCTGAGCAGTTGCTACTCCTAGACGTTTCCACTTCACAAGAACAGCCCTTACAGTTGACTGGGGCAGCTCTAGCAGGGCAGAAATTTGACACATTGACTTGTTGGAAAGATGGCATCCTATGACGGTGCCACATTGAAAGTCACTGAGTTATTCAGTAAAGGCCATTCCACTGCAAATGTTTGTCTATTGAGAATGCATGGCTGTGTGTTCGATTTTATACACCTGTCAGCAATGGGTGTGGCTGAAATAGGGGGTGTCCACATACTTTATATTGTGTACCTGTTGCAATCAAAGCTAACATTTGAAGTCCAGGCTCAGGCTGTCAATTTGTCACGCGCATCTGGAGACCTGGCTGCCTCCCTCCCCTATACATGCCATAATCTGGGGGACATTAGAAAATATAACGGAAATATGAGCTCTCGTCTGATGGCGTGAGCACTTCGCTAGACGGTCATTGCGGTGCCACTGGGTTTTAACAGAACAGCAGCGAACAGAACACATACCTGTCAAACCGCCTCCTCCTTCTCCATATCCTCGCCTCCTTTGTAATACGAAATAATCGTTGCCTTTTTCCGTCACCCATAACTTGAATGCATTTTTCAGCAATATCTCTTCAGGTTTAAGCCACATATTTCAATTCACATATATTTATTGCTTCCAGAGGCAGTTTCAATTACCATATATTTATTGAATCCAATGTGCATGTCAAGATGTTCATTTCTATTGCAACCGACATCCATGGACATTTATTTGTTTGTGTTAGCACTGAGCAGACCCTTTCCCACGTCGACAAAAACGTTGCTTAAGTCAACGATACAAGGGCTTTTGGGGATTGTAGTTTATTGACATTAGTGGCTGCATGCTGCAGAACGAGCTCGCTTGATACTGTAGACTTGCTTTCCCATAGTCCTTCTCGTTCGAAAAGTATCACATTTCATAACTTCAGTGCAAAGCAGTGTTTCAAATACTGTAACATAACTTGAGCATCAAGTGCAATGACGTATAAATTAATATGTATTCTGTCTATAGTCAAGTGCCGCTGGTATAATTGACTGACACATTTGTTCAGTATACTGTCTGTACTATGAATAATATGACTTCTAATAATAATGTCCGTCATTGGGGAGGGGACTGTGGATCTGTCTACGTCCGTCCGTACGTCACACGCGATATCAGACTGCACTGGCCCGATTTTGACGAAACTTGGGTTGAATGAAGCGTCTTGCGGTCATTTACAAAAGAACAGTGGTTGACCAGATGGTGGCGCTATAACACGATATTGAAAATGCAAACGTTGAAAGGTCACGCCCCTTACCCACCTGAAGTCATGAAATTCGGTAGCCTACATAAGTCCCTCTCCTCAGTCCTCACTAGGAATACGTTTGGCTCAGGGACCGACAAGGTCCGCCATGATGGATTTTTTGCCATTTTGAATTCATGAAACAGTTAAAACGAAACTAAAGATATGTATAACTAACCCAAGATAGACCAGAGCCTGTCGTTTCCAACGTAGCAAATTAATCATAGTGGGCAGAACAAGCAAGGAGGTGGGCAGAGCTCCTAAATAACGCAATTTAAATAACGCAATTTAAAAATAACTTTGGCAAATGGTAAAGTCCACTATGTTTGTTACAGATTCTAGTTTGGGAAACAGAAAACTTTGTTCTGACAAAATGTTTAATCGATGAGAAAATTTGCAGAATTTCAGCCAAAATCCATCTCGCTCCATCTTCTCCCACTTGCCGGACACTGGGCTTCCTCTCATCACCATATTTGGTAGTGAGTGGAAACGCCAACCTTCACATTTATACATCTGGTGAAATATCTGATTCATTGTTCGATCTGTGACGCTCCTCTTCTGTCACCGAATAGAGAGAAATAGTAATAGCGTATTTTTGGAGGCACTAACTCCGCCATGGTTCGTTCGTTGGACAAAGCCTATGAGGAAAATTAATGGTGTTTTTGTAAGGTTTTAGGATAAACGCCGAAAATAAGGTCTGTGGTAATCACATGGTTTAAAATAATCTTCATCAGCTGTCACTTTTTGTGAATTCATTTATTATTTTATTTAAATTTTTTATTTAACTAGGCAAGTCAGTTATGAACAAATTCTTATTGACAATGACGGCCTACCAAAAGGCAAAAGGCCTCCTGCAGGGACAGGGGCTGGGATTAAAAATAAAAATACATGAAATACAAATATAGGACAAAACACACATCATGACAAGAGAGAAAGGTCATGTTAACTGGCTGCTATTATCTCATAGAACTAAACGTATAAAATCACCTAAGCCTGGGTTAACCTCAGACCTTATTTTCAGTGTTTATTCCAAAACCTTATTCTTTCCCCATAGAGATGGCTGAAAGAACCAAATCGAGGTAATTTATTTCCAGGTTCTCGGACTACAATCTGGCAAGCTCTATATAGAGATCAATAGTAATGTTGTCTTTTTGTAGGTGTAAAGGACGTCACCTGCTTGCTTAGCAAGTATCACTTGTTGGTTAGAGCCTGTAAGTAAGCATTTCACTATAAGGTCTACACCTGTTGTATTCGGTGCACGTGACAAATTTCTCCCAATTCGTCCCATACCTGGCGCGAACTCGGGACCTCTGCCGCACAAACACACAATACCACCCTCCTCAAGCATTTAGCTAATGAGGCGAAGCAAGTGGGACACCTCAGGCTGAGGAGTAAGTGCCATACAACCGAAGTGCTATATTCACCCCTCAAATTTACTCAACATCAACCCCAGCGTTGAGCTGAACACAACTGTAGATCTGGGTCACGGCACCACAATAAAGGACATCACGTTGCTTGCTTAGCAAGTACCATGTCTTCCCGATTCGAACCATAGCTGGTGCGAACTCAGAACCATGTGACCGTCCTCCTCAAGCGTATTAGCTGATGCACCACTTTAAAAGCTAGCTAATGAGGCTTTTTGTGAATTTTGAAGCATTTACGTAAAAAAGAAAAAATAATCACAAAGCACATACCTCTTTTGGCTACAATACCTCTTTTGCCAATTGGCCTGGACCCTTTACTGCTAACACGGAGCCCCGCCAATCTATCACGACTGGTCTGCCGACGTAACCGTCCGAGGTGGTTTCAACAGGCTCTTTCGTTGCGACGTCGTCAGATGCCCATCTGTTTGCCCCGGCATGCTAGCTGTCTAAATCGCCGTGTCTCCAGCTCGCCTAGCGTAGCAGCGACTACGGTATTGGCTCCCTGACTCATCTAGTGCTACTCATTGGACCCTATGATCACTCGGCTACACATGCTTCTCCCTAATGTCAATATGCCTTGTCTATTGCTGTTTTGGTTTAGGTATTGTCTTATTTCACTGTAGAGCCCGTAGCCCTGCCCAATATGCCTTAGATAGCCCTTTTGTTCCACCCCCCACACGTGACCTCACCTAGCTTAACTGGTGCCTCGAGAGACGAAAGCTCTCTCATCGTCACTCAATGCCTAAGTTTACCTCCACTGTACTCACATCCTACCATACCCTTGTCTGTACATTATACCTTGAATCTATTCTTCCGCGCCCAGAAATCTGCTCCTTTTACTCTGTTCCGAACGCACTAGACGACCAGTTCTTATAGCCTTTAGCCATACCCATATCCTACTCCTCCTCTGGTGATGTAGAGGTTAACCCAGGCCCTGCAGCCCCCAGCACCACTCCCATTTCACAGGCACTCTCATTTGTTGACTTCTGTAACCGTAAAAGCCTTGGTTTCATGCATGTTAACATTAGAAGCCTCCTCCTTGTTTCATTCACTTCTTTAGCACACTCCGCCAACCCTGATGTCCAAGCCGTGTCTGAATCCTGGCTTAGGAAGGCCACCAAAAATCCTGACATTTCCATCCCTAACTATAACATTGTCCGACAAGATATAACTGCCAAAGGGGGCGAAGTTGCAATCTTCTGCAGAGATAGCTTGCAGAGTTCGGTCAGACTATCCAGGTCTGTGCCCAAACAATTCAAGCTTCTACTTTTAAAAATCCACCTTTCCAGAATCAAGTCTCTCACCGTTGCCGCTTGTTATAGACCCCCAGCTGTGCCCTGGACACCATATGTGAATTGATTGACCCCATCTATCTTCAGAGTTCATACTGTTAGGTGACCTAAACTGGGATATGCTTAACACCCCGGCCATCCTACAATCTAAGCTAGATGCCCTCAATCTCACACAAATTATTAAAGGAACCTACCAGGTACAACCCTAAATCCGTAAACATGGGCACTGTTGATAAAACGTTTACTGGAGACAGGAGAACAAGTGGAGACATAGGACGAGGTGGATAATTTTATAATAAGGCCGTTTTATTCAAGTGTAAAGATATCAGGCAAAAGCGTGCACGGCCCCTTTCTGTCTGATTCTTATGGAATCGTCGGAGAAGAGAACGCTCTAAACAGTACATACAGATTATATAGGCAACTAGCAAAGTAGGTTGATCTTGAAGTCTGGCCTTCCGATTGGTCGATCTGGGTCGTGGGTAATCCTGTTCGGCCTGATGTCGACGTTTCCATTGGCCCTTCCCACAGTTCATTGTCTTAAAGTCTCATCCTTGAGCAGAATGCATGTGCATCTGTTTTAACAGAGTCCTATTCATGGGGGAGGGTTGAGTATGTGGGTCTGTGGTTACTTAACAAGGTACAAAATGTGGGGGTATAGTGGGGGATGGGTGGATGTTGTGCCAAGTTATAGCTTATGTTGAGAAGTGGTTAAAACAAGTTACCAGTATCTTATACAATTTCTTACAAATCCCCCTCTTCACGTCTCACAAGAGACGTGACATAAAAGTAAAAAAAGACAAAAGCTATGGGATAAAATTTGTCAGAAGACAAATTTTAATTCCCCCTCTACACATCACACAAGAGACGTGACATAAAAGTAAAAAAGACAAAGCTATGGGATAAAATTTGTCAGAGGACAAATTTTGTAATTCCCCCTCTTCACGTCTCACAAGAGACGTGACATAAAAGTTTCTTAGTCCTCAAATAGATAGACAGGTCCAGCTTCCCCATCATCAAGCAATGGGAACATTTGGGCCCTTTCCTGATTAGGGTCTATGGCAGGAGTGATAACACGGCTAGCAAGCGTCCGCGCACATGGAATGCAACAGCATCCACAAAGTACAAGAATGCCTGCAAAAACGGAAATAGATACTAGGATAGAGGAAACCAACGTCTTATATTTACCAAAAGCATCCATCCATGAGTCCCACATAGAAGTGTCCACTCCAGAATGCTGTTTCATCTTACCATTAAGGGTACGAAGTCCCTCCAATGCTACAGTCAGACTCCCATCCGTAGCCGTGTTGTTGGGAATGAAAGTACAACACTGTTCACCAAACATAGTACAGACCCCCCCCCGTTCTGCCAATAACATATCCACCGCGATTCTATTTTGAAATGCCATCAGGGATGTAGCTGCCAATTGTCCATGGACCGCCTCAAAGCCTTGTTGAGTCCAATTTCCCAGTTTCTGGATATTAAAATGAATGTAGTTAATTCTGTCCACATTTTTATTAACCGTACACCACCAGCAAAATGATGATTCAAAACCCGCGGCTACTTGGTCAACCAGTTTATACTCATCTGGTACCCCCCTGGGGACTCCAATTGCATCAATGTACGTTGGGTCCCCAGCAGCAGGGCCCACCGTGCGCTTGGTCCTGATAGGCCAATATTCAGGACCCAGAGCTTGTATACGGGTGAGCAGATCTCGGACGCCTATGGGGTAAACAGAGATGGGCAACAGAAGAGTTACAAGTGCACAGGTACCCGTGGCATTGTGGGGAAGTCTGTCCAACAGACTAGTTCCCCCACACCACCACCACACATCAGCTCTAGACACTGGTTTAAAAATTGCCGTAAGCATGTGAGTGTACCAGCACCAACTATCAGGGAGCTTACCCAACAATGTCCCTCCACCTGTCATGTTTATGCATGTAAAGTTAGCTCTAGCCACACTGGAGGAGAATATCGGTTTCTTGACCACCGTGGTGACTACCGGATAAACAGTGTCCCACTGTGAACACTTCTCAGGTGGGTTGTCTTTGTCCATAAGGGGCAATAGACAGTCTATGCGGAGCAATGGCCTAGCTCCCATGCAAACTACGCAGCTTTGCAGGGTCATGTTAGCTGCTTGTTCGGTCAATAGTAGCCAATTGTTATAGAAACCTGAGATTCCGGTGGCAGTAAGAATGGTATCATCAGGGGTGGTAGGAGTGGTGACCATATTAATAGGACCCCAATCGCCCTTCCCCTTAGATGTTAAAACAGTAAACCGGTCAGTAATAGCAGAGGGCTGAGCCTGCTGTGTAATGCAGATTTTTACTGGCCAGTAGAGTAGATCCTCGCTAGATTCTACATGTGGTGCTAGTATAAAATCCTGACAACCCGTCCCAGTACCTGGTCGGATAATTAGCGATAGACCCCAATTGCGCAGTCCAGTCCTAGTCAGTGACACTCTTTGTCGCCAGATAAGAACTGCTTGCCCTGATGAATAACTGGACCAGTCAGGACCAGTCTCAGCGACCAGGCTCTTCCATGACCACTCCTGAAACCCCCCTTTTGTCATATACCAGTTAAATCTGGTGTATTCCAGAGCATGCCCTCCCAGGCCATTCCTAGCTTTTCCCAATAACCCCCAAGACAGTGTAATGGTGGTGGTCACATTAGCGGGTACACATAAGGTGGTGCTCCTAACCTCTGTTGGAGTGCAGGGTTGGTCTGTGATTGTAGTGCTACGTTTGTGTATGGCAGGACTGGTGAGATCGAGGGTAATGTTGGACGTGACATTAGTAGTTGTAAGATGTGCGTGGGGTGGATGTGTGAGCTGTTGTATAAGCCATGTGAGAGTTCCTAGGGACACTCCAGTAATGATTATGAAAATAACAAACAAGGGACCTGAAATTCCCAGTTTCTCCCAGGGATTGAGATATCCCTGTCCTAGGCAAGTAGCCTTAGTTCGTGGAAACTGGGGCTGGCGTCCCATTTTCACCAACTAAGGTTTGTTTGGTTGGAGTCGAATTGAGATTGGCCAAATCGGCCCTGACTTCAGTCAGAGTTCTGGAAGGAGTTGGGGCTGGTGTACAATGTGTAAGGTGATGCCAAGGTGCGCCCGATTTACCCTTGACCTGGACTGAGTGTGAAGTAACTTCCTTCACTTCGAACGGTCCAGTCCACCTGGGTTCTAGCCACTTTCTCTTGTGGACTTTCACCCTTACCCAGTCGCCAACTTTTACCTTCCGTGGTGCAGGATCTCCCGTCAGCTCCCCCTGCTGGACCTTGTGAATCTGTTTGGAGAGAGCTGCAGAAAGTTCCGTCAGTTTTCTCACATATTCAGACATTACAATTTGTTGTACATCAAGGGCGGGCATATGACCTCCCTCCCTCGGTGGACCCGGCATGACTCTACCCGTCATTATCTCATGAGGAGACAGATGGGTGCCTGCACCTGGCGAGGCTCTCATGGCCATCAATGCCAGGGGCAGGGCTTCAACCCACGTCAACTTCGAACCTGCACATACCTTAGCTATCTTAGCCTTAAGGGTCTGATTTGAGCGTTCCACGAGGCCCTGCGATTGGGGCTTGTACACTGACCCAAACTTGTGCACAATACCAAATCTTTCCTCCACCTGTCTTAGGTGTTGGTTACTGAAGTGGGACCCATTGTCAGATCGGATTTGCCTGGGGACCCCGTACCTTGGTATGAGTTCGGTTTGCAGCCACTTAATGACCGATTTTGCATCCTCCCTTGCTGTTGGTATTGCCTCGACCCATTTGGAAAACCTGTCTACCATTACCAAAAGGTACCTTTTCCCATTTGTCACATTGTCTTGCCCCATATCTGTGTAATCTATGCTGATGTCCTGAAAACAAGCGTTAGGGACTGGGTATGAACCCATGGGCGTTTGATATGGTTTCTTTGGATTATGGCTACCACAAATGCTACACTCATCACAAAACAAATCTGTCATGTCTTTCATGTGGGGGTGCCACCAGATGTAGGACACCTTCTGTAAAGTCTTTAGTTTGCCTTCGTGTGTGGGCCCATGAGCTTCCCGTATTAGTTCTGGACAGAGGTTTGCAGGGGCCACTAGTCTGCCATCATGGCATCTCCACAGTTCGTCAGGTCCTTTGGTGGCCCCTTTCTGTCCCCATACTGAGTGTTCATAGGGTCCTGCTGTGAACTGGAGTTCTTCTATGTGTTGCTTTGTGAGCTCAGTCCGAGCTGGTTGGATCTGTAGTACCATTTGTCTCGGGGTGTATCCGCCAGCTTTCTTGGCTGCTTTATCAGCTGCATCATTTCCCTCGCTGACTCTGTTTTTCAGTTGTTGGTGTCCTTTACACTTCATGATGGCCACCCTCTCAGGTAGTGAGACCGATTTAATCAGTTTTTCCATCTGTGCCTTGTGTTTGATTGGAAGGTTTCCTGTGGTGGTGAAGTTGCGTCTAACCCATTGTGGTCCATCAGTATGGACTGCTCCATGAGCATACGCTGAGTCGGTGTAGATGTTCACAGTCTTTCCTTCAGCCTTTTCCAAAGCCTGTGTTAAACCTATGATTTCTGCCAGTTGGGCCGATGCAGGTTGTGGGATGATGGCAGATTCCAAGGTCACGTGTGACCCGTCTGGAAGCTGTTGTACCACTGCGTATGCTGCTATGTTCCCTTCCTCTCCTCTATAGCAGCATCCATCTGTGTACAACCATAGGTCAGGGTTGGTGAGTGGTTCGTTCCCCAGGTCAGGTCTCAGTTTCAGTTCTTGTGCAGCTCTTTCTGTGCAGGAGTGGGGTAGACCTTCTTCAGCATTGAGTGCGTCTGCCATGTTTTTGTCAGTGTTGACAAAAGTGATGTGTGATTGTGTGCATTTATTCTGGATTCTTGTTTTTCTTTCAGCGCTGAACGTGAATTCTTTGCTCATCAGATATGCTGCAACCCCATGGTGGGTGTGGATTTCCAATGGATGGCACATTACCAGGTGGGCTGTTTTTTCAATAGCTTTTGCCACTGCAGCTACATACCTGGAACATGTGGTTTGTCCTACTTCGATGTGGTCCAATTTGGAGGAGTGATACATCAACACTCTTCTCTCCCCCTCTTGTTTCTGAAAAAGGATGGAAGATGTGAATCCCTCCTTTTCAGAAACATCCAGATGGAATTTGTTCTTGTAGTCAGGTGCTGTCAGAGCTGCTGCCACTGAGAGATCTGTTTTCAAGAGTGCAAAAGCCTTTGATGCTTCAGTGGTCCATGTCAATGACGAGTGTAGGTTCCTTGGTCCCGCCTCTCGCACTATCTCTCTCAGTGGCTCCGTTCTGGCAGTGTAGTCTGGGATGTGAGTTCGGCTGTACCCTGTCAAGCCAAGGAAGGACAACATTCCCGACACAGTGATGGGGCGTGGATGATGAAGTATAGAGTCTCTGTGGGTTTTGGAGAGTCCTGCTCCTTCTCCCGAGATTTCTCTGCCAAGGAAAAGGACAGTTCTGCGACAGGTCTGGACTTTGCTCATTTTGACCTTGTATCCTTTGACAGCAAGGAAGTCCAGTAACGTTTTTGTCATCTGTAGACAGAGATCAGAAGTGGGAGCCCCCAACAAAAGGTCGTCTACATATTGGATCAGTATCACACCTTCTTGGATTTTCAGCTCTGCCAGGTGTGTCTTAAGGATATGATTGAATATTCCTGGTGAACACCTATAACCCTGTGGCAAAACAAAATAAGTGTACTGTTGATGTTCATACGTGAAAGCAAAGAGTGGCTGAGAGGCTTCATCAAGTGGGATGCTAAAGAAAGCATTAGCCAGATCCACCACCGTGAAGTATTGGTGTTTTGGTGACAGATTGCTCAGAGTAATGTGAGGGTCAGGGACAGGTAGATCTATCGGTGCAGTAACGTAATTTACTGCTCGGAAGTCTTGAACCATCCGGTATGTTACTCCTCCAGCTTTCAGCACTGGTAGGATCGGCGTGTTCCATGGAGATACAGTTCGATAGATAACCTGTGCTCTCAGTAACCCATCAATGGTCGGTTTTATCCCCATGATCTGTTCGGGTTTCAAACGGTATTGTGATCGGTAGATAGGTATTTGACCTGGATATAGCAGGGTGATGGTGACTGGTTCCACCTGTAGTTGGCCCACATCAAAAGGGGTGTGTGTCCATATTCTTTCATCTATGGTGGAGATCAATGCTTTGGTAGATGGGTGGTCAGTGTATGGCTTGCCATGGTGTCTTGGCAGGGTAAATCGTTCTGGAAGACAGTGTTCTTCAGTGTCAACAGTCATGAACCTCCACATGTTCTCAGTGGTGGCCTTTTGAATCCCCGGTGTTTGGGTGGGTTCCCACTGAAGTTTGGATGCTCGTCTGATCATAGGGCCCAGGCTTCTTGCTTCGAAACCGTTTCCCACCGCTAGTGTAACATGGGGAGCCGACTCCTCCCCTAGTAGGTACCAGGATTTCAGATGAGGTGGTAAGATGACTGGTGCTGCTACTCCTTCTTGTCCACACACAATGGTGCAACACCTAATGGATGGCGTTAGGTGCATCATGTTCTCATCCCAGTCATCAGTGTATGTGTTCTCGTCATTTTCTGTCACATTCAGTGTACAGTGAATTTCAGCTTGTGGGGTCTTGTATGGGTGTAATGCATAGATCTGTGATTTCAGTTGATTGAACTTAAACTGGACCTCTGGAGTCCCAGTTCCTGTCTCCCTGCATTTTAGCCAGTAGATTTCTTGTGTTGCTGACAACTCAGGGGTTGGGATGATGGGTAACATCAGCACCCTAACAGGGTGAACCGGTGTTGAAGGAATGGGATCAATGGAGACCTCCACGCCCCTTTCAGTAAGGTAAATTGAACATTTCAGTTTACACAACAGGTCTCTCCCAAGGAGGTTGATTGGGCAATTGGGACAGTATAGGAACTGATGCTTTAGCTTGGATGGGCCCCAGGAGAAGAGCAACGGAACGGTTTTTTGTTGTGCTTCGGGTGTTCCTGATACCCCCACCACCTGTATTGTTTCCGAAGAGAGTGGTTGACGAGATCTTATAGCAGAATACGTACACCCTGTATCTACAAGAAATTGGTGGGTCACCCCTTCCACCTCACACAGGATTGTTGGTTCTGTGTGTAAGGGGAAGTGCTGGCCCCCCTTCCCGTCCGATGGTGGTGGGCAGCTTCAGGGCCATGGGGCATATTCGTCTGACATGCCCTGGAAGGGAGGAGGTGGCTGCTGATTTGGGTCTGGATTCGGGTGGTTGTATGCAGGTTGAAAGGCCTCACGTGGTTGGTACATCATTGGTCGGACTCCTCCCCTCGGTCTTGGGGCGTAACCTCGTCCCCTATTTGTCATCCACTGGTTTTGGGCCGCTGTCACTGGGTATGGACACTGTCGAGCCATATGTCCTATCTGCTTACAATTGTAACAGCTCCCCCAGGGTACAGTGTTCCTTGGTTGTTGTCCCCATGTAGACGAATAGCCTGGTTGTGGTGGGTAATAGTATGGTTTGGCTACCATTGGCACTGGCTGCTCCTTGAGCTGTGATGTATGGGAGGTCCATGTTGGGTCGAGATGGGTGGTTGTTGTTGTTGAAACATTTGTGAAACAGTTTTTTCAATAATTTGTGAGATATCTTGTTGGTCTTCAGCCACCATCTGTTTCTTGGGCTTTTCCCCTTTCTGGGCCTCTTTCAGTTGCAGTTTCAAAAGTTGTACCTGTAGGGACTGGACTTGTGTTTCAGCTCCTCCCTTGTCTTTGTTGAATTGGGTGATATGATGATGTACATGTGAGTTGAACTGAGCCTGGGGAAGTGCCATTAACCCCACCGTGGCCCTAAGTTTAGTTCGGACCTCATTTGGAGCACCGCTCACCACCATCTCCTTCCACATGCTGACCGTGGTGCCAGTATAGTCATATGGTTCTTCATGAACAGTTCTCCATGTGGTCTTCGCTCTGTCGAGATAGGCTGCCGGTTGTTCCCCTGGATTGATGGTGAATGATGAAAGGGTTGCATGGTTTCGTTCTGTGGGATATGCCCTTCTCAACACTGCCCACAATTCCGCTCGGAAGTCTTCCTGGGCTAGTGCAGCCGGGGCTGTGGCCAGATCTGCATCTCTTATCAGAGCACTCATGGTGGTATGGTCTGTTGCTCTAGCCAGAAGGGCCCTCATGTCACCTAGGCAGAGCCGTAGGCCTGACGTCAGTGTTTGCAGTTGAAGGAGCCATGCAGAGGCCCCCCCATGCAGACTGGGTAATTGTTCCATCAAAGTGGTAAGGTCTGTCATTTTCCAGGGTTGGTATTCTTCATGCCCTCCGTCCGGAGTGGGCCTCAACGGCATCTGCATCTCCTTTCCACCATATTGGAGATCCCAGTCTGCCCTGGACGAGACACCCCTGCTGTTCTGTTCCCTGAGACGTACGGACTGTCTGATAGGTTCGACCAAATCTGTCACCTTCCCCAACATTACCCCTTTTATATGGTACGAGCCTTCTCCCCGTTCAGCATCTTCTATCATAGATTTGGCCTGTGCCACTGAGTCCCTGATGTCTCTCTCCACCTCTTCTTCATCTTGTCCTAATCTGTTCTCACCTTCATCGTCCTTGCTGTGATTTCCTCTTAATGAGGCCCCAGAGGAGCATTGTCCTGGTGGCGACCATGACCCTTCAGAGATTATTTGACTATCCCCCCGTGTTCTGTTTCTGAACCAGTCTGGGTTTGGAGTGGAAGAAAACTGAATCAGCTCTCTGTCTTCTCTCTTCAAAGGGCCTGGTTGAGACCCACCATGTCCCTGTAGTGAGGCGGGGTTCGAACCCCCCCCACGTCCCTGTGTGTGCGCTCTGTCCCTCTCCTTCCTTTCTCGATGATCAGGCCTCTCTTCACACACGAGTTGCCCTTCTTGGATCCCTAAAGTCATGCTTCCTTTTAGGTGTCCTTCATGCACCACAAACACTGGTGCCTGTACCACAGCAGGGGTCAAAAAAGGGTTTTGAGGGAGGTGGCTGAATGGATTTTGAGAATAGGGAGGTGGTGTTATTTTCTCTCCCTGTGGCAGTTCCGGGTATAGTTGGGTGGGGGCCGATGGGGTTGCTGTGGTGGTAGGTGGGGCATCATTATTGTTGGGCCTGCCCTCTTTGGTGTCAGTTGGGGCTTCAGTGGCCACCCCCATCATATCAGGTTTCCTGTAAGGGAGTGCTCTTCTAATTTCTTCAATTGCCCAAATTCCTATTTTCAGCTCAGCCTCTGCTCTTTCCCTATGCTTTGTTCCTTCCTTTTTGAATAAGTGGTTCTTATTCCTTTCAACTTCACTTTCTATCCCTTCCTTCACTACTTCCTCTAATTCCTTCTCCATAGTGAGGAGTTGCCCTTTTGATGGGGCCACCCCACTGAGGTATCCTGCCTGTGTCCATTTTAGCCTCACACCTTCCCAGACCTTCTTAACTTCCTTATACTGCATCTTTCCCCCTGATCTATCTTTCATTCTCTGATCTAAGTATTCATTGAATTTGTGTTTGGGGACGGTGGTCGTGGCCATTTTGTCGTTAAGCTATGTCTGGCTCTATGCTATTTTGGTGCACTTAGCCCATCACTGGCCAAAACTAGCAATGTATCTCTGGTGCTGACACAGTCTTATCTCTGGTGTCTGTCTCCCCCTTGTGTACAAAGAATTTTATTGCTTTATGTTTGGCGAATTAATTAAATACTTTCCCCAAGTATTTCGGCAATATCCTTTTGGAACAATCTACTAGTATTATCTAGCGCTTCTATTTTAAATATAATAATAATTTTAGGAACTATTTTCAAACAGTTATTATTCGTTTTCACTTTTTCGATTATTTAAATACTTTGCCAAAACATTTCAGAAATGTCCTTTCGGGACATTATATTAGTATATTCAAGCGTTTCTAGAATAAATATTTAATTAATTCTAGGACTAATTTTTCTCAAAAACTAATTAAAAAACTGAAAACTGAAAAACTAACTTAATTAATTAAATACTTTCCCAAAGTATTTCAAACGTGTCCTTTTGGGACAATATATGGTGTATCCTAGCGCTTCTAGAATAATTATCAACTGAATTCTAATTCTTAAATCAATCCCAACAGCACGGGAGAGAAAATTCAAGTCAACTTCTCAACAGAAAATAACTGCTTCACAGTAGACTCGGCGGTCACTTCAACACAGCCTCAACTTAGCATATGGCTAATTAGTAGCAATCGGTCTCGTGGAACGTTCAATCACTCACATTAATTTGGAACATACAATACCACATTAGATTTTCAGGTTTTAATATCTTCTACCATTAATTTCGCTAACACAACTTAAACATACAATCATTAATTTCGCTAACCCAACTTAAACATACAATATCACATTAGATTCGTCACGGTAACACCTAGCTGATCAATCTATTGCCCGCCTGTGTGAATCGTATTTTTATTTTTTATTTTTTTATGAGTCCTCACGTAACACTTAGCTGATTGCCAATTCAACTATTGCACGACTATATGGATCTCATCTATTAATTATGGATTCGTCACGGTAACCCCTAGCTGGTCAACTTACAGCTATGGCCCGCCTGTATGAATCGTATTTTTATTTAATTCTGTGGATTCCTCACGGTAACCCCCTAGGTCGTCAACTTTCCCCTATGGCCCGTCTATTTGAATCCTTATAAGCTTATTCCTCACTGTACACCTAGTCGATCAACATATCGACTAGTGCCCAAGTCTATGTGAACAAGTCTTTAACCTATGAATACTCAGATATCTTTACACAATGCCTTAGATTCTAAACAATTCCACATAAATTTAGCAACAATTCACACTCACCTCAGTACTTCTGATCATTGAATTTAGATATTGGCTATAATACAATATACAGATTTTGATTAAACAGGCATCTGCTTACCTTTTAGTTTCGAGCTCTTTTGATCAGTTTCCTGGGTGAGTTGAATCGCGATTCTCCTTCAAAAAAGGTCACCTCTCCTTCTGGAATCTTTCTCCCACGCGTCTCCTGTCTGATCAATTTTCTATGGACCGAAATCAAAGGTGTCTAATTACCATCCTCTGCTTACCAAGTTGTGTTGATAAAACGTTTACTGGAGACAGGAGAACAAGTGGAGACATAGGACGAGGTGGATAATTTTATAATAAGGCCGTTTTATTCAAGTGTAAAGATATCAGGCAAAAGCGTGCACGGCCCCTTTCTGTCTGATTCTTATGGAATCGTCGGAGAAGAGAACGCTCTAAACAGTACATACAGATTATATAGGCAACTAGCAAAGTAGGTTGATCTTGAAGTCTGGCCTTCCGATTGGTCGATCTGGGTCGTGGGTAATCCTGTTCGGCCTGATGTCGACGTTTCCATTGGCCCTTCCCACAGTTCATTGTCTTAAAGTCTCATCCTTGAGCAGAATGCATGTGCATCTGTTTTAACAGAGTCCTATTCATGGGGGAGGGTTGAGTATGTGGGTCTGTGGTTACTTAACAAGGTACAAAATGTGGGGGTATAGTGGGGGATGGGTGGATGTTGTGCCAAGTTATAGCTTATGTTGAGAAGTGGTTAAAACAAGTTACCAGTATCTTATACAATTTCTTACAGCACCCTCTTAGATATCCTCCTGACCAACTTGCCCTCTAAATACGCCTCTGCTGTCTTCAACCAGGATCTCAGCGATCACTGCATTATTGCCTGCGTGCGTGATGGGTCTGCGGTCAAACGGGATCCGCGGACCACCCCTCATCACTGTCAAACGCTCCCTAAAACACTTCAGAGAGCAGGCCTTTCTAATCGACCTGGCCCGGGTATCCTGGGAGGATATTGACCTCATCAGTAGAGGTTGCTCTTTAAAAGTGCTTTCCTCACCATCTTAAATAAGCATGCCCCTTTCAAAAAATGTAGAACTATAACAGATATACCTTGCTTAACCAGCACAAAAACATCCTGTGGCGTTCTGCATTAGCATCGAATTGCCCCCGGGATATGCAACTTTTCAGGGAAGTCAGGAACCAATATACTCAGTCAGTTAGGAAACTTAAGGCTAGCTTTTCTTCTTTTTTTACCCCTTTTTCTCCCCAATTGGTAGTAGTAGTTACTGTCTTGTCTGATTGCTGCAACTCCCGTACGGACTCGGGAGAGGCGATGGTCGAGAGTCATGCGTCCTCCGAAACACAACCCAACCAAGTCGCACTGCTTCTTGACACAACGCACATACAACCCGGAAGCCAGCTGCACCAATGTGTCGGAGGAAACACCGTACGCCTAGCGACCTGGTCAGCGTGCAGTGCGCCCAGCCCGCCACAGGAGTCGCTAGTGCGTGATGAGACAAGGATATCCCTGCCGGCCAAACCCTCCCTAACCCGGACGACGCTGGGCCAATTATGCGTCGCCCCATGAGCTTCCCGGTCGCGGACGGCTGCGGCAGAGCCTGGGCTCGAACCCAGAGTCTCGTGTGGCACAGCTAGCACTGCGATGCAGTGCCTTAGACCACTGCGCCACCCGGGAGGCCCCTAAGGCTAGCTTTTTCAAACAGAAATTTGCATCCTGTAGCACTAATTCCAAAAATGTTGGGACACTGTAAAGTCCATGGAGAATAACAGCATCTCCTCCCAGCTGCCCACTGCACTGAGGCTAGGAAACACTGTCACCACCGATAAATCTACGATAATCGAGAATTTCAATAAGCATTTTTCTACGGCTGGCCATGCTTTCCACCTGGCTACCCCTACCCCGGCCAGCAGCTCAGCACCCCCTGCAGCAACTTGCCCAAGCCTCCATCCGCTTCTCCTTCACCCAAATCCAGACAGCTGATGTTCTGAAAGAGCTGCAAAATCTGGATCCCTACAAATCAGCTGGGCTAGACAATCTGGACCCTCTCTTTTTAAAATTATCCGCCAAAATTGTTGCAACCGACTAGCCTGTTCAACCTCTCTTTCGTATCGTCTGAGATCCCCAAAGATTGGGTTGCTGCCGCGGTCATCCCCTTCTTCAAAGGGGGAGACACTCTAGACCCAAACCGTTATAGACTTACAGTGGGGAGAACAAGTATTTGATACACTGCCGATTTTGCAGGTTTTCCTACTTACAAAGCATGTAGAGGTCTGTAATTTTTATCATAGGTACACTTCAACTATGAGAGACGGAATCTAAAACAAAAATCCAGAAAATCACATTGTATGATTTTTAAGTAATTAATTTGCATTTTATTGCATGACATAAGTATTTGATACATCAGAAAAGCAGAACTTAATATTTGGTACAGAAACCTTTGTTTGCAATTACAGAGATCATACGTTTCCTGTAGTTCTTGACTAGGTTTGCACACACTGCAGCAGGGATTTTGGCCCACTCCTCCCTACAGATCTTCTCCAGATCCTTCAGGTTTCGGGGCTGTCGCTGGGCAATACGGAGTTTCAGCTCCCTCCAAAGATTTTCTATTGGGTTCAGGTCTGGAGACTGGCTAGGCCACTCCAGGACCTTGAGATGCTTCTTACGGAGCCACTCCTTAGTTGCCATGGCTGTGTGCTTCGTGTCGTTGTCATGCTGGAAGACCCAGCCACGACCCATCTTCAATGCTCTTACTGAGGGAAGGAGGTTGTTGGCCAAGATCTCGCGATACATGGCCCCATCCATCCTCCCCTCAATACGGTGCAGTCGTCCTGTCCCCTTTGCAGAAAAGCATCCCCAAAGAATGATGTTTCCACCTCCATGCTTCACGGTTGGGATGGTGTTCTTGGGGTTGTACTCATACTTCTTCTTCCTCCAAACACGGCGAGTGGAGTTAGACCAAAAAGCTCTATTTTTGTCTCATCAGACCACATGACCTTCTCCCATTCCTCCTCTGGATCATCCAGATGGTCATTGGCAAACTTCAGACAGGCCTGGACATGCACTGGCTTAAGCAGGGGGACCTTGCGTGCGCTGCAGGATTTTAATCCATGACGGCGTAGTGTGTTACTAATGGTTTTCTTTGAGACTGTGGTCCCAGCTCTCTTCAGGTCATTGACCAGGTCCTGCCGTGTAGTTCTGGGCTGATCCCTCACCTTCCTCATGATCATTGATGCCCCACGAGGTGAAATCTTGCATGGAGCCCCAGACCGAGGGTGATTGACCGTCATCTTGAACTTCTTCCATTTTCTAATAATTGCGCCAACAGTTGTTTCCTTCTCACCAAGCTGCTTGCCTATTGTCCTGTAGCCCATCCCAGCCTTGTGCAGGTCTACAATTTTATCCCTGATGTCCTTACACAGCTCTCTGGTCTTGGCCATTGTGGAGAGGTTGGAATCTGTTTGATTGAGTGTGTGGACAGGTGTCTTTTATACAGGTAACGAGTTCAAACAGGTGCAGTTAATACAGGTAATGAGTGGAGAACAGGAGGGCTTCTTAAAGAAAAACTAACAGGTCTGTGAGAGCCGGAATTCTTACTGGTTGGTAGGTGATCAAATACTTATGTCATGCAATAAAATGCAAATTAATTATTTAAAAATCATACAATGTGATTTTCTGGATTTTTGTTTTAGATTCCGTCTCTCACAGTTGAAGTGTACCTATGATAAAAATTACAGACCTCTACATGCTTTGTAAGTAGGAAAACCTGCAAAATCGGCAGTGTATCAAATACTTGTTCTCCCCACTGTATATCCATCCTGCCCTTCTAAAATCTTCGAAAGCCAAGTTAACAAACAGATCACCGACCATTTCGAATCCCACCGTGCCTTTTCTGCTATGCAATTTGGTTTCCGAGCTGGTCACAGGTGCACCTCAGCTACGCTCAAGGTCCTAAACGATATCATAACCGCCATCGATAAAAGACAGTACTGTGCAGCCGTCTTCATCGACTTGGCCAAGGCTTCCGACTCTGTAAATCACCACATTCTTTTCGGCAGACTCAATAGCCTTGGTTTCTCAAACAGCTGCCTCGCCTGGTTCACCAAATACTTCTCAGATAGAGTTCAGTGTATCAAATCGGAGGGCCTGTCGTCTGGACCTCTGGCAGTCTATGGGAGTGCCACAGGGTTCAATTGTCGGGCCGACTCTTTTCTCTGTATAGATCAATGATGTCGCTCTTGCTGCTGGTGATTCTCTGATCCACCTCTATGCAGACGACACCATTCTTTATACATCTGGCCCTTCTTTGGACACTGTGTTAACAAACCTCCAAACGAGCTTCACTGCCATTCAACACTAATTCCGTGGCCTCCAACTGCTTTTAAATGCTAGTAAAACTAAATGCATGCTCTTCAACTGATTTTTGCCCGCACCCGCCCGCCCGCCCGACTAGCATCACACTCTGGACGGTTCTGACTTAGAATATGTGGACAACTACAAATACCTAGGTGTCTATAAACTCTCCTTCCAGACTCACATTAAGCATCTCCAATCCAAAATTAAATCTAGAATCGGCTTCCTATTTCAAAACAAAACCTCCTTCACTCATGCTGCCAAACATACCCTCGTAAACTGACTATCCTACCGATCCTTGACTTTGGCGATGTTATTTACAAAATAGCCTCCAACACTCTACTCAGCAAACTGGATGTAGTCTATCACAGTGCCATCTGTTTTGTCACCAAAACCCCATATACTACCTACCACTGCGACCTGTATGCTCTCGTTGGCTGTCCCTCACTACATATTCGTTGCCAAACCCACTTGCTCCAGTTCATCTATAAGTCTTTAATAGGTAAAGCTCCGCCTTATCTCAGCTCACTGGTCACCATAGCAACACACGCTCCAGCAGGTATATTTCACTGGTCATTCCCAAAGCCAACACTTACTTTGGCCGCCTTTCCTTCCAGTTCTCTGCTGCCAATGACTGGAACAAATTGCAAAAATCACTGAAGCTGGAGTCTTATACCTCCCTCTCTAACTTTAAGCATCAGCTGTCAGAGCAGCTTACTGATCACTGTACCTGTACACAGCCAATCTGTAAATAGCACACCCAACTACCTCATCCCCATATTGTTATTTATCCTCTTGCTCTTTTGCACCCCAGTATCTCTACTTGCACATCTATCACTCCAGTGTTAATGCTAAATTGTAATTATTTCACATCTATGGCCTATTTCCTTACCTCCCTACTCTACTACATTTGCACACACTGTACATAGATTTTTCTATTGTGTTATTGACTGTATGTTTGTTTAAGTGTAACTGTTGTTTTTGTCAAAATTCTTTGCTTTATCTTGGCCAGGTTGCAGTTGTAAATGAGAACTTGTTCTCAACTGGCCTACCTGGTTAAATAAAGGTGAAAAAATAAATAAAAAGGCATCATAATTCAGAAAGGTCATGTTAACTGACTGATATCCCATAGAACAAAACATAAGATCTCCTTGACTCCATACCTTATTTTCACCATTTAACCAAAAACCCTATTCTTTCCCCATTAATAGGCTACCTCTGCTTCCTTCAGACATGCAAAACTAATTTCAGGGTTTTAGGACTACAAGCTGGGGAGCTCTATGCCCGATCTGCATACAACTTTATATGTGGCATCTATGGACAAAGGTGTCAACGTAATATTTACCTAAAACAACGTGACCAATAAACAGTCACGTGGTCATGATCTGGCAAAAATGCATATAAATCAGTCAAGGATATTCATATTGATGTAAGAACATTCATATCGACCACATGGTGGCGCTACTTTTTAAATGAATTATTTAACTCTTATTCTACCAGGTAAGTTGACTGAACACATTCTCATTGACAGCAACGACCTGGGGAATAGTTAAAGGGGAGATGAATGAGCCAATGGTAAACTAGGGATGATTAGGTGACCGTGACGGTCAGATTGGGAATTTAGGCAGGACACCGGGGCTAACACCCCTACTCTTACAATAAGTGCCATGGGATCTTTAGTGACCACAGAGACTCAGGACACCTGTTTAACGTCCCATCCAAAAGACAGAATCCTACACAGGGCAATGTCCCCAATCACTGCCCTGGGACAATGGGATACTTTTTTAGACCAGAGGAAAGGGTGCCTCCTACTGGCCCTCCAACACCACTTCTAGCAGCATCTGGTCTCCTATCCAGGAACCGAGCAGGACCAACCCTGCTTAGCTTCTGAAGCAAGCCAGCAGTGGGATGCAGGATGATATGCTGTTGGTACATGTTAATCTCTTGATCTGTTCGACTCAACAATGCTGAAATTTGGTACACATCCCCAGGGATACGAGTCTAGCAAACCAACATGATATCAGACACCACTGGCACGATTTTGACAAAACTTGGGTGACTGACTTGCCTTAGAGATCAGTCATTTACAAAATTACACTGATTGGCCCAAGGAGGGCACTGCATCATTCGTAGGAGATAACACGTTTACCTTTGCATGCATTTAACTTAATTATAGGTTCTTTACATGGTTGTGTTCATTGCAGCCTACAGCGAATACCCATCACACGTGATTAGTCTTCCCTGCTCTGCCCATTTGCAAAATTCCTCACCAACTGAGGTGAGCATGGCCTTTTATGCAAAATAATTGTCACTAATGAATGAAGATCAGAAAATGCTTTTAATCCATATACACACACACAAAATGAACTAATTATCAAAAAGCAATATTTTAATATGAAAATATATTTGCAATATTCTAAAAGTATTTTATGAATATATACCAGTTATCAAATTTCTCACATGCAGTGCCTTCAGAAAGTATTCACACCCCTTTACTTTTTCACTTTTATTGTTAAAGCCTAAATTTAATTAAGATTGTGTCACTGGCCTACACATAATACCCCATAATGTCAAATTTGAAATATGTTAGAGTTTTTACAAATGAACTAAATATGAAAAGCTGAAATGTCTTCGAGTCAGTTAGCATTCAACCCCTTTGTTATGGAAAGCCTAAATAAGTTAATGCGTAAACATGCGGTTAAGTCACATAATAAGTTGCATGGACCATGCGCAATAAGTGTTTAACATGATTTTTTAATGAATACCTAATCTCTACTTGTACCCCACACATACAATTAAAGACAGTGCTCAACATTTTAAAGAATAATGTGGAAATATTGTACAATCCAGGTGTGCAAAGCTTTGAGACTTATCCAGAAAGACTCACAGCTGTAATCACTGCCAAAGGTGATTCTAACATGTACTGACTCAGGGGTGTGAATACTTAATTAGATATTTCTGTGTTTCATTTTCAATAAATGTGCAAACATTTCTAAAAACATGATTTCACTTTGTCATCATGGGGTATTGTGTGTAGATGGATGAAAAAAAAATCTAGTGTAAAATCTAATAGAATTCAGGCTGTAACAAAATGTGGAATGAGTCAATGGGTATGAAGGCACTGTAACTAAGTAAAATAAAATATAGAATACCCTTTTTGTCCCTTATTTAAGAAAAATACTATAATATACATTTACTCTGGAAAGGCTGAACAAGGTTAAGACGAGTGAAAAAAAACCAGATACATATATTGAAAGTGTAATGAATTAATTCATGTAAAGTGCATGCACAATCTACTTGAAAATACAGTGAAATCATAGCATTTCCCTATCAAAGTAGGATGGCATGGAATTATATCTTGCACTGGTGAATCATTTTAAAGGCACACACGCATAAAGCACAGGTAGTTACTCACACACATTTTAAAATATTTGCATGAAGCCAGGGGGTTCAAAAAGATTCTCTTACTGCCATACCGTAAAGGACTATTTCCAAGTTTAGAAATACCATTCCTAACATGCATCAACCTCATAACAGACAAAAAAATAAGCTACAGATCAGGAAGCACTGGGCAGGGGGTTGGAGCAGAGTGTGTAAGAAATAGTAATGTCACAAGCATACAGTAGGTGGGGCAGTCCCTCATTTTGGGATTTTCCTTAATAAATAAACAAATGGTAAACCAAAAGTACATGCACAATCAATGATAACAATGGGTGCATTTAGACAGGCAGCCCATTGATTTTTTCCCATGAATTGGTCTTTTGACCAATCACATCTTTTCACATCAGGTCTTTTTCACAGAGCTGGTCTGATTGGTTAAAAGACCAATTAGTGAAAAGAATATCAGAATTGGGCTGCCTGTCTAAACGCAGCCAATGAGACACGAAAATCTTCATTAAGAACCTGGAATGTTCCTCAATCTTATGCTCTCCTCTGCAAGGTAAGGAAAACTGAGTATTGATCGAGAGTAACATCCTATGCTTATGATTTAAAGTAACTGTCCAGTGAAATTCACACTTTTAAAAGTTCATATTCTCATACCCAAATAATGTTGCTGACTCATCCTATACTCGTATGGGCTCACGAGTGGCACAGCAGTCTAAGGCACTGCATCTTCAGTGCAAGATGCGTCCCTACAGTCCCTGGTTCGAATCCAGCCTGAATCACATCCGGCCGTGATTGGGAGTCCCATAGGGCAAGCGCACAATTGGTCCAGTGTCGTCCAGGTTTGTCTGGGGTAGGCCGTCATTGTAAATAAGAATTTATTCAACTGACTTGCCTAGTTAAATAAAAAGGTTAAATGAAAATTAAGTATAAATTGGAGAAAAAAAACCTGCCTCAAACTTGTATCTCAAACAGACCATTTACAAAATGCTTGCCATTTCCTTATAGAGGATGAGCTGGCCAATCAATGGTCTACTCGGATTAATATTTTTTTATGACCAGTATAGTGGTGAGTCGTCGTCTAACGTGTCCGGAAGCGACTTCACCATTAATTTACTGTATTCAGGGTTCACTCAAACATTGTTTTACTATCGACAGTTACAGTTGATTTCGGGATTATCGATTCACTCTCCTTAAAATATATGTAATTTTATGTATTCATTAAGGTCTCTGAATTGTTTAATCAAACTTTGCCGCCAGCTCCTAATATCAGGACATAAAAACTAGAATCTTTTCCCCGAATTAGCCTAGTGCACACTAGGCCGAGCTTGTTTTCCCTGGATAAACTAGCTGAACTATGCTAGTTTTCATCCTCATTGTCAAACTTCATTAATACGGCACCCTCCACTTCAAAACTTCTTTGCTAGTTTTACAATTAGGTAACTCAGGAATTTGCTGTAAAGAAACGTAAAAATGATTTATAGTCTTGACTGGTTCGAGATATCTGTCGTAAAACGACAGTTGCGAAGGATATCATTGCTACTTAACGCAGATCCAAGTTCAGTTTTGAGATTCACCGGCCTCTTTGGCGTAGGATTAGCTGGACGTTTCTGACTGGTCTTGGAACTTTGACAACGGGCAGCTCGATGGGATATGTAATGATTTTGACCCTTCATCTTTAAAAAAAAAAAGACAGATTTGTTGATTAAATCTGACTATTAATATAATGAGTAATCTAAGTATGCTACGAGTTAATTACAACAAGAAAACTTCTAATTCGTCATCACTCAATACACCCACACTATTCTGTTGTTGGTGTGGGCGTATTGAGTATGTTAAAAAGCTTTTTAACATACTTAAATAGTTTTCTTTCCAAAATGTCTTAACTTATATTGTAATTAATTATAGGTCATATTTTATAGACAATCTGGAAACACTGGACAGTTACTTTAAATAAAATCAATGCTTAGAAGACATATCAGTAAAAGTACATTGGAACTTTGAATAGCAGTGTAAAATAAATTTTCCATGCAACAAATAGTATTAGAAAATGTGTAAAGCAGCAAACCTTCAGAAAATTACATACTTAGGGTTGTAAAAATCCAGTAACTTTCCCCATATAGCTGCGGTTTTCCACAAAACCTGGTTGGACTAAATATATGGAATCAGGAGGAAATCCGGCTCCCTCAAAACAGGATTTCTGGAAAACTTGGGGATTTTGGGAGTTACTGGAATTTAGCAACCCTACTTTTACTGATACATTAACTACTGCATTATTTTATGTTTCAAAATCTAAAGGGTCTTCTAAACTGAATTTGCATACTGCCTCTAGAACTTTGTCATTAGAACTGTTTCCTATTAACTCCATTAAAGGACAGTAGTAGTGTTAAATTAGCATATTGAAACAATTTAAAATCAGTAACTGATGAAGTGATACATTGACTGAAGTAATTAAGCCTCAAGAAACGTAATCAAATAACAAATCATATTATTAAAAAGTACAATTAAATCAGAATGAAACTGGACAGTACCATTTCCAAACTCAGACAAGTGCATCGAAGGATTGCCTCATCAATTTCATGTAAATTGATATGCATATATAGGTCAAGCCCTCTTTCCCTATGAATAATATCAGACCCACATTCCTGGTTTCCCTTGCTTCATGACCACAGGAAACATCTTCGAATGTAATTGATTGTGGTGCCAGTCCCATTAGCCAAGATCTAGTGCTTGGAGTGAGCATCCCATTCATGTTAGGGGTTCCCGTTGGTTTCGTGAGTTGCCCTCAAAGGCGAGGTTGTCATAATGGGGCTGGAGGATGTCCACCTGGATTGACCCTGGGCCAGGATGGTGCCCCAACGCTGCAACACGAACATGATTACCAGTCAGTCAAGCCCCACATGTGCTGCTAGAAAACCGTACAAAAAAAACAAACTGCCTGCTGGTCAATAATTACTTTGGCACAATCACTCATACAGATGTCAATGGATAGGCAAGCTAAAGAGAGATGGAAAGGAGGCCTTTTAATCCCTGACAGTAAGAACAATGCTGATTGTTTGATCAGGAAGACTTTGTAGTGGAGTTGTTTATATCTACTTACAGCAATCAAACTAAGTAAACAAAAATAGAATCAGAAAAGTTAACGGGAATATCTAACCACTATAATTCAAATATGGGTGGCAAACTTCACATGGTATGTCTTGAGCAAGGGCTTCAGCACATATTATCGAGCTAACGTGAAAGCCAGCATCTCCCAAAGAACCCACACAGAGGTACCACTACCAACTGAACTAAAATACTCCCCCTTATCTCTATAGACATTGCTAATGATGTGAAAAAGCTATCAAAAACAATTCTTGTGATGTTAAAAGACTTACTGAAATTATTTTCTGCCTCAATGTAAATTGTGTGTCTTACTCTCATACACGTGGGTCTCATCTGTTGGGTTGCTGTGCTCCTCTGTGCATTGTACAGAAGCATAGCCTGCGGAGGCTGTCTCACTGCGGGTGTCCTCTGGGACTAAAACCCTGGGGTAGGACGTCATGTCTGGCTGCATGGTCAACTGATGACTGGGCTGGTCCTCTTCCGGCTGCTGCTCAGCGGGATGAAGTTGGATAGATGAATATCATCACTTTCATAAAAACAAAGCAATTTCAGGTCCAACTACGGGTGTTTCAACTTGCAACCCTTAAACAGCAATCTTGCATGCGTGCCTATTCTTCTTAAACAATAACCACTAGCAGTGTAAATAGTATTTTTAATCTAAAACAGTCTTTAATCAAGAATTTCAGTGAATGACAGGCAAAGGTTATTTCAAAGTACTAGGTCATGATGCAAGGTATAGTTGCCTACCTCTACTCCCAAGGCCTTGAGGATGTCACATTTACACATGGGGCAGGTCCTGTGCTCCATTAGCCAGGGCTCAATGCAGGTCTTGTGGAAGAAATGACTGGAAAGTTAAACCAAAATAAACACATAAGAATAATGATGACAATCACAAAATGAAGGTAATTGGAATAGCAGACCAGGTAGGACTACTCTACTCCATTTGTCAATATTAAACAAGGTAAAAGCCACTGCAGTTCGGTACATACTTGCAGGTGAGAATGGTCAGCACGTCGCCAGACTTGTAAGCGTCAATACACACTGCACAGGTGTCAGCATCAGGCCCAGTCTCCTGAAAGACAGGTTTAAAAATAGATTGTAGTGGCACTGAGCATACATTGAGGGTGTGAACGTTTAAAACTAGTGTTGCACGGTATACCAGTACCAAAACGTCATGATACCAACATTTTATAATACCGTAGTACATATGATTTTACCGACATTTTCATCCCTACCGATCTAAAGAACCTGCTGGTGGTACCTGCTATACATTTTTAAAATCAGTTTTGTTTATAAATTCAGTTGAATTGAAGCAACAGCTACTAGTCTCTAGTATGCACAGGTCCAATAAAATCCACTTCACTTTCATGTGCATATGACTTGTGGCAGTTGTAATCAGCGCTGCATGGTCAATCTGCATCGGCAGTGCAGCATTTACAGTGATACGGCCTCTGCAGAAGTCTTCACAACAGCTCTGCACTGCTCCGTGAAGAAGTAGTCAAGGAAGTGAGTCAATCACGTCAATGCGAGCCCTCTGCATTTTTACAAAAGCTGGGCGGGGCACGGCGATGTGGTACGGAGCTCAACTTGGCCTCTGCATGCCTCCGGAGGCTTCGTATTTGCATCACACCGTCCATACAGCGCCTCCGACCACATTTACGGATTAAGCATACATTTGCTTTCATTCACCTGCTTCTTTCGCTCTGTCCGCTCTTCACGAGCATCTATCTACACACACTTTTTCAGGACCCTGACTTTCAAAGATCATTTGTAAAAATCCAAATAAATAAACAGATCTTAATTGTAAAGGGTTTTAACATTGTTTCCCATGCTTGTTCAATGAACCATAAACAGTTAATGAACATGCACCTGTGGAACAGTGTCTCCTGACCCCTCCTGTCTCAGCCTCCAGTATTTATGCTGCAGTAGTTTGTGTCGGGGGGCTAGGGTCAGTTTGTTATATCTGGAGTACTTCTCCTGTCTTATCTGGTGTCCTGTGTGAATTTAAGTATGCTCTCTCTAATTCTCTTTCTCGGAGGACCTGAACCCTAGGACCATGCCTCGGGACTACCTGGCATGATGACTCCTTGCTGTCCCCAGTCCACCTGGCCGTGCTGCTGCTCCAGTTTCAACTGTTCTGCCTGCGGCTATGGAACAATGACCTGTTCACCGGACGTGCTACCTGTCCCAGATCTGCTGTTTTCAACTCTCTAGAGACAGCAGGAGCGGTAGAGATACTCTTAATGATCGGCTATGAAAAGCCAACTGACATTTACTCCTGAGGTGCTGACTTGCTGTACCCTCGACAACTACTGTGATCATTATTATTTGACCATGCTGGTCATTTGTGAACATTTGAACATCTTGGCCATGTTCTGTTATAATCGCCACCCGGCACAGCCAGAAGAGGACCGGCCACCCCTCATAGCCTGGTTCCTCTCTAGGTTTCTTCCTAGGTTTTGGTCTTTCTAGGGAGTTTTTCCTAGCCACTGTGCTTCTACACCTGCATTGCTTGCTGTTTGGGGTTTTAGGCTGGGTTACTGTACAGCACTTTGAGATATCAGCTGATGTAAGAAGGGCTATATAAATAAATTTGATTTGATTTGGAACGGTCGCTAAGACACTAACAGCTTACAGACAGTAGGCAATTAAGGTCAAAGTTATGAAAACTTAGTAGAAAGGCCTCTAGTGTCCTGACTCTGAAAAACACCAAAAGAAAGATGCCAAGGGTCCCTGCTCTTCTGTGTGAACGTGCCTTAGGCATGCTGTAAGGAGGCATGACGACTGCAGATGTGGCCAGGGCAATAAATTGCAATGTCCGTACTGTGAGACGCCTAAGACAGCGCTACAGGGAGACGAGACGGACTGCTGATCGTCCTCGCAGTGGAAGACCACATATAACACCTGCACACGATCGGTACATCCGAACATCACACCTGCGGGACAGGTATAGGATGGCAACACCAACTGCCCAAGTTACACCAGGAAAGCACAATCCCTCCATCAGTGCTCAGACTGTCCGCAATAGGCTGAGAGAGGCTGGACTGAGGGCTTGTAGGCCTGTTGTAAGGCAGGTCCTCACCAGACATCACCGGCAACAACGTCGCCTATGGGCACAAACCCACCGTCGCTGGACCAGACAGGACTGGCAAAAAGTGCTCTTCACTGACGAGTCGCAGTTTTGTCTCACCAGGGGTGATGGTCGGATTCGTGTTTATCATCAGAGGAATGAGCGTTACACCGAGGCCTGTACTCTGGAGCGGGATCGATTTGGAGGTGGAGGGTCCGTCATGGTCTGGGGCGGTGTGTCACAGCATCATCGGACTGAGCTTGTTGTCATTGCAGGCAATCGCAACGCTGTGCGTTACAGGGAATACATCCTTCTCCCTCATGTGGTAACCTTCCTGCAGGCTCATCCTGACATGACCCTCCAGCATGACAATGCCACCAGCTATACTGCTTGTTCTGTGCATGATTTCCTGCAAGACAGGAATGTCAGTGTTCTGCCATGGCCAGTGAAGAGCCCGGATCTCAATCGCATTGAGCACGTCTGGGACCTGCTGGATCGGAGGGTGAGGGCTAGGGCCATTCACCCCAGAAATGTCCGGGAACTTGCAGGTGCCTTGGTGGAAGAGTGGGGTAACATCTCACAGCAAGAACTGGCAAATCTGGTGCAGTCCATGAGGAGGAGATGCACTGCAGTACTTAATGCAGCTGGTGGCCACACCAGATACTGACTTACTTTTGACCGCCCCCCTTTGTTCAGGGACACATTATTCCATTTCTGTTAGTCACATGTCTGTGGAACTTGTTCAGTTTATGTCTCAGTTGTTGAATCTTTTTATGGTCATACAAATATTTACACATGTTAAGTTTGCTGAAAATAAACGCAGTTGACAGTGAGAGGATGTTTCTTTTTTTGCTGAGTTTATAAACTCAATGTAAACTGATGTATATTCTTTCCTCCCATTCATCCAGCCAAATCACAGGTAGGCTTTGCAAATATGAGCAAATCAGCCATTATATGCAGTATTATATTATACAGTGAACAGTGTGAAGTTGAATTCGATGTGTTGCATTATGTAGAAGTGTGAATTTCAGAGACAGGTCTTTGGAGAATGCTTAGAAAACGTGAACAAGCGTCTGGAGGACAGGGCGAACAGGATGCCCGGCCACAAATATTTTCCCACTGTGGTATCGCGATACTACTCGGTATCATGATACTTGGCCTGGTATCATATCGTTTGTAAAATGTTGACAAGCCTAGTTTAAACAAAATTGGGATGTTAACGTTAAGAAAAACAATTCCCTAACCAATTCCCTAACCCCCCCCCCTTCACAAAATTATAATCACAGTGCAGTTATTACAAAACTACCACTAACAGGTTGATCATTATCATAAAGAGAAAAAAATACAACAAATATCCAACAACAATGCTATAACGTTAGTTAGAAATATGCATCTTTATTTTTTATTACTTGCCACGCATATAAAGCGCTCCGCACGTCGTCAAGTAGGAAAAATTGCTGAGAAAGGCAAGCGAAAGCAGCGAACAGCCTGCGCTGCCCCGAGTCAGTACAACATCGAGTCTGCTGCGCTGTGCTTTTAGCTGACCCAACATTACAATGTAGCGATTGGTGCTTTGGAAACATATTGAAGTATGGACTGACTGCTAGGAACATGTCTACAACTTCATCCGCAAGCTGTCAAACTAAAGTAAATAAGAGACAAGGGCTGGGAATTGCCAGAGACTTCATGATACAATAGACAATACTTATATGCCGATACGTTATGTATTGCTATTCTCACGATTCTATATGTATTGCAATTCGATACTGATATTTTATTGCAATTTGTGGTTCCAAACATATTGCTCACTATGTCTGTTGCAGAGAGACAAGGGAGAGCATGAGAAAAGCTGTCAGGGAAATAAAAGTGCTGAAAATGTTGGCTCACTATTAAATAAGAAGATGGAGAACAAGCTTTGGGATGAAAAATTCTGGAGTTTTGGCGCAGGTACAGCCGAGTAGCGCTAGCTACCTACAGAAGCAAAGAAAAAAAAGATAGATATAATAGTCAAGAATAATTGCGATATGAAACTCAATTCCCCCCCCCGGATCACTAGAGACAAGCTACACACTGTTAATCTGTGCATTGCCCACCATCCTTAGCGAGCTAGCAAAAATTCCATCCCTGTGTTTATCAGTGAAGCGAGCTAGCAGCCAGGCTACAACAAGCTAAAATCAACTGATGAAAATCACTGGTGGCCAATATACTTGCATATATTTTGTGCAGTAGAGAGCTGTCATTTTGATTTTACAACTTTCCCACTGTCTCTCAGAGTACGCATCTGTTTGCCCAGTTCCCGTATTTCATAGCGAGTGAGTCATGCGCAAAACCAGTCATGGTAGACACATTTGAAATATTCCCACAAGCCGGGTTGTGACAAAAACTCACTCATTCTTATGTTTAATAAATGTATCGTATAGTATGTGTGTGGCAGGCTTACAATGATGGCAAAAAACAACATTTGAGAGTGCGCTGACACTGCTGCTAGCTGGTATGCAGCTGGAGGTTGAATGTTTGAAGGGGTACAGGACTATAAAACGCTAGGGAATCACTGGTTTACAGTATACTAAAATGAACTAATTGTATATACTCATTAAGTATGTAGTATACAGTATGTTAGTATGGGTATTCGAACACAGCTCTGGTCTTTCTTTTCTGCACTTTACCATATAACCGGACTGTAATCAAGAAGGGACAAGAGCAGAGCATGTACAACTAGTAAAGTTAATTTGTGTTAAACTTATTTTTATTAAAAAAACAGACATATACCTCCCCATCTTCACAACAACTTCGTCAATATACAGTTGAAGTCGGAAGTTTACATACACCGTAGCCAAATATTTCAACTCAGGTTTTAGAATTCCTGACATTTTATCTTGGTAAAAATGTCCTGTTTTAGGTCAGTTAGGATCACCACTTTATTTTAAGAATGTGAAATGTCAGAATAATAGTAGAGAGAATGATTTATTTCAGCTTTTATTTATTTCATTACATTCCCAGTAGCTCAGAAGTTCACACACCCAATTAGTATTTGGTAGCATTGCCTTTAAATTGTTTAACTTGGGTCAAATTTCAGGTAGCCTTCCACCTGCTTCCCACAATAAGTTGGGTGAATTTTGGCCCACTCCTCCTGACAGAGCTGGTGTAACTGAGTCAGGTTTGTAGGCCTCCTTGCTCGCACACACTTTTTCAGTTCTGCCCACAAATTTTCTATTGGATTGAGTCAGGGCTTTGTAATGGCCACTCCAATACCTTTACTTTGTTGTCCTTAAGCTATTTTGCCACAACTTTGGAAGTATGCTTGGGGTCATTGTCCATTTGGAAGACCCATTTGCAACCAAGCTTTAACTTCCTGACTGATGTCTTGAGATGTTGCTTCAATATATCCACATCATTTTCCTGCCTCATGATGCCATCTATTTTGTGAAGTTCACCAGTCCTTCCAGCAGCAAAGCACCCCCACAATATGATGCTGCCACCCCCGTGCTTCACGGTTGGGATGGTGTTCTTCGACTTGCGAGCCTCCCCCTTTTTCCTCCAAACATAATGATGGTCATTATGGCCAAACAGTTCTGTTTTTGTTTCATCAGACCAGAGGATATTTCTCCAAAAAGTACGATCTTTGTCCCCATGTGCAGTTGCAAACCGTAGTCTGGCTTTTTTTTAATGGTGGTTTTGGAGCAGTGGCTTTTTCCTTGCTGAGCAGCCTGTCAGGTTATGTCGATATAGGACTCGTTTTACTGTGGATATAGATACTTTTGTACCTGTTTCCTCCAGCATCTTCACAAGGTCCTTTGGTGTTGTTCTGGGATTGATTTGCACTTTACGCACCTTTCCACCACCAACACAGGGGGGGGGTGGAAAGGAGTGGAAAAGATGGTTTCTAGGTGGCAGGGCCGGATGGAAAAATGTTGGATGGGTGGGGTTGGGGGAGTAGGCTCACATTTTTATTATTTTCTTTGACATACTAAATGTTCTGTAATATGATCATAATGATCAATACTTTGTGTTTATGTAACTTTAAAATGTTTTTTTTTCTTTTGGAGAGGCAGCTCAGAGGTTAATACAAACTAAATATGAAATTATAGTCAAAGAATCATAAAACACACAGTAAAACTTGTATATGCCATGTGTTCCCAGTTTGAAACATCCATATTTGCATATGACCCTGAAAGTCATGCATAATAACAATAAACACATCTGGACTGTACTTGAACGGTTACCTTATCTCCCCGTTTCACGGTCCGGACTTGCAGCTGACCAATGGCTTTCTTGGCCTCTGCTTTCAGCTGTTTCTGTTGGAGTAGAGAGAAGAATGTGTTCAGTGTTTAAATTACATTATTAATCTGCTTCCTCTGACAATTGGAGACATCTGGTTTTCAGGAACAGTGTCTTCAACCTACCTTCGGTTTTCCCTGAAAACCGGATGTGGGGACTCTGCTCAGCCGTTTCTTTTATGCCTGCTACGTTAGGTTAAGCAACAGACAAATAAAAACATTTAAAAAATAACTATTTAAAATGTCTAGAATGCAACACCAACACAGCCAACATTTTGCGCCAACAATTAATTGTTAATTTCCTGTAATGTGACCATACATGATTCAAATAGGAGTGAGCAGGAGAACGGTAAGCGATGAGGTCACGTTAGAGACCCTTTATTCCATTTGATCTGGGAGGAGAGCGTTTATTATAGCAGTCCTACTGTGTGTCATTAAGCCTCTCCTCTAAAACCATGCATTGGAAACATTACATCAGCTTGTATATAGGACAGAAAAACATCAGATTTACGTACATCAGGGGCTTAAGTATTAGGCATAATCCTGAGGGACAGAAAGACCAGCTCAATTCTATATAATTTGGGATATACCACATACACAATAAAGACTCTTTATGCTGCTTATGCAGCCTCCCCCATGGCAACAAGACAAAATAATTATCACAAAGGCACGTAGGAAGAATCAACGTTATGAAAGGGATTTAGGATACATAGTATGAGGGATCACAGGGACACATTAGCATTGAGGATCCTCAGGAAAATAGCCACTTGTACACTGGAGAAGTGTGCTCTTCACAGATGAATCCCGGTTTCAACTGTATCGTGCAGATGCCAGACAGTGTGCATGGCACCGTGTGGGCGAGCAGTTTGCTGATGTCAACGTTGTGAACAGAGTGCCCCATTGTGGTGGTGGGGTTATGGCATGGGCATGCATAAGCTACAGACAACAAACACAATTGCATTTTATCAATAGCAATTTGAATGCACAGAGATACCGTGATGAGATCCTGAATGCCCATTGTCGTCCACTCATCCGCCGCCATCACCTCATGTTTCAGCATGCTAATGCATGGCCATGTCTCAAGGATCCATACACAATTCCTGGAACCTGAAATTGTCCCAGTTCTTTAAGGCCTGCATAATTACCAGACATGTCACGTTTTGAGCATGTTTGGGATGCTCTGGATTGACGTGTACAACGGCATGATCCAGTTCCCACCAATTTCGCAGCTATTGAAGAGTGGGATAACATTCCACAGGCCACAATCAACAGCCTGATCAACTCTATGCGAAGGAGATTTATCACACTGCATACGGGTCACACCAGATACTGACTGGTTTTCTGATCCACGCCCCTAGTTAATATATATATATTTTTTAAGGTATCTGTGAGCAACAGATGCATATCTGTATTGCCAGTCATGTGAAATCAACAGATTTTATGTATTTAACTAGGCAAGTGAGTTAAGAACAAATTCTTATTTAGAATGACGTACTACCAAAAGGAGCATGGAGCTTGTGTTTTGCATACGATTACAGCCTGAACAATGGTGCCCTCTGAGCGTAAGGTCCTAGCTCAGTGGGTGAAGTCAGATCTGCTCTAACTTCTCAGCTACCCACTTCTCTGTATCAGACTATTTACCCAGTCTCCCTGCAGAAAGCCTTAGAGAATCAGCCACATTTGAACAGAGGCTGCCTTAGACCACCGGGTGCTTTTGGACAAAGAAAAAGTGGTACACTGTTAATAAGTTAGAGTATGCAAGACCGTTTGAAATCAGTCAGTCTTCAAGGTCACCTTTATGCAGGAGTAATAAACAGTGAGAACATTACTGTAAACTTGCAAATCATGGGCCTGTCCATGTGAATGGTTTTAACTGGCATAACAGAACAAATCCAATCAATCAGATGAAGAGGAAATCCTGTTTGCGCAGCAGAAGTTTTTACAGAAACGCTCCCTTGAGTGGAGCTAAGCATTCTGCCTATAGTAAACACTTCACCATATAGGCCTGACAGTTCAGGGCAATTCCAAGGTAACAGCATTACACCTATTAAAATGTATGCTAAACAAAAACCATTGATTTAGTGGCATGTACTCATGGATGCCAAGGGAAGCTTGGCACAAAAATGTACCAAGAAACATAAAATAACGTATCTTACGTCTCTGATGTATATTACAGCGTTTTCCTTCATTTTGCAGGAGGCCGAATGCATCTCACCAGCGAAAGCTTCCGAGCAAGCGAAACAGCGCACCTCTTTCTCAGTGTGTGCAGCTCATCTACCTGATGCTGTCTGGACAAAAGGAATGACCTTGTTGCCAACCATAGCATTCAATGCAAGGGAAATCAGCAAGCATTTTGCCTCCCTTGATAACATGTAAAAATAAAATTGTCAATCAGCGTTGAGCTACATTGAGTGAACAACTGTGAATGGTCCTGGCGCACCAAAAACAATTAAAAAAAATATATATATAAATATATTAAGTGTCAAGGAAAGCCAGTTTGGATTTGGCTTCACACAAATCACATTACATCTAAAGCAGAACGTCCAGAAAAAAAACTTGAATTGCTGCATCTCGTTGTGTCATTGTCTTCCGGTGGCTAGGTAGCTACCCTAAAATCAGCCATGGACGGAGATAGGGATTTGGAATTCTCCGTACTGGCCAATGATTATAACGGCGATTCTGATCCAACCATTAATTCATACATTGTTGTACCCCTGTCCTGAGAGGATATAAGTTAAATATGTAGCTAGATGTAGAAGGCTAATGTTAACTAGCTAATGTTGCCCATGAATGTTAGTTAGGCTAGCGAGCAACTCACTCATGGACTCACTGTGTGCAATAATATTTTTTAACAATTTTTATGACCACCTGATCTCTGTACCCTACACATACAGATAATTGGAAAGGTCCCTCAGTTGACCAGTGATTTTCAAACACAGATTCAACCACAAAGACCAGGGAGGTTTTCCAATGACTCGCAAAAGGACACCTATTGGTAGATGTGAGGAAAAAAATTAAGAGCAGACATCGAATATCCCTTTGAGCATAGTGAAGTTATTAATTACACACCTAACTCAGTTGCCGGAGAGGAAAGAAACCGCTCAGGGATTTCACCATGAGAGCAATGGTTACTTTAAAACAGTTAGAGTTCATGCCTGTGAAAGAAAAAACTGAGGCAGGTTCAACAACATTGTAGTTACTCACAATACTAACCTAAATGACAGTGAAAAGAAGGAAGCCTGTACACAAAAATATTCCAAAACATACACTATCGTTCAAAAGTTAGGGGTCACTTGGAAAACAAGCCCATTTCTATGAAAACATACATGAAATTAGTTGCAAAATGAAAAGGAAATAGTCAAGAGGTTGACAAGGTTATAAATAATGATTTTTAATTGAAATAATAATTGTCACCTTCAAACTTTGCTTTTGTCAAAGAATACTCCATTTGCAGAAATTACAGCCTTGCAGACCTTTGGCATTCCATTTGTCAATTTGAGGTAATCCGAAGATATTTCACCCCATGCTTCCTGACGCTCCTCCCACAAGTTGGATTGGCTTGATGGACACTTCTTTACATAACATACGGTCAAGCTGCTCCCACAACAGCTCAAAAGGGTTGAGCTCCGGTGACTGTGCTGGCCACTCCATTATAGACAGAATACCAGCTGACTGCTTCTTCCCAAAATAGTTATTGCAGAGTTTGAAGCTGTGCTTTGGTCATTGTCCTGTTGGAGGAAATTGGCTCCAATTAAGCACCGTCCACAGGGTATGGCATGGCATTGCAAAATGTGAAAGGAATCTTGAAGGAAGGCTTTCACCCTGTACAAATCTCCCACTTTATCACCAAAGCACCCCCAGACTATCACATTGCCTCCACCATGCATGACAGACGTCAAGCACTCCTCCAGCATATTTTCTGCATCTCACGAATGTTCTTCTTTGTGATCTGAACACCTCAAACTTAAATTCTTCTGTCTAAGACTTTTTTCAAATTTTTCCTCCATCCAGTGTCTGTTCTTTTGCCCATCTTAATATTTTATTGGCCAGTCAGATATGACTTTTTCTTTGCAACTCTGCCTAGAAGGCCAGCATCACGAAGGCGCCTCTTCACTGTTGACGTTGAGACTGGTGTTTTGTGGGTACTATTTAATGAAGCTGCCAGTTGGGCACTTGTGAGGTGTCCGTTTCTCAAACTAGACACTCGAAAGTACTTGTCCTCCTGCTCAGTTGTGCACAGGGTCCTCCCACTCCTCTTTCTATTCTAGTTAGAGCCAGTTTGCGCCGTTCTGTGAAGGGAGTTGTACAAGATCTTCAGTTTCTTGGCAATTTCTCACACGGAATAGCCTTCATTTCTCAGAAAAATAATAGACTGAAGGGGGCCTCCCGAGTGGGGCAGTGGTCTAAGGCACTGCATCGCAGTGCTAGCTGTGCCAGTAGAGATTCTGGGTTTGAGTCCAGGCTCTGTCGCAGCTGGTTGCAACCGGGAGACCCATGGGGCGGCACACAATTGGCCAAGCGTCATCCAGGTTAGGGGAGGGTTTGGCCAGCAGGGATGTCCTTGACCCATCGCGCACTAGCGACTCCTGTGACGGGCCGGGCGCAGTGCACGCTGTTGTACGGTGTGTCCTCCTACACATTGGTGCGACTGGCTTCCGGTTTAAATGGGCATTGTGTCAAGAAGCAGTACGGCTTGGTTGGGTTGTTTTTCGGAGGACGCACGGCTCTCGACCTTCGCCTCTCCCGAGTCCGTACAGGAGTTGCAGCGATGAGACAAGACTAACTACTAACTACTGCTAAAAGAATATATACATAAAGACTAATATCTTTCTTCTGAAACTCATCAGTTTCTGTAAGACAGACTGTAATTGAACCCACAGATGCTGATGCTCCAAATACTCAACTAGTCTAAAGGAGGCCAGTTTTATTGCTTCTTTAATCAGCACAAGTTCAGCTGCGCTAACATAGTTGCAAAGGGGTTTTCTAATGATCAATTAGCCTTTTAAAATTATAAACTTGGATTAGCTAACAACGTGCCATTGGAACACAGGAGTGATGGTTGCTGATAATGGGCCTATGTAGATATTCCATTTAAAATAAAAAATCTGACGTTTCTAGCTACAATAGTCATCTACAACATTAACAATGTCTACACTGTATTTCTGATCAATCTGATGTTATTATTTTAATGGACAATAATTTATTTTCTTTCAAAAACAAGGACATTTCTAAGTAACGGGAGCGTACATCCTGTTTGAAACAAGTCACTAAAGTAACACTGCAGAAAATATGGCAAATCAATTAACACATTATATTCAGGACAAAAAGTTATTTGGGGCAAATACAATACATTACTGAGTACCACTCTCCATATTTTCAAGCATAGTGGTGGCTGCATCATGTTATGCGTATGCATGTAATAGTTAAGGACTGGAGTTTTTCCAGGATAAGAGAAACGGAGCTAAGCATCGGCAAAATCCTAGAAAACCTGGTTCAGTCTGCTTTCCACCAGACACTGGGAGATAAATTCATCTTTCAGCAGGACAATACCCTAAAACACAAGGCCAAATCTACACTGGAGTTGCTTACCAAGAAGAGAGTGAATGTTCCTGTGGCCGAGTTACAGTTGACCTAAATCCACTTGAAAATATATGGCAAAACCTGAAAATGGTTGTCTAGCAATGCTCAACAAACAATTTGACAGCTTTAAGGATTTTGAAAAGAATAAATGGGCAAATGTTGCACAATCCAGGTTTAGAAAGCTCTTAGAGACTTACCCAGTAAGACTCACTGCTGTAATCACTGACAAAGATGCTTCTACAAAGTATTGACTCAGGTGTGTGAATACTTATGTAAATGAGATATTTTAAAACATTTTAGCAAATTTGAAATTCAATTAAAAAAAGGTTTTAATTTTGTCGTTATGGGGTGTAGATCGCTGAGAACTAACAAAATGAAGTAACAAAAATGGTCCTCGATCTTGACTAGTTTCCAGGACCCTGCCGCTGAAAAACATCCCCACAGCATGATGCTGCCACCACCAAGCTTCACTGTAGGGATGGTGCCAGGTTTCCTCCAGACGTGACGCTTGGCATTCAGGCCAAAGAGTTAATTCTTGGTTTCGTCAGACCAGAGAATCTTGTTTCTCATGAACAGAGTCCTTTAGGTGAATTTTGGCAAACTCCAAGTGGGCTGTCATGTGCCTTTTAGTGAGGAGTGTCCGTCTGGCCACTCTACTATAAAGGCCTGATTGGTGGAGTGCTGCAGAGATGGTTGTCCTTCTGGAAGGTGTCGTGGCAGAATCAGATTTAGCTAAGTAACATAGATAGATAAGATGTTATTTTCATCATATGCTTGTGAGATACTTGTCATTAGAATGGGGCCCTTTGGACTATAGGATTGGCAGTGCATTTTTCCCTTCTGTGATAGGGCTTAGTAACTTGGGGCCAGAGAGGGGAGAGGTCAGGCTTGTCTTCATATGTCAATGTATATGTTAAACCATGTGGTGCTATGTAGAATATCAGAAGGGGAGGAGGACAGAATGGAATGTTGTTTTCTTATGAATGTGTCTGTAACTATAATCTTAAACCATGTGACGGGATGGCGTTATTAATGGGGAACCAGTTAGTTCTCTCATACAATGTCTGTACGCCAGTCATTCCCTACTTTTCTCACAGGGGGAAGGAGTTTGGCAGTGTTTGTAATCATTGTATGTCCCCTCTGAGGTTGCCCTTATCTTGATCTGGTATATGACCTAAGAGGCTCACTGTCTTCAGTGAGTTTGTCCAGGTTTGGGAGTATCTAGGATTGACAATTGATATATGCCATTGGATGACGTAATGTTTTGGTAGACAGTGAAGTACCAATAATGAGATTGAAACCTTGTCTTGGGAGACCAAACTGAACAATGATTTATAACTGATGCTGTCTAGCGATAGGATACTCCTCTTTCGGGTAAAGGATTCTTTGTAAGTTGAGAGGGGTGTATCTTGGCTATAAATGAAACTAAGAATTGTTTTGTAAGAACTCAGAGAATTCATTTATAGACACTGAATTGATCTGAGAGTCAAAAAAAAGGCTTTGGTGAAGCTTATATATATATATTAAAGATGGAATTTATAATATAACTCTGACTTGTGTGTGGTTGGCTCTCTCTCTCTCTTTATTGAGTAATACAGGAAATTACCACGACAAAGGTTCTTCCATCTCCACAGAGGAACTCTAGAGCTCCAACAGAGGGGCCGTCGGGTTCCAGGTCACCTCCGTGACCAAGGCCCTTCTCCCCCGATTGCTCAGTTTGGCCAGCTCTAGGAAGAGTCGGTGGTTCCAAACTTCTTCCATTTTAAAATGGAGGCCACCATCTTCTTGGGGACCTTCAATGCTGCAGAAATGTTTTGTCTCAGAGCTCTACGGACAATTCCTTCGACCTCATGGCTTGGTTTTGACCTGACATGGACTGTCAACTGTGTGATCTTATATAAACAGGTGTGTGACTTTCCAAATCATGTCAAATCAATTGAATTTACCAGAGGGACTCCAATCAAGTTGTAGAAACAAGAAAGATCAATGAAAACAGGATGTACCTGAGTTCAATTTCAAGTCTCATAGCAAAGGGTCTGAATACTTATGTAAATAATACCGGGATATTGTTACATGGCGATGGGTGTGGAACCAATTTTGGGGTTGGAAGAATCTATGCAAAATGCCAGTGGAATGGATTATAAAACAACTCATGGTGTAATCATAACAACATACAGGAACTCAAGTCCTTCTGCTCACCAGACCTAGAATTCCTTGCAATCAAATGCCGGCCATTTTACCTACCAACAGAATTCTCGTCAGTTATAGTCACAGCTGTGTACATTCCCCCTCAAGCAGACACCAAGACGGCCAACAAGAAACTTCACTGGACTACATGCAAACTGGAAACCATATATCCTGAGGCTGCATTTATTGTAGCTGGGGATTTTAAAAGAGCAAATTTGAGAACAAGGCTACCTAAATTCTACCAGCATATTGATTGCGCTACGCGTATGGGCAATATCCTCGACCACTGCTACTCTAACGTCCACGATGCAGACAACGCCCTTCCTTCGGCAAATCCGACCACGACGCCATCTTGCTCCTACCGTCTTATAGGCAGAAAGTCAAACAGGATGTACCAGTGACGAGAACCATTAAACGCTGGTCCGACAAATCGGAAGCCAAGCTTCAAGATTGTTTTGAAAATGCGAACTGCAATGTGTTCCGGTCAGCCTCAGAGAACATCGACCTATACGCTGACTCGGTGAGTGCATTTATAAAAAAAGTGCACTGGAGATGTTGTACCCACTGTGACTATTAAAACCTACCCTAACCAGAAACAGTGGATGGATGGTGGCATTTGCACAAAACTGAAAGTACGAGCCACTGCATTTAACCATGGAAAGAGGTCTGGGAATATGACAATATAAACAGTGTAGTTATTCCTCTCCGCAAGGCAATCAAACAAGCAAAATGCCAGTACAGGGACAAGGTGGAGTCGCAATTCAACAGCTCAGACATGAGACGTATGTGGCAGGGTCTACAGGAAATCACGGACTACAAAAGAAAACCATTCACGTCAGACACCGTTGTCACACTTCCAGACAAACTAAACACCTTCTTTGCCCGCTTTGAGGATAACACATTGCCACCGTTGCGGCCCGCTAACAAGGACTGCGCCTTGTAATATTATGTTGTTTCTAGAAAAAAAAGAAAACCTCACACGGAACCCAAATCGTCTGCGTGCGTGCATAAATGTATTTTGTCCCCCCACACCAAACGTGATCACGACACGCAGGTTCAAATATCAAAACAAACTCTGAACCAATTATATTAATTTGGGGACAGGTCGAAAAGCATTAAACATTTATGGCAATTTAGCTAGTGAGCTTGCACTTGCTAGCTAATTTGTTCTGGGATTTAAACATGGAGTTGTTTTACCTGAAATGCACAAGGTCCTCTACTCTGCCAATTAATCCACAAATAAAACGGCCAACCGAATCGTTTCCAGTCATCTCTCTTCCCTCCAGGCCTTTTCTTCTCTTGACTTTATATTGGCAACTTTCATAAATTAGGTGCATTACCGCCACTGACCTCCTTTGTCTTTTAGGTCACCCACGTGGGTATAACCAATGAGGAGATGGGAGAGGCTGGACTTGCAGCGCGATCTGCGTCAGAAATAGAACTGATTTCTATTTTAACTCTTGGCAACGCAGACGCTCGTTGGTGCGCGCGAGCAGTGAGGGTGCAATAATTGAATAACATAGATTTCTAAAAGTATTTTGCGACGCGAGCGGTGTGGTCAGCCTGTCAGGGTTTCCGTTAAGATGGAATGGAAAAATATGGCGATGTACAACATGACAGTCGGGAGTAGGCTACAGGATTGGAGGATTCTAAATTGTTTGCCTTCATTAGACAACTTTGTTCCAATATTTCTGTAAATCAATTATATTTATTCCCATAGTAATTCGTTATGGATCCATAACTAAATCAACACCTCCACTTTGATAGAATATTTTTTAGCATTATTTTATTAATGAAATGTTTGTTTATTAGGCTACTGTGCAGTCTACAATACATACTGTAGTAAACATGGGAAAGTGCCTAATTCCTTACATAAGGGAGAGCAGGCCATGTCTGTACTACAGAATGCGGGGCACGCGGGAGACCGGGGTACAAATCCCTGTTGGGGAGTTAGGAGTAGGCTGTCCTTGTAAATAGGAATTTGTTCTTAACTGATTCCATATGTGTTATTTCAAAGTTGTGATGTCTTCACTATTATTCTACAATGTAGAAAGTAGTAAAAATATAGAAATCCTGGAATGAGGAGTTGTGTCCAAACTTTTGACTGGTACTAGCTGGAACGGAAAATGACGGTCGGCAGTAGAGTATTAGGCTATTTACGAGGAAGGAGTAGGCTGTCCTTGTAAATAAGAATTTGTTCATAACTGACTTGCCTAGTTAAATAAATATTACACTAAGAGCATAACATTTCTGCACCCTAATTTTCGAAATCTTGTCTAACCAATACCCAAATGGAGATTAAGTGAAATAAACAGCCACATTTGAATGTCCTTTTCTCTCGTTATTTTATTTACGAAAGCATAAAGATGTTGATGAAGTAACACTGTACAGCTGTTTTGAGTTAGAAATGTAACGCTTTAGAGTACTTAAGCATCGAATACATTGCAAGTTGAGGGATTTTCACAACAGTAGCCGGGTATAAAAAGTATATTGTCCTGCTAATAGGAATCATTTGCATGAGGGGCTACATTCTTTATTTTAACCACAATATCACACAATTTGCATCTACCTTGCCAATTACTTTTAGAGTTTGGGAATTACAAATGTGCGCTTTCGTTTTAGTTACATTGTTTTAGTTCGAACGTGCAGACTTCCTTTAAATTGTTTTATGTAGGATGCTACATTTCTGACCAGTTGCAATTGGAAGTAGGCCTAATAAAATAAATCCTACTTCTATTAGGCTGTTAACTGGCTGAGGTAGGCTATGAGGCGTAAGTTATTTTATATAGGTCTAGCCTCCAATTAAGCCCTCTTGTTGTTTGTAAAGTCAAATTCAAAAGGCACACACAGCTGAACTACAGTGGGGAGAACAAGTATTTGATACACTGCCAATTTTGCAGGTTTTCCTACTTACAAAACATGTAGAGGTCTGTAATTTGTATCATATGTACACTTCAACTGTGAGAGACGGAATCTAAAACAAAAATCCAGAAAATCACATTGTATGATTTTTAAGTAATTAATTTGCATTTTATTGCATGACATAAGTATTTGATACATCCGAAAAGCAGAACTTAATATTTGGTACAGAAGCCTTTGTTTGCAATTACAGAGATCATACGTTTCCTGTAGTTCTTGACCAGGTTTGCACACACTGCAGCAGGGATTTTGTCCCACTCCTCCATACAGACCTTCTCCAGATCCTTCAGGTTTCGGGGCTGTCGCTGAGCAATACGGACTTTCAGCTCCCTCCAAAGATTTTCTATTGGGTTCAGGTCTGGAGACTGGCTAGGCCACTCCAGGACCTTGAGATGCTTCTTACGGAGCCACTCCTTAGTTGCCCTGGCTGTGTGTTTTGGGTTGTTGTCATGCTGGAAGACCCAGCCACGACCCATCTTCAATGCTTTTACTGAGGGAAGGAGGTTGTTGGCCAAGATCTCGCGATACATGGCCCCATCCATCCTCCCCTCAATACGGTGCAGTCGTCCTGTCCCCTTTGCAGAAAAGCATCCCCAAAGAATGATGTTTCCACGTCCAGGCTTCACGGTTGGGATGGTGTTCTTGGGGTTGTACTCATCCTTCTTCTTCCTCCAAACACGGCGAGTGGAGTTTAGACCAAAAAGCTCTATTTTTGTCTCATCAGACCACATGACCTTCTCCCATTCCTCCTCTGGATCATCCAGATGGTCATTGGCAATTTTCAGACGGGCCTGGACATGCGCTGGCTTGAGCAGGGGGACCTTGCGTGCACTGCAGGATTTTAATCTATGACGGCGTAGTGTGTTACTAATGGTTTACTTTGAGACTGTGGTCCCAGCTCTCTTCAGGTCATTGACCAGGTCCTGCCGTGTAGTTCTGGGCTAATCCCTCACCTTCCTCATGATCATTGATGCCCCACGAGGTGAGATCTTGCATGGAGCCCCAGACCGAGGGTGATTGACCGTCATCTTGAACTTCTTCCATTTTCTAATAATTGCGCCAACAGTTGTTGCCTTCTCACCAAGCTGCTTGCCTATTGTCCTGTAGCCCATCCCAGCCTTGTGCAGGTCTACAATTTTATCCCTGATGTCCTTACACAGCTCTCTGGTCTTGGCCATTGTGGAGAGGTTGGAGTCTGTTTGATTGAGTGTGTGGACAGGTGTCTTTTATACAGGTAACGAGTTCAAACAGGTGCAGTTAATACAGGTAATGAGTGGAGAACAGGAGGGCTTCTTAAAGAAAAACTAACAGGTCTGTGAGAGCCGGAATTCTTACTGGTTGGTAGGTGATCAAATACTTATGTCATGCAATAAAATGCAAATTAATTACTTAAAAATCATACAATGTGATTTTCTGGATTTTTGTTTTAGATTCCGTCTCTCACAGTTGAAGTGTACCTATGATAAAAATTACAGACCTCTACATGTTTTGTAAGTAGGAAAACCTGCAAAATTGGCAGTGTATCAAATACTTGTTCTCCCCACTGTATCTTTTTTGCAGGTGCATGGCAACAGCCAGATAAGATGAGGAAAAAGTAGGAACCCGCACACTGCTCTTGATCGTATCACTGATCTTTAATGAACTTTTGTATCGGCCTCACGGCCTTCGTCAGAGCTTTTGTGAGTTTTTTAAATTAGAACCCTTATGTAGCCCTAGCCACACCCACATCCAGTCCACACATCGAAAGGGGTTGGAGGCCAAGTTAAAACAAATAAGTGCTACCAAATATAACAATATGCATAATACCTGTAATATAAGTAGTACATACTTTCTATATATGGTTACCTGCATGTAAATGTACATTCTAACCATGTTGGTGTGTGCGCTAAGTTGGTCTTGAATTTGAGTGATTGAGTCGTTAGTGCTTCTCATTGAGTCTAAATTTGGGTTGGATAATTTATCAATTGTTTAAATGATAAAAATCTGGAAGGAGAGAAAGAGAGCGCGCTGCCCCTAAGCTGTGAGGAGAGCACAAAGTGAGGGGAGGGTGCACTGCTCAAATCTTTTCACATCCTCCAAGATGGAGGTTATTAGAGAACCCACTAGATGGTAGCTTGGGCTAATCATGATGGGGACATTGATAGTAGGGGTTGTGTTGTACCATGTCATCAGAATCCTAATGTTAAAGCACACCAATACATATGGCTTTCTGGAAAATACAATTAATTACGTACAAGGCTCATAGGCTGTGTCCTGCTTTGACACCTGAGGATGAAGGAGACTGGCATGGAGACTAGCATCTTATTGGCCTAGAACATAACAGATGAACGGTTCTAGCCCCAATCTCATTCGCTTCAAGGGTGGTGTGAAATTATAAAAAAATGTATTTTCTCTATTAAAGTCAATATGTTTTCTAGGTGTCTTGGAACATGAGTGATCATTGTTCCAGATGAGGGATTGTTGGAAATTGACTTGAGCATGTTCTAGTATGTTTATAACTATATAAAAGTGGACAAGCAGCAGTGACTAATGTGTTATGGGTTAAATGGAATGATTTGTGACAGAATGTTTGCATAAGGGTGTACGTTGCAGTCTGGCAGGACCGATATACCTATATTTTATGGAGTCCCAAAAACCAAGGTGTTGATGTTACAGGGAATTGGGAGAGCGGAAAATAATGTGACTGGGGCGTAGATCTGTGGCAACTTTTAATGAGAAGTTCAACGAAGGTACAACTTGAAAGACTAGCCACAGATCCCTGTATACAGGAGGCCACATCACAGGAAGGGAAGTTCACTGTAGTACTCCTGCAGAGTGTGATTAAGAAACGTGACTCAGAGTTTTGGAAGGTTGGCTACTCTTCCAACGGCACTCACCTCTCCCTCATTCCTATCCGCCAGCAGTGGGATCGAGGGACGATAACAGGAAAGTGTCAGAAGGTGGCTGCTCATCAACCGTTGGGACCCAACGTTTACACTGTAACGAGGGTGTGCACAAAGGGGTGGGGTGTAGATCGGCCTTGGGATGAGCGGTGTACCTAACCTTAGCACAGGAAAGTATTATCCACAGGTACCTACTGTAGCAGAACATAGGATTTAATTGGAGATGTTGGTGGCTAGAAAACCAAGTATGAATTGGGAGACAGGTAGGGAGTATCTGAAAGAATCAGTCTTTGAGCTATCAGTGAACCACAAAAGAAATAGGAGATCAGGATCAGGAGAGTCAATGCAATAGCTATTATCACGGCAGTCGCTGTAGGGACAGTAATGAAGGAGCGGTAGTAGTGGTAAAGGATGTTATAGTAACAGCATGGAAAAGGAATAGGGCGCCAATGAGAGGTATTTTGAAGTATGCATCATGACCAGTGTTAATGGTAGCAGGGGTTACCCTGGTAGCATTGTTGGGATATCACCTTCTGAGGGCATTGATGTTGAAACATATATACAGTGCTGATTTACCTCAGGACAAGGTAAAGTTGTGTATATCGGGTGGCCATGGAGGAGATGGGGAGCGAAGTGAAAATGACCTGGCCTGGAACACTTCTTGTAACCTGTGGCCTAACAGGGAAGACTGGGTGAAAGCATGGAGTTTTAGGGCATTCATTTTTGTGGAACCCAGCAGAAAATTATCCCGAAGGAATAGTCAGGTGAAGAGAGCGTGGTAATCGTCATGTTAGACTTCGGTTTTTCTTTGCATATATAATTCTGCATATCTTAGCACATTATTAATACTCATGTGTTGTGTGTGTTTCTTTTGCTTTTCAAACCTTGTGCCATCACTCTCTTAGGAACCCGAAGGAGGAAACAGAGAAAGTCAAACGCTCCAGCTGAAATGTCATTATCAGTTGTTCGACAGGAGAGGGACATAAGTGTGCATAGTGTAATTATAGACCAGAGGCCATAAGTCTTGGAGGTGTAACTATATTAATCAACTGTGAATGTTAAGTCATGTTTTATTGTTGTTCATTTATAAAGTAATTTCCAAGTTTATGTAATGTTGAACAGTACGGAGTTACTGTTCAAAAGGGGGGTGTATTGGCTGTCTTGATGTGCAATGAGTTGTGCAACGAGTTATACCATCCGCCCAGTGGAGGGTATAAATATATAAGTTTAATTATAAATATAAGTTTTAGAACACCTACTCATTCAAGGGTTTCTTTATTTTACTATTTTTCTACATTGCAGAATAATAGTGAAGACATCAAAACTATGTAATAACACTTGTGGAATTGTAGAAACCAAAAAAAGTGTTAAATCAAAATATATTTTTTATTTGAGATTCTTCAAATAGCAACTCTTTGCACACTCTTGGCATTCTCTCAACCAGCTTCATGAGATAGTCAACCTGGAATGCATTTCAAATTAATAGGTGTGCCTTGTTAAATTAATTTGTGGAATTTCTTTCCTTCTTAATGCCTTTGAGTCAATCAGTGTTGTGACAAGGTAGTGGTGGTATACAGAAGATAGCCCTATTTGGTAAAATACCAAGTCCATAGCATGGCAAGAACAGCTGAAATAAGCAAAGAGAAACAACAGTCCATCATTACTTTAAGACATTAAGGTCAGTCAATACTAGGGAGGCACGATATATCGGTGAAGATATCGGAATTGGATGATATTAGCTAAAAATGCCAACATCAGTATCGGCTCGATGTCCAGTTTAATGCCGACATGCAAAACGGATGTCAAAGCTGACATGCATACCTGTATAATGCAATGACTGCACGTAAAATTTTGCGCTACATGTGCAACACAGCATTCCTAACCTAGCCCAAAATGTCTGCTGTGTGGATTAAGTAGTCAACAAATTGAGCATTCATATGAAAGAGTAAGAACATTTCAGCGAGACAACTCAAAAGGTGAAATCCATTAACGCCAAGATAATGTAATTCATTGCCGGGGACAATCAACCGTTCTCCGTCGTGGGTGATGTTGGCTTTCGGCGACTGGTCGAGTACGGGTACACACTACTAAGTGCGCAATTTTTAAGACGTTGCCGTACCGGAGTTACACAGTAATAGCATCACTGCTATTAGCTTCACAACATACTATGGAACGCCGTTTGGGTCTTTGCGATTCAAAAAAGATAGTGTCATTTGACCTATTTGACACATTAAATAAGCTTTGAATTTGACATGTCAAATAACACAGTTCTATTATAGAATGTTGTGGGTTCTGAATTTGCATGTGCAAGCCAAGCACCACCACTACTATCAGTAGCACTGTCAAAGCTGTACAACAAAAAAAAGTCTAAACAAGCAAACACCGGCCACGAACGATGTGTTTACAATACCACGTTGGTAATAAAGCATTATTTGTTCGACCACAACTTCTGGGGTAGCTAGCTTTAGCTTGGTATCTAGCTAGGCACCAATTACCAATATGTAAAAAATGTATGAACGCATTAAATTATTATGTGACGTGCAGTCATTCATATTGTTATTTGACGTGCATCTTTGACACGCAAAGATCCAAACGGCGTTCCATAGTATGAGAAATCCTGGTTAAGAATGAAACGACTGAACAAACGAAACAGCAAGTAAGTGAAAGAAATGGGTTTTGATTCTGTTTTACTGGTAATGGAGACATACATAAATGGCAACAAATAACTTTTTGTTTAGTGTGGTGTGTGTGTAACCTTAAACTAGGCAAGTCAGTTAACCTCTTTGGGCAAGGGGGAGGTATTTTGACGTCCGGATGAAAAGCGTGCCCAAAGTAAACTGTCAGAAATCACTACAGTCCCTGGATTCGAGGCTGAATCACATCCGGCCGTGATTGGGAGTCCCATAGGGCGGCGCACAATTGGCCCAGTGTCGTCCTGGTTTGGCCGGGGTAGGCCGTCATTGTAAATAAGAATTTGTTCTTAACTTCTTCGGGCTAGGGGGCAGTATTCAGAAGTTTGGATGAACGAGGTGCCCAAAGTAAACTGCCTGTTACTCAGGCCCAGAAGCTAGGATATGCATATAATTGGTAGTATTGGAAAGAAAACACTGAAGTTTGCAAAACTGTTAAAATAATGTCTGAGTATAATAGAACTGATATGGCAGTTGAAAACCCGAGGACAATCCATCCAGAATTTTTTCCCCCCAGCTCACTTCTGATTACAATGGCTGGGAATGGGAATATAAATGGAAGTCCTCCCAGATTGCAGTTCCTATGGCTTCGGCTAGATGTCAACATTCTTTTGAAAGAGTTTCAGGCTTGTTTTTTGAAAAATGAGCTAGAATTTGTAGTTTTAGTAAGTGGCTCGCATTTTGGCTGTAGTGTTTGTTGCGTGTTCCGGTGAGTGCGCGTACTTCGTTATTTATCTCCGGTAATGGTCTCCGGGATTCTCCGTCTTACATTTGATAATTTATTTACATATTAGGGTACCTGAGGATTGATTAGGAACGTTGTTTGATATGTTTTGAATTAGTTTATCGGTAACTTACGGGATTCATTTGTATGCATTTTGAACGAGGGAAACCGGTGGATTACTTAGTCTAGCACGCCAATGAAACTGACTTTTTTGGGATGTAAAGAAGGACTTTATCGAACAAACGGACAATTTGTTATGTAGCTGGGACCCTTGTGATTGCAACCAGATGAAGATCTAAGGTAAGTGATTCATTTTATCGTTATTTCTGACTTTCGTGACGCCTCTGCTTGGTTGGAAAATGCATGTTATGCTTTTGTGTGCGGGGTGCTGTCCTCAGATAATCGCATGGTGTGCTTTCGCCGTAAAGCCTTTTTGAAATCTGACAACGTGGCTGGATTTACAAGAAATTAAGCTTTTAAATGATGTATGACACTTGTATTTCCATGAATGTTTAATATTACGATTTCTGTCATTTGAATTTCACCGGATGTTGGCCAGGTGGAACGGTAGTGTCCCAATGATCCATAAGAAGTTAACTGACTTGCCTAGTTAAATACAATGTTAAAGAATAATGACTAAAATCATTTAAAAAATATGCCTGGTGAAAACCAATCACTGCATTCAACAGTAAGAACCTCATACCAACGGTCAAGCGTGTTTGTATTGTGCTGGTTTGGGGATGCTATTACAGTTCTTCAAGCTCTGTCAAGCTGGTTGTTGATCATTGCTAGACAGCAATTTTCAAGCCTTGCCATAGTTTTTCCAAGACGATTTTCAAGCAACTCCAATGTTTATTTGGCCTTGTGTTTAAGGTTATTGTCCTGCTGAAAGATCAATGTGTATCCAAGTGTCTGTTGGAAAGCAGACAACCACGTTTTCCTCTGGGATTTTGCCTGTGCTTAGCTCTATTCAATTTCATTTTTATTCCTTGCCAATGACAAGCATACCTATAACATGATGCAGCCACCACCATGCTTCAAAATATGAAGAGTGGTACTCAGCGATGTGTTGGATTTGACAAAAACATAAATCAAATCAAATTTTATTGGACACATGCACATGGTTAGCAGATGATAATGTGAGTCTAGTGAAATGCTTGTGCTTCTAGTTCCGACCGTGCAGTAATATCTAACAAGTAATCTAACAATTTCACAACAACTACCTCAACTACCTACCTTTACTACCTGAAGAAGCGCTGTTGCGCCTTCTTCACCACGCTGTCTGTGTGGCTGGACTATTTCAGTTTATCAGTGATGTGTACGCCGAGGAACTTAAAACTTTCCACCTTCTCCACTGCTGTCCCGTCGATGTGGATAGGGGGGTGCTCCCTCTGCTGTTTCCTGAAGTCCACAATCATCTCCTTTGTTTTGTTGACGTTGAGTGTGAGGTTATTTTCCTGACACCACACTCCGAGGGCCCTCACCTCCTCCCTGTAGGCCGTCACGTCGTTGTTGGTAATCAAGCCTACCACTGTAGTGTGGTCTGCAAAGTTGATGATTGAGTTGGAGGCGTGCATGGCCACGCAGTCATGGGTGAACAGGGAGTACAGGAGAGGGCTGAGAACACACTCTTGTGGGGCCCCAGTGTTGAGGATCAGTGGGGTGGAGATGTTGTTTCCTACCCTCACCACCTGGGGGAGGCCCGTCAGAAAGTCCAGGACCCAGTTGCACAGGGCGGGGTCGAGAACCAGGGTCTCGAGCTTAATGACGAGTTTGGAGGGTACTATGGTGTTAAATGCTGAGCGGTAATCAATGAAGTACATTCTTACATAGGTATTCCTCTAGTCCAGATGGGTTAGGGCAGTGTGCATTGTGGTTGCGTCGTCTGTGGACCTATTGGGGCGGTAAGCAAATTGGAGTGGGTCTAGGGTGGAGGTAATATGGTCCTTGACTAGTCTCTCAAAGCACTTCATGATGACGGAAGTGAGTGCTGCGGGGCGATAGTCGTTTAGCTCAGTTAGCTTTCTTGGGAACAGGAACAATGGTGGCCCTCTTGAAGCATGTGGGAACAGCAGACTGGGATAGGGATTGATTAAATATGTCCGTAAACACACCAGCCAGCTGGTCTGCGCATGCTCTGAGGACGCGGCTGGGGATGCCGTCTGGGCCGGCAGCCTTGCGAGGGTTAACACGTTTAAATATTTGACTCACGTTGGCTGCGGTGAAGGAGAGGCCGCAGATTTTGGTAGCGGGTCGTGTCAGTGTCAGTGTATTGTCCTCAAAGCGAGCAAAGAAGTTGTTTAATTTGTCTGGGAGCAAGAAATCGGTGTCCGTGACAGGGCTGGTTTTATTTTTGTAGTCCGTGATTGACTGTAGACCCTGCCACATACGACTTGTGTTTGAGCCGTTGAATTGCGACTCTACTTTGTCTCTATACTGACGCTTAGCTTGTTTGATTGCCTTACGGAGGGAATAGCTACACTGTTTGTATTTGGTCATGTTTCCGGTCGCCTTGCCATGATTAAAAGCAGTGGTTCACGCTTTCAGTTTTGCACGAATGCTGCCATCAATCCACGGTTTCTGGTTGGGGAAGGATTTAATATTCACAGTGGGTACCACACATCACCGATGCACTTGCAAATAAACTCGCTCACCGAATCAGCGTATACGTGAACGTTATTGTCCGGAACATATCCCAGTCCACGTGATCGAAGCAATCTTGAAGCATGGAATCAGATTGGTCGGACCAGCGTTGAATAAACCTGAGCACGGGCGTTTCCTGTTTCAGTTTCTGTCTATAGGCTGGGAGCAACAAAATGGAGTCGTGGTCAGATTTGCCAAAGGTAGGGCGAGGGAGGGCTTTGTATGCGTCGAGAAAATTAGAGTAGCAATGATACAGAGTGTTGCCAGCCCGGGTCGCGCATTCGATATGCTGATAAAATGTATTGAGCCTTATTAAAATCCCCAGCTACAATAAATGCAGCCCCAGGATATGTGGTTTCCAGTTTACATCGAGTCCAATGAAGTTCTTTCAGGGCCGTCGAGGTGTCTGCTTGGGGGGGATATACACGGCTGTGACTATAATCGAAGAGAATTCTCTTGGTAGATAATGCGGTCGGCATTTGATCGTAAGGAATTCTAGGTCAGGTGAACAAAATAATTTGAGTTCCTGTATGTTGTTATGATCACACCACGACTCGTTAATCATAAGGCATACACCCCCGCCCTTCTTCTTACCAGAGAGATGTTTGTTTCTGTCGGCGCGATGCGTGAAGAAACCGGGTGGCTGTACTTGTCGTCAAGAGACTGGACATTGGCGAGTAGTATACTCGGGAGCGGTGGGGGGGTGCCCGTCTACGGAGCCTGACCAGAAGACCGCTCCGTCGCCGTTGTTTTGGGTCGCCTACTGGGATCCGATCCATTGTCCTGGGTGGTGGTCCAAACAGAGGATCCGCTTCGAGAAAGTCGTATTTCTGGTCGTAATGTTGGTAAGTTGACGTTGCTCTTATATCCAATATTTCCTCCTGGCTGTATGTGATAAGACTTAAGATTTCCTGGGCTAACAGTGTAAGAAATAATACATAAATAACACTTTGTATTCAAGACAAATTTAATTTCTTTGCCACATTTTTCAGTTTTACTTTAGTGGGTGCGTGCTACACCACTGCTTATAACTAAGACATTTTAAGATGTGTCAAATTATATCCAGCTTAGGTCTCCTTTTTTTTTAAATGGCATTGAAAATGCTGCTACCATGTTGTGCTGCTGCCATGTTGCTACCATGCCGTGTTGTCATGTGGTGCTGCCATGCCATGTTGTCATCTTAGGTCTCACTTTATGTAGTGTTGTGTTCTCTTGTCGTGATGTGTGTTTTGTCCTATATTTTTATTTAATTTATTCATATTTTTAATCCCAGCCCCCATCCCTGCAGGAGACCTTTTGGTAGGCCGCCATTGTAAATAAGAATTTGTTCTTAACTGACATGCCTAGTTAAATAAAGGTTAAAAAAAATTATAATAATGAAATAACCCGGGTATACCCCCCAAGCATCATGATACTAAACCTGGTGTCGGTATCTAAATTACAATTCTGGTATTGACACGACATAATATTACAGTGCGCTCCAAAAGCATTAAGACATTTTTTTGTTGTTTTGGCTCCAGCACTTTGGATTTGAAATTATATAATGACTGAAGTGCAGACTGTCAGCTTTGAGTGTATTTTCATCACAGTTTAGACATTACTGCACTTTTTATACATAGTCCCCCGCCATTTTAGGGGACCAAAAGTATTGAGAGAAATTCACTTGTGTATTAAAGTAGTAAAAAGTTAAGTATTTGGTCCCATATTCCTAGCAGGCAATAACTACATTAAGTTTGTAACTGTACAAACTTGAATGCATTTTCTGTTTGTTTTGGTTGCGTTTCAGATTTTGTGTCCAATAGAAATGAATGGTAAATAACGTAGTGTCATTTTGGAGTCACTTGTAATTGTAAATAAGAATATCATGTTTCAGACTCGTACATTAATGTGGATGATACCATGATTACGGATAGTCCTGAAATAATCGTGAATAATGATGAGGGAGAAAGTTAGACGCACAAATATCCTACCCCCAAGACATGCTAACCTCTCACCATTACAATAACAGGGGAGGTTAGCATTTTTTTTTTGGGGGGGGGGGGGGGGAGTATGGTATTCATGCCTCTAATGCATTTCAAATCCAAAGTGCTGAAGTAAAGAGCCAAAACAACAAAAAATGTGTCACTGTGCCAATACTTTGAGTTCACTGTATGTTTAGTGTAGAAAAGAAAAACACTTCCAGTGGAATTTCCCCAGTCATATTGTTCTACTGATCAACGGAGATATAGGTGCAGCATTCTATTTCAGCATAAACCACTAATTGGTGTCACTGTCAAACAAGTAAATGTGTATTTACTAGCCGCCTTGGGACAAGTCTGTTGACTGTTCAGGTTTAGACATTAAAACTTCCCTGCTTAACAATCACAAAACCAACTATATTTCCCTGTCTCCTAGAGGCAATTCAATAGAGATGAACATGACTGGTGAAAACAATCATGGGAATGCAGTAGTTTACTTGGGCAGGAGCTCAACGGCGCTGAATACCGGAACCTCAAATTGTCTACTGCTCGTGTTCCTGTACTTATTACAGAATATAGGCTTAAAACTACTGCAGTTCCTGCACCTAAATAAAAACAGTACCTGCACACAAAATGAGTACCGGACCTATTTCAGTCCAAGTCAAGCATTGTGGGAATGTGTAAAACTGGTTTGTCAAGTTCTGGTTTACAGAGGGTAAATAATTGTCATCATTGTTTCACATACTGGAGTCTGACCTGTTGAAGGTTTTGTAGACGAACAGCGTTGAGGCGGCGGGCCGAGTAGAAGATGAAGTAGCCCACAGTTACTGCTGTTATCATGAAGAAGGAGATGGAGACGAAGAAGACAGAGTAGTGGCTCATCCAGGGACCATGCTGCTTGCCCACCTCAATGGTCATCGAGACTGGAATCCCTTGCCTGATCAGCTCAACAATTTCCATGCCCCGTCTGTGACTAATCATGATGGCAACCATATCTCCTGTTCCTGTAACCAGATGGGAAACAAAATATGAGAAAACATAAATACAGGCTGTGCCTTAAATATGCTATCAGGTGCTCAAAGAAATTCCAGTATCTAGGCCTAATGTGTCGGTCTATTCCAAATATTTAACAAGCAATGTAAGAACATGGTGTTCTTTAATGTGAAAACATATCTACTGCAAAGTAAATAGAACAATAGAAGGATCCATTACATGGTAGTGATGGGGGATAATATCAATATAGTTACATATCAGGACTTTTTTTTTAACGATATATTGTAGCGTTTCGACAATATCGCAATATTAAAACTCCAGTATTTTTCCTTCACAGATGGTTCTGCATCATTTTAAATAGGGAGCCAATTTGTTTTCAGCACTTTTATTTCCATGACGGATCAAAACTAGTTCTCTCATGGTCCCTCTGCAGCAAACATATGGTGAGCAATATGTTTGGAACGTTGAATCGCAATACATATCAGCACCTAAGTATCGTGATATCGTATCAGGAGGTCCCTGACACTTAAAATCAAATGTTATTAGTTGCATACACATGTTTAGCAGATGTAGCTGAATGCCTGTGTTCCTAGCTCTAACATTGCAATAATATCTAACAATACACAAAAATCTAAAAGAATGATATTAAGAAATATATAAATATTCCCAACCCTATTACATGGACTCATATCTCCCTCACTAACTTTAAGCATCAGCTGTCAAAGGAGCTTACCGATTACTGCACCTGTACACAGCCAATCTGTAAATAGCCCACCCAACTACCTCATCCCCATGTTATTTATTTTGTTCCTTTGCACCCAGGTATCTCTACTTGCACATCTATCACTCCAGTGTTAATGCTAAATTGTAATTATTTCACCACTATGGCCTATTTATTGCCTTACCTCCCTAATCTTACATTTGCACACACTCTATACAGATTTTTCTATTGTGTTATTGACTGTACATTTGTTTATACCATGTGTAAGTTTTGTTTGTCACACTGCTTTATCTTAGCCAGGTCACAGTTGTAAATGAGAACTTGTTCTCAACTGGCCTACCTGGTTAAATAAAGGTGAAATATATATATTTTTTAAAACATGTGACTCATGTCAACACAAATATTTCCTAAATTAGCTAATGGAGTCAGGGCATAGCTCAATGACTTAATATTACAAGGCTTATCTTTTCACTTTAAACTATCTTCATTACGCCCTCACATGGAATGGACAATCTGAGGCAATTAGTATAGTTTTTCAGCAAGTCAATGTCACTTAAGTGTCTAAACTGCATAAAGAATGAAAGAACAGGCAGAATGGAAGGCTATGCCACATGAGACATGTGTAGGTAGGCCTAAAGTGGGGTTCTTCAGAATTAGAGCTGAGCAGAGGGAACACATTTTGCAAATACTTTCCAGATGTTGGCCTACATTAAGTATACTCAAAAGTAATTCATAGAACATTAGAATTTAACAATTATAGGACGACAAATGAACTTATCTTGACCATTCGGCTAGGAGAGCTTTTTCATACAATAATATAGTAGGCTACTGGGTGATTTAAGTGGCCGGGGTAGCCTAAATGAAAGAAGGGTGCAATTGCGGCCCAAAATTCTGGGCGTTCCAGTTAGGACAGGTCGGAGGCGGGAGTTACAGTTGGTAGTGTTAATGCACAATAACATTGGATGCCAGCTGTGGATAAACACCACAAAAGGGGCGGGGGCGATAACAGTAGCTAGCTAGCCGTACACAGTAGACAGTGTCCTTCCGCTTAGCCAGCTAGTTTAAGGAGGACTCCGGTACACAGCAAGCGGGGGCGACACAGTGATCTAGCAAGCCAACTAGCAAGCTAACACACGGTGTCGTTAACTATCAAGCTAGCTAGTACACGTTAGATCCTAGCCTCCTCTTGTAATATTCAAAAGCGTACAAAGCGTGCAAAACAAGACACCTCTCTGCTGTGCTAGCGTGAGGTGGGGACGATCGGTAGTGTCCTTCGCCCCACCTGTTTAGGACACGGACATAACACTTTTATTTCACTTTTGCCCATCATTCAAAAAAAGGGGGGGGGGGGGTCTCGCAGGAACGCCCCGAATTGCGGGCTGCAGTTACACACTATGGAAATTGAGAAAAACTGAGCACATCTTGCTGTAAATTGCAAACTACATAACGTTACCTGGGTGCGACATTTGGATGACTGTATTGTCTGTACCAAGACCATTGAAAATTACAACAGCAACAGCTCCTTTACTGGCTGCAACATTGATCTTCTGTGAAAAAGTACATCTGTTGCCGCGTTGAATTATGGCGATCCACCCTTTCGACCCACTAGGCACATCATAGAAAGTATCACTTTCGCAACTGTAAATCGGATCAGGTAAATAAACGTCCCCCATCACCGTAACTTTAGGAGAATCTTGTCCATATACTGTTAGTCCGCTTTCCCCTTGTCGCGATATGGTTTCGTTGTTTGCAGGATCAATAAACGACACGTTCAGGTAGGCTGTGTAGTAAGTCGCTACTGCAAAATGTAAACTCGACACCTGAAGACTTAAAGCCACAAACAGCCATGAAAATAGATAACGTTTCGCTAAAGGTTCCATAATCATTTTTTACGGCGTGCGTTACCAGTGCCGTTCCGCGTTGAACAGTCGATAAAAGGTATGGGACTTAAAAACCAAACAAAGAAAAGTTGTAGCTTGTCTAACTAATGTCATTAGGATATTAAGCGGCAGGCTGACAGGTGAACTAGTTCTAGACTCCTCGCTTCGTGACGTCAATGAGGTCAAATTGAGAGTAGTACGCTCCCATTTCATTCTTAAAGGAGAAGCACACGTTTAACCAAACCTCAAGGATTAGTCAGTTGTTGTTTTTTTACATGGCGAAATAATACAAACAAATTAAACAGAGCCACAGCACAATAACAACGTTTACAATGCAATGCTTGCTATGGGGTTACAAACCTATGTTCCTGAAAGGACTAATTGATTGTCATGTGCAGACAATGTTGCTAAGGCCCAATCAATCATTCAAATTGTATTTGTCACATGCTTCATCAACAACAGGTGTAGACTAAAAAATAATAACATGAGGAATAAATACACAATGAGTAACAATATACACTGGATACCAGATGTGCAGGGGGTAATTGAGGTAGATATAGCCTGGACTCTGGTGTAGACAGGGTAAATGTAAATCCAGGACACTCAAACTAGTATGGTATGTATTCATTTGTGGATGTCCATCATCCATTTTGTATAATATTTTACACATTTTTGCTCAATGTATGATATGTTAGAAATTCCAATTTGTTGTGGCTAACACTAACGTTAGCTAAGGGGCTAACATTAGCTGGGGTTAAGGTTAGGAGTTGGGGTAAAGAGTTAAGGTTAGCTAAAATGCTAAGTTGTTGCAAAGTAGCTAAAAGTATTAGGTAGTTTCTAATTAGCTAACATGCTAAAGTTGTCAAACACGCAGCCTTTAGGTTGCTAGACGTTCGGTCCTAGATGTATAGAAGCCCACGTACTGAACGATGAAATGCAACCATAACTCGTCCCAAGGCTTGTCCTCTGATTTAGAAACACTTGGTCAATTGATGTACAAATTAATTTCATTAATCTTGCTCTCATGTACAGTATGTCATTCCTTAAGCAATATAGACATACTGTATCATAAAATCAAGTGTCATTTGCATGTAATCCATTTGCTCCTAAAAAAAAAAAAAATACCAGAAAACACCATTGCCTATTTTAGATACAAATGTGGCCAACATACAGTATAACTTACTAAAGTTAGCAGAATCATACCTAGCACAGGAGGCTGCTGAGGGGAGAACAGCTCATAATAATGGCTCGAATAGAATTAAACACATGGAAACCATGTGTTTGTTTAATACCATTTCATGAATTCCGTTCCAGCCATTACGAAGAGCCCGTCTTCCCCAATTAAGATACCACCGGCCGCCTGTATTACCTAGCCTACACACACAGTATTAAAGACCCAGTACAGTCACACTGAACAAACACAGAAACACAACATGTAAAGTGTTGTTCTCATGTTTCATGAGATGAAGTAAAAGTTCCCAGCAATTTACCATGAGCAGAAAAAGCTTCTCAAATCAAATCAGGTCAAATTTGATTGTTCACATACACATGTTTAGCAGATATTATTGCGGGTGTAGCGAAATACTTGTTTCTAGCTCCAACAGTAATATCTAACAAGTTCACAACAATACACAGAAATCTAAGGAATGGAATTAAGAATATATAAATATGGGCGAGCATAGACTAAAATACAGTAGAATAGAATACAGTATATACAAATGAGATGAGTAATGCAAAATATGTAAACATTAAAGTGACTAGTGTTCCATTTAATTAAAGTGGCCAGTGATTGAGTCTTAAATATATATACACACACACACACACACACACACACACACACACACACACACACACAGCAGCAGCCTCTGTGATGGCTATTTAAGTCTGATGGTCTTAAGATTGAAAAACAGCATCTGTCTCAGCTTTGATGCCCCAATACTGACCTCGTCTTCTGGATGATAGCGGGGTGAACAGGGAGTGGTTTGGGTGGTTGGTGTCCTTGATCTTTTTGGCCTTCCTGTGACATCGGGTGCTGTAGTTGTCCTGGAGGGCAGGTAGTGATGGGTACGCCGAGGAACTTAACTTTCCACCTTCTCCACTGCTGTCCCGTCGATGTGGATAGGGGGGTGCTCCCTCTGCTGTTTCCTGAAGTCCACAATCATCTCCTTCGTTTTGTTGACATTGAGTGAGAGGTTATTTTCCTAGTACCACACTCCCAGAGCCCTAACCACCTCCCTGTAGGCCGTCTCGTCGTTGTTAGTAATCAAGCCTACTACTGTTGTCGTCTGCAAGCTTGATGTTTAAGTTGGAGTCATGCGTGGCCACGCAGTCATGGGTGAACAGGGAGTACAGGAGGGGGCTGAGCATGCACCCTTGTGTTGAGGATTAGCGAAGCGGAGGTGTTGTTTCCTACCTTCACCACCTGGGGGTGGCCCGTCAGGATGTCCAGAAACCAGTTGCACAGGGTGGGGTTCAGACCCAGGGCCTCAAGCTTAATGAAGAGCTTGGAGGGTACTATGGTGTTGAATGCTGAGCTGTAGTTAATGAATAGCATTCTGACATAGGTGTTCCTTTTGTCCAGGTGGGAAAGGGCAGTGTTGAGTGCAATAGAGATTGCATCATCTGTGGCTCTGTTGGGGCAGTAGGCAAATTGGAGTGGGTCTAGGGTTTCTGGGCTAATGGTGTTGATGTGAGCCATGACTAGCCTTTCAAAGCACTTCATGGCTACAGACATGAGTGCTACGGGTCGGTAGTCATTTAGGCAGGTTACCTTAGTGTTCTTGGGCACAGGGACTATGGTGGTCTGCTTGAAACATGTTGGTATTACAGACTCAGTCAGGGACAGGTTGAAAACGTCAGTGAAGACACTTGCAGGTTGGTCAGCGCATGCGTCCTGGTAATCCGTCTGGCCCTGCGGCCTTGTGAATGTTGACCTGTTCAAAGGTCTTACTCATCGCTACAGAGAGCATGATCACACAGTCGTCCAGAACGGCTGGTGCTCGCAAGCATGTTTCAGTGTTACTTGCCTCGAAGTGAGCATAGAAGTAAATTAGCTCATCTGGTAAGTTCGTGTCACTGGGCAGCTCGCAGCTGTGCTTCCCTTTGTAGTCTAATAGTTTGCAAGCCCTGCCACATCTGATGAGCATCGGAGCCGGTGTAGTACGATTCAATCTTAGTCCTGTATTGACGCTTTGCCTGTTTGATGTTTCGTCGGAGGGCATAGCAAGATTTCTTATAGGCTTCCAGGTTAGTCCCGCTCCTTGAAAGTGGCAGCTCTACCCTTTAGCTCAGTGCGGATGTTGCCTGTAATCTATGGCTTCTGGTTGGGGTATATATGTACGGTCACTGGGGACGACATCATCGATAGTTGAGTCAAGCCCGGTCTTCCTGATCGTCGTCTGCCTGGGGCGCTGTGCTGTAGGCAGTAAACTGACACCTGCCTTCTCTGTAACCTAAACCAAGTATACATCAGTCTCTCTCTTATCTTAGTGGACCTTGCTCACTAGCTTTGCATTTGTTTAGTCCAAGTTTACCTGTGAATGCAAGCCTGGAAAAAGAATACAGCATATTGTTGATTTGACACATGATTTTGTTTGTGATATTGCAATCCAACACATCATGATCTGTCTTCATTAGTTTCAGCCAGTGTGCTATCGAAAGTGTAAGAGGAAATGTTCTAGCAGGATTTAAAATTAGCTGTCAACAAACGCATGAAATGTCAATACACTACTGCTGCCATAACAGTGCACAAGATAATACATGACACTGTAGGCTTGAAACACCAAAGTTCAAGCAAAATAATTTAGGAAATTCCTACGTTTACAGCATCACAAGTTGGAAAGTTCAGCCTAATGTGAAACCAGTTTAGTAACCACACTATAGCTCAAATGTTTAAACTATATCCTGTTTCAGGATGTTTAACAGAACTCAACTATTTTACCGTCTGCATAGTACTTTTTTCCAGAGCCCATGTAGCTTGTCTTTACGCTATGGCATAAATAAACATTAAGCATGTGAATGTTGAAGACGATTTGACAAATATTTAAGTAAAAAAAGTTTACGAATCCTCTTTAAAATGTGATTATTTTATTTGTTGTAGAAATTATACGTGTTCTTTCAAAACCCCCAGTTAAAAAAAATATCTACAAAAATATTTCCAGTATTTAACAAAATGTGTCTGGCTAATCATGTTAAAAAAGAACACATTCATTTCAGATTTGTCAGACAAAACACATACTGTAGTCCAATATCTATACCAAAGCAATGTCAGTCATTCTATACACCTTGGTGATGATAACCTCCACTTTCTCTCCTCCCAGATGACAGAGGTCAAGGATACACACAAGATGGGTGTCTTTCAGCTCCTCAGCAGTTGCTAAAATCTCCTCTGAAAGATAAAAAGAAAAACCAGCATACACAAATTAACTTCAGAATATTTAAAATTGTTGGAAACATTATGTATGCAAACCTCCCAAAAACAGTGTCTACATTCTACACTGAGTATACAAACCATTAACTCCTTAACTGACCAGGTGAAAGTTATTGATGTCACTTGTTAAATCCACTTCAAATCAGTGTAGATGAAGGGGAGGAGACAAGTTAAAAGTATTTAAGCCTTGACAATTGAGACATGGATTGTGTATGTGTGCCATTCAGAGGGTGAATGGGCAAGACCAAATATTTAAGTGCTTTTGAACGGGGTATGGTAGTAGCCGTCAAGAACTGCTGTTTGGTTTTTCATGCTCAACAGTTTCTTGTGTGTATCAAGAAGGGTCCACCACCCAAAGGACATCCAGCCAACTTGACACGACTGTGGGAACCACTGGAGTCAACATGGACCAGCAACTCAATACTAGGAAGAAGTTCCTAATGTTTGAGTATACTCAGTGTATGTAATTAATAAATGCCTAATATTATACGTTGACAATCTACCATATCAATTGTTTGATTTGACCCTGTACTGTACCATGTAATCAATACTCAGTCTAGCCTAAAATGGACAGCGCATTTGATTTGCCATAACTGCTTTCTTAAGTGGACTCAAGTTTTAGAGTTGAAAGCCCCATTTGGAGGTCAACATTAGGAAATTTGATATTGTAAATATGCATGTGAGCAGGTCAAGAACCACAAATAGCACTCCTTAAATAGCCTGGAGTTTTACCTTAGCTAAAAGCACTGCCCCATGACTTGCTCTCAGGGGTGTGTTTAACCTTCACCCTCCCCTCCCACTCTACCCGGTGTGTTACCTGGTTCAGGGAGAGCAACCTCACTCTGGCTCAGGGGGTCTGCGAGAGGGCAGATGAAGCCTGCAGACAGGCAGGACAGAAGTGTGTTGTCATGGGGGTCTTGAGTTAGACCTAAGGACCTGGGGTCCCCAGATGACATCACAGGAACAAAGGCAGCATCGATGGCCATCTGCTGGTTTATACCTGCCAGAGAGAGACATGTTAGTGTGTGTGTGTACATTTTACAGTAAAACAATGCAATTCGTTTTTTTGTGTGTACTTGTTAGCCCTTTTTGTGACGGTCGAGAGCCGTGCGTCCTCCGAAACACGACCCTGCCAAGCCGCATTGCTTCTTGACACACTGCTCGCTTAACCCGGAAGCCAGCCACACCAATGTGTCAGAGGAAACAGCGTATAACTGGCGACAGAAGTCAGCTTGCAGGCACCCAGCCCGTCACAAGGAGTCGCTAGAGGGCGATGGGACAAGGAAATCCCAGCCAGCCAAACCCTCCCCTAACCTAGACGACGCTGGGCCAATTGTGCGCCGCCTCATGGGTCTCACAGTCACGGCCGGCTGTAACACAGCCTGGGATCGAACCCGATGCAGTGTCTTAAACCGCTGCGCCACACGGAAGGCCCTGAAATTATAGAAGTTAAATTAAACACGTTTTTTTTAAACACTAAGGATGTATACTTAAAAAAAATATATATATATATATTTTTTTAAATCAGGGGTGAAAGTAGATTATTTTTTCCCGGTATAGGACCTCGCATGTGCACATATTTTTGATGAGTCTAATAGTAAAGACATGTCACCTGTATTACCTTTTTAACAGTGGTGGAAAAGTACCCAATTGTCATACTTGAGTAATTTTCTATTAAGGTAAAAGTCACCCAGTGAAATACTACTTGAGTAAAAGGTCTAAAAGTATTTAGTTTTAAATATACTTAAGTATCAAAAGTAAATGTATTGAATAAAATATACTTAAGTATCAAAAGTACAAAATCATTTCAAATTCCTTATTAAGTAAACCAGATGGAGCCATATTATTGCTTTTTAAATTTACGGATAACCAGGGTCACAGCTCAACACTTAGACATAATTTACAAATGAAGCATGTGTGTTTAGTGAGTCCGCCAGATCAAAGGCAGTAGGGATGTTGTCTTTTAGCGTATGACTTGGACCCTTTTCATGTTACATATTTAATGCTTAGGACGAGTACTTTTGGGTGTCAGGGAAAATGCATGGAGTAAAAAGTTAATTGTTTTAGTTAGGAATGTAGTAAAGTAAAAGTTGTAAAAAATAAATAGTAAAGTACAGATACACCAAAAAACAACTTAAGTACTTTACACCACTGCCTTTTAATGGGCCATGAACACAACCAGGCATGATGTTTTTATCTGATTGTCAAACAAATCACATCCACATACGTTGGTCCACTAAAATAATTCCAGCATCTAAAACTGTACTGTACACCCGACATTTGATGAATGGAAAGAGATATCTATTAAAACACCCCAAAAATGATGATATTCGGCAATTGTCTTTGGAGAGACTTGCAGCCTGAATTGATTGTGTCCACTCACTGGTGTCCGCTTGCATCACGGTCCCGGCAAATCATCTCTGCCTAGCAAAAATGTTGCGTTTACCTCAAACCACACCGCATTTTGGAGCTATACCACCGGGTTTTAAGTCCATTCACTAATTTCTCATGGGGCTGACAGGCGCCAACAATAAATGATGGTACAATAGCCTAAAGTTTTCATATTTGATTTAATTATTGTAATAGGCTCATGTTTTACCAGTACGCCGTACCGGCACTATTTATTTTGCCGGTACTCTGTACCGGACCGGCTTACCTTCACCCCTGAGAACAATAAAAATCACAGATTAACTCCAATCATATGAAAGAAATGAGCTCTACATTACCTAATATTGTGATTTTATAGTATCCTTTGCAGGTTACTGGTGAGAGGGTGTCTGTGGTTTGCTCTGGAGTCCACCTAGCAGCATGTAGGTTACTCTGCTGCAGCAGAAGGGTCTTGTCGTCAAATCTGAATCTCTGAGAAAGGCTCTCTGAGTACACACCACCAGGATGTAAATATTCTAACACTTCTTGTCTCTGCTTTGGCCACGAGCTGCTTTCCCACGATGTCCTATCACAGTCTGCAACTGCTCTCTCTCCAGTAGCGCCTTCACTCTGTGGAATATCTTAGAAACAAAATAATATAGGCCTATCAATGTCACTAGCCTTGTAACATCCCACATGAATGATGCAATGGCAAGTAGTTTCCATGGTTTCCAGACAAACAGCATAGTTAATATCTCTGGCTAGCCCCCACACTTCACTAGCCATGCTTAACCCATAAAGAGAGGAATACAAGTTAGGCCACAAAGATAAGTGGTGAGATTATGTTAATGTGGCAAAACACTCATACCTGGTGGACCTAGTTGTCCACTGGCTCTAGTTTGGTCAGTTCTTTTTTCTAGTGGACCAACTTCCTCTGTTTCAGAATCACTCTCCTCTTCACCTAGCTCCTCTTCTGTTAAGCCATGGCCAGCCTCTCTGTGAACAGACAAAGCGCTCACCATAACCTGAGCTACTCGGTGGGTCCCTGATGGGCATAGAGAAATTATTACAGTGACCTGGGATGGTTGAGGATAGTTGATTCATTACCTTTTCTCTTGCATCCTGGCACGAGTAATGTAGCATCGCTTCATCACTCTAAAAGACAACAAAAAATTCTAAAACATCAAGTGAAAATATGCTAATCTAATTTCCAATGCCATAGTAAAGGGGAGTTATAAGTACAGTTTTGAATGTTTAATAGCCTACCCTTGTTTTAGGGTAGCCATACTAAACAAGTGGACCGTGGTCCAGATTCGGACCCAGAACGGGGTCAACAGACCGCAGGCCCCGATGAGATTATTATAATTTAACACACATCAAAAAATGTAAAAATATGCAGAATTGCGCAATTCTGCAATTTCTCTCCGCTCCACTTGGAGATTACTCACCTCTTCTTGGCTTGTTTTCTTTTCCGTCTGCTGGGTGAGCTCTGCACACTAGAGGGCGCTGTTTCCCTGTTTATCAGCATCTGAGTCACTTCTACAGTCCTCTGATCACTGGGTGGGTCAGATACAGCCACAACAGACTGAACCATCTGCTGGAGAGAACCAGGCATTACATTATACACTTGCCTGACCAATGACAATACCTATAAAGTTCTGTACAGGCAACTGGTGTTTTTTTATCTTGCAATTCGTCCTGTTTATCTTTCTTGTAAAAAACCAACGCATCTACTAAGTGTGTTGAAATTACATGAAGTCTGTTATACATCTATGAAGCCTACCTGGTCTGACAGAGTCTCCTCTGGCAATGTCACATACTGCACAGCCATGATCTGTCCTTGGATTGCCAGCCGCTTGTGCTCACGATAATGCAGACCCTCCATCTCACTCTTCAAGTCATTTGCAGCAACTAGAGGAACTTGAGCTGAGATGGGAAATACAGTGCATTCGGAAAGTACCCCTTGACTTTTTCCACATTTTGTTGTTACAGCCTTATTCTAAAAATGATTAAATAAGAACATTTCCTCAATCTACGCACAATACCCCATAATAAAAAAGCAAAAACAAGTTTTAGCAAATGTATTACAAATAAAAAACAGAAACACCTTATTTACATAAGTATTAAGACCCTTTGCTATGAGACTCGAAATTGAGCGCAGGTGCATCGTTTCCATTGATCGTCCTTGATGTTTCTACAACTTGGAGTCCACCTCTGGTAAACTCAATTGATTAGACATGGTTTGGAAAGGTACACACCTGTCTATATAAAAGGTCCCACAGTTGACAGTACATGTCAGGGCAAAAACCAAGCCATGAGGTCGAAGGAATTGTCCGTATAGCTTCGAGACAGGATTATGTTGAGGCACAGATCTGGGGAATGGTACCAACATAAATTCTCAGCATTGAAGGTCTCCAACAACACAGTGGCCTCCATCATTATTAAATGGAAGAAGTTTGGAACCACTAAGACTCTTCCTAGGAGCTGGCCGCCCAGCCAAACTGAGCAATCGGGGGAGAAGGGCCTTGGTCAGGGAGGTAACAAAGAACCCGATGGTCACTAACAGAGCTCCAGAGTTCCTCTGGAGATGGGAGAACATTCCAGAAGGACAACCATCTCTACAGCACTCCACCAATCAGGCCTTTATGGTAGACTGGCCAGACAGAAGCCACTCCTCAGTAAAAAGGCACATGACAGCCCTCTTGGAGTTTGCCAAAAAGCACCTAAAGGACTCTGACCATTAGAAACAAGATTCTCTGTTCTGATGAAACCAAGATTGAACTCTTTGGCCTGAATGCCAAGCTTCACATCTGGAGGAAACCTGGCACCATCCTTGCGGTGAAGCATGGTGGTGGCAGCATGCTGTGGGGATGTTTTTCAGCAGTAGGGACTTGGAGACTCGTCAGGATCGAGGGAAAGATGAACGGAGCAAAGAATAGAGAGATCCTTGATGAAAACCTGCACCAGATCACTCAGGACCTCAGACTGGAGCGAAAGTTCACCTTCCAACAGGACAACGACCCTAAGCACACAGCCAAGACAACGCAGGAGTGGCTTTGGGAAAATGTCCTTGAGTGGCCCAGCCAGAGCCCGGACTTGAACCCGATCAAACATCTCTGTAGACCTGAAAATAGTTGTACAGCAACACTCCCCATCCAACCTGACAGAACTTGAGAGGATCTGCAGAGAAGAATGGGAGAAACTCCCCAAAACAGACATGCCAAGCTTGTAGCGTCATACCCAAGAAGACTCGAGGCTGTAATCGTTGCCAAAGGTGCTTCAACAAAGTACTGAGTAAAGGGTCTGTATACTTATGTAAATATATTTCAGATTTTTAATACATTGCAAAAAATCTATTTTAGAATAAGTCTAACGTAACAAAATGTTGAAAAGTCATGAGGCTGAATAGTTTGCAAATGCACTATAATTATGAAAACAATTTAAATGGTGATGTCTGCTGTAGTTAAACAAGCATACAAACAAAACAGTGGTGCATATTACAGACGGATGTAGATCTTTCCTTCTTGGAAAAAGATTCACCTCTTTTACCTGAGCCATCTGCCACAGACTGTGTGAAGATAAGAGGGGCGTGAGGGAAGCAGTAATGGCCACCAACAGCAGTCTTCTTCAGCATGACACTGTCCTTCAGAGTCTTGGTCCATTGGATGAAGCTCTTCACCCTGGGGTCTGACACGTAGGGCTGGCCCTTGTGATACCCTGAGGGAAAACTACATCTGATCAAGTATAACAACTACATATTATATCTTAACAAAGTTGCAGTGCGTTTCTCCATATATTCCTTTTTAAATAGAGTTTTACTGTTGATCTTTTCTGTTTCACAATGTTTTGCATTTGTTTGATAAGCAGTTGTGGGAAAAGTACCCAATTTTCATACTTGAGTAAAAGACACCCCGTAAAAGAAATTGACTCAACTAAAAGTCACCCAGTAAAATGCTACTTCAGTAAAAATCTAAAAGTATTTGGTTTTAAATATACTTAAATATCAAAAGTATAAATCATTTAAAATGTCTTATTAAGCAAACCAGACAATATATATATATATTTTTTTACATTTACGGATAGCCACGGTCACGGTTCAACACTCAGACATAATTTACAAACTAAGCATTTGTGTTTAGTGAGTCTGCCAGATCAGAGGCATTAGGGATGACCAGGGATGTACTCTTGATAAGTGTGTGAATTAGACAATTTTCCTGTCCTGCTAAGCATTCAAAAAGTACTTTTGGGTGTCAGGGAAAATGTAAGGAGTAAAAAGTACATTATTTTCTTTAAGAATGTAGTAGAGTAAAAGTTTATAAAGAGTAAAGTACAGATACCCCAAAAAACAACTTAAGTACTTTACACCACTGTATATAAGGGACAATTCTTGTGTGTTTATTATATATTGTATTACCTTGTCTGCTATTTTATTAGTATGTTTTACTTTTATTAATCTACATGTATTCTGTACTGTTGAGGAAGACAAGTAAGCATTTCACTGTACTGTCGTCACATCCACTGTATTTTGTGCATGTGACAAACTTTGATTTGATCTTTTGTTTCTTTGCAAATGACAGCAGCACTTACCTGTAGTGAATATCTGTGTCTCACAGCTGCTGGTGAGGTAAGGCAGTGAGTCTTGCTCTTGACACTTCCTCATCTGAGTGCAGACCAGGTATGTCACTGCATTGGGAAGAGGGGAGGGTGCAGAGCAGGGAGAAAATAAGTACATTTAGGAGAATTCTGTTGCAGTTTATCTATGGAATTGTTGGTATTATACTAACTGTCATATTTACTTGGGTATAGCCCATTGAATATTTCTGGTTGTGAAGAAGCAAAAATCTCCAAAATGAAAGGAATATTGGATGTTCCATCCACTGCATGGACCCAGCGGTAAGTCCAGTATTTTTCTGGGCCTGCAAAAAAATGAATAAATTATGGGCATTTGTGTTACACTTTCACATGGAATTACCTAATAGTGAGAAATAAGTGAGTAGTTAAAGTGTAATGAGCAACTCTTACCTGTGTTCCCCTTACTCTTTATTCTCTCCACCCGACTCACAAAAGTTACCAAGCCAATGACATCACATGCAGAATTGCTGGCCAAGCTGTCCAGTTCTGATCTAGAAGAAAAACATTTATAAGTAGTTCAGGCAGATTATAAAGACTGCTTAGTAATGTTGGAAATGTTACCCAGGGAAAGGCCTTTGTTTTTACATCAAATCTAATTTCAACTCCATAATGTGGTTGTGAACTTACCTAATGGCGAACTGGTAGGAAACCTCAGGCAAGCCCCATTGAGGTGGCACACTCTTGGCTGGAACCACAGTAAGGACTGCAGTGGGATTCCGTGGATTCAGACAAATTTCTGCAAGGCAAGCAAAGTCAAAATTCATACTAAAATGAACAGTTTGCAAAGAATCAGACAGAATGTTCTCTCAAAATGACTACTCAGGTGTGCTGCCTGGCAACATACTGGTAATGTTGATTTACTAAGTTGTGAATGACTTGGTTCAGTACCTACTGAGTGAAAACTCTTCATTCTGTGGTTGTCTATGTGAGGTCGTGACCTGTTCTGATAGCTCTGCTTGAGGGTGTAGTTTTGGAGATAGAGCACAGTTCCAACATTCAGTCTCTGGTACCATTCTGGGCACAGCTCATTCCACAGGACAAGGGACATGGTGCCACTCTGGTCTGCAACCTCAAAGTAGGCCTGGAGAATAGAGAATTAAACATACAATCCTGATGAGACACTTCATACAGAATACTTACAACATTCGAAGAGACATGAATTATAGTGTCAGGGTTCAGTAGAGAAGAGACAGTGTATTGGTCAATGGTATGGTACAGATACTTGATTATATGTTTATGCCTCACCTGGTACGGGTAATAAATCTTGAGTCCAGGTTTTCCATAATACCGAAGTCTGGATTTATGAATCACCCTCACTATCAGGGGGAGAGGTCGAAACATGCATCCGAGTAATGACTCTAGATCACACAGGAGGGTCATCTTTGACACTGTTGAAAACAAAATATCTTATCACGATTTCTGTTGGAGATTGTGGTTTCTCACAAAAGTCAGCAACTTAAATTCACATCTTACCATCCAGCACCACATCTGATGGGGGGACATCTGGAACCCATAGTCTGCCTTCAGGGTCCTCGTTATTCCAAAGAGACAGGTAATGCTTGCGGCCCACCTGCAGGGGTGAATCACTTTGCAATGCCACAATGTTCCCAAAGCCATCCTTTGAAATCATGGGGAGGGAATCCAAGTCCTTAATCTTGCGCAACACATTAGACTCCTTTGAACCATGTTCAATCTTCTCGATGCAAACACAACCCTGACCCAATCTTCTCTCATTGTAAACAAATGAGCACTGGGTGATGTTGATATCAATTCCACTACGAATAATGTTTTTGTGGATCAGATGATTTAAACTACAGTCAAGAATGCACTTGGCCTGCCATACTCCATCAGTCACTATCATGTCATAGCTGTAGTTGTCAAGAGGTTGTTGTTTTACAACATTTTGTTGTTCTGTCAAATATCTCTGAAGTTCAATGACAGCTACAGCATCAGTTTTATCAATTTTAAGTGTACGTGTTTTTGCAGTAAAGAACTGTTCCAAAGTAGAATGTAAGAAAGAATTCTGATTATTGTCAGTCAATGGATCAGAACAAGCCGATATGGTCTGAACTTCTTCGGGCATCATTAATGCGCAACAGGCCATGCACTGGGGGAAATGGGTTTGTTTACAACTACCTACCTACCTTAAATGTATGCCTTGGCTAACGATGTAGTTAGCTAGCTAACTTTAGCTCTGTAAACAAAGATTGTTAACAGCCGTTTGCTAACTAGCTGACAACGCAAACAAGCGTTAACCATCAACCTAGTGCTAGCTGTATCGGTCTTGCCATATCCAATAATATAGCTAGCTTTCTCTTGCAAAAAAACGCTAGTAACTAACTTTAGATATTTAGCTAACTAACGCGTTAGCATGCTAATGACGTTACTGATGAACAAGAATCAACAGTTTCCGTTTTATGACTAGCTAGCTAGTTTTGTACTTACAAAAGACGATAAAATCACGATAAATTGGTTGGAAACATTGTAGCTAGCTAGTTACAGCATCTTAGAGAGTTCCGCTTTTGCTTCGGCGGCAGTGGATTTGAATTTTGGAAGCGGTTATTCTACACATCAACGCGGTGCTGGCATGCCCCACTGACGCACACAGAGCTTTGCATATCACTTATATTATGAAGGAGAAAATAATCTTCAATTGCACATTAACCCATTCATGTCCATAACGTAAATGTATAATTTACACTTGTTCTCTGAGTTTACTGATGGAAAAGGGTTTGTCTACAATGTGTTTTTTTTATATTGTACAATATTGAACAAAAATAAACTCAAAATGTAACAATTTTACAGATTTTACTGAGTTACAGTTCATGTGAGGAAATCAGTCAATTTAAGTAAATTAATTTGGCCCTAATCTATAGATTTCACATGATTGGGAATATATGCATCTGCTGGTCACAGATACCTTAAAAAAACGTAGGGACGTGGATCAGAAAACCAGTCAGTATCTGGTGTGATCACCACCAATTGCCTCAGGCAGCGCAATACATCTAATTTGCATAGAGTTGATCTGGCTGTTGATTGTGGCCTGTGGAATGTTGTTACACTCATCGTCAATGGCTGTGCGAAGTTGCTGGATATTGGCAGAAACTGGAACACATGTCGATACAGAGCATCCCAAATGTGCTCAATGGGTGACATGTCTGGTGAGTATGCAGGCCATGGACGAACTGGGACATTTTCAGCTTCCAGGAATTGGGCACAGATCCTTGCGACATGAAGCCGTGCATTGCCATGCTGAAACATGAGGTGATGGCGGTGGATGAATGGCATGACAATAGGCCTCATGAGTTTGTTTACATGGTTTCTCTGTGCTTTCAAATTTACATCAATAAAAATCCATTGTGTTTGTAATATTCATATGTGTAAACATACTGAATTGTAATTGTTTGCATTTTACCGCCATATCATACTGTGCTATGATTGGTTAAGACCACCCAAATGGTTAGGTGATGGTCAGTTTGATCCTGGTTGGCGATACGTGAACACGCCAGTTATAGCTAGCTAATAAAGAGCTACGTTAAGAAATATCCTGTAGTATTGCATTTTATTATTTTGTACAAAGCGTGCAAAACAAGACATGGTGTCAGAGTAAAAGGTCTTAAAAGATGGATTTTTCTGGAGTTCCTTCACCTCGAATGGACTGGGAGTCTACAAACTTACCCGATGCATGGCGTAAGTTCAAACAGCATGTGGAGCTCATGTTCACGGGTCCTCTGAGGGAAAGAGGTGTTAGGATTGGTGTTTATTGCACTATAACCCAATGCTATATCACATGTGATATAATATTAGCGACTGGGCGCCTGGGTGTCTGTGTGTGTGTGCTGGAAGTAACAGTTAGCCCCAGATAAGTGTGCTGGGAAGCTGTGGTTAGCATTGAGCGAGAACAGTGTGCTTTGTATGCAGGTGCAAGTAGCTCAGACAATGTTGCAGAGCTGTCTGACCTCAGCCTCTGGGGTGAGGGAGCGTAATCTACACAGCAACAGCGCCGGGACACCAAAAAGCGCCAAGAGGCTGGGACTAGCCTGAGCGCCGGCGATAGGCTGAGCAAAGTTTAAACCACGCTCAGCCTCTGTTGTGACAGGCCAACAAGTAAACAGCTGTTCTTATACGTCTGTCACCGTATAAGAAGAGCTGTTTACTTACATCCTGCCAGTTCTCTGTTCTATCCTGCGAGGTGATACAGAGAACCCGTATATACGAAAATTGCATTTACCATTTATCGCTTGAGTTTAATAAAACATACTTAAAGTATATTCGGTGACTCTGAATCACATTTTGTCCTGATACCAGATTGAATTGACGCAAATCCCTTATATGGTGACCCCGACGTGATCTGGTGAAGGACCTCGCTGGACATTGGAGTGCCAGCCAATTGACCATTGCTGTCGTCAGATGGGTGTGTCTCACAACTCCACACCGGTCAAATAAAAAGGTAAGCAGAAACCTATTGTGGAAATACTAAAGTTCTGCACATTGGCATTATCCAAATTTAGTGTTGTGAGACACCTGTTTGATGTAATTAACCACATTTTATTAGTTTATATTGGTAAAAAAATCATAAGGAAGACATAGTGGTGAATGCAATTTTGACTGTCCAGGTATTCTATGATATTACGAACAAATGTGATGTACTGGATGAGATGCCAGTGTGAATGAATAAGGGTGAGATGCCCAAATGGGCTATATGTCCAAAGTATGAGTGAGGTTGGGGATTAATGCAACAGTGAATGAAGTGTATTAAGGTGAGATGCCAAGTTTGTATGAAGTAAGCTGAGACCTTACTGGCGTGAATGAAGATTTGTGAGACTCAAATCGTATGTATGAAATACACTTGATATTCAGTCGTTTGGCCCTGAATGTATACAATTTATACACTCCCTATTGTGTGTGACTGTGATTAATTTGAATACATATTTGATAAAATTTCTTATATTAGGGATTGTTAATTAAATTTAGTAATAAGTACTATAGTTGAGGAGTTTTTAATTAAAGAGAGCAACAGTGTGAATGTATATCCATATGTAAACGCATATCCTGATTTGAACTGTACTAATCTATTTGATAAAATTACTAAACCTGTATATTCAACCTGTATATAACGAAAAACATAAAACCAATTCGGAGTAGAGAGAATAAGGAGAATCCTCGCTGGGGGAAAGCTTGGACCTTTGAATTGTAATATTTTCTGGGAATTGTCTCGGTGCCGGAGTTTGCGAATACAGACAATTATAATAATATGCTTGTTGGCGGGGAAACTCAATCATTTCGATAGCGTTGGTGGTTCAGCGGTAAAGGTTTTGCCTTCAACGCGGGAGACTGGGGTTCGTATCTCAGCCTTGACATCGATAGACTAAAATTCATTCTGATTGTAATTCAAATATTTATAGGTTTTGCCCGGAAAGATACGGTTGTTAGTGTTTGTTCAAGATAGGAACTGAACGTTTTAATAGTTTGTTTAGGTTGAATTGAGAGACTAATTCCTTCAAAATAATGGCGAGGCAATTTCTATGTAATACATTGTGTTTCCCAAATGATCTGCTGGAATAACCTATTGGGAATGGAGTCGTATTTTAAAAATGCTGTATCATAGAAGAGAAAGTTACCTAAACCTGATGAATTCTAAGGAATAACGGAGAGATACGATAAAGTTTTGTGTCATCAGGATGTTATATTTTTTATGAATCGACTGACATACGATATAAATTTAGCAAAGAACATGGTACGTTTAAATTTTGGGGTATAGAAAGTTGGGAAGTTCGGTTGGTTTTACTTTTTCGATAGAATTTAAAGCAGAACTCAATCTGAATAGGGGATATATATTTGACAAGAGGCAGGTTGACTTGCTGCGTCATTACGTTGAATACACAATAACGTTCCTCAAATTATGACAGAGAAAATTGGTTGTGTCATTTAGAGGGAAAATGCGTGCATTATAGCTTTGAGTCCCTTTTCAAAAGTGGCTAAAAGTTCCAAATACATTTTTAAAAAGTAGCTGAATATCGTCAGGATAGTCTGAAAAGATGCTGCAGCTAGCAACAGAATTGCTAGGTGTTTCATTGGGCTATATTTGGCTATAAGATAGGGAGGTAAGAATAGTTGAATCGTAAAAAGTTGTGGTTATTTCCCGGGTATTGCAAAACAAGACAGTGTTCGTTGTCCGTAGCTCATGCCTGCCCATACCATAACCCCACCGCCACCATGGGGCACTCTGATCACAACAGTAACATCAGCAAACTGCTCGCCCACACAATGCCATACACGTGGTCTGCGGTTGTGAGGCCAGTTGATGGTACTGCCACATTCTCTAAAACGACGTTGGAGGCGATTTATGGTAGAGAAATTAATATTAAATTATCTAGCAACAGCCCTGGTGGACATTCCTGCAGTCAGCATGCCAATTATCACGTTCCTTAAAAATCACACACCCACTCCACTGCATAGCAGGTTAGTGATTGCTTTGCAATGCTTTCAGGTAGCCACTGTTTCCTTCCAAACCACTCATTGTTGAATTTGCGACTTCCAACTTGTTGTGTCATGTTTATGTCCAATGGTTGATGAGCACCGATACGTTTTATCTCTAATTTCTCTTCATTTTTTTCTCTTCATATGACAAGGATTAAAAAGCATTTGCCAGTAGATAGCTTGCTAGCTAAGATTTTGAAAGTATTGTAACGACCCTGGCTTTATAAGCGTGGAAATCGTCTCTGAGCATGCTTTTGGGGCACGGTCGATAGCGCGCCGGACCTCGGGCTAGAAGGTCGAGGGTTCGAGACCTGCTCCCTGCTGTTTCATTACAGTATGATGTTGACATGATCAGTCCAATCAAAGCTACTGTAGATATAATGTGATTTGACAATTTTATCTGTGGCCAATTACCCTGAGCCAAATTTGATGGGCACTTCTAATGTATGGGCACTCTATGGCAGCACCCAATGGTCTTGAATTTTCAAGCTCTACCCTTAGATTTGGCGGTAACGTAGTGTCCCCATGAGTGACAGAACACTGAGCCAATCACGATGCAACTAGAAAACATTACCCAATCACAGCGCAACTAGAGAACATTACCAACCCCTACACTCTGTATTTTCCACAGACTGCCCCACCACCACAGACTGCCCCTCCACCATAGAAAGCACTGAGCTAGGCTGAAACACCTGCATTTTGGAGCTGCCTTACTCAAGAAAGCAAAAAAGAGACCAAGTTTGTATGCAGCTTTATTAACTCAATGATTTTATTTCTTGTTTTACATTGTTTGCAAACTGATATGTGACAGGTATTAATGTCAAAATAACATGGAAAAACATGCATACCTGTTTTTAGCTAAAAAGGTGGGGATCAATGACGGTTTGCCACTGCCCACAGGTCAGCTGTTTGTTCACCCACCGGCAATTGCTAATAACCCATCCGACTGACTATATGTGATAAAGTGAAAATCTGAGGCCAGCACCCAACCCTAGCCGTAAATACAGAAAACGCACTACAGTCAAACAAGGCAGTACGCTTTTTTTGATATAGGGTGCAGGATTTCTTTTGCTGCCTGGTTTAGGTATGTTTCTGCTTATAATTTTCATTTTTGTAGGCTATTTGTTAGTCAACTTGTCTATAATTAGATACGTGTAGCTTTTCTTTTGGCATTATATGGGGCCCTAGAAGATAAATAAACCCTTGCTCAGCAGAATAATGTATCCTAATAGATCGATAGAACGAATGCTTCAATCTAGTTGACATCAAGTTTTCGCTGTCATCTTTCGCAGAGCAAAGATGTTTTGGGACTGGGGAGAAAATACAATAACAAAAAAAGTCTATATTTTCTGTACAAAATGTTCAAATGACATCAATTTTACTGGTTGTAAGGAAAAGAAAGCTGTGAAAACGAGCCAACTTGTTTCTGATAAGATTTCAGTTCGGCTTCAATGCATATTTTATGTGGTTGAAATACTATCTATTAGCTGTTATGATGAAGACAGTACCTTTACAGATGGTATCTAACTGAGCATTGCATTCTCTTCTCTCAAGATGCATAAATAAATAAATCCTATCTCTCCACTCCTGTTCCCAAGTCCAAATTTCTCCTTAATTTGGTGTATCATTTTACTTCAAGAAATGCTTAATTCTGCAGGAGTTATTATTTAGGCTATGTGAGAGGTTATAGACCTACAGTCAGTGTCCAGATTTCAGTTTCCATTTAACCCATCTAAACAGTAGGCTACAGTTCCATTGACATGCCATAGGCCTATTTGAAGTCCCGTGACTGTCGGATTTGTATAGTGCCTCACAATCATGACACATAACACTGCTATCATCCTCTTTTACCACTTCAAATATTTTCCAAACATTACTTTTTTGGCCCTCCCTTCTCTTTTTCATCTCTCGTTTCGCAGCTGTTGTTTTATTAAATTAAACTTCGACAATGTTCTTTTTGCCTTTGTGGATTGACGTTACATTTTTCTGCCCATTCCCAAAAGCATTATTTGGCGACTGACGCATACAGTTAAGCCCTAAAGTTTAGGTTTATGCACTAATACCAGATAGATAAAAATAATGAAAGAAAAACCTCAATATACTGTAGCCTGTATAAATTGCACAATAATTATAAATGTATGGATATTTTAAAATATTGTTTCTCTTTATTCAACTCGTCGGGACTGCAGGTTATGAGTCAACCCGCGCATCACTAACCCGCGCACATTCGTCCACTCACAAAATAATTCCAGCATCCAAACCCCAACTGTGCACTATGCACCAGCAATTTCATGAATGGCATTCTGCGATTTTCATTAGGCCTACACTTGTAGCTTGAATTGATGAGTCCACTTTTGTCCACACGCGCCTCGGGTCTCGGCCACTCACATCTCCGCCTTAGCAAAATTGGTCTCCTCGAACCACAAGGTAAATTGGAGCGTATGCCACCGGGTTTAAAGTCAATTCGCTAATTTTCACGTGACTGACATGCGGGAATGTTAAATAATGGTGTACTATTCTGTAGTTTTCTTGACATTTTGTGTTAATTGTGATATGCTCACATTGGTACGGCATACCTCCATTATTTCATACTTCTAATGTCAATCTTAAAATGTCAATGTGGCCTGTGTATTTTGATATTGACATGAATGGGTTAATGAAAACACGCACAATAAAGTGTATTATATATATATATATTTATTTTCAAAGATAGCATGTTATCCAGATTGATGTAGAAATAATTCAATATCACTATCACAAAATTAATATCCAAGCGGTTTCAGAATGTAAACTTTTTTATTAATTTATTTTAAAACAATATTAATATGTTACAATTTTATTTTTGATGGTATATACAGAGAGAAAAACAAGCCATACAATATTATCAACTGTGCAACACCAACTTGCTGAATTGAAGAAAATAAAAAACTCAGCTCCCCGATAAGACACTTTAATAATGTGTTACAAAATACTTCTGTTTGTTTTACTTTAAAATCATGTAACATACATACATACACACACACACATATATTCAATCTATTTGACATCTTATAAAATAACTATATAATCTAAACATTTTTTGTACATTCTATAATACAATATTTTCAATTAGTTTTCTGCAATGAAATGGCTGTTATGTACAGTACCAGGTTCTTTTTTGTTTGTGTCTTACTTCTTCCTGGCAAATTTTACACAGTATTCATTCATGGACTCTCCACCCCATATACTGCAAGGATGCGCAGTCACCTCTAAAAGGTCAGAAATGCAAAAATGAAGGTCACAAAAAGAATGACACTTGATGAAGAATCAATGAACATAAAACTATAGTCAAACGGTAAAACAAAAAGTGCGTATTCTACTGCTGGGGAGACAGATTCAACAGAATCAAAGAGAGAAACAGTACCATTTGATCTAGTGTAGCAATCACAATTAACAAACAAATACCAATAAACATGAACATTTGTATAAACTGAAGCAATACACAGCAAACACACAATGGCTATCAGTATGACCTCTGTGGGAAATCATCTGTGGGACTGGGTTAATGGAAATTGAATAACTGCCTGTGGATGCAAATAGGGGCAACTAAAGCAAATTCTTTACATAAGATGGAGGATAAACTACAGTTAGCTAGAGAGCACACTGGACAATTTTGAGAACATGGTTTACTCTTATTCTATGAGCTTGATAATTAAACATACACTACATGTTCCTTCAACCAGCTTCAAAAGGCAGTTTACTATATGATTGGGCATTGAGCACATTGAACCAACAACTGAGTTTTTTTCTGAATGATAAGGTTGAGTGGAGGCCAACCTGGGGACATATTTTGCTGACTATAAACAAACAGGATTTTAAAAGGATTGGGTATGTTAACAGGACTGTTTCTAAACAAATCTGCATGTAGGTCTTGAATAGTCACTGTTGTGTCTTTAGAGTAATAACAAACGGACACAGTAACTATGTTGAAACAATGTGTTGCTCATATCACTTAATCCAATGTTTATGTTGGGCTGACCCAGCAAGAGGCCAACAAGTTTTACTGAATCTAATATGGCCCCCTTTCCTGATGCCAGCATCACTCTGAGAAAAGTTGACCTGAGTCTTTAGTGTGAATTAAGTCATTCTAACAAAGTCTTTAGCAGATACAAGCTGTACCTCAGTAAAGACATTGCTGATATTCATGGTTGAAGGAATGTTAAAGATATTTCCATTTAATTCACATAGTACATTAGTTTATAGTATACAACTATATCTCTTTTTTTTTTACATGAGTACATACTTGCCTAGAAACATAATTTCAACAGCATAAATATTTTTTTCTAATTTAAAACGGCACATACTATAAGAATTCTAGAACTTTGTTTGATCTCTTCAACCAAGATGAACAGCACCAGTCTTCGTGAGAGTGACCGTAACCGATGAAGTGATAACGACTCAATGTCCACAGCAGAGATTGGTAGGATTGTCATAAACGTTGTACAATTTAAGATTCTTATCACTCCACAATGCATTTCAACCTTCACTTCATGTGAAATGGCACATTTAGTTTAGATTAGAATTCCAATAGGTTGTTCCATTTTGTTATGGCTAGTGAGTGTAAAGGGAAACTGAGGCATACATTAGCCTCTTTGTTTGACAGGATATAAGTGTTTCACAGTAGGACTTTCCCATTAAAATATTACAATATCTAATGAACGTGGGGCAACTCAAGTCAGATACCTACTGTTGTAGTTATTTGGGGAAAACGTATGGAACTTGAAAAAAATAGTTATTTTAAGTGGTCAGTTTGATTGTCATTTACATTAGCAGGCCATTTGTCTCTGGTTAGTATTTTGTTCATACACAGTATTCCTAAAATCACCAGTGTATGGACACAATTATTCATACATGGATAAATACACTTATAGTCTCTATAGTCCAAAAATCAACAACATTCTGCTGAGTTGCAAAGATGACCAAATATAAACAAACTGTAACCAACAAATTGTGAAAAGTACAAATTGTTAATGTAATACTGAGAATATTTGTTTCCACAAATAACCTGAGAAAAAAATTACGTTATGAAAGTATACATAATCAATGTACGACAACTACAATACATTAGTGATGTCTTCCTAATCATTGCAGCATCTGTTACACTTGATACAAAACAATGAGTTCTTGGGTGATTTGGGCAACAAACTACTGTTACTGTGCTGTTAGTAGCTTTTAATGCTTGTGAGCCGGTTAAGGCATTAAGACCTTATTGACTTATCTTTCAATGCCTGATTAAAAACGCACCCAGTAGAACAGCTTCAATTTGTTTAGAAATGTATGATAAACAAACAAACATGCTACGGTAGTCTACAAATAAGGTTTGCTCTTTCCATTAAGGTGTGAATAAAGAATATGAAGCTTGATCTTTATGAATTATTGAATACAAATGTTACCATAACTAATTGTTACTATTGTTCGCTTTTAGAAAAAATCATGTCTAAATATTTGATTCTATAATGAAAATAATAGTAATTGTATGAGGACATTTGTTGCTGTGTCAGTCATGCAAAATATTTTTTCCCCAAACATGGACTAATAGTGTTGAGTGGTGAATATACTTCAGTGGTTAATAATGATATCAACTATGTCTGGGAATGGCTGATTGAATGTTTGATGAAAAGACGACACGTCCAACATCAAAATGAACCCCTTCCTTTATGTTTCCTTGAAACTACTGTTTCATAATAGTCTTCCTATGTCAAAACAAATATATGTATGCACAGCAAAACCATAACCTACAGACAAGTGTTTTTCATGTGAAATGAAGATGCAACTTTGAAGGAGTAAATGCTCACTGCATGTGTTTACTCTCTGGAAACAACAGGACAGATGGTATGAACACAGTACAGTCAGTGCACAACAAGGCTCACCTAACAACCTCTCTATTTGTTGATAACACATCTGCATGGAAACACACTGCAGCACGGTTTTCCTGTTGATTACTTTGATAGTTTTTTTCCATCCAGCAGTGTCATGATGAAATATGACGAGTAAGCATGGCCCCCAGTAGCACAGTGGAGTGGGACAGAGATGTTGGTGCAGCGAATATTTTCATTTTCACATTTTGTTTTTGCTGTGTAGAAAAAGCCACAATGGCTTCTTAAACAGTGAAGAACACAGCACAGCATGGGACCAAATATGCCTCTCTGTGTCTTCTATGCATCCCATAGAATTCTGCCACCTTCTGTAACAATACGTTTCAGAAGATATCTCACCACTCTGTTTGTGTCTTCGGTGCTACTGAGTGAGCATATTTCGGAAGTCTGAAAGGCTGCCAGGCTGGTTTTGGGAATGGTGGTGTTGCCGCTGTTGCTGTTGTGGTTGTTGTTGTTGTTGCGGTTGTTGTTGAATATAACTGACAGTACCTTGCTGTGGGACATTAGTAGTGTGGAAAAAAGCCTGAGTGGTTCCACTGTGTAAGAGTCCTTGGGGCTGCATCTATCAACAGAAAGGGATCAGGGCATAAGTGAGGCGATATTAGTTCTACAGAGTGAGCCAAACCCCTCCAGCCCAAGGCCTGCTATCACACTACTGCAAGTAGTAGGACTACTACTGTACCTGAAAGAACTGCTGGGGCTGCTGCAGCTGCAGAGAGTGCTGGCAGGCCTGCTGCTGAGCATGATAGGTGGGCTGGGCCTGGTGCGTGATAAAGCTGTTGTGAGGGATCATGATGGAGGACGTGAAGACGGGAGAGGGGACCAGGACAGCGTTGCAGTTCACCTGCTGCATGGGAAACGACGGGGTCATCATCTGCTGCTCCAGGGTGTATCTAGGAAGGGATGGGTGCAATCAACAGGTCAAATATGTTTACTATGTTGATAGTTACAGAATGTGTGTGCCATTCAGAGGGCTCTATTTTCGGCTGGCGTTACGGTGGCGTTAGTGTCAAACGCACGTTATTTAGAAACATAAAAAACGAATGCTTTTCCCCCCATTTCGTTTTATTTGATTAAAAATCAAGCATAGCCTCCCCTCCTCTTAATTAAGTATTTTTTCCCCCCTGCCCAATGCAGTTGCGAAAAAGTCAAGACTGTCGATAAACGGTTTGGATCCTGAGACCACTTTGAATTACATCTTAATCACCAAAGCTTTATTAAAAAAAAGAAGAACGTTTGACAGGCGCAAAACAGTGAGCTGACATTCCATTTTTATCTATGCATTTTAGGGAGACCCACGTTATTTTAGCCATGCAGGTGCCGTTTTCGACGTGCGTAAAACCCCCTCCATGATGTAAGCTACGTGTCCATGCCCATCATGAAATGAGCAATGAGAACATCTGTACCGGTGAACCTCGTATTTAGAAGTTATTTTCCTATGACAATTGCTTGTTTTGCGTTTTATATTTTCAAAACCAAGGCCTCCCTTACCCTAGGCCTACTATGACTCCCTTACCCTAGGCCTACTATAATGACTCCCTTACCCTTGGCCTACTATGACTCCCTTACCCTAGGCCTACTATAATGACTCCCTTACCCTAGGCCTACTATAATGACTCCCTTACCCTAGGCCTACTATAATGACTCCCTTACCCTTGGCCTACTATGACTCCCTTACCCTAGGCCTACTATAATGACTCCCTTACCCTTGGCCTACTATGACTCCCTTACCCATGGCCTACTATAATGACTCCCTTACCCTAGGCCTACTATGACTCCCTTACCCATGGCCTACTATAATGACTCCCTTACCCTTGGCCTACTATAATGACTCCCTTACCCTAGGCCTACTATAATGACTCCCTTACCCTAGGCCTACTATAATGACTCCCTTACCCTTGGCCTACTATGACTCCCTTACCCTTGGCCTACTATAATGACTCCCTTACCCTAGGCCTACTATGACTCTCTTACCCTAGGCCTACTATAATGACTCCCTTACCCTTGGCCTACTATAATGACTCCCTTACCCTTGGCCTACTATAATGACTCCCTTGGCCTACTATAATGACTCCCTTACCCTAGGCCTACTATAATGACTCCCTTACCCTTGGCCTACTATAATGACTCCCTTACCCTAGGCCTACTATAATGACTCCCTTACCCTAGGCCTACTATAATGACTCCCTTACCCTAGGCCTACTATAATGACTCCCTTACCCTAGGCCTACTATAATGACTCCCTTACCCTAGGCCTACTATAATGAAGGCTGGTTCAACAGCAATGCATCTTTTTTATCCAAGCGATTTTATGATATCATTGCATTTTACATTTATTGTTGTTGTTAAAAAAACAACAACGTTTAAACGTTTAAATTTACTACAACCAAACTTATTAGAATGATTCACCTTCCTGGTTTTATGGTAACAACTCCGTGGCGCGCATGCAATGCAACTGCTGGACATGTGTGAATACGATCTGATCTGTAACATAATCAGAACTATGTTCATAAAACATTAGGGAGCTGTATAAAGGTGAGTGGACATTCTCCCTTTCTCTTTATATTGGATCCAGCAACTGTGAAAGTTTGGATGTGCGTAGAACCCTTTATAGTGTGCATTGTTTTAATATTATATGACCACAGGAGAAATGATGGTGCCTGTAAGTGTGACATAGCCTATTTAAAAAAAAAAAAATGTTGTTTTGCTTAGAATTTTGTTTTTGCCTAAATTCTCTTTTTAGGCCTTATCAATAATGATTTGAATCTTGCTTATTGACAATGTTTGCCATGTCCATGCTCAGCCATAATGCAATTTATAGTAGGCCTAGCCCCTATATCAGTGAAAATGCTACTGAAGTCATGCAATTCCTTAGAAGAGGTGGACTGCAAATGGGTTCAAGTTAACATATTTAGCAAAGATAGGTCTACATTTTGTTATTTCATTTCTGTAAGACATTTAACAAACTATAACGGACTAACATTGGAATTGGAGTTGATTCAATGTATAAAAGACCATAAATACACAACTTAAAGGAACCACATACTTCGCCATGGAGCACGTTCTGATTGGCCAGTGAGGGGCCAAGCCTCGACACCCACACAACTTGTTTATTCATCAAAACCCAGCCCTTTCACGCCAATGCCAGCAAGTCCGCCGATATTTGTAATAGTAAAAATAATTCTGCCACACCCCTGAAACTATAACACTACCGTCTGTGCTTAGATTTACCATTGCGTTAGGTTTGTTAAAATAGAGCCCAGAGGCCAGACAAAAGATTTAAGTGCCTTTGAACGGGGTATGGTAGTAGGTGCCAGGCACACCGGTTTGAGTGTGTCAAGAACTGCAACGCTGCTGTGTTTTTCACGCTCAACAGTTTCCTGTGTGTGTCAAGAATGGTCCACCACCCAAAGTACATCCAGACAACTGTGTGAAGCATTGGAGTCAACATGGGCCAGCATCCCTATGGGACTCTTTTGACACCTTGTAGAGTCCATGCCCTGACGAATTGAGGCTGTTCTGAGGACAAAAGGTGGTGCAACGCTATATTAGGAAGGTGTTCCTAAAGTTTTGTACACTCAGTGTATGTAGATCAGTAGTGCTAAAATGTGGGTATGGTGTGATTCTTTGCAACTAAGGGTATATCATGTGTTTTAAGTACATTCAGTTCATATCAAGGATAAATGCATTCATTGTTCCCATATTTCACTACATTTACTACATATACAGTACCAGTCAAAAGTTTGGACACACCTACTCATTGAAGGGTTTTTCTTTATTTTTACTATTGATCACATTGTAGAATAATAGTGAAGACATCAGCACTATGAAATAACACATATGGAATCATGTAGTATCCAAAAAAAGTGTTAAACAAATCAAAATATATTTTACATTCTTCAAATTAGCCACCCTTTGCCTTGATGACAGCTTTGCAGACTCTTGGTATTCTCTCAACCAGCTTCACCTGTAATGCTTTTCCAGCAGTCTTGAAGGAGTTCCCACATATGCTTAGCACTTGTTGGCTGCTTTTCCTTCACTCTGTGGTCCAACTCATCCCAAACCATCTCAATTGGGTTGAGGTTGGGTGATTGTGGAGGCCAGGTCATCTGATGCAGCACTCCATCACTCTCCTTATTGGTCAAATAGCCCTTACACAGCCTGGAGGTGTGTTGGGTCATTGTCCTGTTGAAAAACAAATGGGATGGGATGGCGTATCCCTGCAGAATGATGTGGTAGCTATGCTGGTTAAGTGTGCCTTGAATTCTAAATAAATCACAGACAGTGTCACCAGCAAAGTACCATCACACCTCCTCCTCCATGCTTCAGAGTGGGAACCACACATGTGGAGATCACCCGTTCACCTACTCTGCATCTCACAAAGACACAGCGGTTGGAACCAAAAATCTCAAATTTGGATTAATCAGACCAAAGGACAGATTCCCACCGGTCTAATGTCCATTGCTCGTGTTTCTTGGTCCAAGCAAGTCTCTTCTTCTTATTGGTGTAGTAGTTAGTAGTTGTTATTTGCAACAATTTGACCATGAAGGCCTGATTCACGCAGTCTCCTCTGAACAATTGATGTTGAGATGTGTCTGTTACTTGAACTCTGTGAAGCATTTATTTGGGCTGCAATTTCTGAGGCTGGTAACTGTAATGAACTTATCCTCTGCATCAGAGGTAACTCTGGGACATCCTTTACTGTGGCGGTCTTCATGAGAGCCAGTTTCATCATAGCACATGATGGGGTTTGCGACTGCACTTGAAGAAACTTTGAAAGTTCTTGAAATGTTCCATATTGACTGACCTTCATGTCTTAAAGTAATGATGGACTGTTGTTTCTCTTTGCTTATTTGAGTTGTTCTTGCCAAAATATGGACTTGGTATTTTCCCAACTAGGGCTATCTTCTGTATACCACCACTATCTTGTCACAACACAAGTGATTGGTTCAAACGCATTAACACTTTTTTGGTTACTACATGATTCAATATGTGTTATTTCATAGTTTTGATGTCTTTACTATTATTCTGCAATGTAGAAAATAGTTTTAAAAAACTAAAAAAACTTGAATGAGTAGGTGTGTCCAAACCTTTGACTGGTACTGTACGTCAAATAACCAACAGCATAAAGAGTCAACATAATGATTACACACACACTCAAACACACACTTACTTGGTTTGCTGGATGGCTGTGTTGCACTGGGAAGCCTGGGAGTTAACACTGCTATCAGGTACGAGTGTCTGCACTGGCTGGTTGAGCAGCATGCTGCCAGAAAGAACAGTCTATGTCATTCTCAAAGATAATACTCTGACCTTTCTAAAAAAAAAAAAAAAAAAAAAGAAGCCTCCTGGGCCATGGGGACAGACTGCACAAGCTGTTATTTTCCACCCGTGATATATTTCTCAATTTTCCAAACACAGTGTGAGTACAATGGACAGGACAAAAGGTTTCGTGACTCAAGGAGACTATTACCTCTCCAATGTAACCCTAAACTTTTTCTTCTAGTTACTTTCTCTTCAAGGTTAGAGTAAGCACGTGTTAAGCAGGTGTTCTTTCATTCGGAATTCATACAATGTAGATATGATTTCAACTTCAACTCATAAAGCTTTGTTTTGATAAAATACAGCTTCCCATGTCAATTGTTTCCGAAAATGTACTGAGTTACAAGTTGCTTCAATTTAGACCAAACTAAAGGCTGAGTTACACTGACCATGAAGAACAGACTTTCGACAACATGTTCTTGAAAATAATTCCGCAACAAGAAATCAGACTGAGTGGTTTACTGTCTGTAGGGCTCACCGTAGCTGTCTCTCTTGGCTAAACTCAGAGTCTGAGTGTCTTTGGTTTGCGTCCTGCAGTGCCTGTGCGGGCGTCTGCTGAGAGAACATCATGGGGTTGCTGTAGAAGGGCATGGTCAAGTTGGCATGGGTCTGCACCGGGAGACTGACCGCCTGCATCTGCCCACCTGCACTCCTTATCAACCTCTGCTGCACCTAAAGCAACAACAACACTGAAACTACCACCAGGTTGACTACAGTCATGCAAACCCCAATTCCTTCTATATTTTGACAGAATATTACCCTGCTTACTCTATACAAAGTAAAAGTTGAAAGCTATTGGGATAAGAGTACAGAGGGAGAGCTGGGGTACCTGAGGGGAGGGTGTGCTGTGCTCTGTGAGGAGAGAGTGCGGGGACGAGCCGTGGGCTCCATGAAGAGGCTGTTTGGAGTGGCTCGAGGCCTGCCTTATCACCCCAGACTGGGCCTGCTGCTGGGCTGGCCTCCCTGGACCTTGATGCTGAACCTGGCCAAAGTCACTGTGGACCGGCTGCTGTAACAACATCTACACACACACACACACACACACACACACACACACACACACACACACACACACACACACACACACACAAAGGAGGGAGGGATTAGCTACTGTATCCACTGTACAACAATTAGCTTAGGTTTAGGGATTGTTTTGGGCAGGGCGTCTGACTACCGGTAAGCAGGGTTACCTGGAGGTTAGCCAGCTGCAGCTTCTCCTTGATGTCATACAGCTCCTGTTGCTGAGTCTTGATGTCCATCTGCAGGATGCGTGTCCTCTCCTCCAGCTGCTCCTTGAGCTGGTGCATGACACCTAGCTGAGGCTCAGGAGGCTGCTGCTGGTACATGGACTGTTGCTGCTGCTGTGGCTTCTGTTGTTGTTGCTGCGACTGGAAGAATAGGATACACAGCCATCATGATAAAGGCGGTTCATATCACAGTACCATGTATGGGTCATGCTCTGGCACAAGCCTTCACAGCTGCTCACACACATTTTCAGAGCCAAGGAGGGCTTTACAGTAGTTCAGAAATACAGCACTCAATAACTTGAGGACCATAGAAATCCCTCTCCCAATCATTACAGCTTGATTAGCACTTCCAGCTCTTCTTGTTTCCATATCATGTAGATGTAGGAGATGCTTTTACTGGCCCTCATTTCAGATGAGTTGAAGTGATCATCTTGAGACAATTTTGACATACGTGAGAATAGTAGTTTTGCATCTACACTGAACAAAAATATGAAAGCAACATGTAAAGTGTTGGTCCCATGTTTCATGAGCTGAAATAAAAGATACCAGAAATGTTCCATACGTACAAAAAGCTGATTTCTCTAAAATTTTGTGCACACATTTGTTTACATCTCTGTTAGTGAGCATTTCTCCTTTGCCAAGATAATCTATCCACCTGAGGTGTTGCATATCAAGAAGCTGATTAAACAGCATGATCATTACACAGGTGCACCTTGTACTGGGGACAATACAATTCTTCTCTGAAATGTGCCGTTTCGTCACACAACACAATGCCACAGATGTCTCAAGTTTTGACGGAGTGTGCAACTGGCATACTGACTACAGGAAGACCACCAGAGCTGTTGCCAGACAACTGAATGTTCATTTCTCTACCATAAGCCGCCTCCAATGTCATTTTAGAGAATTTGGCAGTACGTCCAACCAGCCTCACAACCGCAGAACACTTGTAACCGCGCCAGCCCAGGACTTCCACATCCAGCTTCTTTACCCACAGGATCGTCTGCGGCCAGCCACCCGGACAGCTGATGAAACTGTGGGTTTGCACAACCAAAGACTTTCTGCACAAACTATCAGAAACCGTCTCAGGCAAGCTCATCTGCGTATTCGTCATCCTCACCAGAGTCATGACCTGACTGCAGTTTGGCGTCGTAACCGACTTCAGTGGGCAAATGCCCACCTTCGATGGCCACTGGCACACTGGAGAAGTGTGCTCTTCACAAATGAATCGCGGCTTCAACTGTACAGGAAACTGAAATGGCAGACAGCGTGTATGGCATTGTGTGGGCGAGCGGTTTGTTGATGTCAACGTTGTGAACAGAGTGCCCCGTGGTGGCGATGGGGTTATGGTATAGGCAGGCATAAGCTACGGAACAACGAACACAATTGCATTTTATCGATGGCCTTTTGAATGTACAGAGATACCGTGATGAGATAGAGGCCCATTGTCGTGCCATTAATCCGCCACCATCACCTCATGTTTCAGCATGATAATGCATGGCCCCATGTCGCAAGGATCTTTATACAATTCCTGGAAGCTGAAAATGTCCCAGTTCTTCCATGGCCTGCATACTCACCAGACTTGTCACCCATTGAGCATGTTTGGGATGCTCCTGATCGACGTGTACGACAGCGTGTTCCAGTTCCCACCAATATCCAGCAACTTCGAAGAGGAGTGGGACAACATTCCACAGCCCACAATCAACAGCCTGATCAACTCTATGCGAAGGAGATGTCACGCTGCATGAGGCAAATGGTGGTCACACCAGATACTGACTGGTTTTCTGATCCAAGCCACTACCTTTTTTCAAGGTATCTGTGACCAACAGATGCATATCTGTATTCCCAGTCATTAGAAATCCATAGATTAGGGCCTAATTTATTTATTTCAATTGACTGATTTCTTTGTATGAATTGTAACTGAGTAAAGTCTTTGATAATGTTGCATGTTGCGTTTATATTTTTGTTCAGTGTAGAATTTAAACATCTATATTTACATCTAAATTATGATCATCCTAAATGACGTTGGTGTAGTCTAAAATCAAGTGGGTGTGGAAGCATTTCATGCAATTGAACGAGGAAGTAAACCAACAAACAAGAACAAGCCGTCATAATACTGTGAGACTACAAGACAAACAGTGAGTAGGCAGGCAGGTGACAGACAGGAAAACTCAACACCAACCATTGCAGAGTGCTGGCTGCAGGTAGGAGAAAGGGGGAGGCTTAGTTGGGGAAGGAGGTCAAAAGAGTTTAGCCCCAAAGTCTACAAGGAGAAGGAAAACAAAACAGGGAGTTGAGCTGGATCCTGGATGCTACCTCCGGGCTAATGTTCTTTCACATGTATTGGTTTTTCCACTGGCATAATGAGGTGAGCTGACCTTTGCACTACTGGGTGCGAGTCTGGACAAATTCTTCTCTGTCCCAGCGATGGATGCAGACTGCCGTGATGGTGTGCAAGCATCTGTGTACCGCAAAGATGAGTTGGCTGCTGGGAAAAATGTATCAATAGGTACTGTAGAAGGTTATGCATACTTCATAATTAACCATCTACATTCAAAATAGTATACATTAAGTAAGTGTGTGGTGGTGCAGAGTTTGGATTAGGGTGAGAGTGGTGTTGTATGGTACAGGGTTCAAGTCGGAACGGACCGATCCAGTTAGGGGGTATTTGGGTTAGCTGGACAAAGAGAGCAGCAGGGGGACTCACATGCCGTGTCGGAGAGGGCCGTGTGGGAGGACTTCCGGGAGCTGTGGGAGGACACTGAGCGTGCCCCGCTCATCCTGTCCAGTTCGGGGGGGTCCAGATTGGGACAGATGTCCAGGTACACCTCCTGAGCCTGAAACACACAGGATAGAGGAGCATTAAGTACTGACAGCACTAAAAACAAGATTTGGAACACATCTGCTTTTACCCTGAATTCACACAACAGCCTGACACTGGATAGCGCCGTATTTGCATGGCAATTCACCATCCCATTCAGTTCTGAACACTGACATAGGAGTGGGAAGTAAAGCACTACTGTACATGATTACTACAACTGGAACTCGACTTGGTAAAATGGCTCCGCATTATGAAACTTGAATACTGTATGTTATTGTAACATTCTTCACGATTCATCATTTATATTTGATCGTAAGAGTCTCTTCTTCATACCTTCATGGATGACGAAGTGGCCATGTCAGGGGACGTCTCCTCCAAGCCAAACTCTCTCCTCCTCTCCGCTCGCACCTCCGCATAACTACAAGTTTGTGAAAGTGCAATAGAAAGAAAGATCAAATGTCAAATGATCTGCCCATAAGTCAAGCTTTCCCATTTTATTCATCCTAAATGTACAATATCAAATGACAGACAGATACCACAGACCCCTAATGCAGTAGATAAGGTTCAATAGCTCTACACTAGACTGATCCTGAACTATAGGGAGGCAATAACTTTCTCACCCTCAGGGGGCGTTAGAATATACAATACCAAACATGACAGAGAGAGACAGAGGAATTAGGTTTACCTGACGACTGTGTGAGTGCACACTATGAACTCTGGCTTGGAGTTCCACTGGTGGTATGTAATGTAGTAGTGTGTCTGGAGCCAGATCCACTGCTGACCCTTGCTTAGAAACCGATAGTAGCAGGATTTACCCTTCCCAAACTGCATTACTGTGAAGACAACACAACACAGAGGGATGTTTTCAGCAGTCAGGCATATACAAACCACTACACCACACTGCCCTAGTTCACAGTGTACAAGGTAGGAGATGTTTGCATCATCCTAAAATATCAGGGCAGGGGTGAAAAACTCTAAGCAGCCTCATAGTTCCAGGCATTTTATGCTCATTGGTGAAGCAGAAATAGAAATGTAACTACAGCAGGATGACCTATTTCTGTGAAATGGCTGCCTGGATCCTGTGGTAGTGAGGGAGAGCGAGATAGGGTAGGAGAGGGGAGGGGGGGTGAAAGAGAGAGAACGTGGAGAGAGTTGCTTACATTGCTTATGACACCGCGATATAAGCTCCAAATCATCCACATGATAGTAATCATAGCCAGAAGTCCCAAGAACCTCAAAGGGCAAGTACCCGATGACTGGTGAAGCTCTGAAGAGAGAGAATAATCAAGATATTAAACTGTTTTATGACAACAACAGACTGGTTAAACTGGGACAATAACTACAGTATTTATTTTGTCGGAATTTACCATTTTATAGCCTGGAGAGAATAACTTGATTGATAATTCCATAACTACCTTGACAAGTACATTGAAAAATTCATAAACATTATGATTAAATAAACCTAACAAGTCTGTACGATCTCAAGCACACAGGGCAATAGAATACTGATATGACACATTGACAGAATATCACCTAAAAATGGCAATGTTGTATAATCACAGCTATGATTATGACTTGATTTTGGCTCACTTGATGCATTTCATTCATCAATGCTCAGTTAAATTCATTTAGCCTAGGCCCCCATAAGCCAAATTCAGAATGGCATGCAGGTCACATTATGGAGGCAGCCATTCTTGTAACCCAGCACATAGCACAGTAGATGTCCAATTATAGCTCAGCAGAGGACACAACGTACAATTTCCTCCCCTGGTTTTACCCAATAATATATAAACCCTGGATTGCTGATGCTATCTATTGGCCAATGAGAGGCTTTGAAGCCACCGGTTGGCCATATTGGCACTCCCCAGAAGAAGCAGATGTCCATAGGAATGAATGGAATTCTACAGTATTTCAATTAAATGTTTCAGATACAAAATTACATGTATTTAAGTATTTTTGTTGTTGTAGTGGGGACATTAACACTAGTACTTGCAAATAATTATACTTTAAGGAAAATGTTTTTATATATTTGTTCATTTTCTATTTTATGTTCAGCTCACATCATGTAATTTAAATGTATGCATTAATGTGTCTGTAATAGAATAAACGTGAAAAAACAAATGTTAATGGATTTGATTTGATACTGCAGCGCTGGTGTCATGAATGATAGAACATAGCAGTCTGAGCTGTTTCTTACTGGGCCGTTATCACTTGGTGTTGCAGACTAATCTTGGGGCTCCCTGTCACTATCCATGGCATGGCAGCAGGTTTAAAGGCCTTACTGGGTGAGGAGGCCCGGCCACACGGTGGAAACTAGCACAATCAGTCAGTCACGCTACTAGCAGCACCAGCAGTCTGCTGATCACTGAGCCTGATCACCCAAAGCCAATCAGATGGCAAGTAACCAAGGGACACACAGCGTGGCAGTATGACACACCAGTTAACAGAGTTTACAAACAACAATATCATGTTAATGCCAACATAGGGAAAGGAGAGAACAGCAGTTGTCCTCTTAAATCTATGTGTTCCTGTAGTGTTAAAGATGTGCAGCCTAGAGGATGTCATTAGATGGGCATCGATGATAGTGTAGCTTTCCATCAGGCTATGAAACGTATCAAATTAAAGACTGATAACAGATGGAAGACAAGATGTTAATGTTTCTCAGCTCCTCTTACCTGTGATCTAAGAACAGGAACTTCCATTCAAGGCTGTGTCTGGATGTGAATTCATCACAGGGACCTTCCACATTACACAAATCCTGGTCAAAGAAACAAAAATATTAATTTAAGACCAGTCCTCAAATCCTATAAAACCTGTTCTACCTTGGAATTATAAAATGTTCTATCTGTGAAAAGTCTAGATTTGAGTTATTGAGCATCAAAGCATCAGAACTGTTTTGCAGTGATGAATTCCTCATGAAGTCCCTCACCTTAAAGGTAAGGTAAGAGTACAGAGTAGAGGAGGAGGTTGTAATTGTAACATTGTTTTTCTCAAAAGTGGATCTGGTTTGAGTAAAAAGGTTATTTCATAGTAAAGTAATTTATAAATTAAGAGAATACACTTCCTTCAAACCACATTATCAAGTACATTAATTCATGTTCACCATATATTTGTTAAAGCCATAGTTAACTAAAATGACAAATAACTAGGAACATTGATGAAGCTTACATCTGTATCAGTAAACGTATATAATTGTCTGGTCTCTGATGCCCATAGTAAGCAAACTATTTGCTAGTTATCCATGAAATGTGCAAAGTTTATATTTTTGGGTGAAATACTCATTCTATGGGAAGTTTTCATATTGATATATAGAATGATATCAGACAAAACAACAATGCCTCTCCAATGGGCCTTAAACATGTTCCAAGGTACCTATATTTATTTATGTTAGCCAGAGCCATTCTTCTGCAAAACTGGTTGCAAAAGAGGGCTATCGCATAAGATATCAAGGACTTGGAAGTCAAGGACTTGGAATTATAAGGTTCTATCTTCAAAATGTATAGTTCTGACATATGGAGTATTATTCAAGTCCCAGATCTCAGAACTGTTTTGTGATGTCTTACTCTTTCATGACTCAATAAGTACATGACTTTACATGCATATAATATGAAGATTCACAATGAAAAAACCTCTAAAACAGGCCTTACAAGGATTTTCAAAATGTACTATTTTCTGCTCCCTGTTCAACACTTTTCCACCGTTCTTTACACGTAATATCTACAAACATAAACCCTCTGTTCTCAAATAGAATCAGCAAAGATTTAGCAAAAGAAACATGATCTTACCTTTAAAAATTGTGGAGTGACTAATCGTACAGTGGCAACAAGGCAGACCTGCTCTTCCAGCGATGACGGCAGGGTTTTTGGTAATGTCAAATCAAACCCGTTACAAGAGGAAGTAGGCACTGTCAGAAACAACAGAAACAACAGTCACTCTAAATATCTCACCAGAGGACGGATGTAGGAATAGCAAATATGAATGAACAACTACAATCCATTAGGTGTATTACAATAGTAAATTATAGACACTGAGTGATAACCATCAACCCCACACAGGTATATCTGTTACGAGAGGATGTAGGCACTGTGAAACAAAGTCAACTGTGTTTCCTGGCCACATCAGTGTGTGCTGGGTTTTTTGTCCTTGCCTCTTTAATCACACACTAATTGGAGAAAGGAAAATCAGCAGGACTGTGGCCCCTGAGGACTGGAGTAGTGATCTCCAGCTAAGAGTCGAGGGTAATGGCAAATCAGACAAAAAAATCTATGATTGGCCGTGTGGGGTTATTCTACGAGTGCCAAATATCTTTACATAATCTTTCCATCTCAACACACACTCTGGTGACCTTACTATGGCATTATGCTATTCAAACGACTGGAAGTCCCGCACTTTAAAGAGTATGGAAATACCTAACAATACGGAGTGTCATTTCAGAAGAGAGGGAAACACTTCCTCATACGTCTAATTTTCCAGTCAATTAGCCTGATATTTGAATAGTGATCGACAATGAGATATGCAGTTCTGAAACGGTTTAAAAACCTGTTTGATTGTCTGCCTGCTTTATGTCTTGAGTAAGTTTTCATGACATAACATCTGGTTTATGGCACAAATCTTCATTCCAAACTTAATAGAATGCAGAGGTTGGCCTTATTAATATAACTACATTGTTAAGTGTCCTTTTATCGGTTTGTAGCTCAGTCAGTAGCTAAAGATGAAATGGCACATAAAATACAGATGATAATCAATAGTTCTGGCTGCTGACAGGGAAAGTCACTTCTGTTGTTTTGCGAATATGTCAAGAAAACAAAGATTTGGGAACTAAAACATTGCAAAGTGTTACACAACATTCCAATGCAAGTGATCTGGAGGTAGAAAAACAAAAACACTCACCATTGTTATGAAACTTCAAATCTCCGACAAATTTAACATACTCATATGTAGGCGGTTCCTTTGGGTGGCTGTTTCCTCTGGCTAAATGACAGCAGAACTCAATGTGTGTCTTACCTGGAAAAAAAGAGCAGATGGGAGTTAGCTGGAGTGTCTTCAATAAAACACAATGCTCGTTGTAAAGAAAAATAAATTGAGATTTTTTTTTACTGCCAAAGCAAATAACCCATTACCAGGTTATATTTAGACATCCTCTATAGGCTCTTCCTTTCTTAGATACTTTTATATATATATATAGTGTATGTGGACATCCCTTCAAATGAGTGGATTCGACTATTTCAGCCACACCCGTTGCTGACAGGTGACGAATCTGGGTTTGGCAGATACCAGGAGAACACTACCTGCCCCAATGCATAGCGCCAACTGTAAAGTTTGGTGGAGGAGGAATAATGGTCTGGGGCTGTTTTTCATGGTTCGAGTGAAGGGAAATCTTAATGCTACAGCATACAATGACATTCTAGATGATTATGTGCTTCCAACTTTTGTTTGGGGAAGGCCCTTTCCTGTTACAGCATGACAATTCCCCTGTGCACAAAGCGAGGTCCATACAGAAATGGTTTGTCGAGATCGGTGTGGAAGAACTTGACTGGCCTGCACAGAGCTCTGACCTCAACCCCGTCTTCATGGTGCAACATGATAAACTCTGTTTTCAAATTGTTTCATATTTTATGTGAGTGCTGTCGTGTCTTTGGCATCATTAAACTGAAGACTTATTTATCAAATAACTCTCTGTAATTATTATTACGCGATTAAACTGATTAATCATGTAACTGTAATTAACTAGGAAGTCGGGGCACCAAGGAAAATATTCAGATTATAAAGTTATAATTTTCCTAATATAACTTTCAGATATTTGAATATCTGATCACTTGGTCTTCGAATTAATGAATTATTTACCTCATGTTAGTCTCATTCCAAACATCGTAAATTGTTGGTTATCTGCACGAACCCAGTCTTCACTATGACTCATCCATACATAAATTGTCTTAAAATATGTATTTACTAACTAAGTCATTCACAGAAATGCATAAACAAACAGTAGATAGTTACAAGGAAATGATAACGGAGTTTCCCTAGTGGGATAAACCGGTATCGCGGCTTGGTGGACAAAAAGGGAAGTAGGGGTCAACTGAGATGAGACACTACAAAGTTGATAATTATAACAATTTAAATGCTAATCCTTTGCACATGAACGCTCACTCATTCGGGAATAATTGCAATCAATATATATATTTACACTCAGTGTGTCGTCGGGTTCTCTGTTGAAAAGTTTGTTTCTGTTGGAGAGTTTGTTCGCCCTCTCTCTGTCGTGTGTAGAAATGGATAGTTCAGAGTGACATTCATTCATGTCGTTATAGAATAGATGTTTCGGCGGTTGTCGGTCTTCGCGTTTAATGATACCGAATTCCTAGCTGCAGACTAGTAATTAATATCAAAGACTTGTTCTTATTCTGTCGGTATCGATAGTCTAAGAGTTTAACCACGTGGTATGGTTAAAAGATTCAGCCATCTACTCAAACCTTAGCTTATACTCAGGTTTATGGTCTCCTCTCAAACCTTGGCCCTCTCGTAATTGAGGTAAACTCAGTCTGGTGATAGAAAACCCGGGTGGGGGTTTTAATCGGAAGAGCAGACAAGGGCCTGTTCCAGGATGCCCGACCATAACTGTGCTCATGGGCGGTCCTCTGATGTAGTTAAACTCCAAAAGGGAATTGGAGTTTCCTTCATTAAAAAGTCCAAAATCACATTACACAATTTCACAAACAGTATCATCCTCACTCATTCATCTTATACAACAATTAAATGTAAGCCTCATATCTGAGGCTATTATATAAACAGCGTTATGGTAATGTGGCCGTATTGTCTCCCATGAGTTTTACAAAATTGTACCAAATGGACCAGTTCGTAGCTGGATTCTTCACCGATCTTTTATACATTCTCCAGAACATAAATGTTGTTCGGACCTCAAGTTCTGTGAGGTGGAAGAAATTCCTTTGTTCTCTCTATGAAAACTCCCTCTCTCTCTATACTGTGGCCATGAGGAGATAATCTCCTCCAGGAATTTACGACCTGAGGTCGCAGCAGCCTGAGTGTAGGAGACAGAGAGAGGGGGATTGTGCTTGCTGTACCCAAAGAGGGCAACGTCATGACAGTGCAATGGATGAATCTCTGACAGAGCTGGTGAATCTCAGGGAAAAGAATGATGACAATAATTATTTTTGCCATTACAACTTCTGCTCCTCACAACTGCTGACAGCTCAGACATTTTGGCCTTTCTCTCATGGCTGGATATCACACAGCTCCCGGTGAATGGCATTCAACCCAACATAGTTTGTCTCAGTTGTCATAGGACAGCTCAGCAGTGTTGTTCCTACAGCTGAGGTTTTACTTGGCAGGGCAACGAGACCAGCGGGGGAGAGGACGAGGGGGAGTATGTATGTCACTGTGCCATCAACCCACTCTTACAAACTGAGCACTGATATTCTTCATCCAGACACATGGTCACAGTCATGTCATTTTCTAGCGAGTGCATGGCTCCTCTTTAAATGGGTTACCTTGGGTCAAGAGAATGCCTCCACTGACTTGTCAAAGCACTAGCTCAGATGTACTGTACACACCGAGGAGACTCACTGTATACAATTTTTATTAAGCCTCCAAACCCAATGTGTTGCTATTCATTAGACTGAAAATAAAGCATTGTGGCATTGTCAGGAGGCTGAGTATACCAGTGGCCCTGTGCCATTCTAACAGGGAGAGAAAGAGAGATCTGTGTAGAATGACACACATTTGGGAGTTAAAGTGCAGAAAAAAACATTCCTTATCAAACCAAGACTGATATCATCCCTCCATTGTTACATATATACGTGGATTCAAAGAGAAGTAAAATGCTTCCTCTGTGGTACTGTAAGCTCCAACTCAAGTATCGGAGTTCACTTATCCAAGAGTAGCTAGAAGTACCCGACATAATGTATGTATTAGTGATGATCACTCAACTCAGAGCAACACACATTACCATAGCAATTGTCAACAGAATGATAGCAGCACATTAATCAAAAGAAAATTGCAGACTTCCTAAGCATTCCGTGTGTTTTTTGTTTTTATATATATATATTATAATTATATATATTTGACCCAAGTTAAACAATTTAAAGGCAATGCTACCAAATACTAATTGAGTGTATGTAAACTTCTGACCCACTGGGAATGTGATTAAAGAAATAAAAGCTGAAATAAATCATTCTCTCTACTATTATTCTGACATTTCACATTCTTAAAATAAAGTGGTGATCCTAACTGACCTAAGACGGGGAATTTTTACTAGGATTAAATGTCAGGAATTGTGAAAAACTGAGTTTAAATGTATTTGGCTAAGCTGTATGTAAACTTTCGATTTCAACTGGGTGTATGTATGTATGTATGTATGTATGTATGTATGTATGTACAGTGGGGAGAACAAGTATTTGATACACTGCCGATTTTGCAGGTTGTCCTACTTACAAAGCATGTAGAGGTCTGTCATTTTTATCATAGGTACACTTCAACTGTGAGAGACGGAATCTAAAACAAAAATCCAGAAAATCACATTGTATGATTTTTAAGTAATTAATTTGCATTTTATTGCATGACATAAGTATTTGATACATCAGAAAAGCAGAACTTAATATTTGGTACAGAAACCTTTGTTTGCAATTACAGAGATCATACGTTTCCTGTAGTTCTTGACCAGGTTTGCACACACTGCAGCAGGGATTTTGGCCCACGCCTCCATACAGACCTTCTCCAGATCCTTCAGGTTTCGGGGCTGTCGCTGGGCAATACGGACTTTCAGCTCCCTCCAAAGATTTTCTATTGGGTTCAGGTCTGGAGACTGGCTAGGCCACTCCAGGACCTTGAGATGCTTCTTACGGAGCCACTCCTTAGTTGCCCTGGCTGTGTGTTTTGGGTCGTTGTCATGCTGGAAGACCCAGCCACGACCCATCTTCAATGCTCTTACTGAGGGAAGGAGGCTGTTGGCCAAGATCTTGCGATACATGGCCCCATCCATCCTCCGCTCAATACGGTGTAGTCGTCCTGTCCCCTTTGCAGAAAAGCATCCCCAAAGAATGATGTTTCCACCTCCATGCTTCACGGTTGGGATGGTGTTCTTGGGGTTGTACTCATCCTTCTTCTTCCTCCAAACACCGCGAGTGGAGTTTAGACCAAAAAGCTCTATTTTTGTCTCATCAGACCACATGACCTTCTCCCATTCCTCCTCTGGACCATCCAGATGGTCATTGGCAAACTTCAGACGGGCCTGGACATGCGCTGGCTTGAGCAGGGGGACCTTGCGTGCGCTGCAGGATTTTAATCCATGACGGCGTAGTGTGTTACTAATGGTTTTCTTTGAGACTGTGGTCCCAGCTCTCTTCAGGTCATTGACCAGGTCCTGCCGTGTAGTTCTGGGCTGATCCCTCACCTTCCTCATGATCATTGATGCCCCACGAGGTGAGATCTTGCATGGAGCCCCAGACCGAGGGTGATTGACCATCATCTTGAACTTCTTCCATTTTCTAATAATTGCGCCAACAGTTGTTGCCTTCTCACCAAGCTGCTTCCCTATTGTCCTGTAGCCCATCCCAGCCTTGTGCAGGTCTACAATTTTATCCTTGATGTCCTTACACAGCTCTCTGGTCTTGGCCATTGTGGAGAGGTTGGAGTCTGTTTGATTGAGTGTGTGGACAGGTGTCTTTTATACAGGTAACGAGTTCAAACAGGTGCAGTTGATACAGGTAATGAGTGGAGAACAGGAGGGCTTCTTAAAGAAAAACGAACAGGTCTGTGAGAGCCGGAATTCTTACTGGTTGGTAAGTGATCAAATACTTATGTCATGCAATAAAATGCAAATTAATTACTTAAAAATCATACAATTTGATTTTCTGGATTTTTGTTTTAGATTACGTCTCTCACAGTTGAAGTGTACCTATGATAAAAATTACAGACCTCTACATGCTTTGTAAGTAGGAAAACCTGCAAAATCGGCAGTGTATCAAATACTTGTTCTCCCCACTGTATGTATGTATGTATGTATGTATGTATGTATGTATGTATGTATGTATATTTACCCCAAAAATATATGGGGGATTGGAAATGATGCAGACAATTACATTGATGGAAGCAACAATCTATCCACAATATTGAAGCTGATCCACCCCCCCCCAAAATAAAATAAAAAAATATATTTTTTAAACACCGTACACCAGGCGACCTGTCAGCGTGCACTGCGCCCTACCCGCCACAGGAGTCGCTAGTGCGCGATGGGACTAGGACATCCCTGCTGGCCAAACCCTCCCCTAACCCAGATGACGCTGAGCCAATTGTGCACCGTCCCATGGGTTACCTGGTCGTAGCCAGCTGCGACAGAGCCTGGACTCTAACCCAGAATCTCTAGTGGCACAGCTAGCATTGCGATGCAGTGCCTTAGACCACTGCGCCACTCGGGAGGCCTGAAGCAGTGTTGTTTTACATGAAAGAAAAGAGATGAAAGACAAAAACAGGAATTGCCTATTGTGAATGAGGCTAGGAGGAGATGATGATTATTCCAGACACAGTATCGTACAGGAATACAGTCTATGCTTTCTATTCCTGTAGTTCTAAACATAGACCTAGACGATTCCATACCGGTCTCTTTCTCAGAAGAGCACAATTGTAGCGTGGGATTGAGGTCAGTCTCTAGAGCCCTAGATACAGGCAGCACTGTTGTGGATTACTGACGCTACCATAACAGTGATTAAAACTCCTATCCACGCTGCTAGACCAGATACTATTTTTAGCTAAAGGACTCATCATAGGACCACACTGTCCAGCAATCCAATAAACGGCAACCTGCTCTATATTTAAGGGCTCCAATACACCCAATAGCGTTTTATAGCCGAGCGTACTTAGCACATCTGAACAGAGTGCTGGCCGTAATTTGCTATACCAAGTGCGCACCAATTTTACATGTAGAATCACGTGAAAATATTGGCAGTCAGACGTCTACAGCAGGTGGTCCATAAAACACAGCGCGCTGAATGGTCGGCAGAAGAACAGTACAGTACAGTGTGAACTCCTAAAGTTGGCAATAGTCATGTAAATACAATAGAACTGGATGGATGCCTACAGGAGAGATTTAACACTGTGTCAAACAGATTTTTCCCCACTGCTGGAATAAAATCGCTGCTTGTGTTGGAGGCTTTGGTGTGTGACTGCTCGGCCACTGCATGCTTTGATGTATAATTCATGACATGGGGATATCATCCATGAAATAAGTGATATCCAACTTGAATAATTGTTCTGTAACATAGTGCCAATAACAAAATAGAACAAATGTTTATTCAGCTACCCTAGTTAAGACCTGTGGATGAACAACAACATAATTATGGTTTAAATGTTTGTTAAATGTCACCCATACTATTTATGTAAAAGCTCATTAATATGGTGATGGACTCTCTGATTAGACATCACAGATGACTTCTCATCACCACAAGTCCAAGACACTCTGAGACAGGCAAGAACATTGCAAACTTCTCATCAAACAACACTATTGTAAAATACACAGCCATCTCCTAAGCTGAGCATTCCTGGTGGTGCCAGGGTTGGAGATGGACCCAGTACTGATGGACTGAGAAGGGGGGTACTGAGACAGTGAAAAGGAGGAATAAATACTCACTGTCCAGGATGTCAGCAGAGATGGGGTCAGTCATCAGCATGTGGGATGATAGCAGCTTATAGACCTCCCCATGCTCACGCTCATGGAGGAAGTTCAAGATATTTTGGTCCACCATATCTGACTGATACAAAAGGATAAAAGGTCAGTTTCTATGGTCCATGATTGTCCATGAACATGTCATATATCATAGTCATATTATAATTTATGGCATTATATATCATACTGTAGTGTCAGTGTCCAAATTGTAATAAAGCATACATTGATTTGAATGAGTGTATTGAGAGCATAAGTACAGTACCAGTCAAAAGTTTGGACACACCTACTCATTACAGGGGTTTTCTTTATTTTTACTATTTTCTACATTGTAGAATAATAGTGACGACATCAAAACTATGAAATAGCACATATGGAATTATGTAGTAACCAAAAAAGTGTTAAACAAATCAAAGTATATTTTAGATTTTAGATTCTTCAAAGTAGCCACCCTTTGCCTTGATGATAGCTTTGCACACTCTTGGCATTATCACAACCAGCTTCACCTAGAATGCTTTTCCAACAGTCTTGAAAAAGTTCCCACATATGCTGAGCACTTGTTAGCTGCTTCTCCTTCACTCTGCAGTCCAACTCATCCCAAACCATCTCAATTGGGTTGAGGTCGAGTGATTGTGGAGGCCAGCACTCCATCACTCTCCTTCTTGGTCAAATAGCCCTTACACAGCCTGGAAGTGTGTTGGGTTATTGTCCAGTTGAAAAACAAATGATATTGAGACTAATTCGCAAACCAGATGGGATGGCGTATCGCTGCAGAATGCTGTGGTAGCCATGCTGGTTAAGTGTGCCTTGAATTCTAAATAAATCACAGACAGTGTCACCAGCAAAGCACCCCCACACCATCACACTTCCTCCTCCACGCTCAACACATGCGGACATCATCTGTTCACCTACTCTGCGTCTCACAAAGACACGGCGGTTGGAACAAAAAATCTCAAATTTGGACTCATCAGACCAAGGACAGATTTACACCGGTCTAATGTCCATTGCTCTTATTTCTTGGCCCAAGCAGTTCAACCATGAAGGCCTGATTCACGCAGTCTCCTCTGAACAGTTGTTGAGATGTGTCTGTTACTTGAACTGTGAAGCATTTATTTGGGCTGCAATCTGAGGCTGGTAACTCTAATAAACTTATCCTCTGCAGCAGAAGTAACTCTGGGTCTTCCTTTCCTGTAGCGGTCCTCATGAGAGCCAGTTTCATCATAGTACTTGATGTTTTTTGCGACTGCACTTGAAGAAACTTTCAAAGTTCATGAAATGTTCCGGATTGACTGACCTTCACGTCTTAAAGTAATGATGGACTGTTGTTTCTCTTTGCTTATTTGAGCTGTTCTTGCCATAATATGGACTTGATCTTTTACCAAATCTTCTGTATACGCACCCCCACCTTGTCACAATACAACTGATTGGCTCAAATGCATTAAGGAAAGAAATTCCACAAATTAACAAGGTAAACATTTTAATTAATGCATTCCAGGTGACTACCTCATGAAGCTGGTTGAGAGAATGCCAAGAGTTTGCAAACAAGGCAAACATGATTCCATACTACATGATTCCATGTGTTATTTCATAGTTTTGATGTCTTCACTATTATTCTACAATGTAGAAAATAGTGAAATTTAAGAAAAACCCTGGAATGAGTAGGTGTGTCCAAACTTTTGACTGGTACTGTATATACATGAATATTAAGTTAAAAATAATCAAACATGCAATTACGAGCTAGATCAGCGTGGCTCTCACTTACCGGTAAATGGCCAATGAGTGAAGACACACTGTCGGACACATATATAATGTTTCCATCTGTAGTTAGTGCTATGAGGAAACCGTCTAAAGCCTATGGAAGGAAACAAAGTCATTATTATTATGCCGGCTACTATAATTATTGTGTGTTATATTTCTTTCAGAGGTGCATCATGGGTACTGTTGGTGCTGGCCTACAGAGGTTGATCAGGATGTCAAAATACAATATTCCTTCATTTACAAAGCTTATTTCATTTCAACACAGTCTATCACCAGTACTAGTGGAGGATATCCTTTGACTTTATTTCATATCAGAGGAGATAAACGTGGAGCTGAGCTGATTTTTACCTCCAGCATCAACTGGGTGAACTCCTCATTACTGAGGAACGAAGGCTTCCAGTCCTGCCGGATCTCACATGACTCTGTCTGTGCTGTGATTTCTGAAACAGAGGAGGCAGAGAAAGGCCAGGAAGAGGGGTTAGATAGAGCTGTTAGCACTACACATCCACTTCCAGGGACCATCGCTGCCAAATAGGTGAGTAGTGGAAGGATCCTGATGAATACCGGAGACACATAACAGAAGAGGAAAAGAGGTTAAGAAATATCCCAGATCAGGAATGTTTATCTCAGAAACACTGACATCTGTGACCTTGATTCTGACAGAAGACTGAGTTGAGGTTATGTCGGTCTGGTCCAAGCTTGGTAGGAAAGTGGAGTAGTCCTCTCTTTTCTCTCTGTCCTATCCAACAAGTACTAGACAGCTAATGTCCTCCACTCTCATAGTTCCTTCTCTTCCCACCCTTTCTGTAAGCAGTGATGTTCTGCATGTAAGGCAGGACGCACGTGCCACACGCACACACACACGACAGGTCAGCAGGAGGCCAACGTCAATGTGATGACTGACGCAGCCGACTACGTTACACATTCCTACCTTTCTGTTTCTGCAGGAAGTCGATAGTTCTCTGCAGTATGGTAGACTTGTCCATCTTGCGTGGATGGCCTTGGCCCTGCAGCATGGTGCATAGCTCCTTGATGAGCACATTGAATTGGTCTCTTCTTTTCTTTTCTGATTTGTTCCGAGATGCCCTTGAATAGAACAGATGATAAATGTACAGGATTACATTTCTGACCATATACTCTTCGGTGACTTTGACCATCTATATGCTTTATAAAGAAGTGCATTTGAAGTGGAAATTGCGAGCTCAACGATTCTAACTACAGCTTCGTATTTATGAAACACACACTCCTACTAATGAGTGACAGCTGCTTATCAATAACCACCATCGCAATTCACTCATTCCTCCGCCACCATAAAACAGCTTGCAGGATGGAAATCCCTTCTGATAGCACAAGCAAACGTTTATGATGATTCATCTGATATGGACTTGTGATGGAAAAATCTATGATATTAATAGCATCGCAAACACAAAATCACAAATGTTCAGACATTTTCTCTTACTTGAAGTTTTTGCTGCCATTCTCCCCAGACTCAAATACATCTGCACCCCCTGACTAATGATTTGAAAGTCTACTTTCAGCCAGACTTTTGTGCATCATTACTGGAAAGCAAAAATGTCTTGACCCTGTTGGATAGATGGAGGGGGCCCTCTCCTCAACACATTCCTATGACATTTTTCTTAGCTGTCTAGGCACAGAAACCAATAGACTCATTTGTCTTTGTGCTGAAAAGTGATTTTGAGAGATGAAAATGTGAAGTCTTGACATCTGCAAAGCAGACACCTTCACAGATGTAATGCCAAAGTAGGGCCACGTCAAAGTGGACCTTTTATTAACAGGTACAAGTTGTGAACTTCCACTTGTCTCTGTCTGCCTCATCTTGCGTCCTCACTCAAAAGTCTCTTGCTCAGAGACACACACGTGAACACACACACACGTGGAATACCTTTTTGCCCTGTCTTTATCATCTTCATCCATCAAATCGTCCACACAGCTGCTGGTGCTAGAGGGAAAAGGGAGAGACAAGTTGGAATGCTGTTTCTCTGAATATTCACCAATAAGATTATTATGCCCCTTCTCCTCTACAACATAATGAATAGAGATAGATAAGACACCCTTGGAGTGGAAACCATTCTTAATAATGCCTTAATCTACATCTTATACATAAACAGGGTCTCTCCTATGGTCCTAAAGTATCTGACTTGTGCCAAGATGTTTTCTAGGGTGTTCGTGTTCACATAGTACAGTAGTCAACCAAGTATATGAAGAGTTTCATTCCAAAATGCTATATATTCATTTTCAGAAATGTTGGTAAATTAGCTTTAATTGTTTAAAGAAATTATGAAAGAGACTGGTGTGTTTTTCACTATCTAATCATGGCATGGGATTGTTCAATGACAGACATGTATTTGTTTATGTAACGATGTACGCTGAAAGTCAGGAAGCAAGTTAAGAGAGTGAATACATGTAATAAATAAAGGAACAAAACAAGAAACACGAACAGCGCACAGACATAGAACAGGAACAATGACGACTGGGGAAGAAACCAAAGGGAGTGACATTGTCACGTTCTGACCTTTATTTCCTTTGTTTTGTCTTTATTTAGTATGGTCAGGGCGTGAGTTGGGGTGGGCAGTCTATGTTTGTATTTCTATGTTTTCCTATTTCTGTGTTTGGCCTAAAATGGTTCTCAATCAGAGGCAGGTGTTTTGTGTTGTCTCTGATTGGGAACCATATTTAGGTAGCCTGTTTTGTGGGTGGTTGTCTTCAGTCTTTGTGTGTCTGCACCAGACAGAACTGTTTCGGTTTTTCACATTTGTTGTTTATAGTAATTTGTAGTGTTCAGTTTTTTGCGTTTCATTAAATTAAGAAGAACACTAATCACGCTACGCTGCGCTTTGGTCCTCTCCTCCTTCCACCGACGAAAGCCGTTACAGACATATAAAGGGCAGGTAATCAAGGAGGTGATGGAGTCCAGGTGAGTGTCATTATGCGCCTAACGCTGGTGACAGGTGTGCGCCCTAACGAGCAGCCTGGTGACCTAGAGGCCGGAGAGGAAGCACAAGTGACAGTTTAAAATCTATCACTTGATGATTTCATTTCAAAGAGACAAATAATCATGTTTTTTTCTTCAAAATGCTATACAAATCGGCCTCAATCTCAGATAAATAATTAGTACTGCTAGGTTTTACACAGACAAATGTAACAAATAACTAAACATTTTAATAGAGAACTCTACAAATGATACATTTGTGACATCAATATTAAAAACTATTTAAATATTTTTTCTCAATACAGTAATATGAGATCTTTACATTTGACATTTTAGTCATTTAGCAGATGCTCTTATCCAGAGCGACGTGCATTTATCTCAAATCAAGTACATTTTTATTTGTCACACGTTTCGAAAACAACAGGTGTGGACTTACAGTGAAATGCTTACTTACGGAACCTTCCCAACAATGCAGAGAACAAAAATAGAGAAATAATAAAAGCAATAATAGATACACAATGAGTAACGATAACTTGGCTATATACATGGGGTACCAGTACCGAAACGATGTGCTGAGGTACAAAGTAATTGAGGTAGATATGTACATATAACTAGGAATAAAGTAACAGATAGTAAACAGTAACAGCAGTGTATGTGATGAGTCAAAAAAGTGAGTTGTAGTCAATGAACAGCATTCTCACGTAGGTGTTCATTTTGTCCAGGTCGGAAAGGGCAGTGTGGAGTGCAATAGAGATTGCGTCATCTGTGGATCTGTTGGGACAGTATGTGAATTGGAGTGGATCCAGGGTGTCTGGGATAATGATTTTGATGAGCCATGACCAGCCTTTCAAAGCATTTCATGGCTACAAATCAAATAAAAGTTTATTTGTCACGTGCGCCGAATACAACAGGTGTAGACCTTACAGTGAAATGCTTACTTACAAGCCCTGGCAGGACACAATGCAAATAGTCCAGGTAGCCATTTGATTACCTGCTCAGGAGTCTTATGGCTTGGGGGTAAAAGCTGCTGAGAAGCCTTTTGGTCCTAGACTTGGCGCTCTGGTACTGCTTGCAATGCGGTAGCAGAGAGAACAGTCTATGACTGGGGTGGCTGGGGTCTTTGACAATTTTTAGGGCCTTCCTCTGACATCGCCTGGTGTAGAGGTCCTGGATGGCAGGTAGCTTAGACCCAGTGATGTACTGGGTCGTACGCACTACCCTCTGTAGTGCCTTGAGGTCGGAGGCCGAGCAGTTGCCATACCAGGCAGTGATGCAACCAGTCAGAATGCTCTCGATGGTGCAGCTGTAGAACCTTTTGAGGATCTGAGGACCCATGCCAAATCTTTTCAGTCTCCTGAGGGGAAATAGGTTTTGTGGTGCCCTCTTCACGACTGTCTTGGTGTGTTTGGACCATTCTAGTTTGTTGGTGATGTGGACACCAAGGAACTTGAAGCTCTCAACCTGCTCCACTACAGCCCCGTGAATGAGAATGAAGGTGTGCTCGGTCCTCCTTTTCCTGTAGTCCACAATCATCTCCTTTGTCTTGACTACGTTGAGGGATAGGTAGTTATTATAGATGTGAGTGCTACGAGGTGATAGTCATTTAAACAGGTTATTCTTGGGCACAGGGACTATAGTGGTCTGCTTGAAACATGTAGGTATTACAGACTGGGTCAGGGAGAGGTTGAAAATGTCAGTGAAGACACTTGCCATCTGTTCGGCGCATATTCTGAGATAGCTAAGTGAGACAACAACATATCACAGTCAAATACACAAGATACAAACATTGCATTTCAGCACAACAATGGATATATAGCTTTTTGCAACAAAAAAAACAACATTTTCTGTCACACCCTGTTTCCCCTCATTATTGTCTCCACCCCCTCCCAGGTGTCGCTTGTTTTCCCCAGTGTATTTATAACTGTGTTTCCTGTCTCTCTGTGCCAGATCGTCTTGTATGTCCAAGCCGACCAGCGTTTTTTCCCCGTTTTCCTGCTTTGCCTTTTCTCCTTTTTCTAGTCCTCCTGGTTTTGACCCTTGCCTGTTTCTGGACTCTGTACCCGCCTGCCTGACCATTCTGCCTGCCCTGACCTCGAGCCTGCCTGCCACTCTGTACCTCCTGGACTCTGATCTGGTTATGACCTTTTGCCTGTCCATGACCATTCTCTTGCCTATTCCCTTTGGATTTATTAAACATCTTAAACTCCAACCATCTGCCTCCTGTGTCTGGGCATTTGGGTCTCACCTAGTGTCATGATATTTTCATACACATCTAAAATCTATTAATACAAATCTGAGAACTGTAATATGTCACACACACACACACACACACACACACACACGCACACACACAAACAAATGTACCCATAAGAAATAACCACTGATGAAAAAACACAAATGTAAAAAATTGGTGGATATAGCATTTTGGAAATAAACTCTTCATATATTGTTAGTAACCAAGTAATATTTCTCTATACAAACACATGTATTTGACAGTGACAGGAAACACAAGAGAATAAAAGTAGCCTAGATACTTACTCCCATTCCCTCCTGCTGGACGGACATAGGGACCCAAAGTCGGAAAGGTTGTCCATTCTCACTCCCTCTCCCAGCCAGGCCCTATCTGAAGTCTGATGTATCCCATCTGCGCTAGCTGCGCTGAAGCTCCCAGGAAAAAGCTAATGATCACCTGCTGCTGCTGCCCACCTCTTCCTGGAGTCCACCACAGAAACACCAAAACCTGTGGAGAACAATAAGAATGTGGGCTTGGGAAAAATCTAGGCCTATTACTCATACATCCGATAATCCGTTAATTACTGTAACTTGATTCATCTGCAGTTTCATTCAAGTGTCATTACTGTAATACACACAGCAACAGTGTTGCCCCGCAGTATTCTCTTATTCACACTTAAGCACATCCCAAAAGGTACTTGAAAGTGATCCTATTTCCAATTCTATTCTGACCAAGTGTACGTTTTAAAGTTATTCTTGTGAAAAACAATGCATACAGAAGTATCATGTTTATTGTAAAATACAATAGGCTATTATTTATCAACCCAGGGTATATCTCAGAGAATATAATCTCAGTGAGTGAACATTACCAGAAGAAACATCATTATTCATTGTGATTTATGAGCCATGATTTTCCACAGTGAACAGCATGCATTAAAGGGAAGCGTGTTAAACATCCATTACCACCTGGATACAACAATTCAACATGGAGGAGCTCTACTGACCCCAAAAATCAAAGAGGTAGAGACACCTTTTTTGCTAATCCACCATTACTGCTATTAAAATAGAGGTATGTGGCTTGGAAATATATTTATTTTAATTATAAAAGTTTGGACACACCTACTCATTCAAGGGTTTTTCTTTATTTTAACTATTTTCTGCATTCTATAATAATAGTGAAGACATCAAAACTATGAAATAACACATATGGAATCATATACTAACCAAAACAGTGTTAACCAAATCAAAATATATTTTAGATTCTTCAAAGTAGCCACCCTTTGCCTTGATGACAGCTTTGCACTCTCTTGGCATTCTCTCAACCAGCTTCACCTGGAATGCTTTTCCAACAGTCTTGAAGGAGTTCCCACATATGCTGAGCACTTGGCTGCTTCTCCTTCACTCTGCAGTTCAACTCATCCCAAACCATCTCAATTGGGTTGAGGTCGGGTGATTGTGGAGGCCAGGTCATCTGATGCAGCACTCCATCACTCTCCTTCTTGGTCAAATAGCCCTTACACAGCCTGGAGGTGTGTTGGGTTATTGTCCAGTTGAAAAACAAATGATAGTGAGACTAAGCGCAAACCAGATGGGATGGCATATCGCGGCAGAATGCAGTGGTATCCATGCTGGTTAAGTGTGCCTTTAATTCTGAAAATAATCTGATTTATTTAATCTTTTACCCAGATGTAATAACAAAAACAACAGTACAAGATGTTGTACACCTTGTTCATATCTTACAACTTAGACCTCAAACACTTGATGTATACCCTTTAAAAGAGAGAAAGTGGTTACAGATGGAGAGCGAACTACAAAATCACAAGAATATATTTTAAAATCAGAAGATGATAGGATGGGTGTCCCTTTGAGAACAAGGAATTTGCTCAGTGGACTACGCTACTTCTCCTTCAATTGGACAAAAACACTGACCAAGTCTAGTAGAGTAGACTGGACCCGCTGGGCACAAACGTCAATTAAGCATCTATTCCACATTGGTTCAATGAAATTTCATTGAAATGACATGGAAACAATGTTGAATCAACCAGTGTGTGCCCAGTGGGGAGCTTCTTCCATCGAAGAGGACTACCTTTACTTTCATATACAAGGAAATAAAACATTGAACAACACATGCATTTTAGTGGTCTACTGTACATGGTGCATGGTGAATTTCTACCTGGAAACTCTTCTTTGAGTGAGAATATTACACCACAACCAGAATGCATTGAGTTCAGTGAGACAAGGTTTACAGCTGTCAAGTGGAGTTACACATGTGCCCTGAGGGGCACGGATCTTAAATTGTCTGCCTGAACTCGACGGCAGAGGAGAGCAATACACATCCAAGTTGATGTTCATGACCATCGCCTGCACTAACATACACCACCTCGGGCAGGCACGCCACAAGATTACTTTTCTCACTAACTCTGGCAAGAAATGATTGACGTGTCAGACTTCATCTTCCTAGAACTCGTCTATACACATGCTGAACAACCTCACAATGACCAAAACCTGTTCTATTGCAAAAGGCAAAAAACCTCTTATCTTGATCTCTGGGAGATTTTGACTGTGTATTTCATTAAAGAAACAAACTGAAAAGCCATGCAATAGCATATTCACACTGCCAATGGTTCACACACACACACACACACACACACACACACACACACACACACACACACACACACACAAAATGGGATTCAGAGAGTAATTATTTTTATTGAAGTATCCATCTTTAATCTTAGAATCTTTCAACTATGAAACCTGTCGATATATATCACTGCTGAGAATGGTTTGGAGGGAGCTGCTGGTTACAGCTCTCAACTCTTTCATAACCAAAGTGACTTATTTACGTGTTCATCAAGGATGTAATTCCATGAGATTATCACCTTTGCATCATGTCAAGGAACAATTGGTTGTTTGCTTGAAGTGTGAGGTAGCCAATGACGGCATAAGGATATTCAATCTAGGCTGAAGTGTCAGTGAAACATACGGTGAAAAAAAGGGAACGAGATTGTGAGACTAAACACATATGACATGACATGTTTCAGGCTGATGATATCATTTAAGGGGGGTGATTTGATTGTACTTGACAATGATGTAATTGATGTGACGTTTGTTATCTGTAATGTCAGTGTTGTACGTAATGTCACGACAGCAGGTAGCCAAGTGGTTAGAGCGCTGGGCCAAAAACAGAAAGGTCGCTGGTTTGAATACCCAAGCCGACAAGGTTAAAAATCTGCCGATGTACCGTTGAGCAATGCACTTAACCCTAATTTGCTTCAGGGGCAATGTACTACTATGGCTAACCCTGTAAAATAACACATTTCACTGCACCTATCTGGTGTATGTGACATTAAAACATACTTTTTTCATACAAAAATATTATACTAAATGGTCTAATTTGTATAGACAGGTTAGCTGATTAGCATGTAAACTACAGTGCAATCGTAAAGTATTCAGACCTCCTCTCTTTTTCTCCTGAGTGGCGCAGCGGTCCAAGGCACTGCATCTCAGTGCTAGAGGCGTCTCTGTAGCACTCCACCAATCAGGCCTTTATGGTAGAGTGGCCAGACGGAAGCCACTCCTCGAGTAAAAGGCACATGACAGCCTACTTGGAGTTTGCCAAGAGAAACCTAAAGGACTCTCAGACCATGAGAAACAAGATTCTCTGGTCCGATGAAACCAAGATTGAATTATTTGGCCTGAATGCCAAGCGTTACATCTAGAGGAAACCTGGCACCATCCCTACAGTGAAGCATGGTGGTGGCAGCATCTTGCTATGGGGATGTTTTTCAGCGGCAGGGACTGGGAGACTTGTCAGAATCAGTGGCTTCGGGACAAGTCTCTGAATGTCCTTGAGTTGCCCAGTCAGAGCCCTGGCTTGAACATCTCTGGAGAGACCTGAAAATAGCTGTGCAGCGACGCTCCCCATCCAACCTAACAAAGCTCGAGAGGATCTGCAGAGAAGAATGGGAGAAACTCCCATTCTTTTATAATAATTTTACTTAACCTTTATTTTGACCGGTAGTCATACTGAGACCAAGTTATCTTTCACAGATGAGCCCTGTGTCCACATCAATACACACATCAATAAACACATCAACATACACATCAATATTCACATCAATACATGAAAAGCAAAACACAATCATAGAAAACAAACACATTCGTCAGTAAAATAGGTCCTCAATCAGCCTGTTGAATTGCCCTAGAGGCACCAATTCATCACATTTTAGAGAGCCTTGGAGATTATTCCACAATTAAGGGGCAAAAACACTAAAAGCAGATTTACCTAACTCAGTGGATATTGAAGAGATCTAAAGTCCCAAAAGCACTATGTTCTAATCAAGGTAAACATGGTTTTAAAATGATGTCTCTCAAAAAAAGACAACTCATTCACTTGCAAGGACACACTATACTTGTAAATCTATACCAGTGAGCTGAATTGTCATTGTGCCTTTTAAGAAAATGATTAACTACATTGTGAAATACACACAGGACATATAACACTTCTCTATGAAAATAGACATAGAAAGTATAGAAATGAACATTGTATAATAGTTAGCCTAGTTTATTTGTATGTTGACATCTTGGCATTAAAAGCAGAAGCCAAAAGATATATCCATCCAAAATGGAAGCAACTGCCAACCTATAGCCTACTGTACGTTTTAATTAATACAAGACTAGAGTGACACAAAATGCAAAGGACATTACAATCTTACATACCTTGAAAACTGGACTTTAGATCCATACTTTACTTTTGAATGTACTCATTTTCCAACAGCCTACTGTGTAAGTCACTGAGCCAACTAGCCTAAGCTTGACTCACCACAAGCACATCGCAAACAGATCATAGTGTATACAGACTATACAGTATACAGATTATTCAAAATACAATTTGAGTAACATCCCTATTCAGAACATAGATTCCAGGAGTAATCATTTTCAGGTCTATGCTCGGTCTGTTTTCCTCTACCACTCAACATCCTCCGTTGACAGTCCCTTGTAAACAGGACTGAGCCGCTGTGAACAGGGAAAGTAGGTCAGTCGGTAGCTCAATACTTAGCTAACGACATCATTAGCAACCGGCTGTGCAACACACAACTAAGAGTATATAGTGAGAAAATAGTTTGGATAATAGACTATTGACACTTGAATGCCATTTCGGGACACATTATTCTGAATTTGAACGTTTGTAATTCATTTCAGTGCCGAGTTTCTTCCATGTGAATTGAAACATTGTAACCAACAGAGGGTAGAGCAGGACGTGTAGAAACTCGGATACGTTCAAGGTTTGCTGTCAATGAGTTTGCTCCCAATTACTACATTGTAATAATGTTGCCAATTATGTATATGATCGAGGCCTTATTGTCACCTGTATCATGTAGCCTATAACCTCCTGTGCATGGTTGGCAATTCATGGCATGTTGACAAATATTGAAATTAGAATTAAAGTTCACAATGAATGACATTTGACCAGTCTTTTCTAATGCCCTGGTCTGGAGCCTAACAAATAATACTGAACAGTGTAATTCTTAAAAATATTCAGTACAGTAGGCCAACATACAAGCAGAAATAATTTCCAAAAATTGTCAGCCTATTCTAAGAAAATATCTGGTACTGTGGTTGCCTGATGCTACCAATAACATCTCATTCACTAGAACTCTAAGTCACATGTTCTATAAAGGCTACGCTTTACAAATAATGTTAGTACAATTGACAGAATATTTCTGTCTGTTCAGAGAAGTCTATTCAGAGTCTAATAATTTAATTAAACCCAACTGAACAAAAGAGTTTATGCTACTCATCATCTCATTGTAAGAAGTACTGCATCTTCCCAATTTGTGATATCAAATTAGGACCTACCAGAGTAGCAGAACAATCAGGGAACAGTTAAGCAAAAGGGAATATTGGATAGGTCCTGCAGACAGAGTAATAAAATATACACAACCCAGTTATGGGAAATAATAAAATAGCCCAAGATCTGATAAGCTGTAACAACAACACACAAACCCACATTTACAGTGGACACATGGCGCACAGATTCAGATTCGACATACTCTTCTGTATTATTACAAAAAAAATATTCAGTAAGTTCCATGAATAGCCTTTGCATGATATAAAAATAAGAATTTGTTCTTAACTGACTTGCCTAGTTAAATAAAGGTAAAATAAAAAATAAATAAAAAATGTCCCTACACCAACAACCTTGCCGGATCATCTCCGCTACACTGGTAATATTGATATATCAATAAATGGGTTTTGAACTGGATCTCATCTACTTACAAAATTGTTTTACTGAATGCTTTCTGAATACCAAACTCAGGCTACTGTACACATACACAATAAAAACACGTTTTGCTTCTTTTTTTGTGTATCGCACTCGTAAATGCAGACACCTGTTACTCTAATAAATCTTCAATAATTATAATAATGAGGGACAGATGGACTACTCATGTCAATTACAAATGTGTCACACACAGTTTAAGCACTGTAATACTTATGCTCTTGATTTAACAATACAATTAAAATGTATTAAAACACATCTGTCCTGGGTTAAGTCTGTTCCCATAGACCCGTTCCACAGTTTTTCTTTGTAATGTCAAAATAATTTTAATCACTGTATTTGATATATATTTAAAAAATTGACAACTTACAAATGTGCGTTTCTTTCTGCAGTCCAGGTGACATTTAGTCCACTATCTACAGCTTTAGACAGCCTCCTCATGAAAAAGGAAAACAGATGAATGAGGAGGCTTCCCAAGCCATAAGAGCCATAACTACTTATCTGGCTGCAATAAAACCTTATTACTTTGTTTACCTGAGAAATGTAACATCATGACACGTTTCAACTTTAAACTTGTCAATTCCTTAACTAATTACAGCCATAAGCTTCCTGTACCAGAATGATGCTAAAGTCTCAGAGGTGGAAATGTGTTCTTTCCACACAGGCTTTAGCTCCAAGACCTGTCTTCGAACTCAAACTGTATACAAAACGGGACTGTTTCCTTTTGAGACCTTTGGAAATACCTCAGAGTTTAAGCTGGATAACACAAGGCTTGGTTTTTAATGGCAGCAATAGTCAAACTGATACAGAAATAAACACAGATTCAAAGGAAGCAGTATTCACACTCAGAAACAAACCTGGGATGCCACTATTTCACTCACCGATGTTAAAGTATGCTCTCTATTCTGTAATCTCCCGTGGACAGATTCTCGTGGACAGATGAAACGGTGAGAATCTGTCAAGGCTCACATAGAATTATGTGATATGAGCAGCAGTAGTTCCTGGTTTTGGGTTTTCGTCTTTGATTATTTGGACGAATCAGGATTGGACGAAGGCGGTACTTAAACTGGTGCGGTGATTTTCAAGCCTGTGTGCGGATGATAAACAGTTTCCACTAGATTCCACAGCCACAAAGTTAAAATTGGCTGTATCATTTTAAAAAAAAAATGGTTATTGGCCATGATAAACACAGGTGAAATTAGCGGAAGGGAGGAGTTTGGCCGAGAGTTTCGTTTGTGAGTGAGGAGACTTTGCCTCCTTCCTTTGTACAAAGGTAATCACAATTGTTAATGGAATTAACCCCAGAAGTAAAAGGGTAAATGACAAACTTTCGCAAGATAATTGTACTTCTGGGTAACCGAGATGATCTATTCTGTAACCATTGCCATGTCCTGTGTATCAAGGAATCATGGGAACCTGTCCACACCCCCCATGCAGTAGACACTATAATCTCTGCTATGACCTGTCTTCTTCTATTTCACTGTATTTTATTAACCTTAGCCAATTGCAGTAGTAATATTGTAAAAAAAACAATAATAATGCTTCATCTCGTAATGACAAAATGCAAGTTGATGCAGAGATTCTGGCAGGTTTTAGATACCTGATTTCCCTTCGACAGTCTTTCAGTCAGAGACACACCAACCCCCAAGCTATTTGTCTACACTACTGTCACGACTTCCGCCGAAGTCGGCTCCTCTCCTTGTTCGGGTGGCGTTCGGTGATCGCCGCTCCATTTTTCATATATCCATTTGTCTTGTCTTGTTCCATACACACCTGGTTTTCATTTCCCCAATCAATCTACTTGTATTTAACCCTCTGTTTCCCATCATGTTTTGTGTGTAATTGTTTCATGTTATAGTGGTGTTTTATTATGCGCTTCACTTTTGTTATGTTCCGTGTTTTGAGCGCGTTTGATTTATGTAGTGCTCTCGTTTTTGGAACTAAAATAAAAGTGTGCCTGTTTACATCACTCTACTCTCCTGCACCTGACTTCGCCTCTAATACACCCGTTGACAACTACCATTCAAAAGTTTGGGGTCACTTAGAAATGTCCTTGTTTTTTAAAGAAAAGCAAAAATGTTTGTCCATTAAAATAACATAATTATCAGAAATACAGTGTAGACATTGTTAATGTTGTAAATGACTATTGGTAGCTGGAAATGTCAGATTTTTTTATGGAATATCTACATAGGCGTACAGAGGTCCATTATCAGCAACCATCACTCCTGTGTTCCAATGGCACGTTGTGTAAACTAATCCAAGTTTATCATTTTAAAAGGCTAATTGATCATTAGAAAACCCTTTTGCAATTATGTTAGCACAGCTGAAAACTCTTGTGCTGATTAAAGAAGCAATAAAACTGGCTTTTTTTAGACTAGTTGAGTATCTGGAGCATCAGCATTTGTGGGTCCGATTACAGGCTCAAAATGGCTAGAAACAAAGACTTTCTTCTGAAACTCGTCAGTCTATTCTTGTTCTGCGAAATGAAGGCTATTCCATGCGAGAAATTGCCAAGAAACTGAAGATCTCATACAACCCTTCACAGAACAGCGCAAACGGTCTCTAACCAGAATTGAAAGTGAGTGGGAGGCCCCGGTGCACAACTGAGCAAGAGGACAGGTACATTACAGTGTCTAGTTTGAGAAACAAATGCCTCACAAGTCCTCAGCTGGTAGCTTCATTAAATAGTACCCGCTAAACACCAGTCTCAACGTCAACAGTGAAGAGGCGACTCCGGGGTGTTGGCCTTCTAGGCAGATTTCCTCTGTCCAGTGTCTGTGTTCTTTTGCCCATCTTAATCTTTATTTTTATTGGCCAGTCTGAGATACGGCTTTATCTTTACAACGCTGCCTAGAAGGCCAGCATCCCGGAGTCGCTTCTTCACTGTTGACGTTGAGACTGGTATTTTGCAGGTACTATTTAATGAAGCTGCCAGTTGAGGACTCTAATGATCAATTAGCGTTTTAAAAGGATAAACTTGGATTAGCTAACACAACGTGCCATTGGAACACAGGAGTGATGGTTGCTGATAAATGGGCCTTTGTACGCCTATGTAGATATTCCATTTAAAAAATCAGCCATTTCCAGCTACAATAGTCATTTACAACATTAACAATGTCTACACTGTATTTCGGATCAATTTGATGTTATTTTAATGGACCAAAAAATGTGCTTTTCTTTCAAAAACAAGGACATTTCTAAGTGACCCCAAACTTTTGAATGGTAGTGTAGTTCAAGAGAAAATCCTGAAATTAGGATTTTGCCCTAACCTTTAGAACCTATTACTCCTTATATGGCTACCTAGACTTTTGCATTTTCCCCACCCGCCATTTTTATGCTGCTGCTTCTCTCTGTTTATTATCTGTGCATGGTCACTTTACCTCTACCTACATGTACATATTACCTCAATTACCTCGACTAACCGGTGCCCCTGCACATTGACTCTGTACCAGAACCCCCTGTATGTAGCCTCGCTACTGTTATTTTATTGTTGCTCCTTGATTATTTGTTATATTTCTCTTTTTTTTCTTCTTAAAACTGCATTGTTGGTTAAGGGCTTGTAAGTAAGCATGGTCAAATAACTCAAGCATATGCACACAGAAACTATAGGCCAAAAATAATGGCACTGATTGGCTTATAGGTGGCACTGTTATAAGCAGTCTCACTTAAACCCTCATATCCGTCGCCCCGTTTGACCTAGAGACTTGAAACGTTGTATGTAGGTGTCTTTCATCATGCTGAACAAATTTGTCTCAAGGACCTATAAAGTCCATCAGAATAGACTTCCCTCCGTCTTGACCTACCTTTGAAAAACATTTTAAAAAGTCAAAATAACACGGGATGTAAGCCCATGGTACATTGCTTAATTAAGCTTGAGAAAAGTTAAATAAATCCACTCCACAATGGCTGATCAACTTGATACATTTTAGGGTCAAAGACATTACCATGATGAACCATATTAAGTTTGGCATTGATATCTTAAAAAATACGGAAACTATTAACAATGAACTTTTTTTAACCATGTAACGTTAATGAATTATTTTTTTCTTCTCAAAGTCAGATTAATTCCAAATGAATAGTCCCTAAAGAGTTTGAGAAAATAACATTGATGGATTCAAAGATGGCCACACTATAACAGTAGATGCATATTAACACATACGCTAATATGCTAAAATATTCTTCTTCAAATGAACCATTGGACCAAATGACACCAAATGTGGAACGTAAGCCCATGGTACACGTCTTAACTTTGTTTGAAAGCTAAGGGATTGGTCAAAAGATGGCTGAGTTATTGACAAAAAAAATCTGATTTTACGTGTCCATTTAAACCCCTGTAAATCTACTCCACAGTGGTCTATCAACTTGAAACGTGTAATCGCTATCATGGACGTCCGTAAAATGAACCACAATGTATTTGGTATTGATATCTCAAACAACAAGGAATCTATTAACAACTCATTCTTTGCATTTGTAATACTAATGCTCAAAATCATCAGCAATCAATCCTCATGAACCATACATCAGATTCAATCCAGATTTTGTAATTAGACTCATTACATCAGTCTTTAACCCAATGAGTCCCACCGCAACGCCGGCATGTTTTGGACTTCTAACCCCTTTGAAACATTGCGTGTTTGAGCTACAGACTATTTCTATTTCTTCTGCAACTGTATCTACCAACCATTAGAGTGTGTGATTAACGGGAGCTACAGCGTTGTTTGTGAGACAAGGGCGGATCTCGAAGGGGCCCGGGGCAGGGTCTTTTAACAAAACGCCTGTAGAGTATGAATGGTTTGAGCAACAAACTATTAAAAACCTGAGACTCTCATGGACTCTATGCTCTATGACACTCATAAGCTACACAAGAGTTGTTAGAAGGGGTTCTTCTACATAGATGATCATTGGAAATCCCAGGACATAGTGTCATAATACTGTTATTAGTTCACATAGTTGCTGTCAAAAACTCCAAACTCCACACAGTTGTCACTGACTAGTTGAATATCTATTTCCCAGTGCACAAATCATTTCTGTACTTACAGCATTTATATAAATACTGTTTTTATCAGGTTTTTGCACTAGCAGAATAAATTTTATTGACATTTGTCAATAAAACTCATGAATGCAACTGTTTATGTTAAATTTGTGGTCTACTTGTAGCCATGTTTTTCATGAAAGTAAAATGGTTCAACACATTCATTGTGAGGCTAAATATGGAGGCTGGACATGCAGATAAATTAAAGTCAGATAAATGAAAAGCTGATTTTTGCTGGAGTTTTGGGACTGATAGGGTAAATAGTTTTGATTATGTATCATTTTTGCTGCATTCAAATATGGACACACTGTACCTATATTAGCATATGTTAGCACATGTGCTAATGCAAAAATACTGGAAAAATCTCTTCTCATGAACCATAAATCAGATCGACTCCAGATGAGTTGATACATTCAAAGTCGGCCACGCTATACCACTAGATGGCACCATAGCACACCAGGGCTATAAGTACTGAACCGATGAAAAAGGGGCCATGAAATTTGGTATGTAAACTTTATATACAGTATCAGTAAAAAGTTTGGACACACCTACTCATTCCAGGGTTTTTCTTTATTTGTACTATTTTCTACATTGTAGAATAATTCTGAAAACATCAAAAACTATGAAATAACACATATGGAATCATGTAGTAACCAAAAGAAGTGTTAAACAAATCAAAATATATTTTAGATTTTAGATTCTTGAAAGTAGCCACCCTTTGCCTTGATGACAGCTTTGCACACTCTTGGCATTCTCTCATCCAGATTCAAGAGGAATACTTTTCCAACAGTCTTGAAGGAGTTCCCACATATGCTGGGCACTTGTTGGCTGCTTTTCCTTCACTCTGCGGTCCAACCATCTCAATTGGGTTGAGGTCGGATGATTGTGGAGGCCAGGTCATCTGATGCAGCACTCCATCACTCTCCTTCTTGGTCAAATAGCGATTAGCCAGACTGGATAATGTTTATTAATTATTAAATTATTAAAAATACTCATAACATTCCACCCATGAGGCCACTAGAGGGCGATTTGGTCATTTGACTGCAGGAAAGGCCTACGCACTGTAATTTTGAATCAGAATTATTCAAATAAATGTAGCATAGTTTTGATTGAAATAAGGTTATCTGAGTAAAAAAAAGTTCCCTAATGCTTGTCAAAAAAGTACCCTTATTGCATGGTGATCACAGAGTGAACTGATTCCAGGATGATGATGCTGTATCACACTGAAAGAACAGTTCCTATGCCAGTGGCCAACAAGTCGGAGGCATGTATGATTCATAAAGATCTCCCACATTTTACTGCATTATTCACTATCCGCCTACGTAGAGATTAGTTCCTCTCTGTTATGTAGGTCAGGCGATTGAATAATGGGATGACACTCACTGTTCATAAACAGTGTCCTTCTACATAATAAATAGTGTATGTCACTCTGTACCTAAAGCCCAGCTGATGCCCTCAGATCTTAGAAAAAAAGAGAAAAGTCTTTTAACACTGCTAAAAATGTGATGTTTAGCCACACTGCCTCTAGCAGGCATCTGTGATGCTGGTGTCTGTGATGTCATCACAGTCGTTATCTGAAGCACTGACTGTCATTAATCAGGCTGGGATATTTCTGTTCTCTCTGTGTTCCCATGGAAACGCTGTGTGGCGGAAATGCATGTGGTCCTGTCTTTTCCATCAGCCAACGCAGTCCTGTCCCTCAACTCACTGAATCAAAGCAGAGTCCTACCATAGGTCCAAATATAACTGGAAGGTAGTCTTAGAATGGCTCTGTTTCCACAAGACTGAAGACTGACTTTCTAAAGCCTGATGAAATACAAACCTACACTTTTCAAGTGCAGCATCCACATTAGTGTTGGCAAAACTAAGAGTAAATGTTTGATAAATATTTGATGGAATTGATGTTCACGATATTGCCACAATATACTCTAGGTCAAGATGTTTTATTTAGATCCCATGTCCCATCTGACAAAAGGTCATCATGTCCTTATGACTTACTAAGATGGACTGTGTAGACAATGTTCCCAAAAGGAGAGACAATGTTCCCAAAGGAGACACCTTTGGAAGCCCTGAAGCAGCAGAAATAATGTGAGTGGAGAGCAGCTGACCAGTCTGAAAATCACAAATCTACCTCAGAATGAATTTCATGCCACGCATGCATGGACTGAGTGAGTTCTGGTGGATGTTCACATATTCCTTGTCGAGATAAGATAAGGATATAAAAAAAAAGATAAGGATATCTTATCTTATCATGTTGGGTGTCATTCAGCTTAACTGAATGGAATTGGATACTTTGCTTGGCATAAATTACACATGACATGCATTTGAAACTAATGGACCTTACATTAAATATACAAGCAGCCTACAAAAGCACGCAATAAATGTATTTGTCATCTTGAAAATTGTGAGTGACATGAATATAGTTGTTGACCTTGAAATGAACCATTATTAGGTGACCAAAAAAATCAACATCCAAAGGTGATTATTTGTATTTATTAAGGCAGCAGCTACACTTCCTGGGGTCCAGCAAAATTAAGGCCATTCATACAATTTTAAAAACATTACAATACATTCACAGATTTCACTACACACTGTGTGCCTTCAGGCCCCTACTCCAGCACTACCATATTCAGTGCCTTCGGAAAGTATTCAGACCCCTTGACTTTTTCCACATTTTGTTAGGTTACAGCCTTACTCTAAAATTGCTTAAATTGTTTTTTAAATCATCAATCTACACACAATACCTCATAATGACAAAGCAAAAACAGGATTTTATAAAAAATAAAAACATTAACATAAGTATTCAGAACCTTTACTCAGTACTTTGTTGAAGCACCTTTGGCAGAGATTACAGCCTTCTTGGGTATGACGCTATAAGCTTGGCACACCTGTTTTTGGGGAGTTTCTCCCATTCTTCTCTGCAGATCCTCTCAAGCTCTGTCGGGTGGATGGGGAGCGTCGCTGCACTGCTATTTTCAGGTCTCTCCAGAGATGTTCGATAAGGTTCAAGTCCGGGCTCTGGCTGGGGCCACTCAAGGACATTTAGAGACTTGTCCCGAAGCAACTCCTGCGTTGTCTTGGCTGTGTGCTTAGGGTTGTTGTCCTGTTGGAAGATGAACCTTCGTCCCAGTTTGAGGTCCTGAGCTCTCTGGAACAAGTTTTCATCAAGGATTTCTCTGTACTTCGTTCTGTTCATCTTTCCCCTCGATCCTGACTAGTGTCTCCCACTCCCTGCCGCTGAAAACATCCCCACAGCATGATGCTGCCACCACCATGCTTCACCATAGGGATGGTGCCAGGTTTCCTCTAGAAGAGACGCTTGGCATTCAGGCCAAAGAGTTCAATCTTGGTTTCATCAGACCAGAGAATCTTGTTTCTCATGGTCTGAGAGTCTTTAGGTGCCTTTTGGAAAACTCCAAGCGGGCTGTCATGTGCCTTTTACTGTGGAGTGGCTTCTGTCTGGCCACTCTACCATAAAGGCCTGACTGGAGGAGTGCTGCAGAGACGGTTGCCCTTCTGAAAGATTATCCCATCTACACAGAGAAACTCTAGAGCTCTGTCAGACTGACCATCAGGTTCTTGGTCACCTCCCTGACCAAGGCCCTTCTCCCCCGATTGCTCAGTTTGGCTGAGCAGACAGCTCTAGGAAGAGTCTTGGTAGATCCAAACTTCTTTCATTTAATGATGATGGCGGCCACTGTGTTCTTGGGGACCTTCAATGCTGCAGACATTTTTTGGTACCCTTCCCCAGATCTGTGCCTTGTCTCTGAGCTCTACGGACAATTCCTACAACCTCATGGCTTGATTTTTGCTCTGACATGCACTGTCAACTGTGGGACCTTATATAGACAGGTGTGTGCCTTTCCAAATCATGTCCAATCAATTTAATTTACCACAGGTGGACTCCAATCAAGTTGTAGAAACATCTCAAGGATGATCAATGGAAAAAGGATGCACCTGAGCTCAATTTCGAGTCTTATAGCAAAGGGTATAAATTCTTATGTAAATAAGGTGTTTCTGTTTTTTAATTCTAAAAACCTGTTTTCGCTTCTTCGTTATGGGGTATTGTGTGTAGATTGCTGAGGAATTTGTTTATTTAATCGATTTTACAATAAGGCTGTGAGGTAACAAAATATACTTTCCAAAGGCACTGTATCTACAGTACAAAATCCATGTGTACGTGTGTGTATAGTGTGTCTGTTATCGCGTGTGTGTATGCGTGTGTCTGTGCCTATGTTCGTGTTGCTTCACAGTCCCCTCTGTTCCATAAGGTGTATTTTTATCTGTTTATTATCAAATTTTATTGCTTGCATCAGTTACTTGATGTGGAACAGAGTTCCATGTAGTCATGGCTCTATGTAGTACTGTGCACCTCCCATAGTCTGTTCTGGACTTGGGGACTGTGAAGAGACCTTTTGTGGGGTATGCATGGGTTTCCAAGCTGTGCGCCAGTAGTTCAAAACAGACAGCTCAGTGCATTCAACATGTCAATACCTCTAATTAATACAAGTAGTGATGAAGTCAATCTCTCCTCCACTTTGAGCCAGGAGAGATTGACATGCATATTATTAATATCAGCTCTCTGTGTACATCCAAGGGCCATCCGTGCTGCCCTGTTCTGAGCCAATTGCAATTTTCCTAAGTCCCTTTTTGTGGCACCTGACCACACGGCTGAACAGTAGTCCAGGTGCAACAAAACTAGAGCCTGTAGGACCTGCCTTAGTGCTGTTAAGAAGGTAGAGCAAAGCTTTAGTATGGACTGACTTCTCCTCATATTAGCTAATGTTGTATCAATATGTTTTGACCATAACAGTTTACAATCCAGGGTTACTCCAAGCAGTTTAGTCACCTCAGCGTGCTCAATTTCCACATTAGTTATTACAAGATTTAGTTTTGGGTTTAGTGAATAATTTGTCCCAAATACAATGCTTTTAGATTTAGAAACATTTAGGACAAACTTATTCCATGTCACCCACTCTGAAACTAACTCCAGCTCTTTGTTAAGTGTTCCAGTCATTTCCGTCACTGTAGTAGCTTACATGTATAGTGTTGAGTCATCCGCATACAGTTAAAGTCGGACGTTTACTTACACTTAGGTTGGAGTCATTAAAACTATTTTTTCAACCACTCCACAAATTTCTTGTTAACAAACTATAGTTTTGGCAAGTTGGTTAGGACATCTACTTTGTGCATGACACAAGTCATTTTTCCAACAATTGTTTACAGACAGATTATTCACTTATAATTCACTGTATCGCAATTCCAGTGGGTCAGAAGTTTGCATACACTAAGTTGACTGTGCCTTTAAACAGTTTGGAAAATTCCAGAAAATGATGTCTTGGCTTTAGAAGCTTCTGATAGGCTAATTGACATAATTTGAATCAATTGGAGGTGTACCTGTGGATGTACTTCAAGGCCTACCTTCAAACTCAGTGCCTCTGCTTGACATCATGGGAAAATCAAAAGAAATCAGCCAAGACCTCAGAAAAATAATTGGAGACCTCCACAAGTCTGGTTTATCCTTGGGAAATTTTTCAAAATGCCTGAAGGTACCACGTTCATCTGTACAAACAATAGTACGCAAGTATAAACACCATGGGACCACGCAGCCGTCATACCGCTCAGGAAGGAGACACGTTCTGTCTCCTAGAGATGAACGTACTTTGGTGCGAAAAGTGCAAATCAATCCCAGAACAACATCAAAGGACCTTGTGAAGATGCTGGAGGAAACAGGTTCAAAAGTATCTATATCCACAGTAAAACGAGTCATATATCGACATAACCTGAAAGGCTGCTCAGCAAGGAAGAAGCCACTGCTCCAAAACTACCATAAAAAAGCCAGACTACGGTTTGCAACTGCACGTGGGGACAAAGATCGCACTTTTTGGAGAAATGTCCTCTGGTCTGATGAAACAAAAATAGAACTGCTTGGCCATAATGACCAATGTTATGTTTGGAGGACAAAGGGGGAGGCTTGCAAGCCGAAGAACACCATCCCAACCGTGAAGCACGGGGGTGGCAGCATCATGTTGTGGGGGTGCTATGCTGCAGGAGGGACTGGTGCACTTCACAAAATAGATGGCATCATGAGGACGGAAAATTATGTGGATATATTGAAGCAACATCTCAAGACATCAGTCAGGAAGTTAAAGCTTGGTCGCAAATGGGTCTTCCAAATGGACAATGACCCCAAGCATACTTCCAAAGTTGTGGCAAAATGGCTTAAGGACAACAAAGTCAAGGTATTGGAGTGGCCATCACAAAGCCCTGATCTCAATCCTATAGAAAATGTGTGGGCAGAACTGAAAAAGCGTGTGCGAGCAAGGAGGCCTACAAACCTGACTCAGTTACACCAGCTCTGTCAGGAGGAATGGGCCAAAATTCACCCAACTTATTGTGGGAAGCTTGTGGAAGGCTACCCGAAACATTTGACCCAAGTTAAACAATTTAAAGGCAATGCTACCAAATACTAATTGAGTGTATGTAAACTTCTGACCCACTGGGAATGTGATGAAAGAAATAAAAGCTGAAATAAATCATTCTCTTGTCACGTTCCTGACCTGTTTTCTGTTAGTTTTGTATGTGTTAGTTGGTCAGGACGTGAGTTTGGGTGGGCAGTCTATGTTTTCTGTTTCTATGTTGGTTTAAAGGGTGACCTGATATGGCTCTCAATTAGAGGCAGGTGGTTGTCATTTCCTCTGATTGAGAGTCATATTAAGGTAGGTGGTTTCACACTGTTTGTGGTGGGTGATTGTCTCCTGTGTCAGTGTCTGTATGTTACGCCACACGGGACTGTTTCGGTATCGTTCGTTCGTTCGTTCGTTCGTTTTGTATGTAGTCTGTTTCCTGTTCATGCGTTCTTCACGTTATATGTACGTTCGTGTCCAGGTCTGTCTACATCGTTTATTTGTTTTGTAGTTTATCAAGTGTATTTCGTTTCGTCTTCGTCTTGTTTAATAAATCATTATGTCACATAACCACGCTGCATTTTGGTCGAATCACTACTCCTCCTCTTCGTATGAAGAGGAGGAGGAATTCCGTTACATCTCTCTACTATTATTCTGACCTTTCACATTCTAAAAATAAAGTGGTGATCCTAACTGACCTAAAACAGGGAATTTTTACTAGGATTAAATGTCAGGAATTGTGAAAAACTGAGTTCAAATGTAACGATTCTCGTTGGTGGAAGAAGAGGAGGACCAAAATGCAGCGTGGTAAGTGTTCGTCATATTTAATTAAAACTGAACACTACACAAAACAACAACGAGGAAATACGAAAATTAAACAGTTCTGCCAGGTGAACATACACTAAACAGAAAACAATCACCCACAACACACAATGGAAAACAGGCTACCTAAGTATAGCTCCCAATCAGAGACAACGATAGACAGCTGCCTCTGATTGGGAACCACACCAGGCCAAACACAGAAATAGACAAACTAGACATACAACATAGAATGCCCACCCACATCACACCCTGACCAAACAAAACATAGAAACATACAAAGCAATCTATGGTCAGGGCGTGACATCAAATGTATTTGGCTAAGGTGTATGTAAACTTCCGACTTCAACTGTACATATACACACTGGCTTTACTGTCATTAGTAAAGATTTTTTTAAAGTAAGGGGCCAACACAGCTGCCCTGGAGAATTCCAGATTCTACCTGGATTATGTTGGAGAGGCTTCCATTAAAGAACACCCTCTGTGTTCTGTTAGACAGGTAACTCTTTATTATATAGCAGGGGTGCAAAGCCATAACACAAGTTTTTCCAGCAGCAGACTATGATCGATAATGTCAAAAGCCGCACTGAAGTCTAACAAAACGGCCCCCACAATCTTTTTATCTTCAATTTCTCTCAGCCAATCATCAGTCATTTGTGTAAGTGCTGTGCTTGTTGAGTGTTCTTCCCTATAAGCATGCTGAAAGTTTGTTGTCAATTTGTTCACTGTAAAGTAGCATTGTATCTGGTCAGACAATTATTTCCAAAAGTTTACCAAACGTTGATAACTTGCTGGTTACTATATTGTGGTATGGTTACTATATTGTGATCACTACATCCGATGGATCTGGATACTGCTTTCAAACTAATTTCTGCAGCATTAGTAAAGATGTGATTAATTAATGTTGATGATTTAATTCCTGTGCTGTTTGTAACTATCCTGGTAGGTTGACTGATAACCTGAACCAGGTTGCAGGCACTTGTTACAGTTTGAAGCTTTTTCTTGAATGGGCAGCTTGATGAAAGCCAGTCAATATTTAAAATCACCCAGAAAATATACCTCTGTTGATATCACATTACATTATCAAGCATTTCACACATGTTATCCAGCTACTGACGGTTTACACTTGGTGGTCTATAGCAGCTTCCCACCAGAATGAGCTGTAGGTGAGGCAGATGAACCTGTAGCCATATTACTTCAACAGTATTTAACATGAGATCCTCTTTAATCTTTACAGGAATATGGTTCTGAATATAAACAGCAACACCTCCACCATTGGCATTTCTATATTTTCTGTAAATGTTATAACCTTGTATCGCTACCACTGTATCATCAAAGCTATTATCTAAGTGAGTTTCAGAGATAGTCAGAATATGATTGTCATCTGTTACTAGCAAATTATTGATTTCATGAACCTTGTTTCTTAAACTACATATGTTAACGTGGGCTATTTCTGAGCACTTTTTTTCTGGTATGCTTACTTGTTTTCATTGCTTTACTGGGAAACTTAGCAGAAGTAGATATGCTCATGTTATTTATATTAGTGCAGGGTGAGCTGCACACAGTCGACTTCCTCATAGGGCACAACGCCTCAATGCTAACAGTATAAATCTGGTTCATAGGCACATGATTACTGCATACAATAGTTGTAGGATCAGCAGAGGCATTCAGGGCAGTTAGATGGACATAAATTAGGTAACTTACATTGTGTCTACCAATGCCCCTGGTGTAATGTACATTTTCTGAAGCATTATGACAACTCTGTGTCACAATGGTAGGGATTAGATGAGCTGGGCTTGGGTCATTGATAAGTCATTGTCTCAACGCAGCCTTATAATGCTGTGAAAGGATCCAGGAACCCAAATTATTTGGATGGATTCCATCCTCCTTATAAAACGTGTTTTGTTTCCAAAAGATATTGAAATTGTCAACAAAAGTTACACCCATTGAGCTGCAATAATCCCATAGTAATTTGTGAAGAGAATGACACCTGCTAAATTGTTCAATGCCACGATTCAGAGAGGGCACAGGGCCAGATACGATGGTTCTTTTGTTAGTGTCTAGCAGAAAGTCAAACAGTGTCACGATCGTCGTAATGTGGAAGAGAGGAGGACCAAGGCGCAGCGTGATACGAATACATACTTCTATTTAATAAACGAAGAGAAACACTAAACAACAAAACGAACATGAAGCTATAAATGACAAGTGCAGACACAGGCAACTTACATATAGACAATAACCCACAACCCACAATACAAAACAGGCTACCTAAATATGATTCCCAATCAGAGACAACGCAAAACACCTGTCTCTGATTGGGAACCATATCAGGCCAAACACATAGAAATAGACAAACCAGACATACAACATAGAATGCCCACTCAGATCACACCCTGACCAAACAAAACATAAAACATACAAAGCAAACTATGGTCAGGGCGTGACAAACAGCTCTTTAAAATGCCGTTTCAACTGTTCAGAGCTGCCCTTCATAATGCCATTAAAACCCACATGGACTATGATAGAATCGATTTAAATGTCCTGACGTAGTACATTCGGGAGCAGCTTAGTAATGTAATTTACTCGAGGTCCGGGATAGGACATTGTTATTCATAAATAATCTATTGGTAAAAGCAAAGCCATACATTGAGTGTACGAAACATTAGGAACACCTGCTCTTTCCATGACAGACTGACCAGGTGAATCCAGGTGAAAGCTTTGATCCTTTATTGATGTCACTTGTTAAATCCACTTTAAATCAGTATAGATGAAGGGGAAGAGACAGGTTAAATAATGATTTTTAAGTCTTGAGATTGTGTATGTGTGCCATTCAGAGCGTGAATCGTCAAGACAAAAGATTTAAGTGCCTTTAAACGGGTTTTGGTAGTAGGTGCCAGGTGCACCGGTTTGAGTGTGTCAAGAACTGTAACACTGGTGGGTTTTTCACGCTCAACAGTTTTCCGTGTGTATCAAGAATGGTCTACCACCCAAAGGACATCCAGCCAACTTGACACAACTGTGGGAAGCATTTGAGTCAACATGGGCCAGCATCCCTGTGGAACGCTTTCGCCACCTTGTAGAGTCCATACCCCAATGAATTGAGGCTGTTCTGATGGCAAAAGGGGTGCAACTCAACATTAGGAAGGTGTTCCTAATGTTTTTTTACACTCCGTGTAGACCCCATGCTCAACTGGTCAGAACTCGGTTGGGCTTCGACCTCTGGTATCATATAAAACACATAAAACATGGCAAAATTGTAGAATTGCATGAAATTAGCTTTAAACATTTTGTATGATCCCCTGATGCAGATAAAAGTGATTTAAAAAAGTAAAATTAAGTGAGCTCTGAACTACTTTCTGAGTGGACCTACTGTTTTTTGTAAATTAACTAACTGTTTTCATGCACCATCTAAGAAACATTCTAACTACAAAGCTGGTGCCATGATTTTTCACCATACTATTCTGATTCAATCAATTAAGACATGATCAGATTCAACAATTATTCAGAAAGCTCGGTTTCCCTAATAATAGATCCCCTGAACAAATCTTAATGTATTAATGAATGCCCGGTAAATCAATTCATCAGATGGTTTCATTAAGAAATGTGCCTAAAGCAAATGTCTGTGCAACTTTATTTTGATTCTAAAACTACCAGGGGCAATTCATTTCAACAATTAAATGGAAATGACTGTGTGAACTCCTATTAATAATACTCAACGTAGAAAAAAAACAGTATCATGAATGTAGTTTGGTAAAATAAATTGTATTAACTTTGAAATACTTCAAATACTTCACAACATAGATTTCTGACATTCATTATCGTTTAACAAACTTCCCAAGCATACACCACAAAATAAGAAAGAAATTATCAGTCCTATCATTGAACAGGCCCCTTATTGCATCCTGCTCAGGAGCAAAAGACATGATCTTTGCTGCATATATTATGACAATTATCTAAAGTGGTGTGTGAGCAGATATGTGGGTCACAATTCTAGGGCATGGGTGGAAGGGCCATGCAGCTCACGTTTTGTGCACACAAGCTCTGAGAGGAGGCTAGATGGCGCCAATAGATATGGTCGCCTCGCTTCGAGTCGTTAGGAAACTATGCAGTATTTTGTTTTTTTATGTATTATTTCTTACATTGTTACCGCAGGAAATATTAAGTCTTATTACATACAGCCGGGATGAACTATTGGGTATAAAAGCAACGTCAACTTACCAACATTATGACCAGGAATACGACTTTCCCGAAGCGGATCCTTTGTTTGGACCACCACCCAGGACAATGGAGCTAATACCAGAAGCCGACCCAAAACAACAGCCATCTAAGAAACATTTTAACTACAAAGGGGCAGACGGAGCGGCCTCCTGGTCAACTCCGTAGACGTGCACATGCCCACCGCTCCTGAGTATACTACTCGCCAATGTCCAATTTCCAGAGAGACATCAGAGATTGTAACATTCTCTTTCACGGAAACATGGCACTCTCGGGATATGTTGTCGGAGTCGGTTCAGCCACCGGGCTTCTTCATGAGTTGCGCCGACAGAGATAAACACCTCTCTGGGAAGAGGAAGGGCGGGGGTGTATGCTTCATGATTAACGACTCATGGTGTAATCATAACAACATACAGGAACTCAAGTCCTTCTGCTCACCCGACCTAGAATTCCTTACAATCAAATGCCGGCCATATTACATCCCAAGAGAATTCTCGTCAGTTATTGTCACAGCTGTGTATATTCCCCCTCAAGCAGACACCAAGATGGCCCTCAAGGAATTTCACTGGACTCTATGTAAACTGGAAACCATATATCCTGAGGCTGCATTTATTGTAGCTGGGGATTTTAACAAAGCAAATTTGAGAACAAAGCTACCTAAATTCTATCAGCATATTGATTGAACTACACGAGGGGATAATACACTCGATCACTGTTACTCTAACTTCCGTGATGCATACAAAGCCCTCCCCCGCCCTCCCTTCAGCAAATCCGACCACGACGCCTTCTTGCTCCTACTGTCTTATAGGCAGAAACTCAAATAGGATGTACCAGTGACTAGAACCATTCAACTCTGGTCTGACCAATTGGAATCCACGCTTCAAGATTGTTTCAATCTTGGGATATGGGATGTGTTTCGGTCAGCCTCAGAGAACAGCATCGATCTGTATGCTGATTCGGTAAATGAGTTTATAAAGAAATGCATTGTAGATGTTGTACCCACTGTGACTATTAAAACCTACCCTAACCAGAAACAGTGGATGGATGGCGGCATTCGCACAAAACTGAAAGCGCGAACCACCGCATTTAACCATGGAAAGAGGTCTGGGAATATGGCTGAACATAAACAGTGTAGTTATTCCCTCCGCAAGGCAATCAAACAAGAAATGCCGTTACAAGGACAAAGTGGAGTCGCAATTCAACGGTTCAGATACGAGATGTATGTGGCATGTTCTACAGAAAATCACGGACTACAAAAAGAAAACCAGCCATGTCACGGACACCGACGTCACGCTTCCAGACAAACTAAACATCTTCTTTGCCCGCTTTGAGGATAATACAGTGCCACTGTCACAGCCCACTAACAAGGACTGCACTCCCCCTCTCCTTCTCCATGGCCGACGTGAATAAAACATTTAAACGTGTTAACCCTTGCAAGGCTGCTGGCCCAGATGGCATCCCTAGCCGCGTCCTCAGAGCATGCACAGACCAGCTGGCTGGTGTGTTTACTGACATATTCAATCACTCCCTATCCCAGTCTGCTGTCCCCACATGCTTCAAGATGGCCACCATTGTTCCTGTGCCCAAGAAGGCAAAGATAACTGAACTAAATGACTACCTCCCCGTAGAACTTACTTCTGTCATCATGAAGTGCTTTGAGAGACTAGTCAAGGATCATATCACCTCCACCTTACCGGCCACCCTAGACCCACTTCAGTTTGCATACCGCCCCAACAAGTCCACAGACGATGCAATTGCCATCACACTGCACACTGCCCTATCCCATCTGGACAAGAGGAATACCTATGTAAGAATGCTGTTCGTTGACTACAGCATTCAACACCATAGCACCCTCCAAGCTCATCATCAAGCTGGAGGCCCTGTGTCTCAACCCCACCCTGTGCAATTAGGTCCTGGACTTTCTGATGGGCCGCCCCCCAGGTGGTGAAGGTAGGAAACAACATCTCCACTTCGCTGACCCTCAACACTGGGGCCCCACAAGGGTGCGTGCTCAGCCCTCTCCTGTACTCCCTGTTTACCCATGACTGCGTGGCCATGCACGCCTCCAACTCAATCATCAAGTTTGCAGACAACACAACAGTAGTGGGCTTGATTACCAACAACGACGAGACAGACTACAGGGAGGAGGTGAGGGCACTCGGAGTGTGGTGTCAGGAGAAAACCTCTCACTCAACATCAACAAAACAAAGGAGATGATCGTGGACTTCAGGAAACAGCAGAGGGAGCACCCCCCTATCCACATTGAAGGGACATCAGTGGAGAAGGTGGAAAGTTTAAAGTTCCTCAGCGTACATATCACAGACAAACTGAAATGGTCCACCCACACAGACAGTATGGTGAAGAAGACGCAATAGCGCCTCTTAAACCTCAGGAGGCTGACGAAATATGGCTTGTCACCCAAAACCCTGAAAAACTTTTTCAGATGCACAATCGAGAGCATCCTGTCGGGCTGTATCACAGCCTGGTACGGCAACTGCTCCGCCCTCAACTACACCGCTCTCAACCGCAAGGCTCTCCAGAGGGTAGTGAGGTCTACACAACGCATCACCGGGGGAAAACTATGTGCCCTCCATGACACCTACAGCACCCGATGTCACAGGAAGGCCAAAAAGATCATCAAGGACAACAACCAACTGAGCCACTGCCTGTTCACACCGCTACCATCCAGAAGGCGAGGTCAGTACAGGTGCATCAAAGCTGGGACTGAGAGACTGAAAAACAGCTTCTATCTCAAGGCCATCAGACTGCTAAACAGCAGTCACTAACTCAGAAAGGCTGCTGCCTACATTGAGACCCAATCACTGGCCACTTTAATAAATGGATCACTGATCACTTTAAACAATATCACTTTAAATAATGCCACTTTAATAATGATGTTTACATATCTTACATTACTCATATCATATGTATATACTGTATTTTATACCATCTATTGCACCTTGCCTATGCCGCTCGGCCATCTCTCATCCATATATTTATATGTACATATTCTCATTCACCCCTTCAGATTTGTGTGTATTAGGTAGCTGTTGGGAAATGGTTAGATTACTTGTTAGATATTACTGCACTGTTGGGAACTAGAAGCACACAAGCATTTTCCTACACTCTGCTAACCAAGTGTATGTGACCAATAACATTTGATTTGATTTGACGTCTTTAATTGAATTCCTTGCTGCAGAAAGGCCTTGATTATGTTACAATACCCTGAAGAGACACCTTGATGTCACGACTCCCACCGAAAGTGGCTCCCCTGCCTGTTCGTGCGGTGCTCGGCGGTTGTCGTCGCCGGTCTACTAGCCGCCACCGATCCCTTTTTCCTTTTCTGTTCGTTTGGTCTTATTAGTTGCAACTGTTCCTTATTGTGTTTCTTGATTTTTGTCTATTTAAGCCTGTTAGGCCCGCCTAGGTTTGTGCGGGATTGTTTTTCTGTTAGGTTGTGGATGTTCGTTTGTATTCTGTTTTCCCAGACATTTTGGGTCCTGTGTATGGGCCGGTCAGTTTATGTGCCTTGTGTTTGTGGCGTGACCGTTTTTTCCAGGAATAAAATATACATTTATTCGAACCCTCTGCTCTCTGCGCCTGACTCCAACCCACTGTTCTTCAAGGACTCTGACACTTGGGCTGACAAAGTATCATCATTGTCACCATCAGTATAATAAAACTAAATACATTTCAGATCTAAAGGTGAAGCTGATAAAGCTGTAAGTGGAGCATACTGGAATGGCTTTGAAGAGCAGAACAAACTATCCATGGAAAATATGATCCAATGTGTCATTCCTGTCAATTGCTACCTAATTTTCCTCATTGTGTAAGAGTTTACTGCACTTCCTGATTTGGCCTCGTTTTAGATTTAAAATCAAATCAAATACATTTTTATTGGTCACGTGCAGAATACAACAGGTGTAGACTTTACAGTGAAATGCTTACTTACAAGCCCATTCCCAACAGTACAGAGTTAAAAAGACAAATATTTGCTAAATAAAAAAGGAAATAGTAACACAATAAAAACAATAACGAGGCTATATACAAGGAGTACCAGTACTGAGTCAATGTGCAGGGGTATGAGGTAGTTGAGGTTAGAGGTCGACCGATTAATCGGAATGGCCGATTAATTAGGGCCGATTTCAAGTTTTCATAACAATCGGAAATCGGTAATTTTGGACGCCGATTTAGCCGTTATTTTTTGCACCTTTATTTAACTAGGCAAGTCAGTTAAGAACACATTCTTATTTTCAATGACGGCCTAGGAACGGTGGGTTAACTGCCTTGTTCAGGGGCAGAACGACAGATTTTTACCTTGTCAGCTCAGGGATTCAATCTTGCAACCTTACGGTTAACTAGTCCAACGCTCTAACCACCTGCCTCACGAGGAGCCTACCTGTTACGCGAATGCAGTAAGAAGCCAAGGTAAGTTGCTAGCTAGCATTAAACTTATCTTATAAAAAACAATCAATCAATCATAATCACTAGTTAACTACACATGGTTGATGATATTACTTGTTTATCTAGAGTGTCCTGCGATGCATATAATCGATGCGGTGCGCATTCGCGAAAAAGGACTGTCGTTGCTCCAACGTGTACCTAACCATAAACATCAATGCCTTTCTTGAAATCAATACACAGAAGTATATATTTTTAAACCTGCATATTTAGTTAACTGAAATCCAGGTTAGCAGGCAATATTAACCAGTTGAAATTGTGTCACTTCTCTTGCGTTCATTGCACGCAGAGTCAGGGTATATGCAACAGTTTGGGCTGCCTGGCTCATTACGAACTAATTTGCCAGAATTTTACATAATTATGACATAAGAATGAAGGTTGTGCAATGTAACAGGAATATTTAGACTTATGGATGCCACCCATTAGATAAAATACGTAACGGTTCCGTATTTCACTGAAAGAATAAACGTTTTGTTTTCGAGATGATAGTTTCCGGATTCGACCATATTAATGACCTAAGGCTCGTATTTCTGTGTGTTATTATGTTATAATTAAGTCTATGATTTGATAGAGCAGTCTGACTGAGCGATGGTAGGCACCAGCAGGCTCGTAAGCATTCATTCAAATGGCACTTTCGTGTGTTTTGCCAGCAGCTCTTTGCAATGCTTCAAGCATTGCGCTGTGTATGACTTCAAGCCTATCAACTCCCGAGATTAGGCTGGTGTAACCGATGTGAAATGGCTAGCTAGTTAGCGGGGTGCGCGCTAATAGCGTTTCAAACATCACTCGCTCTGAGACTTGAAGTAGTTGTTCCCCTTGCTCTACATGGGTAACGCTGTCGATGTGTTCCTGGTTCAAGCCCAGGTAGCAGCGAGGAGAGGGATGGAAGCTATACTGTTACACTGGCAATACTAAAGTGCCTATAAGAACATCCAATAGTCAAAGGTATATGAAATACAAATCGTATAGAGAGAAATAGTCCTAGAATTCCTATAATAACTACAACCTAAAACTTCTTACCTGGGAATATTGAAGACTCATGTTAAAAGGAACCACCAGCTTTCATATGTTCTCATGTTCTGAGCAAGGAACTTAAACTTTAGCTTTCTTACATGGCACATATTGCACTTTTACTTTCTTCTCCAACACTTTGTTTTTGCATTATTTAAACCAAATTTAATTATTTTATTTTATTATTTATTTGAGGCTAAATTGATTCTATTGATGATTAATTCAGTATTGTTGTAATTGTCATTATTACAAACAATTTTTTTAAATACAAAATAAATGTAAATTACAAATAATTTGTTTTTAAATCAATATATATATATATATATTTTTTAAATCGGCCGATTAATCGGTATCGACTTTTTTGGTTCTCCAATAATCGGTATCGGCGTTGAAAAATCATATTCGGTCGACCTCTAGTTGAGGTAATTGAGATAATACAGTATTTACATGTGGGTAGGGGTAAAAGTGACTTGTCAATCAGGATATATAATAAACAGAGTAGCAGCAGCAGCGTGTGTAAAGTGTGTGTGTGTGTGTGGCGTCAATATGCATGTGTGTGTGAGCGTATGTAGTGCATGTGTGTGTGTGTGTCAATGTAGTAAGTCGCTCTGGATAAGAGCGTCTGCTAAATGACTTAAATGTAAATGTATGTGTGAGGATGTGGGTAGAGTCTAGTGAGTGTGCACAGAGACAGTGTAAGAAAGTCAGTGCAAAACAATTAAGATAAATTAGTAAATAAAAAGGTGGTCAATGTAAATTGTCTGAGTAGCCATTTGATTAACTGTTCAGCAGTCTTATGGCTTGGGGGTAGAAGCTGTTCTGTGAGGTAGCAGAGAGAACAGTCTATGACTTCGGTGGCAGGAGTTGTTGACAGTTTTTAGGGCCTTCCTCTGACATCGCCACATCCTCTGGTTCATTAAGAAATGCTAGTGGCCATGACTGAATTCAAACGTGAGCTGGTTTCGGGGTTGTGGTTTGTTGTGGGTGTCTTGTGTGTGTTCGCAGGTGGGAAGAGTTAGACAAATATTTTAGCCAGTTAGCTTCAGCCGGCTGGTGTGCGACCATGGCAAAGTTGGTTTGACTTTGGGTAGCCTCACTCTGGGTATAGTTAGGAACCGTCCATAAATTACACAATGTAAATGGGACAATATTTTAATGTTGCACATCTTTTAGTTGTCTCATTAAATGCTTTCAATATTTGTATATGAATTTCTAGTCATTGAAGTTTTTAGTCATTGAAATTCAGAGCTATTGACCTTTTTAAAATATTGTCTCATGTACATTGTGTAATTTACTTATGGTCCCCAACTAGCCACATAGGGATATCGGATGTCAAACCAAATTGTGCTACAAATTGATGATTACTTCGGTGCTGCCAACCCACAGAAAACTGTTCATTCCGTGACATACTTTATCACCAAAATTATCCTAAGTACAAATCCTACACTGTGTAGTAAATTCTGATACTAGAATAAATGTTTCTGACATAGGACATTGTCAAAACAAGAAGTTGCTTTTTAGGAGCAGTCTCTCTTTAACACAGCTCTTTATACTAGGGCTGACCCCATTTACTCGACTGGTCAATTGTTTGGTCGATAGGCTGTTGGTTAGTCGACAAAGATTTTTTGTTGTTGAGCAGTGGCAAATATATAAAAAAGATCCTACGGCACATGAGACACCTGCCTGATTTACACCTGTTTGAGTTGACTAATCCATTGTGGAGGCCGCGGGGATGGCACACCAGTTTCACCAGTAGTACATTTACCATTAATTACCATCATTTCTCATCTACAATGTTTGTTTGGTTACGGTAATTTCTATTAAAGCATTCAATATAGTATTATTACAGTCTTACCGTCGTCAATCTTGAGCAGTGGACACGTTGTTTGCAGAGTGCACAACCTAGGCTACACTTGTGAGAATTTTTGGGGGTTTATTTAATTCCATGTATGAGTTGTCAATTTATTAATTGTCTTTAGTTTGGAGCGCTTCTGTCAATCTTGAGTAAGGACACTCACCTGGCTACGCATAGAAGTAGGCCTAGGCTACTTGGCCTGTGCGCAAATGTAAGCTTATAAAATGTGCCCATTTGGGGATCTGATACTATTTCTGATTATCTTAACTCACCATCACTGTGGAGCTTCTCAATGTCATGTTTTCTTCGCCTCAAACAAAGTCCGTTTTTACGTCCATTGAGAATGACAAATGCTCCTCAATGTAGCCTATTTGAAAAATCTTTCCAGCTCTCTCCCTTTCGATAACCACAACATGAAAGGGGGAAAATGTAATGCTCTGATTCGGTGGAAAAGGCCTAAAAAAGACCTACCGGATTACTTCTTATCCCTTGAGCAAATAGCCTACAGCTGTGTTTGTCTGTCTGGAAACTTGCTAGCACTAGAATCTTCAGGCTAGACCAAGATAATAGTTGATACAATGTTTCAAGTTCCTTACAGCAGACAGTCCATGCAGAGCCAATGTGATTTATAGGATATTTATTTTTATCAGGATATTTACCCGTGGGCTGACATTTTTATTTAATTTTTTTGTGGGGAGGGGGTGCTTTATGTAGGCTATATTTACATGTTGGCAATGACAAGAAAATTACTTTTAGATTTGTAGCATTTTCATTTAGATAGAATTTTGATTAACCACATAAGATTGATTTAGAGATATGAAGACTATTATAAATTAAATGAAACTTTGACAAAAATGTGCAAATGACAATTATAACTGGTACGCAGATCAGTAGAAATGGTACGATAACTTGGCACTTCAAAAGGAAAAGGTTGCCAGCCACTGGTGTGGCCTATTACCAGCAACTTCAGGAGTGTAAGGCGCAGCAGCGTGAGGATCGATTGGTCGAAAGAACAGACAACTCTCGGTCGACCAAACTTTTTTTTTGTCAGAGACAGCCCTACCTTATACTCCCTCTAGTTTGGTCTGGGAAAGCGAATGCTTTTTAGCAACAACAAAAAACACTTACGGTAACAAGTCACACACATTTATCTCTCCCACTTGACATGTATACACAGCGACGTGTATGAGAAAGAACACATTTGTGCGGGAAAATATGACAGACACTCTGGCAAGGAAAAGCCGCCACAAATTAACTCCAAAATACAAGCAATGTTAAGAGTAGAGTGTTAAGGTGTGACAGCATCTTCTAAGCATTGTAATAATAGAATGGCATACCCCCTGTCAATGGTGGGTGTAGCTGGTTTATGGAACTCAGGCGCATGAGAGCAGAGATGAAGGGACAAAGCACTTTACTTAGGCAATCATAGTACAGAACGCAACCGCGTCACAACACAAATGCCCAAAGAAGAAGAAAGGCAGCACAAAGTACAAAACCCAAGTACAAAGTACCAGCTGCCACAAAGCACGGGTATAAAACAAAACCCGGGGCAAATCAGCCGGAAGCGTACCAACCTTGACAATAAACAATACCCCACACAGACATGGAGGGAACAGAGGGCTAAATACACATGTAAATTAGTAGGAGATGTAAACCAGGTGTGCAGGAAGACAAGACAAAACAAATGGAAAATGAAAGGTGGATCGGCGATGGCTAGAAGACCGGTGACGTCGACCGCCGAAAAAACAAAGAAAGGAACTGACTTCGGCGGAAGTCGTGACACCGCCTCTATATCCTAAATCAAAATATTGCCTAAGATTCTACTACAGAATTTGCACAGCTTTGACATTTGAACCCACATGTGAGTAAAGGTTTGTAAAAATTACATTTATAATTTCCTTATCATTTAAAACGGGTTATTAACATGTGGAAATACTTTTATCTAGTTCATACTAGGGAGTTGTCAGACCTATACTCTACTGTACAGTGATTTAGACATTTGCTCATTTGATAAGCATTCAGGGAGAAGCGCCAAATGTGCATTTGTAGTATTCCATAACACAAACAAATGATTACGTCAGTAATAGACGCACAACCAACACCCTGAGCACAAGATCTGAATCACATCTAGGTCATTCACACAAGGGCTGAGACTGCTCATATTTTGAAACCAAACGGTCTTCCTCTGAGAGCACCACTGTAGCCACACCCAATCCTTGACTGTGACCTTTTGCCTTGGGTGACTCAGATAAAGCCAGGATTATTACAACCAGCCATAAGAACAGACCCTCTACAAGGCATCCCTGTCTGGCACACGGTTGGGGATTAAAATAGACCCAGATTGAAGTATGTTCACCTCTCAGTTAACTAGACTCATTATGTGAGAGGTCTATTCTATGATACTGTGAACCAGCTGCACTGATCACCATCTGTCTGGGGATTCCAGGTCATCTAGGCCAGTGGTTCCCAACTGTGGGGCGTGGGATCGGGGGGGGCAACTTGCAATAATCTTGAAAGTTGTAATAGTAGAATGCAAGGTGCAATTTCAAAATTGGGTAGTGAATTATTAGTTTTCCACTTGTCATGTCAGTCATTGCATACCTAAGAGAGCTATTTATAACTTGTCAGAAATGTCCAGATCAACTAGCCCATGGCAACTAACATTTTTTAGCTAGGTTTTTTAGCCCATAGATTTTGTAGTAATGTTTGAGTGGTAGAAATGAACACTGCAGGGGAAAAAACCTTAGAAATGTTATCTTAGTAAATGTTTCACATTCAGTAGGTACGCATGCCTTTGGGAATAAGTATGCATGCCATTTCTGCTCACATACAGTAAGTACGCATGCCTTTAGGAATAAGTATGCATGCCATTTCTGCTCACATACAGTAAGTATTCATGCCATTTCTGCTAACTAATTTCAATGATCCACTGAAGCTACATGACACACAACACATGAATTTCATTTGAACAACTGGAAGAAAGGAATTTAGTGTCTTTAATCATGCCCCTAGTAGGTCTCTGCCTGTAGCTAGTAAGTACAAAGACAGTGTGCTGTGGCCCAGAGATGAGCGACATCAGCAGAGAGGCTAATGACGTCTGTACTGGCAGTTGTATAACCCGAGCTGAACATTTTGTCTGTCACAGTTAGAAGGTTAAAGAGGGTGACATGAACACCAGACATACTCTCAAGAGTCATGTGCAACATAGTTCCACTGGGCATATGAAGCCACCACCAAGTACACCAAGGAATACTACAGTACTACTACAGCACACAGGATCACCAGGATTCTGTGCCTAATGACATACGGAACCACAAGCTACCTGACATATTTAGGTTATAATGTCAGGCCTTTCTACCTCTACATTTGCATATCTGTATTTCCACCATAGGTTTAATCCGTTAAATGATTATGGGTTATCTGATAACAGAAATGCCTATTTTTTGCTTATATGACAAGCACTAAGCTGTACTAGGCAGGTAGCCTAGCAGTTAAGAGCGTTGGGATAGTAACCGAAAGTTTGCTGGTTCGAGTCCCCAAGCCACCTAGGTGAATAATCTGTTGATGTGCCCTTGAGCAAGGCACTTAACCGTAATTGTTGCTGTTAGTCGCTCTAAATGACTCAAATGTCAAATGTAATCCATAGCATGATCCAATTGTGCTGTGTCATGCCTGTCAGGCCTATTCAACTGGGGTAATTGGCAGCACTTGATCTCATCTTTGTTATACTTCATTTTCAAAAAAGGAGCGATGGGAATGATAAATAAATAATGTATTCCTGACGTGTTAACACTGACCTAATTATGTAACTGATCAATAGTTGTATCCTCAACCTATCCCAGCAGGGGACACCAAAATCTCAAGAATATAATTTGTATGACTGGTTACGAGTCAGTCATATTCTAATCCTGTTGGCAGATGCATTACACTTCACTGTCACTTCATTACAGTAGTTAAGTGTTAATTACTGCTCTTACATCCATTCCAATTATGTTCCAAAAGAAGGGCTTAGGGATCCCCTTCAAAAATTTATGAAATAAATATCCTCTTTGCTATAACAACGACTTCCCAGGAAACAAGTATTTGTTCACTGTATTATCAGTCACTGCCTGAGGACATAAGAGACAGGAAAATAACCATCAAATGCATGATGTTGGTGATGGGAGGCATTATTATGGTGATATTTAATGTGGCACAGTGCAGCTGACACTCATGTGACATGACATTTTCGGTGTCCCAAAAAAACAGCACAAACACAAGGTGACACAACACAACTGAAGAAGGGGCCCGCAAATAGATGCTTGCTGTATAACAGTTGTGCACTGCCAGGGTGACTGCCTTTAATATTTTACATCAGTTACTAGAGATATAAGGAGGTTTAAATGTAGTCCAAATCACTAACTATTGACTTCTACTGGCCTGTGAAGCTATGCTAACCCCGGCTCCATCTTATCTTCCAAACCTCCTGTTCCCATACAAACTGACTAGACTGTTGAGGACTACAGATACCAGGCACCCCCAAATCAAACCATCGCAGCTTTGGAGTTAGATCCTTTTCTTCAGATTGGCTCTCAGACTGGGATTTCTCCCTGACCTGTCCATGACATAAAGGGTCAGGGCACAGTCTTTGTCTAACCTGTGTCTTTCTGATTGAATCAAGTCTGAATCCATTCTGAATCATTCTCTGAATGTGTTTCATAACCTTACACTTGGAGCTCTGCTATTTCTCTGCAAAGCAGTACAGGTTTGATTGGATTCTGTCCTGAGTTGCTGCCGAGTAGAATGCACTGCCTAATCAGAGCCACTGATGTAGGTCACTGTAAGATGGTTTAGATATCTGGCGCCTAGCTGCTGAACCTTAAGTAGAGACCTTGTGACCCAAAACTCAGAGGTCAGACAGAGGCTGAGTCAGTGAATAGAATATTGTCTGGTGAATAGAATATTGGCATACAGAACAAGAGACAGAGAGCTTTATATTCACATGCAGTAGGCTAAATCCTCACTGATTTCCCAGAATGCACCTTGACAGAGGAGTTCAACTGTGTTTCACAATGCTAACAGGTCAATTCACAAAATGAACATTTTCTTTGATATAAAACTGCCTTTAAAAAGAAAAACTCCAGCACACTGGTAAGCTTGTTGTTTCTCTTTAACAAAGACACCTAATAACACAATAATAGCAGTTGAACAAAAAAACTTTTGCGATACAGACACTCAGTTTCATTGAGAGAATACATAAAGAAGCATTCTCAGGTAAATCATGGAAATAGAAAATGGTGCGGTGCGATTCTCACTGCTCAAGGCTAAACTCATCTCCAGACCCCTAAAAAATAAACCTGTAGTCATGTTTCATCTATATTTTGTGCAGTTGAAATTAATCAACATGAGTTGAACATTCATGAAAGCTTTGAGGAGAGCCGACTGTCTTTCTTAAAGGGACAGAGCACAAGCAAAGATGCCTTTCCTATTGCATGGACCTGCTCCATTTGTGGATGGCCAGTCACACAATGCAGCTCCAGCAATATTCTGACTAGTGTTCAGTCTAAGCTTGCAGGACATGGCCCAGTAACCTACTTTCCCTCCAGCAGGCTCTGTAACATCAGAGGCGTCCATGTCATCAGTTACCTAACGTTCACACAGCAGGGTAAATCCATTTGAATTCAATCACTATTTGACAGCATTCCTTTTAATTTAAACAAAACGTTCCATACATGTTTCCCCATGGAAGAAGTGGTCAGAAAGTGACTTTTTTTACCTGAATGGCAAAACATTCAGGAGATAAAGATGCTCAGAGTTGACCCATTTGAATACCCTGCCATACAATGAGACATCAATGTCTTCATCACAGGAAAAGATAAACGGTTACGTTTGATATAATTTAAAAGCTTACCAATAGGGTTGTCAAACTATTTGTTAATTTCTTGAAAAAAATGTATTTTAGATCATTGACAATGTCAATAATGTACATTTTTCTTTAAAATAAATGATCAAATAGCTTGACAACCCTGTTTGTAAGTTTCTAAATGACATCAACCATGTATATTTTCCAGTGATGAAGACATGGTTGCCTCACGGTATGGTGGTGTCACGAACATCGTAGTGAGGAGACCAAGGCACAGCGTGATTAGAATACATTCTTCCTTTTAATAATGAAGAACACTTAACAAACAATACCAAATAACAAAACAAACGTGACCGCTATAACACTGAGCGCAAACATGCAACATCGCATAGACAATCACCCACCAACCAAACTGGAAAATGGCAACCTAAATAGGATCCCCAATCAGAGGCAACGATAAACAGCTGCCTCTGATTGGGAACCAATCTAGGCCACCATAGACCTACATAACGCCTAGACTACACACACACACCTAGACAAGACACAAACACACATACCACCCTCGTCACACCCTGACCTAACCAAAATAATAAAGAAAACAAAGATAACTAAGGTCAGGGCGTGACAGGTGGGGTATGCAAAATATATCTACTTTGAGGACCTTTATCTCTTGAATGTTTTGGCATTCAGGTCCAAAAAGTCACTTTCTGAGCACTTCTACAATGGGCAAATACATGTATGTATGGAAGGTTTTTTTTCAAATCAAATGGGGTGCAGTCAAAAATGGGTGGATTTCACCAGCATTTTTTCAGGCAAAGAGACGTGAAAACCCTCTACATCATAAGGAGGGGTCAGAGACCCCACTTCCTCTCTGAACGCACTTCCAATAAAATAAAAGAATGTCAATGAGGTATGTGAAAGCAAAGGTTATAGCATCACCTCCTTAACAGAGCTTGCTGCATCTACTTTAGCTATAAACTCAAATGAAGGCTTGTTGTTTATTTTCAACCTTTATCACCAGGGCTTGAACTCACCCTCTATACTACTGCCATGACACAGCTTTGCTAGGAAGACCTCATAGTTGAGCCAAACAGTCAGAGTGAAAGGGCAGTGGTATCCATAAAAATAAAGGAATTGGATGGTAAGAGCATGAAATACAGGGAGAAACAGATACCGGTAGATAGAAATGTGCAGATGAGTGAGGAAAAGGAGATGGTAGCCAGTTGAGGGCAGACAGCGTATCTCTTGCGTTAAAAGTCTAGCTCAAGCAGGTTGGTTCAGTAAAACACCCTTACCTCACCACCATTACTTCACCTCACCTCAATGTGGCTTCCACAAGTCTGACCACATGGAACCACCCACATCACAGACCGGATTAACATGAGTAAAACATAGGCTAACAATCAATGTTCCGTCAAAAAATGTTTTGCCACTGAGCAAATGTCTGGTCTGCAGAGCGCAAACTTGAACGTTGTGACAATTCTGTGCAACTTCTGGCACGTTTACTGTGAACACTGAGGCTCTATCTGCTTTAAGTTACAGTACAGTTATAACAGTGGCCAAGTAGGCTGCTGTGGCTATTTCATCATAATGTAGGCCTACCAGAGTGGTCTACCATCAAACACAATGGAGAAAATGCATCCCATAACATTTTAACATGGAAATAGTTGTTCTATCATTCAGCCTACAGTAGCAGAGAATGTGTGGTGTTAAATGTAGGCCTACATTCCGTGAAATTTTGAAAAGAATACGCAGGGTTTGACATTTACCTGTTTACCCACTTGTCCTTCAGACAAGAAGTTGACTGAAAATGTGTTGTTTGATGCAAGAAAACACTTTACAAAATAAAGTTCATTATTATTCCCATACCATTATTACAGAGAATCAGACAAATTATGCTACCCTCTGCCTATTGGCTACTTAGCTTAGTCAAGCCTGTCTCAAAATACAACACCGCCCCTTAAGACAGAAATAATTATCTTTACCTGACTCACTTTTCAAAGATGGCTAGAAATGCACACGCTTTGTGCTCTTGTAGGAAACAACCACTCCCGCATTGCTGACTAGAAATGAGCTATAACTGGTTAATAACTCACTTACTAGCAAAGAATATGAACAAATGTGCACACGTGGCTACATGCAATGCACGTCTAGTCGTGACCACTCATGCTGTAAACACAGTCCAGTTCAAACTAAACGGCACAGATCCATATATGGCAATAGTCTATTTGCATATAGAGATACTGAATCTCTGATTGGTATTGCCATGCTGGTCTGTAGAGTACGGGCTGAGTTGTGCCTGTCACTGCAATATAATCTTACTCCGGTGTGTTCTGCCTACTGTACAAGAAAATCTCTTGCATAGTTTGTTTTGTTTCAGTATGTTGCAGTGAAAGTGGCTAATATTGGCAATTCCCCCAGTAGAGGGAAACGTTGATAGTGTTAACTAAAGGGGAAAACTAGAAAGTTGAAGTTCAATCTTCTGCTTCTCTATGTGGCCTGATATTTATTTTGTGCGGCAGTCCTGCGCCCGCGAGCAGCTTATAGGGAACATAATCAAGGCAAATGGAAACTTGAATATTTAATGACTTTAAAATAATGGTTCACATCATTGCAGTGTGTTGCAGTAATGAAACGATGACCACAAACCTTTTGCCATCAAAAATTGAATCTGGTTTGATTGAAGGAGTACTATCCATATCCGTGCAGCCGAAACGATTACAGACTGAATTAGGCCAATGTTTCAAATGGTTTGAATATTCATTTTTTGAAGGAAGGGCATGATGCATGTCTTTGATTGCCTCATAAGAAGACTCCCATATACTAGTCACAAAAATACATTTTACTAGTATTATTTTACAAAAAATGACTGAAATGATGTGCAGAGCATATTTTTTTCTGATGTACTGTTACCTCTGCTTTGTATTGTGTGACACCGTCTGTCTTATGTAGGCCTATGTGACTGTAACTGTACCTCCTGCTGAGTTGATTGTGTAGTCTAACCTGTACAAAATAACATCCTCAGGGGATAATAAAGTATTCTATCATATTCTGCTCTGCTCTATTGTAGCCTACTTTCATTTATCTTATAGAAAAATGTAGGACATAGTTTCCTAAGGTTGCCTTATATGAACTATTTCAGATAGTCTGATATTCAAGAAATTGAGGAGGCCCAATTAACATCATCAATCATACCACGCAATCAAAGCCCTACATAAGGTTGAACAGCTTTCGTTGCTGCACAGCAAGGGTTAGATAGTTTTCCTTTTAATAAATAAATCTGGGGCATGACGTCACTGCAATCGGCTCATGCTTCTTCTTGAGTCATGAGTTACATAAGAGCAGATTTCTATTTTAGTGATTAACCTACATAACTTTGATTTTTGTTAGGCCTGCTCTGCTGACTGTGTGCTCACTGTCATCCTTTCAGAATAAAATAACTTGATATAGGACCAAAACTACAATTCCCTGGACCATGGTCTGTCTCAGATAGCATAGGATAGCGCCTACTGTATTTCAAAGTAGGCTACAGGCTATTCAACAATCAACACATATAAAACGTGCAGTCTTTTATCATTCCTAAATATTGGATGAAAAAAATATATATATACATCAGTTGGTCTAGTAGCCTGTCAAGTTAGGTTATCTTATAGAAATAATTAAATCACCTGGAAGTTCCTTTCGGACAAATGCACGAATATAAAACCATTATAGGCTCAAGAGAGAAACATAAAACAATAGGCAGGCCTAGGCTACTCTGCTACTAAACATGTATAGCAACATACCGGTAGACTATTATTCACAGACATATCAGTGGAACTTCAACGTTCGATTACGCGTAGCCAGATGTCACTCACTCCACTAAATGTAGGTTACGCTTGAACTTGCTGTAAGTGACTAAAAGTCATGCATGAACTTACCTCATGTAAAGCAGTAACGAGGGGACGATTCCAATATGAAAGGCGCATCCGTGAAATACAAAACGGCTTTTACACTGCTCTTCCTACCATGCAATAGTGTTATGTAACTGGCACCATTTCTGTGGGCAAGACATCGAAGTGTTCTCTGTGCTGGTTTTCATTTTCCAACCCACACACACCTCACAATTTACATCACCAGCCTTCGTCGCACCTTAAAAGGAGATAAAGGGTGTGACCAAATCAAGCGCGTTGTATCCGGATTCGCTACAGTTGGGGAGGGAAGCACCCAGCACCGCAAGTGATACTCAGTTTCAATGAGGGAGGAGCGGCGTTCTCAAATCGAATATTAGCCTAATCATGTTGTCAATAAAGCAGCATGGTGCATCGTCCAGAAATATACATCTCTTTTCCATCAAATATATTTTCAAATGTTCAAACTAGTTTTTATTGGGAAGGCAGATAAAGCGTTTTTATCAAAGGCAATAACTTTAGCGTGTGAAAACACAGAATTGTACATTACACCACGTGCGTAATCTAGCCTAGGCTACTTCACTTGTGTTTTGAGCCGATATCGCTGTGGGTTTTGAAGAGGTTACCTGGCTGGTTCCAAAACGAATGCAATCACTTTTCACCCGAAACAAACTCCTCCAACCGTGGTAACCCGGACCAGATAATCGAATCCCCTCATTGCCATAGAAACGTAGCCCGCTAATGTCATCGCGTAAAATTATGGACGACATTGACCGTATTCGAGAGGGTCAACCCGGAAATGTATCATGGGTAAATTGTGACTGACTGATCTACAACGGGTAATTATTTTTTATTTATGATGCAAGATGATTTGTAGATCAGTCAGTCGGCAGTTGCATGCAGTCGTTTTGATGCTCTCGAACACGACCATTCACTATATATTCGTTCACGTGCTAATCGGAATTAGGAAACTCGGAAATTAACGATTTGCTCATTTATTGAACACGGCACGTTCAATAAACGTTAGTAAATCGGGAATGTCCGAGTTTCCTAGTTCCGATTAGCACTTGAACGCGGCATCAGACAATTAATTCGTACTAGGCTATCAACCGAGGTAATCTGCTGCTGCAGTTTCTAATTTATGCAACATGCCAAGTCGTATGACGTGTGTTCAGCAACTTATTTGGTTACACAACAACCATTAATTCATCAAATGAAGGGCTACTACCACTTGCTTCCTTCACTGAATAGACTGTGATATTGCGTCACTACCCTGACAGACTTTGCTTTTTATGTCAATAACTATTAAGCCTTACCATTGGCCTATTGGCATATGGCGCAAATAGCCTACTATGCTAGAGTTCAAAGGAGCCCACTATAGTTGGATTAAACAGGTGGGCTGAAACTGGGTCATCCTGGACTTTTTACAGTCTCTATACAGAACAGATAAAGGCCACACAGTACCAAACCCAACTCAATGCAATTACATGATTGAAAATACGTATGACTTTTGTATTTAGAATGATTTAGAAATGCTATGAGACTTTCACATTATCTAAATCACTGAAATATTAAAATGTCTAAAATCCACATGACATCATGATTTCAAAATGTACATCCACAGGTAGAAAACACATTAACAGCTGAATTTCAAAACCTAATCAAATGTTATTTGTCACATGTGCCGAATACAACAGGTGTAGACCTTATAGTGAAATGCCTACTTACAAGCCCTTAACCAACAGTGCTTTACATTAAGAAAAAAATAGAAAGTAAAAGTAACAAATAATTCAACAGCAGCAGCAGTAAAATAACAACGGCGAGGCTATATACAGGGTGTACCGGTACAGAGTTAATGTGCGGCGGCACCGGTTAGTCGAGGTAATATGTACATGTAGGTAGAGTTAAAGTGACGATGAATAGATAATAAACAGAGAGTAGGAGCAGCGTAAAAGAGGGTTCTGGGTAGCCATTTGATCAGCTGGCTTGGGGGTAGAAGCTGTTAAGAAGCCTTTTGGACCTAGACTTGGTGCTCCGGTACCGCTTGCCGTGCGGTAGCAGAGAGAACAGTCTATGACGAGGGTGGCTGTAGTCTGACAATTTTTAGGGCATTCCTTTGACACCCCCTGGTATAGAGGTCCTGGATGGCATGAAGATTGGCCCCAGTGATATACTGGGTCGTAAGCACTACCCTCTGTAGTGCCTTGTGGTCAGAGGCCGAGCAGTTGCCATACCAGGGAGTGATGCAACCAGTCAGGATGCTCTCGATGGTGAAGCTGTAGAACCTTTTGAGGATCTGAGGACCCATGCCAAATCTTTTCAGTCTCCTGGGTGGGATTAAGCTTTGTTGTGCCCTCTTCACGAATGTCTTACTGTGTTTGGACCATGATAGCTTGTTGGTGATGTGGACACCAAGGAACTTGAAGCTCTCAACCTGCTCCACTGCAGCCCCATCGATGAGAATGGGGGCGTGCTCAATCCTCCTTTTCCTGTAGTACACAATCATCTCCTTTGTCTTGCTCACGTTGAGGGAGAGGTTGTTGTCCTGGCACCACATGGGCCAGGTCTCTGACCTCCTCCCTATAGGCTGTCTCCTTGTTGATGTTGATCAGGCCTACCACTGTTGTGTCATGCAGTCCTGGCCATGCAGTCATGAATGAACAGAGAGTACAGGAGGGAACTGAGCACGCACCCCTGAGGGGCCCCGTGTTGAGGATCAACATGGCGGATGTGTTGTTACCCTTACCACCTGGGGGCGGCTCGTCAGGAAGTTCAGGATCCAGTTGCAGAGGGAGGTGTTTAGTCCTATAGTCCTTTGCTTAGTGATGAGCTTTGAGGGCACTATGGTGATTAACGCTGAGCTGTAGTCAATGAATAGCATTCTCACATAGGTGTTCCTTTTGTCCAGGTGTGAAAGGGCAGTGTTGAGTGTTGGATCTATTGGGGTGGTATGCAAATCGGAGCGGGTCTAGGGTTTCTGGGATAATGGTGTTGATGTGAGCCATAACCAGCCTTTCAAAGCACTTCATGGCTACAGACGTGAGTGCTACGGGTCGGTAGTCATTTAGGCAGGTTACCGTTGTGTTCTTGGGCACAGGGACAATGGTGATCTGCTTGAAACATGTTGGTATTACAGACTCAGTCAGGGACAGGTTGAAAATAACAGTGAAGACACTTGCCAGTTTGTCAGCACATGCTCGGAGTACACGTCCTGGTAATCCGTCTGGCCCTGCGGCCTTGTGAATGTTGACCTGTTCAAAGGTCTTACTCACATCGGCTACGGAGAGCGTGATCACACAGTCGTCCGGTACAGCGGATGCTCTCATGCATGCTTCAGTGTTACTTGCCTCGAAGCGAGCATAGAAGTAATTTAGCTTGTCTGGTAGGCTCGTGTCACTGGGCAGCTTGCGGCTGTGCTTCCCTTTGTAGGCTGTAATAGTTTGGAAGCCCTGACATATCCACTGAGCATCAGAGCTGGTGTAGTACGATTCAATCTCAGTCCTGTATTGATGCTTTGCCTGTTTGATGGTTCGTCGGAGGGCATAGCAGGATTTCTTATAAGCTTCCGGGTTAGAGTCCAGCTCCTTGAAAGCGGCAGCTCTACCCTTTAGCTCAGTGCGGATGTTGCCTGTAATCCATGGCTTCTGGTTGGGGTATGTACGTACAGTCACTGTGGGGACCACGTCATCGATGCATTTATTGATGAAGCCAGTGACTGATGTGGTGTACTCCTCAATGCCATCGGAAGAATTCCGGAACATATTCCAGTCTGTGCTAGCAAAACAGTCCTGTAGCTTAGCATCTGCTTCATCTGAGCACTTTCTTATTGACCGAGTCACTGGTGCCTCCTGCTTTCGTATAATTATGGTCAGATTTGCCAAATGGAGGGTGAGGGAGAGCTTTGTACGCGTCTCTGTGTGTGGAGTAAAGGTGGTCTAGAGTTTCATCCTGTTTGCTTATGGACGTATACAGCTCATTGAGTGCGGTCTTAGTGCCAGCATCGGTTTGTGGTGGTATATAGACAGCTACAAAAAATACAGATGAAAAATCTCTTGGTAAATAGTGTGGTCTACAGCTTATCATGAGATACTCTACCTCAGGTGAGCAAAACCTCGAGTCTTCCTTAGATTTCGTGCACCGGCTGTTGTTTACATATACAGTGGGGAGAACAAGTATTTGATACACTGCCGATTTTGCAGGTTTTCCTACTTACAAAGCATGTAGAGGTCTGTAATTTTTTATCATAGGTACACTTCAACTGTGAGAGACGGAATCTAAAACAAAAATCCAGAAAATCACATTGTATGATTTTTAAGTAATTAATTAGCAGGAAGCATCTCAAGATCCTGGAGTGGCCTAGCCAGTCTCCAGACCTGAACCCAATAGAAAATCTTTGGAGGGAGCTGAAAGTCCGTATTGCCCAGCGACAGCCCCGAAACCTGAAGGATCTGGAGAAGGTCTGTATGGAGGAGTGGGCCAAAATCCCTGCTGCAGTGTGTGCAAACCTGGTCAAGAACTACAGGAAACATATGATCTCTGTAATTGCAAACAAAGGTTATTGTACCAAATATTAAGTTCTGCTTTTCTGATGTATCAAATACTTATGTCATGCAATAAACTGGTTACGCGATCATAAAACGGCAGCCATCTCCTAAGGCACCATTCTTTACAATACCAAATATGGTATTGAGAGGTAGCCCAGTGGCCGTCTCCAGTCGAAACTAGCGCTACGGGTAGCCTTCGCCTCTCTAGCCCAATTAGCTACCTGCTTCGTGCTGCTTTGTTCCCACCACGGTAGACGAGACAGAGGAGTCTTTTAAAATGTGGTTATCCCATGCTGCAAGGCAAAGCTAATGTAGCTAGCTCACTAAAGACTTAACTAGCAGTGTGCTAGCAATAGCTAGGCTATTAGCCCACTAGGTGAATGATAGTTAGCAAATGCCAGGACTACCTACACAGCTAACATCGGCCAGTACATTTTTAGAGCTCTTCCTCTAGCTCTTTCTACCGGCTCTTGGTAGCATTCTTAGCTAATAAAGCCAAACGTTAGCACACTAGGCTGCTACTAGCTAGACACGCTGTACTTTCAAGCTTGCAGAAGCACTCGCATAACCTGGCTCACGAAACCACCAGAGTTATGTCTACTTCCTCCCCCCGATCTGGGGGCCAGGCACTCGAGCCATCTGCCCTTGTGGCTCTCGCATCTCGGAGAAGGACCTGCATCCTGTCTGTTTTTCCTGCTTGGGGCATGAACATGCTCAGGTGGCTCTCAACTTACCAGAGTCCTGTATGTACTGCAGGGCGCTATCAAAGTCTAGCTGGAGAAGGAGGCTTAGAAAGATAGCTCCTGCTCCGGCTTCCGAGCCACCCACCGAGGAAAAGCACCAGCGTTTGACCCAACCCATCTGGGGCGAGGTCATGGACAACCTCGACTCTCTCCCTTCGCTTTCTGATGACATAGTCTCAGGGGAGGGGGAGGCAGGGGATTACGAGGCTGAGTACAATAGCAGTCTCACTCACATTTGCGAACACAGGAATGGAGCGAGTGGTGGGAGCCTCTCAGGCATTCACAGCGGACCTGTGTGAGGAGTATCTTTCTCCCTTTAGGGAATTCTGCTTCTGCACATCTATAGGCGGGCCGTGGCCAAGCTCAACATTGAGTGGTCAAATGATCCGCCTAGCCAGGCTAACAATAGGGTAGCCTATGACGGAAAGAGATTCTCTCCACAGATGGTGCCCACCAAACAGCTCGTTCCGGTGGTCCCAGCCTGCCTATAGGTAGATTGTTCACACACGGACCATGGGATATTTCCACCCTATCTGAAAGTGTTAATGATACATGTGCACTACCATTCAAAAGTTTGGGGTCACTTAGAAATGTCCTTGTTTTTGAAAGAAAAGCACATTTTTTGTCCAATAAAATAACATCAAATTGATCAGAAATACAATATAGACATTGTTAATGTTGTAAATGACTATTGTAGCTGGAAAAGGCAGATTTATTAATGTAATATCTACGTAGGCGTACAGAGGCCCATTATCAGCAACCATCACTCCTGTGTTACAATGGCACGTTGTGTTAGCTAATCCAAGTTTATCATTTAAAAGGCTAATTGATCATTAGAAAACCCTTTTGCAATCATGCTGGCACAGCTGAAAACTGTTATCCTGATTAAAGAAGCAATAAAACTGGCCTTCTTTAGACTAGTTGAGTATCTGGAGCATCAGCATTTGCGGGTTCGATTACAGGCTCAAAATGGCTAGAAACAAAGACTCGTCAGTCTATTCTTGTTCTGAGAAATGAAGGCTATTCCATGCGAGAAATTGCCAAGAAACTGAAGATGTCGTACAATGATGTGTACTACTCATTTCACAGAACAGCGCAAACTGTCTCTAACCAGAATAGAAAGAGGATTGGGAGGCCCCAGTGCACAACTGAGCAAGAGGACAAGTACATTAGAGTGTCTAGTTTGAGAAACAGACGCCTCACAAGTTCTCAAATGGAAGCTTCATTAAATAGTACCCGCAAAATACCAGTCTCAACGTCAACAGTGAAGAGGTGACTCCGGGATGCTGGCCTTCTCGGCAGAGTTCCTCTGTCCAGTGTCTGTGTTCTTTTGCCCATCATAATCTTTCCTTTTTATTGGCCAGTCTGAGATATAGCTTTTTCTTTGCAACTCTGCCACAGTGCTGTGGCACTGGGACCAGGCATACTACCTGGTGGTCAGCGTACCATCGTGTGAGCTTGGCCAGAATACTTTGTTTGTTCCATTACGGTGCATACACTTGACCTAGACGTTATCCTCCTGGGTATGGCTCATTGTCGTAGGACACCACACACCACTGACCAACATGCTGAGTGAATGACCTCTGGTCGCCAAGGGGTTTCAATGGTGCACACAGATCTTGGAGCCTCAGCAGCTTCTAGAGTTGATCTTAGTTGCTTCTTTTAACTGAAAGCAGGGATACTCCATGACCCCCTCATTTCTATGGCAGACAGGTTATGTCTCTGTACTTGATGCATATTTTCACTTGATGCAGTTAGATGGGTTACCCGGGAAGAGATTACAATATACTAAGATTAGAAAAGCTTTGAAAACATTCCCCTACAGCATCTAGACAAGATCTCCTTCTCGCAGTAAAAAAAATTAACATGCAAAAAAGCAGCTCTGGGTTTGTGTGTGCACACACACACCTACCTCAAGTGTTTCCTGCATCTTTGTGTCATCACTGTTCTCGCTGATAAAGAAGAGCTCTACTGATGAGACTTTTCAAGTTGTTGAACAGTGCCCCAGTATCTGGAATGTCTTCTCCTAGCCGCACTAGCCTTTCGGCTGATCTATTCAGGGTCCCCTTTGCCATGGCTGGCCTCGAAGAAATTCTAGCTTATGTCATGGAAGCCTCGCTTAAATGGTTCAGTCGAAAAGAGGAAGAAGTTTCCCTTCTGTTTTATTTTGGCTTGCTGGACAGTTGCTGGAGAAGTGCAGCCAATTAACTTCTGAGTACCTCTCCTTAACCATCTCCAGAACTGGATCAACGTGTGCCCAGATTGCTGGCGGGTCATGCCTTCTTGATGGGGAGATGGAGCAGAAGGCAACGGTGGAAGACTGTGCTCCTGCATATAATACTCCAGTATGGATGGTCGCCTGCTGATGCGATCCTCCAAAATGAACCGACTGGACTTCCATGGAGTATTTGCAGATGTCACACGGGAGGTCACAGGTGATCTGTTTCACCTGTTCCTGTGATTGTCTCCACCCCCTCCAGGTGTCGCTTATTTACCCCAGTGTATTTATCCCTGTGTTTCCTGTCTCTCTGCACCAGTTTGTCTTGTATGTTTAGTCAAGTCAACCAGCGTGTTTTTCCCGTACTCCTTTTTCTAGTCCTCCCGGTTTTGATCCGTGCCTGTTTCTGTACTCTGTACCCGCCTGCCTGACCATTCTGCCTGCCTTGACCACGAGCCTGTTTGCCACTCTGTACCTCTTGGACTATGATCTGGTTTTGACCTTTTTGCCTGTCCACGACCATTCTCTTGCCTACCCCCTTTGGATTATTAAACATTGTAAGACTCCAACCATCTGCCTCCTGTGTCTGCATCTGGGTCTTGCCTTGTGCCTTGATAGCAGGAGTAATTCTCGCTGAAGTCCACATGGATCAAACACTCATTGTGCGTCAAATCAAATGTTATTGGTCACATACACGTGTTTAGCAGATGGTATTGTGGGTGTAGCGAAATGCTTGTGTTTCTAGCTCCGGCAGTTTTTAATTTGATTTATTTCACCTTTATTTAACCAGGTAGGTCAGTTGAGAACTGTTGAGAGAAGTTCTCATTTACAACTGCGACCTGGCCAAGATAAAGCAAAGCAGTTTGACACATACAACAACACAGAGTTACACATGGAATAAACAAACATACAGTCAATAATACAGTAGGGGAAAAAGTATATGTATTTTGTGTGCAAATGACGTAATTTAAGGGAGGTAAGGCAATAAAATAGGCCATAGTGGCGAGGTAATTACGATATAGCAATTAAACTCGGGAGTGATAGATGTGCAGAAGATGAATGTGCAAGTAGAGATACTGGGGTGCAAAGGAGCAAAAAAAGAATTGCTAAGAGCTGCTGACAAACATAGTAAAGTGCTGTTTGAATTAATCTTACGAGCCTGCTGCTGCCTACCACCTCTCAGTCAGACTGCTCTATCAAATCATAGACTTAATTATAATATAATAAACACAGAAATATGAGCCTTTGTTCATTAATTTGGTCAAATCTGGAAACTATCATTTCGAAAACAAAACGTTTATTATTTTATTGAAATACGGAACTGTTCCGTATTTGATCGAACGGGTGGCAACCTTAAGTCTAAATATTGCTGGTACATTGCACAACCTTCAATGTTATGTAATAATTATGTAAACTTCTGGCAAATTAGTTCACAACGAGCCAGGCGGCCCAAACTGTTGCATATACCCTGACTCTGCTTGCACTGAACGCAAGAGAAGTGACACAATTTCCCTAGTTAATATTGCCTGCGAACATGAATTTCTTTTAACTAAATATGCAGGTTAAAAAAAGATACTTCTGTGTATTGATTTTAAGAAAGGCATTGATGTTTTGGTAAGGTACATTTGTGCTTTTTTCGCGAATGCGCTTTTGTTAAATCATCACCTGTTTGCCGTAGTAGGCTGTGATTCGATGATAAATTAACAGGCACCTCATTGATTATATGCAACGCAGGACAAGCTAGTTAACCTAGTAATATCATCAACCAGGTGTAGTTAACTAGTGATTGTGAAGATTGATTGTTTTTTTATACGTGTAATGCTAGCTAGCAACTTACCTTGGCTCCTTGCAGCCACAAGGTCCTTTTGACGCTGCACTCACGTAACAGGTGGTCAGCCTGCCACGCAGTTTCCTCGTGGATTGCAATGTAATCGGCGTCCAAAAAGGCCGATAACCGATTATGAAAACTTGAAATCGCCCATAATTATGCCAATTAATCGGTCGTCCTCTACTTTTAAGAGTCACCCATATTGAAAAAATGTAGAACAATTAGACACCCTATAACCCACACACTCATGTATCAATCTGATTGATGGATTGTGTTGTGCAGTAAGAAGGCTCAAGTGTATAACTGTGGCTCCTTCCACCTTCAACGAATAGGCAAAGAGGGCCAACCATGGAGAATAGTAAGACACTTCATTATTTCTATAACTACGCTATATTGTTTGTCCTCGTGTACCCGTTCATGTTTTTAGGCATTAGGTACCCTGCAGCCACTAAGTGTGGTGTGGACACCAGGTGAAGCCACACATATTCCTGTTGAACACTGTCTCTTTTACTACCTTATTTTCTCAATAAAAGTCTCTCTCCTTCACTTCATCCCTCTCTCCTCTTCTCCCTAAATCCTCTAGGTTATATAATCTGTGTCGGTGAACCCCTCCCGCATCTGAACTGGCTACATAGAGGACACTTGTTCAGGTCAACAGGAAGTAAATTAATAAAGAGATGCTTTACATTGAAATACAGATAGAGATGCACTAGTCCCAGAGTCAATAATCGAAGGTCAGTATCGCATTTCACCTGATTATTATGATGACTAACAATGTTAGAATAAAAACTAAAAACAAGGCTTAAACATGCAGATATGTTTTGATGTGATAGAGGACGCCATCCCCCAGTCCCATCATCGCCACCTCACCCGCTCTTAAGACACTATTATGTAATTGTGATGAACTGAGAGAATATTTGGGTAGCACTGTAATTCCTGAATCATATGCTGCCTTCCCTGCTCCTATGTTCTTACCTCTTTCCCTTTGTCTTTTCCACCTCTCTTGCCACCTCTTTCTTCCTGTTTTTATACTGCACAACAGATGTGCATTGAAGTACAGATTTAACTTGTTTTTATAATATTACAATTATATTTATAATGCATGTATTTATAACACTTGGATAATTAACTTCTTTCAATAAAGCGTTTCATTCTCTACTGTTGAAATTAAGTCTCATTTCATGAAATACTACACCTATCCTGTGTTTATCAGATCTATGCAGATGAAGGGCATTAGATATTGAGATTAACCGGTTTTAGGCTATTTATATGATGCATAGGAAGTTTAGTGTACTGTTTAAATATAATATATAAATTACAAATCAGCCTTTAACTAGTTAAATCCTTTTTCTAGTCTATTAGTTACAATGTATAACCATTGATGTCCCAGGACCAAGATTGGTAAAGACTGTTGAAGTGTATAATTGTAATACATGCATGCAGACACATCATTCAAAGACTGGAATTTGATAATCCTGGTATTGGATATGACTGAAAAATAATCTCAAAGACACTCATACCTGAACTGCACCTTTATTTGCCAAGGTAGAGTACATGATCAGTGAATATATTAAATGTACAGGTTACAATGTAAGATGGATTTCATGCATGGTAATAACTACATGTATATACGACTTGCATCCTTGGCACAAAGTTATATTATATTCTACTCAATCCATAGGCTTCATTAAATGTCATTCAGACTGTTTTCAAGTTGATACAACTGGCTATGATAGCTGAGGTTCATAGCTAGGTTCTGAACTAATATGTATACCAAACGTTTGGGTCCATACACAGATCGGCTAGATAGCTAGCTACACATCCATAGGCATACAGGTACAGTTGAAGTCGGAAGTTTACATACACCTTAGCCAAATACATTTAAACTCAGTTTTCACAATTCCTGACATTTAATCCTTGTAACAAATTGCCTGTCTTAGGTCAGTTAGGATCACCACTTCATTTTAAGTATGTGAAATGTCAGAATAATAGTAGAGAGAATGATTTATTTCAGCTTTTATTTCTTTCATCACATTCCCAGTGGGTCAGAAGTTTACATACACTCAATTAGTATTTGGTAGCATTGCCTTTAAATTGTTTACCTTGGGTCAAACGTTTCGGGTAGCCTTCCACAAGCTTCCCACAATAAGTTGGGTGAATTTTGGCCCATTCCTCCTGACAGAGCTGAAGTAGCTGAGTCAGGTTTGTAAGCCTCCTTGCTCACACACACTTTTTCAGTTCTGCACACACATTTTCTATAGGATTGAGATCAGGGCTTTGTGATGGCCACTCCAATACCTTGACTTTGTTGTCCTTAAACCATTTTGCCACAACTTCCTGACTGATGTCTTGAGATGTTGCTTCAATATATCCACATAAATGTCCTGCCTCATGATGCCATCTATTTTGTGAAGTGCACCAGTCCCTCCTGCAGAAAAGCATCCCCACAACATGATGCTGCCACCCCCGTGCTTCACGGTTGGGATGGTGTTCTTCGGCTTGCAAACATCCCGCTTTTTCCTCCAAACATAACGATGGTCATTATGGCCAAACAATTATATTTTTGTTTCATCAGACCAGAGGATATTTCTCCAAAGTACGATCTTTGTCCCCATGTGCAGTTGCAAACCGTAGTCTGGCTTTTTTATGGCGGTTTGGAGCAGTGGCTTCTTCCTTGCTGAGCGGCCTTTCAGGTTATGTCGATATAGGACTCGTTTTACTATGGATATAGATACTTTTGTACCTGTTTCCTCCAGCATCTTCACAGGGTCCTTTGCTGTTGTTCTGGGATTGATTTGCACTTTTCGCACCAAAGTACTTTCATCTCTAGGAGACAGAACGCGTCTCCTTCCTGAGCGATATGACAGCTGCATGGTCCCATGGTGTTTATACTTGCGTACTATTGTTTGTACAGATGAACGTGGTACCTTCAGGCGTTTGGAAATTTCGCCCCAAGGATGAACAAGTAAATGTGTTTTTGTAAAAAAAATCTGGAAATTAAGTAGTAGTATGCATAAAGACAATATATCCACAGGAAAGTATAAATAAATCAACTTTTCAAAGTACTCATAGTGCATTCAGATATTTTTTTTTTTTTAACTAGGCAAGTCAGTTAATAACAAATTCTTATTTACAATGACGGCCTAGGAACAGTGGGTTAACTGCCTTGTTCAGGGGCAGAACAACATATTTTACCTTGTCAGCTCCGGGATTCGATCTAGCAACCTTCAGGGTGCACAGACAACCGGTGACATAAGTTAAACTATAATTTGAATGTGAGGGGAAGTGATTGTGAGAGGAAATGTTCCAAACAAATAAATATATGGCATTAACCTCAGACTGAACCATTTCAGTCTGATTGCCAGGCACCCCATATGCATAACCCCAGGCATTATTAATTTGTGCTAGCTAGTTAGATGGCTAACCCGGGATAGAAAGCAACTAGACCCACTCCAATTTGCTTACCGACCCAATAGGTCCACAGACGACGCAATCGCAACCACACTGCACACTGCCCTAACCCATCTGGACAAGAGGAATACCTATGTGAGAATGCTGTTCATCGACTACAGCTCAGCATTCAACACCATAGTACCCTCCAAACTCGTCATCAAGCTCGAGACCCTGGGCCTCGACCCCGCCCTGTGCAACTGGGTCCTGGACTTCCTGACGGGCCGCCCCCAGGTGGTGAGGGTAGGTAACAACATCTCCACCCCGCTGATCCTCAACACTGGGGCCCCACAAGGGTGCGTTCTGAGCCCTCTCCTGTACTCCCTGTTCACCCACGACTGCGTGGCCATGCACGCCTCCAACTCAATCATCAAGTTTGCGGACGACACTACAGTGGTAGGCTTGATTACCAACAACGACGAGACGGCCTACAGGGAGGAGGTGAGGGCCCTCGGAGTGTGGTGTCAGGAAAATAACCTCACACTCAACGTCAACAAAACAAAGGAGATGATTGTGGACTTCAGGAAACAGCAGAGGGAGCTCCCCCCTATCCACATCGACGGGTCAGTAGTGGAGAAGGTGGAAAGTTTTAAGTTCCTCGGTGTACACATCACGGACAAACTGAATTGGTCCACCCACACAGACAGCGTTGTGAAGAAGGCGCAGCAGCGCCTCTTCAACCTCAGGAGGCTGAAGAAATTCGGCTTGTCACCAAAAGCACTCACAAACTTCTACAGATGCACAATCGAGAGCATCCTGTCGGGCTGTATCACCGCCTGGTACGGCAACTGCTCCGCACACAACCGTAAGGCTCTCCAGAGGGTAGTGAGGTCGGCAGAACGCATCACCCGGGGCAAACTACCTGCCCTCCAGGACACCTACACCACCCGATGTCACAGGAAGGCCATAAAGATCATCAAGGACAACAACCACCCAAGCCACTACCTGTTCACCCCGCTATCATCCAGAAGGCGAGGTCAGTACAGGTGCATCCAAGCAGGGACCGAGAGACTGAAAAACAGCTTCTATCTCAAGGCCATCAGACTGTTAAACAGCCACCACTAACATTTAGCGGCCGCTGCCAACAAACTGACTCAGCTCCAGCCACCTTAAAAATGGGAATTGATGGAAATTATGTAAAAATGTACCACCAGCCACTTTAAACAATGCCACCTAATATAATGTTTACATACCCTACATTACACATCTCTTATGTATATGTATATACTGTACTCTATATCATCTACTGCATCTTGCCATCTTATGTAATACATGGACCACTAGCCACTTTAAACTATGCCACTTTATGTTTACATACCCTACAGTACTCATCTCATAGGTATATACCGTACTCTATACCATCTACTGCACCTTGCCTATGCCGTCTGTACCATCACTCATTCATATATCTTTATGTACATATTCTTTATCCCTTTACACTTGCGTGTATAAGGTAGTAGTTGCGGAATTGTTAGGTTAGATTACTTGTTGTTATTACTGCATTGTCGGAACTAGAAGCACAAGCATTTCGCTACACTCGCATTAACATCTGCTAACCATGTGTATGTGACTAATAAATTTGATTTGATTTGATTTGATTTACGTGTTATTTTCGTTCTTCTTCTTTTTCCGCTGAGGTTTATTGGCAGACTCATAAGGTGTACTGCCGCCACCTACTGTACAGGGTATTTTTTTAATGAACAAATCATACCAATTACCAAAAATAAAATACAAAAAATAAACACAAACCAAATTCACCCTACTACCCTGAATTTCAAACAAAAACGACTATTCAGATCCCTACACAGGCTCAGGAAACTGGGAGGGGGAACCCCTGTAACATTTCGGCTGTAAAGTCCTGGAGATCCAAAAATCTATTTGCCGCCTTCACAATGATGTCTAGCTTCTTTGATTTTTGATTAGTTTGAGTAGTTCAATTTATCACCTGTGCTATAGATACAACAAAGTCCACCTTCTTCACTATTAGTCAGGATCCTTCTCCTGCATGGCATTCACTGCAGACTGTGGGACATCCACTATATCTCCTCTCTACTCACTCCTTCAGGTATTTTCACTGCCTCCTTATAGGAGACATGCTGGATCGCCCTGATCCTAGGTACTGCGACCTCCTTCATCCGTACAAGGCACTCCGGGAACTCGGGAATGTGATTCCCATCACAATTACAACAACATGCTTCATCTGACTCTTCAACTACTACATATTTATTCATTCAACAAACACTTGCCACATGTCCAAACCTTTTACAATTCTAACACTGCAACGGCATCTGTACATACGGTCTCACCGCATATCTCACATACCAAAGTTTTACATAAGTTGGGAGAATCACTTCACCCAAAAACTTTTAAAAGCGATATGCTTTGCTCCTTCCTTCCGTCTATCATTCGATTCAATCAACATGCGTCTACCACTCCTGGAATGTTATCCCTAAACCACACAGACTCTATGTCCAACAAAACACCAGAGATGACACCTTTAACCGGTGCCCTACTCTGAAAATCATAGCTTTCCACATCATACGTCGACATCTTGTTGAGCCACAGAGCTTTCGCCTTTTGTGCTTTTGACACACGAAATCAGCATCATACCGCTCCTGGTCACTCAAACCGATTCCACTTTACCCAATTCGTATTTTTTATTTGTTTGTCTTGTTTTTCAAGAGAATGTCATTTAAGGGAGTATGTGAGCACACTCGTTTGGTTCGGCTTGCCGAGTTCCGCTAGGTGCCAGCCAAACTGAAGCATGCTGACGCCTTTAGACTGTTGACAACATCTACACTAATATTTAGTCTCCAAATGTTTATTGAAAATATAAATACATTTGCACAATGAGCACTTGTCTCTCAAATACTGTACGTTGTTACAGTTGTTGTTCAGGTTTCTGCCTGTTGCCGCCAGCAGCATGCGTGGTAGGAGAGTGAGCACAGCGGTTTGTGTCTCAACTCTAACACTAGAGGAAGATGCCTGTGACAACTTTAACAGTTTCCTCTTGTCTCTCTTTAATGTATTCTGTTTAACAGGTATGTAGTGTACCAATCACATTATCTATAGGAAATGTTATAGTCTAAATGGTTATCCGAGTGATACTTACCTTTTCTATGTGGAAATTGAAAAGTTTAAATGTATAAATTGATCGAGTGAAAATGACCCTTACAAAAAAAGATGCCGTTTTGAAACTGCAGTAAAAGTGCAGTAATACCACAGTCGACTGTGGTATTTTGGACGCAGTAATTGCAGAATAACTGCACTCTAACTGTAGTTGAATTGCATAATTACTGCAGTAAAAAAATTATAATTGGAATGCAGTATTTGCCACATACTGCATTTGTACTGCACTCAGACTGCAATCTTTTTTCAAAGCGATCTCACCATAGAGATGAATAGGTTAAGCTAGGCTAGTTAATAGAATAATACTACACAAAATGGCGCCTGCTAATATTCGGGTTTGAACGTTTGGTTTATATCTCCTCTAATATAATATTGTGGTTTCTTTTCTACTTAATTTATACCTTTATTCATTTTTATTAAAACAGTGCATGTTTATGAACTTTTATCTGAGGTTATGATAAATACTGCAAAGGTATATTTTGAAATTCAAGTCAATGTATTAGTAGGACTACTTTAAATACAGAGGCTGTATTATATTGCTGCACTTACAATACTTTATACGGTCTCATGAGTTTCTAAAGGGAAAAAAAGTTCAATGTATTTCATTGTGGTTTCTCATGTGAATTTGTTTTAGAATATTGGAAAAGTAATTTGTACATATGACCTTTTTGAACTTTAACTAGTAAAGAAAACATGATTGAGTGCTTTATCAAACGAAAAGTGAATAAACACTAGAGGAATATGCCTGTTACAACTTTAGCCGTTTCCTCCTGTCTCCCTTTTATTTCTTCTGTTTAACAGAAACACAACATTATCTGCATTTTAGTCCCCGCCACATGGGACCTTTAACATCAACATAGACATGACATCAGTCAAAACACCTCAAAACAAGACATGGTATCAATAACAAGATACAACAAGCTGAAAAGGAGCCACCTACGATTCTCCACATGGCGGCTTCTTGTCATTGTTGATAGCCATCTGACCTTTCAGAATCATAACAACACATGCCTTCCGGCCACATTGCACATACATTATTTTCGTGAAGTTGTCAGCCAAACAGTCTATAGAAACAAAGAGTTGACCAAGTCAATGTAGCCTGGGTACCAGTCAATCTGATTAGGTATCATTCCACTCCTTGTCATGTTTGTCATGACAATTTCATCAGGAGTTCAATTAAGAGAGCAGAAATAGACTGGCACACAGGATAAAGTCAATAGTGTTGACATGGCATATTTTTTTATTTGTGCAGTGCCAATCAGTGTTCTTTTAACCATGTCTATGTTTCTAAAATAGGATAGTTTTATTCACCAACATTGTTGTCCTATCAAATACTGATAACTTTGTTTCTGACTATCTCTAGCCTATAGATGCACTCACATGATGACCTGATGCTTGAAAAGTCACAGTAATACTGTACAGTATTAACAAACATGGTGCCTCTGGATTTAGAAACTCTGTGGTAAAGGTCTTCACGGGTCCAACCGAACCTGATATACTGAGCGGGGTCCGGGTCCAAAATTCTAACTTGTCCCTCGTGTCCGGGTTGGATACTGTTTGATTGCTGTCGGGTCTCGGTTTTATGTAACTACAGTTGATAGACCCGAGTGAACCCGAATGGACCCAACCACGCTCTGCATAGTCTATAGCATATTCATTTTACGCTAATAAGGTGAATTTATTGACTTATCAAAGGCCTAGCCAACATATAAAGACATTCGTTAACCAGAAGAGCAACTTGATGATAAACATAATTTTTTGTCACTTGGTCCAATCAGGTCTGGTCTACATACCAGGACCCGTCAGAGTTGGGTCTAAGTTGGGTTGTTCTCAGGTCCATTCGGGTTCGGGTCTGATTGTTCTTGGGTCCAGGTCCCCAGTTTTTATTTTTTATTGACAGGTGCGGGTCTGATTGTCTTCGGTTCTATTTGGGTCCAACTTCTTGGACCCATGAAGACCTCTACCCTACACCACTCTCACAACGATAGTATAGGATGAAAGACAAGCGGCAAGCAGAGGTCATAACAATATGCACATGGCAGGATTAGAATATTTATTTTCTTTAATACAGTTCTAGTTCCCCTTGAGAGGGTGTAATGAGTGATTAAAGTCAGATGACATCACCAGAAATGTGTTGTGTCTGTCAACTGGCTTGTGAAATCCAAATAGATGAGACTAGTCCCACAGTTAACATTTCAACAACTTCTGAATGAATACTGTTTATTTGTTGTACACCCCTCATTTTATAGCTACGTGAGATGAATTGCAATTAGTTTCATAATGTTCTGTACTGTGAATCATCAATCCCAAGGTGTCTTTGCAGCAATGTCACAACGCCCCTTGTATTAAGGCTATTATGCATAATATGGATTTTTCCTTCATTCAGCACTGGAATAAGATGAGATGTTCTGGATGACTGTGTGATAAAGCTCTCGGTAGCCGATGTGAGTAAGAGCTTTAAACAGGTCAACATTCACAAAACCGCAGGGTCAGATGGATTACCAGGACGTGTACTTAAAGCATGCGTGGAACAACTGGCAAGTGTCTTCACTGATATGTTCAACCTCTCCCTGACCGTGTCTGTAATACCTACATGTTTCAAGCAGAACACCATAGTCCCTGTGCCCAAGGAAGTGAAGGTAAACTGCCTAAATGATTACCGCCCCGTACCACTCACGTCGGTAGCCATGAAGTGCTTTGAAAGGCTGGTCATGGCTCACATTAACGGCATTCTCCCGGATACCCTAGACCCACTCCAATTCGCATACCGCCCCAACAGATCCACAGATGACGCAATCTCAATCGCACTCCACACTGCTTTCCCACCTGGACAAAAGGAACACCTATGTGAGAATGCTGTTCATTGACTACAGCTCAGCGTTCAACACCATTGTGCCCACGAAGCTCATCACTAAGCTAAGGACCCTGGGACTAATCACCTCCCTCTGCAACTGGATCTTGGACTTCCTGACGGGCCACCCCCAGGTGGTAAGGGTAGGCAACAACACGTCTGCCACACTGATCCTCAACACTGGGGCCCCTCAGCGGTGTGCACTTAGTGCCCTCCTGTACTCCCTGTTCACCCACGACTGCATGGCCAAACATGACTCCAACATCATCATTAAGTTTGCTTACGACAATAGTTGTAGGCCTGATCACCAACAACGATGAGACAGCCTATAGGGAGGAGGTCAGAGAACTGGCAGTGTGGTGCCAGGACAACAACCTCTCCCTCAATGTGAGCAAGACAAAGGAGCTAATTGTGGACTACAGGAAAAGGCGGGCTGAACAGGCCCCCATTATCATCAACCGGGCTGTAGTGGAGCGGGTCGAGAGTTTCAAGTTCATTGGTGTCCACATCACCAACGAACTATCATGGTCCAAACACACCAAGACAGTCTTGAAGAGAGCACGACAAATTTTTTTCATCTCAGGAGACTGAAAAGATTTGGCATGGGTCCCCAGATCCTCAAAAAGTTATACATCTGCACCATCGAGGGCATCCTGACCGGTTGCATCACCTCCTGGTATGGCAACTGCTCAGCATCTGACTGTAAGGCGCTACAGAGGGTAGTGCGAACGGCAAAGTACATCACTGGGGCCAAGTTTCCTGCAATCCAGGACCTATATAATAGGGGGTGTCCGAGGAAAGCCCATAAAATTGTCAGAGACTCCAGTCACCCAAGTCATAGACTGTTGTCTCTGCTACTGCACGGCAAGCGGTGCCGGAGCGCCAAGAGTAGGATCAAAAGGCTCCTTTACAGCTTCTACCCCCAAGCCATTAGACTGCTGAACAATTAATCAAATGGCCACCGGACTATTACATTGACCCCCCCCCATTTGTTTTGTACATTGCTGCTACTCACTGTTTATTATCTATGCATAGTCACTTCATCGATAACTACATGTATAAATTACCTCAACTAACCTGTACCCCTGCACACTGACTCGGTACCGGTACCCCATGTGTATAGCCTCGTTATTGTTGTGTTACTTTTTATAATTTTTTACTTTAGTATTTTTTGTTAAATATTTTCTTAACTCTTCTTGAACTGCACTGTTAGTTAAGGGCTTGTAAGTAAGCATTTCACGGTAAGGTCTACACTTGTATTCGGTGCATGTGTCACGACTTCAACCGAGGCAGGCTCTCCTTCCCGTTCGGGTGGCGCTCGGCGGTCGTCGTCACCGGCCTACTAGCTGCCACTGACTCTTTTTCCTCCCCCTCCTTATGTGTTTATTTGTATCACCTGGTTTGAGGTAATTGGTAATTAGTGTGGCTTTATTAGTCAGCCAGCCTGTATGCTTCTTTGTGCGGGATTGTTCGTCTGTAGCTGTGGATTTCGGGAGTGGTTTATTGTATTGTGTACTGGGTTTGTCTCCCGTGTTTGTAGACAGGTGTTTATGACACCCAGTAAGTCCGTGTTGGACATTTTGGTTTGCCGGTTGGGCATTAAAGATCACCGTATTGAAGCTCTGCTGTTCCTGCGTCTGATTTCACACCCCCCGACACCCAGGTCGTTACAGAATCCCGCAACCCCCAAATGGAGTCAGCAGGAGCAGCAGCCAACCCTCTCCCATCGATGGAGGAACGGGTTCTCCACCACACCACCGTCCTCCATCGGATCGGATCAGCCATGGACCAAATGATGGAGAGAATGGAGCGATGGGAGAGGAGTGGGCTCCTCTCTCCACCTTCGGCTCCCCCCCCCAGGACTCTCCATCCCCCGGCTCCAGCGCGCTCCGTCTTACGCTCCCGAGGGATTATGATGGAACAGCGGCAGGTTGTCAGGGGTTCTTACTCCAACTGGAGCTATACCTGGCCACTGTTCGCCCCACTCCCTCGGGAGCGGAGAGGGTGAGTGTCCTCGTCTCCTGCCTAACGGGTCGTGCTCTGGAGTGGGCCAACGCAGTCTGGAATGGCCCGGACTCCGCGAAGGAGCACTACCCGGAGTTTACCCGTCGTTTACGTGCCGTGTTTGACCACCCCACAGACGGCCGAGCGGCGGGTGAGAGACTATTTCATCTCAGGCAGGAGAAGAGGAGCGCACAGGATTTCGCGCTGGAGTTCCGGACCTTGGCCGCGGGATCAGGGTGGAACGACAGGGCCCTTATTGACCACTACCGGTGTAGTCTCCGGGAGGACGTCCGCAGGGAGCTAGCGTGTCGGGACATCGCGCTTTCTCTAGATGAGCTTATTGACATGTCCATCCGACTGGATAATCTGCTGGCTGCCCGCGGGCGTTCGGAGAGGGTCCTGTGCGTTCCACCACCCAGCGCCCCGGCTTCCATCCCGATGGAGTTGGGAGGGGCCGCGCCTAGGGGTACCGGAGGAGGAGGCCCCCCCTGCACCAGCTGTGGTCGGAGAGGACACACGGTCGACCGGTGCTGGGGGGGTCTGTCTGGGAGTCGAGATGTCAGGCGGAACGCTTCTCGATCACCCCAGGTGAGTCAGCACCAAACTCACCCAGAACCCCCTGTTGGTCACATGTCTCAATTTTTTCCCTTTATTTTTTCCCCTCTTCCCAGCATAGGGCACTAGTCGATTCAGGTGCAGCTGGGAACTTTATGGATCGCGGACTCGCCCGTAAGTTGGGCGTTCCGCTTGTGCCGATAGATTCTCCCTTTCCCGTTCACTCCCTAGATAGGGTCAGGGGTGGTCAGGGGATAGGGTCAGGGGTGGTCAGGGAGGCCACAGTTCCCCTGGACATGGTGACGCAGGGGAATCATAGGGAACGTATCAGTTTATACATTATTGATTCGCCTGCGTTTCCAGTGGTGCTGGGTATTCCCTAGTTGGCCCGGCACAATCCCAATATTTCGTGGAGACAGGGGGTTCTCCAGGGGTGGTCAGAGGAGTGTTCTGGAAGGTGTCTGGGAGTTTCCATTGGTGCCACGTCGGTGGAGAGTCCAGACCAGGGTTCCACGGTGCGCATTCCCCCCGAGTATGCCGATTTGGCAATCGCTTTCTGTAAAAAGAAAGCGACGAAATTACCACCACATCGACCGGGTAGGGATTGTGCGATAGATCTCCAGGTTAACGCTGCGCTTCCTAAGAGTCACGTGTACCCTTTGTCCCAAGAGGAGACGTTGGCTATGGAGACATATGTCACGGAATCTCTGGGAAAGGGGTACATTCGGCCCTCCATATCACCCGTCTCCTCGAGTTTCTTTTTTGTGAAGAAAAAGGAGGGAGGTTTGCGTCCGTGTATTGATTATAGAGGTCTAAATGCCATCACAGTGGGGTTTAGTTACCCACTACCTCTCATCGCTTCGGCGGTGGAATCATTTCACGGAGCGCAGTTCTTTACAAAACTGGACCTCAGGAGCGCGTACAGTCTGGTGCGTATTCGGAAAGGAGACGAGTGGAAAACCGCATTTAGTACCACATCGGGCCACTATGAGTACTGCGTCATGCCGTATGGGTTAAAGAATGCTCCAGCCGTTTTCCAATCCTTTGTAGACGACATTCTCAGGGACCTGCACGTGCAGGGGGTAGTTGTGTATATCGATGACATTCTGATCTACTCAACTACTCACACCGCGCATGTATCTCTGGTACGCAAAGTGCTTGGCAGACTGCTGGAGCATGACTTATACGTCAAGGCTGAGAAGTGTGTGTTCTCCAAACAAGCCGTCTCCTTCCTGGGTTATCGCATTTCCACCTCGGGGGTGGTGGTGGAGAGTGACCGCATAAAGGCCGTGCGTAATTGGCCGACTCCGACCACGGTAAAAGAGGTGCAGCGGTTTTTGGGTTTTGCCAACTACTACCGGAGATTTATCCGGGGTTTTGGCCAGGTGGCGGCTCCCATTACCTCACTGCTGAGGGGGGGTCCGGTGCGGTTGCGGTGGTCAGCGGCGGCGGACGGAGCTTTCAACAGGTTGAAGGCTCTGTTCACGGATGCTCCCGTGTTGGCGCATCCGGATCCCTCTTTAGCATTCATAGTGGAGGTGGACGCGTCCGAGGCTGGGGTGGGTGCCGTGCTATCACAGCGCTCGGGTACGCCACCAAAACTCCGCCCCTGCGCTTTCTTCTCTAGTAAGCTCAGTGCCGCGGAGCGTAACTATGATGTGGGGGATCGGGAGTTGTTAGCGGTGGTCAGGGCTCTGAAGGTGTGGAGACACTGGCTTGAGGGGGCTAAGCACCCTTTTCTCATCTGGACCGACCACCAGAATCTGGAGTATGTTCGGGCAGCTCGGAGACTGAACCCACGTCAGGCAAGGTGGGCCATGTTTTTTACCCGGTTTCGGTTCACGTTGTCCTATAGACCCGGCTCCCAAAATGTAAAGGCAGACGCACTGTCTCGCCTTTACGACACGGAGGATAGGACCACCGAACCCACTCCCATCATTCCCGCCTCGAGGCTGATCGCGCCAGTGGTATGGGAGGTGGACTCGGACATCGAGCGGGCGCTACGGGCGCGCCTCCTCAGTGTCCGGCGGGCCGTAAGTACGTACCGCTTGGTGTTCGGGACCGACTGATTCGGTGGGCTCATGTCCTACCCTCCTCGGGTCACCCTGGGGTGACGAGGACAGTGGGGAGCCTTCGGGGGAGGTATTGGTGGCCTACCTTAGCTCGAGACGTTAGGGTTTATGTCTCCTCCTGTTCGGTATGCGCTCAGAGTAAGGCTCCTAGGCACCTTCCTCGAGGGAAGTTGCAACCCCTCCCCGTTCCACAACGGCCATGGTCTCATCTGTCTGTAGACTTCCTGACCGATCTTCCCCCCCTCTCAGGGAAACACTACGGTTCTGGTAATTGTGGATCGGTTTTCTAAGTCCTGCCGTCCCCTTCCGTTGCCCGGTATCCCTACTGCCCTACAGACTGCGGAGGCCTTATTCACCCACGTCTTCCGGCACTACGGGGTGCCGGAGGACATCGTTTCTGATCGGGGCCCCCAGTTCACGTCCCGAGTGTGGAGGGCGTTCATGGAGCGTCTGGGGGTCACGGTCAGCCTGACTTCCGGTTATCACCCCGAGAGTAATGGGCAGGTGGAGAGAGTGAACCAGGAGGTGGGTAGGTTTCTGCGGTCGTATTGCCAGGACCGGCCAGGGGAGTGGGCGAGATACATTCCCTGGGCTGAGATGGCCCAGAACTCACTACGCCACTCCTCTACTAATGTGTCCCCCTTTCAGTGTGTGTTGGGGTACCAGCCGGTCCTGGCACCATGGCATCCGAGCCAGACCGAGGCTCCTGCGGTGGAGGAGTGGGTACAGCGCTCCAAGGAGACCTGGAGGGCCGTCCAGGAGTCCCTTCAACAAGCTACTAGAAGGCAGAAGAGGAGCGCTGACCGCCACCGCAGTGAGGCCCCCGTGTTTGTACCGGGGGAAAGGGTCTGGCTCTCGACCCGAAACCTACCCCTCCGCTTGCCCTGCCGGAAGCTGGGGCCGCAGTGTGTAGGGCCCTTCAAAGTCCTGAGGAGAATAAACGAGGTGTGTTATCGATTAAAACTCCCTTCCTATTATCGTATTAACCCCTCGTTTCATGTGTCTCTCCTCAGGCCGGTGGTAGCTGGTCCCCTGCAGGACGGTGAGGTGCCGGAGGTCCCTCCTCCCCCTCTGGACATCGAGGGGTCCCCGGCGTATACGATACGGGCCATTCTGGACTCGAGACGCCGGGTGAGGGGCCTGCAGTACCTCGTGGACTGGGAGGGGTACGGTCCGGAGGAGAGGTGCTGGGTACCGGTGGAGGACATTTTGAATCCATCTATGTTAAGGGATTTCCATCGCCTCCATCCGGATCGCCCTGCACCTCGTCCTCCGGGTCGACCTCGAGGCCGGTGTCGGCGCGCTGCGGGAGCCGCGCGTCAGAGGGGGGGTACTGTCACGACTTCAACCGAGGCAGGCTCTCCTTCCCGTTCGGGTGGCGCTCGGCGGTCGTCGTCACCGGCCTACTAGCTGCCACTGACTCTTTTTCCTCCCCCTCCTTATGTGTTTATTTGTATCACCTGGTTTGAGGTAATTGGTAATTAGTGTGGCTTTATTAGTCAGCCAGCCTGTATGCTTCTTTGTGCGGGATTGTTCGTCTGTAGCTGTGGATTTCGGGAGTGGTTTATTGTATTGTGTACTGGGTTTGTCTCCCGTGTTTGTAGACAGGTGTTTATGACACCCAGTAAGTCCGTGTTGGACATTTTGGTTTGCCGGTTGGGAATTAAAGATCACCGTATTGAAGCTCTGCTGTTCCTGCGTCTGATTTCACACCCCCCCGACACCCAGGTCGTTACAGCATGTGACAAATAAAGTTTTATTTGATTTTAGCTAACTTAAAATTGAAAATTACAGGTTAGAAATTTTAGCTGGAACTGATGAGGGACAATATCACTGATGAGGTCAACTGTTTCAATCTCATTACCTGTATGATGCAGCAGTGTCTTGCTTTAAACTCTTTTGGCACTTGTTTTGCTTCATATACAGTTGAAGTCGGAGGTTTACATACACCTTAGCCAAATACATTTAAACTCAGTTTTTCACAATTACTGACATTTAATCCTAGTAAAAGTCCCTGTCTTAGGTCAGTTGGGATCACCACTTTATTTTAAGAATGTGAAATGTCAGAATAAGAGTAGAGAGAATGATTTATTTCAGCTTTTATTTCTTTCATCACATTCCCAGTGGGTCAATTAGATTTTGGTAGCATTGCCTTTAAATTGTTTAACTTGGGTCAAACGTGTCGGGTAGCCTTCCACAAGCTTCCCACAATAAGTTGGGTGAATTTTGGCCCATTCCTCCTGAGCTGCTGTAACTGAGTCAGATTTGTAGGCCTCCTTGCTCGCACACGCTTTTTCTGTTCTGCCCACAAATGTTCTGTAGAATTGAGGTCAGGGCTTTGTGATGGCCACTCGAATACCTTGACTTTGTTGTCCTTAAGCCATTTTGCCACAACTTTGGAAGTATGCTTGGGGTCTGCTTGGGGTCATGATGCCATCTATTTTGTGAAGTGCACCAGTCCCTCCTGCAGCAAAGCACCCCCACAACATGATGCTGCTACCCCCATGTTTCACGGTTAGGATGGTGTTCTTCGGCTTGCAAGCCACCCCCTTTTTCCTCCAAACATAACGATGGTAATTATGGCCAAACAGTTCTATTTTTGTTTCATCAGACCAGAGGATATTTCTCCAAAAAGTACGATCTTTGTCCCCATGTGCAGTTGCAAACCGTAGTCTGGCTTTTTTATGGCGGTTTTGGAGCAGTGGTTTCTTCCTTGCTGAGCGGCCTTTCAGGTTATGTCGAGATACAGTGGGGCAAAAAAGTTTTTAGTCAGCCACCAATTGTGCAAGTTCTCCCACTTAAAAAGATGAGAGAGGCCTGTAATTTTCATCATAGGTACACTTCAACTATGACAGACAAAATGAGAAAAAAAAATTCAGAAAATCACATTGTAGGATTTTTAATTAATTAATTTGCAAATTATGGTGGAAAATAAGTATTTGGTCAATAACAAAAGTTGTACAGATGGTACCTTCAGGCGTTTGGAAATTGCTCCCAAGGATGAACCAGACTTGTGGAGGTCTACAATTCTTTTCTGAGGTCTTGGATGATTTATTTTGATTTTCCCATGATGTCAAGCAAAGAGGCACTGAGTTTGAAGGTAGGCCTTGCAATACATCCACAGGTACACCTCCAATTGACTCAAATGATATCAATTAGCATATCAGAAGCTTCTAAAGCCATGACATCATTTTCTGGAATTTTCCAAGCTGTTTAAAGGCACAGTCAACTTAGTGTATGTAAACATCTGACCCACTGGAATTGTGATACAGGGAATTATAAGTGAAATTATCTGTCTGTAAACCATTGTTGGAAAAATGACTTGTGTCATGCACAAAGTAGATGTCCAAACCGACTTGCCAAAACTATATTTTGTTAACAAGAAATTTGTGGAGTGGTTGAAAAATGAGTTTTAATGACTCCAAACTAAGTGTATGTAAACTTCTGACTTCAACTGCATATGCTCTATGAAGTAATCTCTGTACAACTTATAAAGGACAACTTCTTTAAATATCTAATGTAGCAGAATTTTACAATACAAACTTCTTTGTAGGCTCAAAAATATGACACAAAGCATGATATACTGGTTACGCAAAAAAAAACATTTGAACACTGAACAAATTTGATCAAAAACATGTTATAGCCTATGAAAGCATAACATTTATCTTGTGCCCTTTCATATTATTTTTAAGGAAGAAGTGAACAGTAATTAGCTATTCTCCTTCACCCTTGCCTGTTTGCTGTTTGACACTATGTGTGATGGTTTCAGTGGCCATTTTAGCATGTCAATCATGGTGGGGGAAAAATAAATAAAGTGGGAGGCATTCCAGCAAAGCCATAAAACAACACTAAATAATACATGAATTGCATTATAACGATGACAAACGGTACCCACAAACTGTTAAGGCCTACATAAAGCTTTCCCAACATCTTACCACTGCTACACCTGGCTATCAGCGGAGCCTTGTCTGGCAGTGAAACAGTTCAGCCTCATTTACTGCCTTTAAAAAAACATGGCTCACTTGCTTAAACAAATGTGGTTTCTAATGACAACTGAGATGTACAAACTATGGCATAAGGGGATGATAAGCGGATAAGAGGCAATCCGTAATTTCGATTAAGACATTAATGAGCAAGCTAGGACGGACGTAACGTTAGTTAATATAACTATTTGTTTAGCACTTTTGAAATGTACAGGGACAGAATTCAGAACATGGGCTGTTCTTACAGTATTCTCCCTGTACACCAAGTCAGAACCGTAGGATAAATAAAGGAACCGTAGGATGCATACAGTATAAGCAGACAATGAAAGCTCTTACAATATTCAATGTTTACATTTCTCTCAAACAGGTTATAGGCTACATGTGCACCACCAAGTCAGAACAGTAGGTGCAATTAAGAGGGGTAAATAGACAAAATGATTAGGGTGAGGCACATGGGCCACTAACATCTTACTTCACAACATACACTTAGTATTACTTTCTTAGCTACAGTATACATATCTCCCTGGCACATTGAATAATTTATGCAGCAGCATATAATACATTTTTGGACTCACCTTGTTGTGTTGTGATCACTTGAACAGGAGGTGGCACGACGGGTCTTCGTGGGCAAATTTTGTCATCAAAGTCTGGCATTCTCTGGATTTATGGTGCTTTCAAAACAACTGGAGGCCGGATTTACAATTCCGAGTTGGATGACCATTCAAAACGTATTTTCCCAGTCGGAGCTTGCTTATTCCCGACTTCCTAGTTGTCTTGAAACTCACTGAAGTCAAGTTAACAGTTGTTTTGAGCGTGGCACAAATCATGTTGAATGTTTATCATTTTAAACTTGGAAAAGTTTTAATACCCCCTTAATGTTCTGATGCTGATTGGCTTATTTTTAGGCAGTTAAGAAACAAGTGTTCTTTTCTTCTCAGGAAGGCCAAGTCTGAATATTTTATGTCTGCTACCACTGATAACCTGAATGACCCTAGAAAGTTTTGGAATGCTATTAAGTCTATGTCTGGTAACAGTAATGTTAATGAATTACCGTCATGTGTTTTGAAGGACTCTGTTGCTATATATGACAAAACTGAAATGCTGAATTGTTTCAATGAGCACTTTGTATCATCTGGTAGGCTGTTTGATTCAGTGTCCTCTGTCTCTGTACAACCCTGTGTGGATGAACCAGTGTCCTCTGTCTCTGTACAACCCTGTGTGGATGAACCAGTGAGAGCTGGTCAAACTTTTAGCTTTCTGCCATTCTCAGTGCAGGTGGTACATAAAGCCCTGAAATCCTTAGATCAAAGAAAGCCTGCAGGTCCTGATCTTTTGGATCCCTGCTTTTTAAATCTGGCAGCTGATTTCATAGCTGAACCACTTACATATCTGTTCAATCTAACCCTGGAATGTAATGAAATTCCAAAGATCTGGAAATCAGCTTTTGTCCTACCACTTTTAAAAGGGGGAGATCCAACTCTTTTAAATAATTATAGGCCAATCTCAAAGCTGTCACCCCTGGTGAAAATACTTGAAACCCTTGTAAGTGAACAGCTAAAAGAGTTTTTATTTACTAACTCTATTTTATCAATGTACCAATCGGGCTTCAGGAAGAAGCATAGCACAATTACAGCAGCCATGAAGGTTTTAAATGATATCACTGAAGCCCTTGACAAAAAACAGCACTGTGTCTCACTTTTTATTGATCTCTCTAAGGCTTTTGATACAGTTGATCATGCTATACTAAGGCAGAGATTGTTGAGTGTAGGTCTTTCGGAGCATGCAGTTGCATGGTTTGCTAACTATCTGTCTGATAGAACTCAGTGCACTCAATTTGATGGGCTCATGTCTGTCAAATTGTCTGTCCTGAATGGTGTGCCCCAAGGCTCTGTACTTGGTCCTCTCTTATTCACTATTTATATAAATGATTTAGACAAAAATGTCCAAAATGCACAACTTCATTTTTATGCTGATGATACTGTTATTTACTGTTGTGCCTCATCTCTTACAAAAGCTTTCCAGAACTTGCAAACTGCTTTTTATACTGTTCAACATACCTTGTGTCAATTGAAGCTTATCCTCAATACTGACAAAACTAAACTAATGGTGTTTTCTAATGCAAGAAATAGACCTCTGAACCTATCACCTATTACTACCTGTCAGGGCAAGGAGATTGAGGTTGTAACCTCATATAAATATCTTGGAATTCTAATTGATGACGGCCTCTCTTTTAAATTGCATATTCAACAACTTACAAAAAAATTGAAGCTGAAATTGGGATTTTATTTTAGGAATAAGGCCTGTTTTTCTTTTGAAGCCAGAAGGAGGCTAGTATCAGCTACATTTATGCCTTTACTAGACTATGGGGATATTTTATATATGAATGCTTCCGCTCAGTGTTTGAGATCAATTGACACTCTTTACCATGGCACTTTGAGATTTATTTTAAACTGCAAAACCCTTACGCACCACTGTACTTTATATACCAGGGTTGGCTGGCCTTCTCTAGTCACTCGTAGGCTCAGTCACTGGTATACTTTTATTTACAAAGCCATTTTGGGTTTACTACCTTTTTATTTGGGCATTTTTATTGTTCAGAAATGTGGTGGGTACTCTCTTCGTTCGCTAGACTTTATCCTGCTAACTGTTCCAAATATCCGAACTGAATTTGGTAAAAGGTCTTTTATGTACTCTGCGCCATCGTCTTGGAACGCCTTACAAAATAATTTTAAACTGGAAGAACTTGTCCCGATTGGTGTTTTTAAATCACTGATGAAGGATTTTGAGGCTGATTCCCTGACCTGTCAATGTTTTTAATTTGCTGTTTTTGATATTGTTATACTCTTGTGAATTCAATGGTTTTTACTAGATTACTTGTAGTTTTTCATGTCTGTCTGTAATTTTTGTAATGACTTGGTGCTGCCTATCTTGGCCAGGACGCTCTTGAAAAAGAGATTTTAAATCTCAATGAGCCCTTCCTGGTTAAATAAAGGTTAAATAAAATAAAAAATACCAGATTTGGGACCACACAGCCACTGTCACTGATTTCTTCCAAACCACTTGTTGAATTTGCGATTTACAACTTGTTGTGTAATGGCCAATGAGCGCCGATACGTTTTATCTATAATTTCTCTTCATTATTTCTCGTCATATGACAAGGATTAAAAAGGATTTGCCAGTATATTGTCGACTTGATTCATGATGATGACTGCTTGCTAAGATTGTGAAAGTCCAATCAAAGCTACTGTACATATAATGTGATTTGATGTAATTTTATCTGTGGCCAATGACCTTGAGTGTTCTTGGATGAGCACTTCTAATGTAACACTTGAAGGGCTAGAATTTAAGGTCTCCTCTTCCACTTGGCAGTGACGTAAAGTCCCCATGAGTGACAGAACACTGAGCCAATCACAGCGCAACGCTCCGTATTTTCTGTTGGCTTGCCCCACCACAGAAAGCACTGAGCTAGGCTGAAACACCTGCATTTTGGAGCTGCCTTACTCAAGAAAAGAAAAAAAGAGACCATGTTTGCATGCGGCTTTAATAACTCAATGATATATTATTTTTTACCTTGTTTGTAAATGGATATGAGACACGTATTAATGCTAAAATAACATGCAAAACAGGCAATTTTTGCTAAAAATGTGGGGCTGAATGACGGCTCGCCACTGGATGGTTTATTTGTTCTTTTAAATCCCTCAGTCCAACACCTGTAGCCTTACATAAAAAATAGTTTGAGGGGTACACAGCAGTAAGAGGATGTGTATGTTTTCCTTACTAAAGTTCTGATTGAGTAACCCGTAGATGACAGCATTGAGACAGCTGTTGAAATAGGCCATAAAGTACCTGGTGACAAAGAGCCAATCTGAGATTTTTGCTGCCACCATTCCCGAGTTAATGGCCAGTGCCAGGCCAATAATGTTTAGTGGTCCCCAGCCCACCAAACATTAGGAACACCACAAACATAGTCAAGAAATTACTTTAGTTTCTGCTTGTCATCTGGTTTCACCCTCTTTCACCTGGATGATAAACACCCAGATCCTCAGGTAGTAGTAACAGACCACCGAGAGGGGCACCAGGAAGTGGATCAGCACCAGAGCTGGTCTAGTAGGAGCTGACAGTCTGGGCGAAGGTGCAGGAGAAGAGGCGTGGGTCATACTGCAGAGAGCCCACTAAGAAGTTGAGCACTGTGGCCATGGCAGTGAGCAGCCAGGTGAGGCCCAGGTAACAGCAGGTGTTCCTGGTGCACAACATGTGGTCATAGTGCAGGCTGTGGCAGATGTACCGGTTGATGGAAATGGCCAAGATGTTAAAGACGGAGCCAATGATACTGAGGCCTATGATAAAGCCACTGAGCTGGCAGTGCATGTCCCCAACGATCCAGTCATTGTGGGAGATGTACAGGAGAGCCAGGGGGTAGGTCTTCCACCGACATGCTCACCAAAGATGTTTCCTACAAGAGACAAAACAATAATTTTAGTGGTCCAACTTAGTGAATATAAACATGCAGCCGTATTAAATATATCTGGCTGTTCCAGTGCATACTAATATCATGGCCAGACAGTTACTGCGTAATATTTAGAGACACGTGTGTTATTCAGCGCATGTGAAAAATACATTTGACTTCAGACACAGTCGTCCGGTTTCACAAGACTAGGTGCATACTAATATAGTAGTATTTGTTCAGGTAAACTTGAGCAGCAAATCAATAACCTAATCTTAAAAATGTCTAATCCAATGGGACAAAATGTACTGAGCCAATTGAAGCAAAATAATTTCCTGCTGTGGACTCTATGTCATCAGTTTGATTTATGGAGCATGATTCCTCCTGACAGGAGTAGCGTCTGTATCTCTCTCTCCCTCCGATGACCAATGTCCAGCCAGAGAAACACACACTTCTCAATAATAGAATTGTCTTGACTTGATAATCTTATCCACTTTGCCCTTGATTTTATGTAGGTGCTATTCACCTTCTTTATGTAAACATCATCCAATTTGGATTGTAGATCAGTGTATTTTTGTCATCGACAGACAAATCTGACTTGTTACAAAGAATGGTGAACAAAAATATAAATGCAACATGCAACAATTTCAAAGATTTATCTAGGGCTGTCCCCGACCCCAACAAAATATTGGTCGACCAAGAGTAGTCTGGTCTTTCAGCCAATCGACTGGTTGAGGTTTTAAAACGTGTAATTTTCCATACATACACACACCCTCTGTGTTTAAAAAAAATCAACTATATGTAGGCGACTGAGCTTGTCTGATGCTTTAAGCACGCTGTCATTAAATAATGAAGACACACACAAATGACTCGAAGGAGCCAGAAAGCAAGATAGCCTAACCAGAAGAAGAAAAAACCTGTTCCCAAACCTCCTCCTCCAGCTGCTGCTGGGCTTTGTTACGCTCCCGAAGTTGCCGGTAATAGGCTACACCAGGGGTCGGCAACCTTTTCGATTTGGAGTGGCAATTTATAAAGTCTTCTCAAAATCATTGTCATGTGATTAATAAAAATGTGATCTATGAAAATTATACAAATCTAGATACAAATCTAAAAGTCATTTATATTGCCATTGCCAACTGTGTAAAAAATAGCCTACAAAAATAGCCAACATAAAAACATTGCAGCCTGTAGGTAGAAAATATCCTAATAAAATTAAATCACATTTGCTATTCATGGCCTGTCTGCAAGGAACTTGAAACATTGTATCAACTATCAACTTGGTCTAGCCAAAGCTTGCATATTCTGAACCCTGAGAGTTTCCTGCACCAGTGAGCTCAGGACAGACACAGCTGTAAGCCATTTGCACAAGGGATAAGAAGTCAATTGGATAGGCCAATTTTCTGAAGATTCCACTGGAAGAGCATGACATTTTTTTCCCTTTCACTCTGAATGGTTATCGACAGGGAGAGAGCTGGGAAGATGTCATTCTCAATGGATGTAAAAACAGACTTTGTTTACTTGCATGTTTGAGGTGAAGAAAAAGTTACTTTGAGAAGCTTCACAGCTCATTAGTGGTGGTGAGTTAAGACAATCAGAAATACCATCAGATCCCCAAATGGGCATCCAGCATGACGACCTCTGGCAGACTCATTTTGCTGGATTAGAGGAGTTTTTCAAGGACCACATGCTCCCAAAGCTGTCTTTGCATCAGTGAACATCTAAATATCTTATAGTTTTTTCACACAGTTTTTGTTCTTACTTTGAGGTTTTATTCCAATCGTTTTTTTGGGCAGGCTCCGGGTCAGCGTTCTCGTCGCGCCTCCTGTCAGTACCTGTTTCAGGGAAGCCAATGGTTCAAAACTTCCACAAAGTTCATACACACACTAGGCTCCCAGAATAGGTTATATTATACAAGTTTTGCTCAAAAGCAGCCAGCTAAAGTAATGTAGTTAACGTAAATTAAATCGCAAAGGCTGGTCTGAGTGCATCTGCTCAGTTTCATTCAGTAGTACAACACAATTCACATTGCATTTTATCATGGGCACAGTTGGAATTTATATCCATGATGTTTAAATTATGTCTTTCCCCCATCACTTCCAACAGATCTCTTTGCTGAGGGTGGCATTTATCATGCACTGCTTTCTCTTGGTGTGAGCCCGATGTTCCGCATGTCACGCCTCATGTCTAAACAACGAGGAAAAGGGGATATAAAGTCCGTTTTGATGCATCTACAAATTCAATGTTTTACACAACATTGTATCATTTGATGAGTTTGTGTTCTGTATGGGGAAAACATTGAGGCCACAAGTACTTTGTGAGCTAGCTAGCCAACTTTAGCTCACTATCTAACCAAGGTGTCTAACTAGCTAGCTCACCAGGCGATATTTAGCTAGCTAGCTAGTTAACATTAGTTCCCGAGTGGCACAGCAATCTAAGGCACTGCAAAGCAGTGCTTGAGGTGTCACTACAGACCCGGGTTTGATCCCAGGCTGTGTCACAGCCGGCCGTAACTGGGAGACCCATGAGGCAGCACACAATCGGCCCAGCGTCGTCCGGGTTAGGGGAGGGTTTGGCCGGGCCCGGGATTTCCTTGTCCCATTGCGCTATAGCGACTCCTTGTGGTGGGCCGGGCGCCTGCAAGCTGACTTCGGTCGCCAGCTGCGCGGTGTTTCCTCCGACACATTGGTGCGGCTGGCTTCCGGGTTAAGCGAGCAATGTGTCAAGAAGCAGTGCGGCTTGGCATGTTCGTGTTTCGGAGGATGCATGGCTCTCGACCTTTACCTCTCCCAAGTCCGTAGGGGAGTTGCAGCGATAGGACTATACTTACAATTGGATATCACAAAATTGGGGAGAAAAAGGGGTAAAAGTATAAAAAAAATGTAAATAAACAGTTCATGTAGTCAGACTTTTCTAAGAGGTGACATGCTAGCTAACCAATTATCCTTGCCGTCGTAACGTTAGCTAGCAAATCTGACTACACAAATGGGGAATTAACGTTAACTAGCTAACGTTAGCTAAATATCCTTTCCCTGGTGGGCTAATGCTAGCTAGCATGTCACCACGTGAAAAAGTATTACTACCAAACTGTGAACTAACTTTAACTAGCTGGCTAGTTCACTAAATACTTGCCAATAAAACGTTAACAACAGTCATTATCCTAGCCTATGCTGGTTTTCTTTTTACTTGTAAGGAAGGCAACATGCGTTGTACACATAACTACAGTCAGTGGTTATCTCGCTAATTTTCATAAACACCTAGCTAACCATAGATCTTTGACCTAACCAAAACAGCTTGTTCGCAACTAGCAAACAGGGTTTACCTTATCACACAGCTCCAACAACGCCTCTCGATTACAGAGGTCGGAAAACAATAAAATGCATGTGTGCTTATCGGAGTAGTGGTTACAATCCGGTACATAGCACCGAACCATCCTGGCAGCTGGCTTCAGATCAACGGAGAGACCTAAGGTTAGCTAATTTACTACAAAGGCCAGAGGGTAATTCTAGTAACTAAAAAATGCTAACGGTAGCTAGCTAGGTAAAAAAAAAAAATATTAAACAAGCATACACACAAGAAATACACAATTTCAAACAATAAAGATTATAATATTTACTTGCTAGGTTACTGCATGGAGAAATGTGCCTTAAGGGATGATGTCAAAGCTTGCGACAAGATGTGTAGTTCTGTATGATAGCCATATTAGCGGCTAATTAGCGTTTCATTTCAGGGGGTAATTGCAGGCGACTATATTGATAAAAGTGACCTTGTCCAAGAGAGCTTTGCACAGTTATCAAAACATCACGCCAGGGTAAGCCCACACGGAACACACCCCTTATTTTAAGTGTTTCCTATGGGAAAAATGAATGGTCGAAAAACGATTGAAACCATTTCCCTGTTTGACTGCTAGGTTTTATGGGTATTATGACTCATACTGTGGTACTATGTAACAAAGCAGGAAGTAAAATAAGTATAAGCAGGAAGTGTACCCATCAAAATGTGCTGTGATTTGTTGATTCAACGCAACTGACGTTGCAAAAAGTACATTAAATTGCATGATCCACATGAGTTAACATTATCTGAAGGAACATTCTACATTGCATGGAAATTATTGCATCATAATACCAGGCAGCCATTGCGATTGTACCCAAGAGTTTACCAGTCAAATTGCCAGTGTTCAGAGGTTCAGAGGCCAGAGGTTCCAAAACCGTTCAATTCATCTAATTTCAATAGTCATTATTTTCAGATCTCTGAGAAAATCAAGGAATGGTCAAAATAGAATATGTACCAATTACATTGTTAGATTTACTATTCTCTATATAATTGACGGGAATTCTTCCAATCACTGCATGTCTACACTACATCCGCCTTCTCCCAGTCAGCCAATCTGCTTCCTCAAGTGGAATCAAGAGGTTGTTTGTGAAATCCATTATCTGTTCTTTGTAAAGAGCGATTTTCCCTTCTACGTGTGTTGGAATCCCCAAACATTTATTTTGTAAAGGTATGAAACGTAATAGTTGAATATGCAAAAATGTTGCTTTCATCTGAGAAGTTGCTTATATTAGCTAACTAGCAATATGTTACATACATTTGCTAGGAACAAAACGGTTGTGCTAGTTAGCTATGTTAGCTTAGTGGTGAGGATGGTTAGTTTAGTGGTGAGGATTGGTAGCTTAGGTAAGTAGCGAAATTACTAGCCAGCTTCACATAAGTAGCTAACAGTTAACGGACATGTTTTAATTCGTTAGCTAACTAACAGATTGTTCAACAATCGATATTGGTTTGCTAGCTCACACTGCCCGTCTTGAACTAGTTAGCTAGCTATACTAGCTAGCAAACAAAGACGGTGGCTTTCACATTTTGGTAACGTTACTCTACAGTAACTAACGTTGGCTAGGTAATTGATTTAGCTACTGTATATTACATTTTGTTACCTAGCCAATGGTAGCTCTCAACGCCACTCGTTACCATATAAGATTTGCTTGTTAAACGTTAGCCAAAATGTGTTTTAGACTGAAATTATCTGTTATAGCTAACGTTATAACGAAACACGTTGCTAGCCAGCTTAACGTTAGCTATAGCCTTCCTCTGGCTTTGACATCTCTTGTATCCTCATGCATTTTTTTTTGCCCGATGGTATTAGCAATAAAAATCAATGTAGTGACTCTGTTAATGACTGTCCTTTTAATTAGATGCAAGGAAACCAGGGCCCCCGTGGAGAACAGCAGTATCATGGCCCATCTAGACACCAGTTTGAAAACCAGAAACATCCTGGAGTCAACAGCAATGGACAGCATGCAGATGAGCAGGAGAGCCCAAGTAAGATAGGTTTCATTGACTCCTGAGCTCTGTATTGGAAGGAAATGAAATCATCCAGTATTAGATGATTCTAATATTTTGCTTCTCTTTAGATGCAGGGATAACCATAGATCTACAAAACTTCAGGAAACCTGGAGAGAAGACTTACACTCAGCGTAGCCGTCTGTTTGTGGGAAATTTACCAACTGGTGTTACAGAGGCAGAGGTGGAGAAGTTATTTTCCAAGTATGGCAAGGCAGCTGAGATTTTCATCAACAAGGACCGGGGGTTTGGATTCATTAGACTGGTAAGTAGTTAGTGTAGCGGATGACCAAGTGCATCACTACTGCCTTCCTGAGATGTAGAAGTACCGTCACCCCCGATTCAGAATTGACTTAGCTTTCTGGGTCAGTTATATTGACAGTGCCTCTTGAGTTTTTGTTACAGTGGGGAGGGTTGTAAGTTTGCATCCCGGTTTGGGCTGAATTTCCACTCTGTCACAGTAGCATGTTCAAGGGATAGAAGTTATATTCCTCAATCTTAAATGAATGGGAAAGCATTCACGTGTGACTACTTTGTGAATGTTCTTATTTTATACTTTAATACCAACAGGAGACAAAAACAGTGGCTGAGATTGCTAAAGCCGAGCTTGATGACACCTCATTCAGGGGCAGACAGTTGCGCGTGCGATTTGCAACACATGGTGCTGCTCTAACTGTGAGGAATTTGCCACAGTTCATTTCCAATGAGCTCCTGGAAGAGGCTTTCTCTGTCTTTGGCCAGATTGAAAGGGCCATAGTCATAGTAGATGATAGAGGGAGACCCACAGGAAAAGGGATTGTGGAATACACAGCCAAGCCTGCAGCAAGGAAGGCTCTGGATAGGTGTGCAGATGGAGCCTTTCTATTGACTGCGTAAGTATTATGCTGGAAATAAAATGAAAACATGTAATGTTTCAAATGCATTTTGTTGTAATGTTTTCAAAATGGGAGAGGTAATGCTGATTGTTTTACGCTTTTCAGATTCCCCAGGCCAGTGACAGTTGAGCCAATGGAGCAGTTTGATGAGGATGAGGGACTGCCAGAGAGGATTGTAAACAAAAACCAAGTGTTTCACAAGTGAGTAATCATAGTTTTTGGGGTTTGGCATACTTTCTCCAAATACATTGGTCAGAACTGTGCATAGAACAATCTTGCACCATGCTGCTGAAAAGAGGTACAATCCATGACAATAAAGTGTTGCATATTGATCTGGTTTTCTTGTGTAAAATCTCTCTGCCAGGGAGCGGGAGCAGCCACCGAGATTTGCTCAGCCAGGGACATTTGAGTATGAGTATGCCATGCGCTGGAAGGCCCTGATGGAGATGGAGAAGCAACAGTATGAGCAGGTGGACAGGAACATCAAGGAGGCTCAGGAGAAGCTGGAGCAAGAGATGGAGGCAGCTAGACATGAGCACCAGGTTATCTTGATGAGACAAGGTATGTGTGGTCTGGGTCCACTCTACCTTATCAATCCAAGGTTAAGGACACTAATAAACACAAAACAGGGTGTCTTATGGAGAAATGTATGCATTTCTTGACGTGTCCTACCACCAGATGTAGCCCGGATGTCAATCTCATACACCACTTGAATCCAATCCTATTGGTAATTGATTCATATGGTGTAGGTCTTTTGACTAGGTTACTAACAAATGGGGTGTTCATCTCATTACAGACCTGCTGAGGCGTCAAGAGGAGCTGAGGAGAATGGAGGAGCTCCATAACCAGGAGATGCAGAAGAGGAAGCAGATGGAGCTCCGTCAAGAAGAGGAACATCGCAGGAGGGAGGAGGAGATGAGGATGCACAGTGAGGAGATGATGAGGCGGCAGCAGGAGGGCTTCAAGGGGAACTTCCCTGGAAATGTGAGTCATTGCTATTTGACACTGGTTTAAATACTCTGATAAAAAAATATCTATCATTATTCCTCTATACACAAATGGAAGTTGCCTAAATGTGTCTAAGCACCTTTGCAATTGTGTTTGTGGTTAAACAATTGGAAAAAGGACTAAAACTATATTTTGTTTGCTGTTTCTAAGCTGTCTATTGTTTAATCTATCTGATTAAAGAATGGATTTTTTAATGTGTTATCATTTTTCTTAGCGGGAGCAGGAGATGCGGATGCACATGCAAGGTAAGGTTTACATTAGCTTTCAGATCTTCACTGAGCTGTCAAGGGTGATGGTCACCATGTTATCTAGTATATACAGTGGGGTCTGGAATTATTGGAACCCTTGATAAAGATGAGTAAAAAAGACAGTGTAAAATAATTATATTGAAAAATACAGAAAATGTATAAAATATGAAGAATTCTATTTTATACTAATGTCTTAGATCCCTCCCAATGTGTTCTCTTGAACTCCATCTTTTTTTAGAATTTAAAAAAATTACTTGTTAAGCAACCTCTTTCGCTGAGCAATTGCATTAGGATAAAATATATATTTAGTATTTTATTTTTAGCATACAATATAGCTCAGTATTTTTATTTATTTTAGTATTTTTTTGCTAATTTTAATCAAGGGATCCAATCATTCCTGAACCCACTGTATTGTATTGGTTTGCTGATGTGCTGTCTGTTTTTTGGTTTGGTGTAGGTCAAGGAATTAACAGAAACTCGATGGGTGGTGGTGAAGGAAACCCCAGCGTGCCCATCCCTGGAGCTGCCAACATACCTGCCGAGAACCCCCCTTTAATGGTAATGTTAGACATTTTAGAATAACAAACGATATATTTACATACCAAGATCAACACATTTATTGTGCCAACAGGGATAGGGTAACCAAATATGTATTTGATCATTTCACCTCTGTGTTAATCTTGTAAATATATAGCTGCAAGAGACTTTCATTTGTCATTATCACTCATCTTGCGTGTCTTTTCTGTTTTCTCCCAGCAGGGGGCAGGAAACAACAACATGCCCGTAGGAGGCCAGCCTGTGTTCCCAAGAGTCCCTGGCCAAGGCCCTGCGGACTTTGGTGCCAACAAGCGTCGCAGATTCTAAAATGGTCAATTACATTTTTTTAACTTTTGAAACTGTACTATATTTAAAAATTCATACATGGTATGTTATGTACTGTGAAAATTGCATGGGAAATATTCAGAATGTTTTTGTTTTAAAATAGCATCACGAGTTGGCATTTTCGTATTTCAGATGTACTGATTCTGTATAGACTTTTTTTTTTATTCCTCCAAAGCAATGTTTTATATAGCAATAGTAAATGTGTCACTCATTCTCTCTCAATAAGCCTTTCTGAACAGTTTTAAATAAAATTGTAATTCCTTGGTACTTTTTCATGTGTTTTATTTGTGCGTTAAAATGTAATCCTTTCCTTCAAAAGGCTGGTTCAACGAAGGAGTCAGGAGTATTTTGGTCTGTAATAAAGCCCTTTTGCGGGGGGAAACTCATTTGTTTATTGTTGTGTGGCACAATGTATTGCTTAAACAACTAATATAAGGACAGGACGAGTAGAAATGAACATGGGCATTGTTTAATGCGTTTCACAGGAAGAACATTCCAAGCATTTCAACGTAGGTAAGCAAGGGGGGGTTACAGGTGCCCTAAAGGAACAAAACTAGAATATCAATACACAACAGTATTGGCTGGGCCTGGCTCCCCAGTGGGTGGGCCTATGCCCTCCCAGGCCTACCCATGGCTGCGCCCCTGCCCAATCATGTGAAATCCTGATTTCCTTCTATGAACTGTAACTCGGTAAGATCTTTGAAATTGTTGCGTTCATATTTATGTTCAGTATACTTCAAAACACTGCTACGCTTCTCAGTGAAAATGATATGGAATAGAAATAGTATAAAGGTAAATTTGTCTTATAAAATAACATTGTTCCTCTTGTCTAATATACTGGTGTACAGTAAAATAGGGCTTTTAACTCTATAGCCATTTAAACATTGAACTCAAGTGTTTGTCCAACAAACATCAACTGTTTTTTTTGCCAGTCTAACACAGGAGGTTGGTGGCACCTTAATTGGGGAGGACGGGCTCGTGATAATGGCTGGAGCAGAATTAGTGGAACGGTATCAAATACATCAAACAAGGTTTCCATGTATTTGATGCCATTCCATTTGCGCCGTTCCAGCCACATTGACAACTTGCTCTTACTATTTATTTGCAGATCAAAACAATAGCGTAAATGTTTTGACATTTTTCAGGTCTGTTAGATTTCTCTTTAATAGTTGGCCATTAAGCGAAACAATGCGAGCTTTGAGGTATTCTGTATTTCCTGAGTCAGCAAGAATGTAACGTGACTGGACATCAGGCCTGGACCCAGATTATGCTGTTTTTAGTGCAGACCTTCATTTAGCCACGAGACAGTCCCATATTTCTCAGGAGTAGCTGGTTAGCTTGATGTGTAGTTTTGTAAGACTTTGTATGTTTCAACTCCAAATTTACCATCCAGGATCTCAGAAAGGTCTTAGAAGTAGGGATGTATCCTGATTCAAGCTTGGACCACACTGGTGTATCTTTAGAGAAAATGGAATAAATGGTACACCAATATTCACTAGATTTGAGAGAACTTAAAGTGTTAGCATCGAAACAATACATTTAAAGTAAGACACTTCAAGGACAACAAGACTAGCTCACCAAGTGTCACTTCAAAAGCACCAGGGGATAATACTAGGATCTCTAAGATGCTGCTGAATTAAAATCAGCGTGCAGTAAGCGTGCAGGAAAATATCTGAAAGAGATTGTATTAACAGATGAAAGGGGGATATACTCAAATAATCACATTTAACCCAAAACCTATAACCTACATTTTAATTTGCATATTTGAAGGTGGAATGAAACTGTACCTTATTCTGTCCATTCCATGTGCAGGAAATAGGTTTTGACCACTACCAATCAAAGACATTTTGATGTAGTAGATAAAATGTCCAACGTACCTAAAGGGAAAGAGGTAGAACATGCAACTGATGTGAAGTTTAGCCTTACGAAAGTATTCATACCCCTTGACTTATTCCACATTTTGATGTTACAGCCTGAATTCAAAATGGATTCAATAGATTTTTTCTCACCCATTTCAAATCAAATCAGATTTTATTTGTCACATGCGCCGAATACAACAGGTGTAGTAGACCTTAGTGAAGTGCTTACAAGCCCTTAACCAACATTGCAGTTTTAAGAAAAATAAGTGTTAAGTAAAAAATAGAAAATAAAAGTAACAAATAATTTAACAGCAGCTGAAAATAACAATAGCAAGGCTATATACAGGGGGTACCGGTACAGAGTCAATGTGCGGGGGCACCAGTTAGTTGAGGTAATTGAGGTAATATGTACACTACCATTAAAAGTTTGGGGTCACTTAGAAATGTCTTTGTTTTGGAACGGAAAAAATAAATTGTCCATTATAATAATATCAAAACTGATCAGAAATACAGTGTAGACATTGTTAATGTTGTAAATAACTATTGTAGCTGGAAACTGCACATTTTCTATGGAATATCTACATAGGCGTACAGAGGCCCATTATCAGCAACCATCACTCCTGTGTTCCAATGGCACGTTGTGTTAGCTAATCCAAGTTTATCATTTAAAAGGCTAATTGATCATTAGAAAACCCTTTTGCAATCATGCTGGCACAGCTGAAAACTCTTGTGCTGATTAAAGAAGCAATAAAACTGGCCTTCTTTAGACTAGTTGAGTATCTGGAGCGTCAGCATTTCTGGGTTTGATTACAGGTTCAAAATGGACAGAAACAAAGAACTTTCTATTGAAACTCGTCAGTCTATTCTTGTTCTGAGAAAGGAAGGCTATTCCATGCGAGAAATTGCCAAGAAACTGAAGATCTTGTACAACGCTGTGTACTACTCCCTTCACAGAACAGCGCAAACTGGCTCAAACCAGAATAGAAAGAGGAGTGGGAGACCCCGGTGCACAACTGAGCAAGAGGACAAGTACATTAGAGTGTTTAGTTTGAGAAACAGACGCCTCACAAGTCGTCAACTGGCAGTTACATTAAATAGTACCCGCAAAACACCAGTCTCAACGTCAACAGTGGAGCGGCGACTCCGGGATTCTGGCATTCTAGGCAGAATTGCAAAGAAAAAACCATATCTCAGACTGGTCAATAAAAATAAAAGATTAGGATGGGCAAAATAACACACACTGGACAGAGGAGCTCTGCCTAGAAGGCCAGCATCCCGGAGTCGCCTCTTCACAAAAAAAATGATTTTCTTTCAAAAACAAGGACATTTCTTAGTGACCCCAAACTTTTGAACAGTAGTGGACATGTAGGTAGAGTTAAAGTAACTATGCATAGATATTAAACAGAGAGTAGCAGCAGTGTAAAAGAGGGGTCTGGGTAGCCCTTTGATCAGCTGTTCAGGAGTCTTATGGCTTGGGGATAGAAGCTGTTAAGAAGCCTTTTGGACATAGACATGGTGCTCCGGCACCGCTTGAAGTGCGGTAGCAGAGAGAACAGTCTATGACTAGGGTGGCTGTAGTCTGACAATTTTTAGGGGCTTCCTCTGACACCGCCTGGTATAGAGGTCCTGGATGGCAGGAAGCTTGGCTCCAGTGATGTCCTGGGCCATACGCACTACCCTCTGTAGTGCCTTGTGGTCGGAGGCCGAGCAGTTGCCATACGAGGCAGTGATGGAACCGGTCAAGATGCTCTCGATGGTGCAGCTGTAGAACCTTTTGAGGATCTGAGGAACCATGCCAAATCTTTTCAGTCTCCTGAGGGGAATAGGCTTTGTTTTGCCCTCTTCACAACTGTCTTAGTGTGTTTGGACCATGTTAGTTTGTTAGTGATGTGGACACCAAAGAACTTGAAGCTCTCGACCTGCTCCCCTACAGCCCCGTCAATGAGAATGGGGGCGTGCTTGGTCTTCCTTTTCCTGTAGTCCACAATCATCTCCTTTGTCTTGATCAGGTTGTTGTCCTGGCACCACACGGCCAGGTCACTGACCTCCTCCCTATAGGCTGTCTCATCGTTGTCGTTGATCAGGCCTACCATTGTTGTGTCATCGGCAAACTTGATGATGGTGTTGGAGTCATGCCTGGCCATGCAGTCTTGAGTGAACAGGGAGTACAACAGTACAACAGGAGTACAACAGGAGGATCTGCGAGGCGGATGTGTTGTTACCTACCCTTACCACCTTGGGGCGGCCCGTCAGGAAGTACAGGATCCAGTTGCAGAGGGAGGAGTTTAGTCCCAGGGTCCTTAGCTTAGTGATGAGCTTTGAGGGCACTATGGTGTTGAACACTGAGCTGTGGTCAATGAATAGCATTCTCACATAGGTGTTCCTGTTGTCCAGGTGGGAAAGGGCAGTATTGAGTGCAATAGAGATTGCATCATCTGTGGCTCTGTTGGGGCAGTAGGCAAATTGGAGTGGGTCTAGGGTTTCTGGGCTAATGGTGTTGATGTGATCCATGACTAGCCTTTCAAAGCACTTCATGGCTACCGACGTGAGTGCTACGGGTCGGTAGTCATTTAGGCAGGTTACCTTAGTGTTCTTGGGCACAGGGACTATGGTGGTCTGCTTGAAACATGTTGGTATTACAGACTCAGTCAGGGACAGGTTGAAAATGTCAGTGAAGACACTTGCCAGTTGGTCAGCGCATGCTCGGAGTCTGTCTAGCCCTGCGGCCTTCTGAATGTTGACCTGTTTAAAGGACTTACTCACATCAGCTACGGAGAGCGTGATCACACAGTCGTCTGGAATAGCTGATGCTCTCATGCAGTGTTAGTTGCCTCGACGCGAGCAAAGAAGTAAATTGCTGTAGCTTGTCTGGTAGGCTCGTGTCACTGGGCAGCTCGCAGCTGTGCTTCCCTTTGTAGTTTGTAATAGTTTGCAAACCCTGCCACATCTGACCAGGTTGGAGCAGGTGTAGTACAATTCAATCTTAGTCCTGCATTGACGCTTTGCCTGTTTGATGGTTCGTCGGAGGACATAGCGGGATTTCTTATAAGCTTCTGGGTTAGAGTCCTGTTCCTTGAAAGCGTCAGCTCTACCCTTTAGCTCAGTGCGGATGTTGCCTGTAATCCATGGCTTCTGGTTGGGGTATGTACGTACAGTCACGTACATACGTCATCGCACTTATTGATGAAGCCAGTATGATGTGGTGTACTCCTCAATGCCATTGGAAGAATCGCGCAACATATTCCAGTCTGTGCTAGCAAAACAGTCCTCTAGCTTAGCATCTGTTTCATCTGACCACTTTTTTATTGACTGAATTACTGGTGCTTTCGTTTTTAGCTTGTAAGCAGGAATCAGGAGGACAGAATAATGATCAGATTTGCTAAATGGAGGGTGAGGGAGAGCTTTGTACACATCTCTGTGTGTGGAGTAAAGGTGGTTTAGAGTTTTTTTCCCCTCTGGTTGCACATTTAACATGCTGGTAGAAATGAGGTAAAAACGGATTTAAGTTTCCCTGCATTAAAGTCCCCGGCCACTAGGAGCGCCGCCTCTGGATGAGCATTTTACTGTTTGTTTATGGCGTTATACAGCTCATTGAGTGCAGTCTTAGTGCCAGCATCGGTTTGTGGTGGTAAATAAACAGCTACTTAGAATATAGATGAAAACTCTCTTGGTAAATAGTACAGCTTATCATGAGATACTCTACCGCAGGCGAGCTAAACCTCGAGACTTCCTTAGATATCGTGCACCAGCTGTTGTTTACATATATGCATAGACCCCGCCCCGTGTTTTACCAGAGCCTGCTGTTCTATCCTGCCGATAGATTGTATAACCCTCCAGCTGCATGTTCTTAATGTCGTTGTTCAGCCACGACTCGGTGAAACATAAGATATTACAGTTTTTAATGTCCCGTTGGTAGGATATACGTGCTTTGAGTTCGTCCCATTTGTTTTCCAGCGATTGAACTTTAGCTAGCAGGAGGGAAGGCAAAGGCAGATTAGTCACTTGTTGCCTGATCATCACAAGGCACCCTGATCTTTTTCCGCAAAATCTCAGTGTCCTTCTCCAGCGAATGACGGGGATCTGGACCTGGTCAGGTGTCAGTAGTATATCGCTCCCGTCCGACTCATTGAAGAAAAACTATTTGTCTAATCTGAGGTGAGTAATCGCAGTTCTGATGTCCAGAAGCTCTTTTCGGTCATAAGAGACGGTAGCAGCAACATTATGAACAAAACAAATTACGAACAATGCAAAAAATTAATAATAACAGCATGGTTGGTTAATTTTCAATGCCTCAGCTTTGGGATACTTGTGCATATGCCAGAGGCGCATGTGAACGCACAAATGGAGGGGCGAGGGAAGGGAATAATTTGGGATTCAGCCAATGATTCCCTCTCCGTTGACCTCTGAACCCTGACTATGTATCTCATGTCCTATTGCGTCCCACAGTAGTGACCTGGGGCCTGATGTAGGCTATGAGTCCATTGGGATAGTAGAGAGTAACCTTCCAAGTGTTAGAGTGTTTGCCAAAGCCACTGCTAAGAACACCCCCAAAGCTGCCACAGAGAAGTCAGGTATGACCTTCCACAATATACTGATTTTCAGTCAACATCTGATTCTACAGAAGGACCCCTGTGTACTTTACAAATCAAGAATAAATATTTAATATCCCCCCAAAACAATTGATTTGAAGACATAGACTGAGCGTCTTTCCTCTGATTGCTGTAATAACTGGAATCCGTTGAGAGAGACTGAGGGGATGACCAGTAGCCCTGTAGCCTCTTCCACCTGTGCACCCCCTCCAATACCCCAGCAGAAGGACGACTACGGGAAAGGAGTGAACTTCTATCTGCGAGACAAAGTGGTGGTAGGCACAAAGTGGTGGTAGGCATTATCCTGTGGAACGTGTTCAACAGAATGCCCGTCGCAAGGAAAGTGAGAACCGTCACAAATATTTTCTTGTTCTAACACTTAGTGTCACCAAAGTGAAGTTGAAAACAGAGTTAAATATAGACTGATTTGCTTTGCATTCATGTCTTTGCAGATCATCAAAGATGGAGAGGAACATGCCGATCTGAATGAAGTGGCTAAGCTCTTCAACATTCACGACGACTGAGTCTTCTCTCCTCTGGGGAGGCTGAGCCTATGCTGGGAGATGTACGCTGTCACTACTCATGAAGGCTTTGAACTTTCACAGTCATCGCCAGGCTTTGGCAGACCCTAATATGATGATACATTTGAAAAGAAAAGGGAGACTCTCTGACACATCTACTCTGTACATGTACATTTCATGTCGCTGGAATATTTTCAATGTTGGTAATTTATATCACATGCATCTGTTTTTTTTATTTTCTATTCAAGATAGTGAATAGTAATATTCACCCTGTCTAATCAATCTATAGTTTAAATGTTGCATTTTGTGATCAAGGTGAAATTGTTCATCCCGGGAATACAGGTGACGGTGTACAAAGTACTAACAATATACTGGTACGTGGAGGTTATTTTTCAGTGTGATCAGAGCAGTTCATTATGTTAAAGGCTGCAATAAAAATATTTTGAATTATCCTACGATTTGCATTATTATGTCCAAAGATATGACCTCTCAGTTAGGGGAACTGGTTCTGATATGAAATGTTAGCACTATAGTCTAGCACTTTGATACACGTTTTCTTGGAAATGTACTTTATTAAGACATCACGGTTTCGCATCGTTGAAATGTTGGTAATTAAATTACACAAGCTCAAATTTGGAATCTATTATGCAAGGTTTCACCATGTTGAAACACAGTTTAGTTAATCAAAAGAGCCATTCCCAAATTTCAACCATCACTACTAACCTGCCTGCACTGCTCCTACAGACTGTTCCTGGCTTGGTAAAAGTGCCATGGCTCTCCTTGGAGTCGCTGGGAACAGGCAGTCCTGCTCAGAGAGTACCTGACCTGTGCGGGTTATAGCATACAGAACCACTCACTGGTAAAGTAGGTCTGCAGTATGCTCTGTAGAATACGTTATGCTCTAAAGAAGGCTGCCACATTAAAATTAAGGCCGGCCTACTTAACCACTATGGAACTGGAAATTGTTTTACGTGCAGAAAACTTACTGCATGATTGTAATGATTTTTCCCCATCCACTGACACTTTGGCTCTTAAACACCTTCCTGTGGGAAGGTGGGAAAGGTCTTACAGATGTGAGGGAAAGGTCTTATGACAACATGTGCAGCTAACATCCCTGTTGCTAAGGTAGTCGTAGGCATAATTACTATTTTTAAAAACTGTGTGAAATGTATTGCCGCCTTATGTCTGACTTTTACTATAAATCTGAGTTACATTTATATTTTAGTAATTTAGCAGACTCTCTTATCCAGAGAGACTTACAATTAATGCATTAATCTTATGACACTGTAGCTAGGTGAGACAACTACACAATCATATCATGTACATTTTCCCTCATGACAACATGTATTTATCAGCAATGTTTGTACTGGTGGTAAAAGGGAAGTGTCTTTATTTTTTATATATATATTTTTTTTGGGGGGGGGGGGGGTTACTACATATAGGTGTTGTAATTTATCTAGGTGTTCAAAGATACTGAAGTGATTAACCTGTGAACAGAAAATGTAACCCTTCGAGGGAGAGTTTAATTAACTAGTTGAGACAACTAACATTTCTCATAAGAAAGAAATATGCAAAATATCTTCCCCTTTTGCCCATTTTTATTTGACTCTTGCATTTGACTGCCTTGAGTGCCCCTCTTCTCATGCTATACTTCAAAATCAAAATCCTTTTTACCAATTCATATTTAAATAATAAATAATTATTGAAATGAATTACTATTTTAATAATGGAAGTATCTATAAATATATATTTGGGGAATGTATGTCCACGTTCTCTGTTATGAATGTGTTTTTACTTGTGGGGGGAAAAAATGATTTATTCCACATAAAATGCCATCATAAGAGTGTGGATCCAAACTGTGCTCAAAGTCTAAAGCCATCATAAGATAAAATCTCAAGGTATTTTGGGCCCAAAAGTGCACTGAAAAGAGAGTCTAAAATGCTGCTGTCTCTTTAAATATTCCTGACGTAATTCCTGCAGCATGCATGTGGCTATGAAAGAGATAAAGCTTGTGGTCTTCCACACAAATTCTCATATAGCAAAACTTCCCCAGACCTTGAGTTATAGACAAGCATCGTCTTGGATGTTACACCTGCAGAGAGCGGGAGGTTCAGAGAGCTCCATAAGGATTTGTCTGGGTAGCGGAGCAATACCATGGTTCTCTGCATAGGTTCACAGACTCTTCACTGAGTTATATGCCTCTGAATACTTAATAAAATTGTCCTTTATTTGATGTGTATTGCTGTAAGCAGAGAATGCTTTCACTAGTCCCATGGATGGTATGGGTCTCGTCTGTCTGCTTTCTACAAGGCAGGTAAGAGACATCTAATTATTGTCTTGCCCTTAGGCTTACTAAGCCTTTAGGTACTTATTGTTGTTTAATTATAGCCTATGCCTCTGGCTGTTTTGAGTAAAATTGGGGAGGAGACTAAAAAAAACTAAATATGTTGTTTCAGTGTACATTTATAATGTGTAATCAAATGAAGAAATATAGATCAGCTACTTTTGAAGTGAGAGAAGTTGTTGAACCATAGGGAATTTACAATGTTTTGCCAATTATATGAAAATCAGGCTAATTACCTACAGAGAAATATAGTTATTTGAAAGGTTCATGTTATTTAAATGTGCCTAAGGAACACATGTAACATATATATATATTATTGAGGTGACGAGCTAAACATGTTTTACATTGCATTTTGTAAAAGAAATGAGCAATAACTAGGATTTGTAAACTGCTGAGAGACGGAAAGAGACGATTTGGAATGTTGGGAAAGACACAGTGAAGATAGGATTTTGTCCATTGGATGAGATATACAACAGTCTACATAAAGGGGCAAGCTACATGACCTGCGTGTTTCTAATTTCAATATAATATATAACTGATCACTCCCACTGAAGTACCATCCTTTTAATTGTAATTATATGAATATTACAATTGTATTACCAAAAACGACTTTACTTTAGTGCATGTGGTTCATTACAAAAAGATGGCAAATACAAAGAGCATATCTTATTTCCTTATATTTTCTGAGAAATATTTTAGCAGAAAATCACTTGAGATACAGAGTGTAACTTCTCACCTTCACCTGTATGAATAAAATCCCTTTATCATGGCCATCATCTGAAGCAGTAGTTGCCCATCAGTTCCAGATAATAGCACTCCTGCTTTTCCTCTCACGGTTTCCTCCTCCCCTTTGGCAGGCCTGGGTCCTGTAAGGAGATTAAGCTACCTAGCAGGGTAGGGAAGGCCCCTTCCCCATCTGACTTCCTGGATAAACTTATGGGAAGGACATCTGGGTATGACGCCCGCATTAGACCCAACTTCAAAGGTATATTGCAATACATAGTACAGTAGATTACGCAGTACAGTAATAAACATTACAGTATAGTACACCCTAAACATGTGGGTATAGTACAGTAGTTTTACAGAATAAATCTAAGACACAATGTGACATAAATCAGAAAGATTTCCACTTTCTATTTATTGTGGTACTTGAACCCAGAATAACTCAGAGTGTTTGTTTTTGGTTAGAAGTGTCATTTTGAATGCATGTTCACCCACAGGCCTAGTTCATTTTGTTTCTTCACAGCCAGCGAAGCCAGCAGATTCCCTCTGACATACTTCCTCTTCATTTCTCAGGGGTCACATCTCGTCATATATATTTCATGCTTGCTCCACATCACTGAAATATGCCAGTACATGCCTTGCAGGGTAACTCCCTGCTGATGTCTATAAATACACTAATGTAACTCAAGTAGAATTAATAAATTATACCCTCTTAGGAAATTATATTATGAAAAATGTAGGATGTCAGTAGTTGAGAGATGCAATATACTAATGGGAGTGTATTGGAAATGACAACACCATTTTATTCTGTCTGTTTGTGATAACTCAATCTAATACAAGACAACTTGCCCCAATATGCATGTAAGAGAGCTGTTATTCCATTATGCAATGGTAGACAATACAATCCTCATGTCATTGCAATTTAGATACTGTAGACCTGAAAATGTGTTCTGATCAGTTTGTGTTTGCCACAGATGCTGCATCTTTTCAGTGAGATAATAAACATGTATGAATGAACATGTATAAGTAATGCATTTTACTGTACACCTGAAGCTAAGAACACTGCCTGTTTCAGAAAGCAGCATAAAGTGAAACATGGCATTTATATTTATATTACAGATATATCACATATGAATGGCTGAGTTTCTTATGGACGATTTTTCAGGTCCTCCTGTGAACGTCACCATTAACCTCTTCATCAACAGCTTTGGATCCATCACAGAAACCACAATGGTGAGGGTCTTTTCACTATCGTCATCCACCTTTCATCCAAACAGTGGCTGTTCGCTCCATTTAATAGTATCTTTTATACAATAACTACCATAGGATTATCGTCTCAATGTGTTTCTACGTCAACAATGGAACGACCCGCGACTGGCCTATAAGGAGTACCCTGATGACTCTCTGGACCTGGATCCTTCCATGTTGGACTCCATCTGGAAACCTGACCTTTTCTTTGCCAATGAAAAGGGGGCAAACTTTCACGAAGTCACCACAGACAACAAACTGCTGCGGATATTTCAAGATGGGAATGTCCTCTACAGTATCAGGTGACCAGTGTCTCTAAAACAGTAGTCTCCTCATAATGATAGATAATAAAATGTTATAACGTGATCAGTAACAATAATTAGCAAAAGTTCACATCTTTGACTTTCTACACTCAATTTGAAGCCACAGGTAATGTTAGATTGTACAAAGCTCCCCATACCTGTCTTCGATTCATCTTCTCACTATGTGCTCCTGGTTCTGTGAGCCAGATTAACTCTGATCCTGTCCTGCCCCATGGATCTGATGAATTTCCCCATGGACATTCAGACGTGCTCTATGCAGCTGGAAAGCTGTGAGTTTTCTTTTCCCTCTTTTTATCTATTCTTTGCACTTGGCTAGTTTCACTCCCTGATGCCTCTTTTTCCCCATTCTCTACACTTGACTAGACAGGCTTTTGCTGTTGACAACTTTATAAATAAACTCCCTCTGTCGCTGGCTATACCATGAATAAAAGAAACCCTCCCTTCTTCTCCTCTGTGCTCCAGTTGGCTACACCATGAATGACCTGTGTTTCCAGTGGCTGGACATTGGTCCTGTCCAGGTGGCTGATGACCTGATGCTTCCTCAGTTTGTGTTGAAAGAGGAGAAAGACTTGGGCTACTGCACCAAGCACTACAACACAGGTAGATTCTGGACTCCCAAATGGTATGCTATTGCCACACTTTGCTTAAAACCTCTACAGGATCGGTGTCCCCGCGCGGGACGTTTGAGCTAACGTAGGCTAATGTGATTAGCATGAGGTTGTAAGTAACAAGAACATTTCCCAGGACATAGACATACATTTTGGCCTTTCACTTGCATTTCAAAGATGGGGGGGGTCTAATGTGTTATATTCTCCTACATTCATTTCACATTTCCACAAACTTCAAAGTGTTTGCTTTCAAATGGTATCAAGAATATGCATATCCTTGCTTCAGGTCCTGAGCTACAGGCAGTTAGATATGGGTATGTCATTTTAGGCAAAAACATTTTTTTAAAGGGTCCAATCCTTAAGAGGATTTATGACAGTGTCGCAGCTCGCAGTTGTAAATGAGAACTTGTTCTCAACTGGCCTACCTGGTTAAATAAAGGTGAAATAAAAATAAAATAAAAAATGTCATCTCCAACCATCTGGCATGCTGGCAGGTAAATTTGCCTGCATCGAGGTAAAGTTCCACCTGGAGAGACAGATGGGCTACTACCTGATCCAGATGTACATCCCCAGCCTGCTAACCGTTATCCTCTCCTGGGTCTCCTTCTGGATCAACATGGACGCCGCCCCGGCTAGAGTGGGCCTTGGTATCACCACAGTGCTCACCATGACAACCCAAAGCTCTGGGTCCAGGGCATCCCTGCCTAAGGTCAGAGAGAAATTATATTGTATTCTGCTCAGGTGTTCTGTTTGGACAACCAACATATAGTCAATAAACATTTATTTAAAAATATGTTTTAACTCAGAAACTACCAGTTCTATGCTTATTACCCAATTATCACACATTATTTATTTTATTTTTTACCCCTTTTTCGTGGTATCCAATTGGTAGTTACAGTCTTGTCTCATCGCTGCAACTCCCGTACAGACTCGGGAGAGGCGAAGGTCGAGAGCCGTGCGTCCTCCGAAACACAACCCAGCCAAGCCGCACTGCTTCTTGACACAATGCCCACTTAACCCGGAAGCCAGCCGCACCAATGTGTCGGAGGAAACACCGTACACCTGGCGACCATGTCAGCGTGCACTGCGCCCAGCCCGCTACAGGAGTCGCTAGTGCACGATGGAACAAGGACATCCCTGCCGGCCAAACCCTCCCCTAACCCGGATAATACTGGACCAATTGTGCGCTGCCCCATGGGTCTCCCGGTCGCGGCCGGCAGTGACAGAGCCTGGACTCGAACCCAGGATCTCTAGTGGCACAGCTAGCACTGCGATGCAATGCCTTAGACCACTGAGCCTATCGGGAGGCCCCCACATTATTTCAGTGGTGGGAACGTTCCTGTACTAAGAGCACCATCACCGTGTTGTTTACCTGCATGTAAAAGTTGTGATTCTAACCATTATTAATTTATTTTGTGGGTTGTGTAGGTGTCTTATGTGAAGGCCATTGATATCTGGATGGCTGTGTGTCTTCTTTTTGTGTTCGCTGCACTGCTGGAGTATGCAGCAGTAAACTTTGTTTCACGGCAACACAAAGAGTTCTTCAGACTGAGGAAAAGGATCAAAGAACAACAGCGACAGAGAACTGTGAGTACAGTACAATGATGTATATAAACATTGCATTGCTGATGCTATATATTGGCCATTGAGAGGCTTTGACGCCACTGGGTAGCCATATTTGCACTCCCCAGTAAAAGCAATCCTCCATAGGAATGAATGGAATTGTGCAGTATTTCAATTAAATGTTTCAAGGACAAAATGTATGTATTTAAGTATTTAAATGTTGTAGTGTCAGTAAGATTAGTATTACAAAACAGTATGCATTAAGGTGTCTGTAATAGAATACATTTGGCAAAAACAAATGGAGACATTTGTTTCTATAGCTTCCAAAATGTTTTTTTTACAATGGTGGGGGAGTGCCAAGATGGCGGAATGGTGGCTTCAACTCAGTGCCCCCCTATCAGTCATCTAGTGTATAAATCATTGGTACAAGCCCCTGTGCAGCCCACCCCCTCAGGCTGCTGTCGCCTGCTATTCCATCTAAGCCCAGTTATGCAGCAGCTACACAGTTCAGCTGGCTGTCGTATCTCATGCTGGGAGATCCACAGATCCACTGGCCTGTGCTAAATTCAAGTCCTTTTCTTTCTTCTTCTGGCTATAAGTGCTCTGCACAACAGCTTAGCTTGCCGTTTCCCTTTGCATCTCAAAATAATGAGACAAATATGAAAATAAACAAGTAACGCAAAAGAAATGATCAAAAAAAAATATTGTCAGGAATTATTTAACTGAATTGTGGTAGTAGTTTGTGTGTCGCTCCAGAGCTAGCCTGCCCACAATATTATGACAATTCTGGTAACACTTCATTTTAAGTAGTCCTTATTATAGTCTAATAGTTACATTGTAACAAGTATTGTCATCAATTGTAATAATTCATAGTTACACTGTAATAACAACTGTAACTGGTGGTAATTGCAGTCTGTAATTACAGGGGTGTAACAACGAATGCTCGTTACAAATCTTAAAGTTTCCGATAGCATCCAAACGCACCATATTTCAGCCTGCACAAACCATATGATAAGTGTAAGCCAATTGAAAACCGAACACCTCATTGACATAACTCTGCAATAAAGATCTGGAGTCTGATGCCGTTTGTGAACCTGGCAAAAACAGGTTCACAAACGGTTCACCTCAATAAAATACTTTAAATTGTTAAATCCTTTAACGGTGCATTTGACAATGGATCAATTACTTTAACCATCAATTAAATATTTTTAGACTCATAAACAAACTATAGTTAAAATTGTGAGATAGTCATTTGTGCTTGACAAATTGTAAGCCTATAGACGGGTTAGCTGACAATGTCATGAAAACGATGTGCGAGCTTCCATTGGGCAGAAGTCAGCTATTGTGATTCTGGGTGGCCAGATTGCTAGCAAGAATGGCAAGAAATGGCCATGTGGTGAATCGTAAGAGGCTGGTTTCATCTTGTTCTTTATAACACGTCTTGTTTTGAGGTGTTTTGACTGATTTCATGCCAATGCTAATATGGCAAAACATTTGCTAGCTAGCTAACAAACAACTGTAACAAAGTATTTGAGAGACAACAAGTGCTCATTGTGCAAATGCTTTTATGTTTTTAATAAACATTGGAAATTAAATATAGTTTACATGTCAATAATCTAAGCCAACCTCGTATGTTCTGCCCCATAGTTACCCGGTCTAGTTAAAGTTTCTAGCCCAATGACTACTCAAAACGCCCTGAAAGCTAGCAGAGATGGGGGTTTTTCACAGCAAGAGAGAAGTTGCCACATTTAGCCAATAAACCCTTTTTCAATAACGTTATCGAGTGAAATAAGAAGGGATATCGACTTAACTTCTAACGACCAACGAAGGTTTTCCATCAAAATAATCAGTCTAGTAAGCTATAATGTGACTAATAAAGGAATTTGAATATGTTGCAAGAGAAAATATAATTTGCCCTTATTAAACCTCAAAAAACTAATGTGTCACGTTCTGACCTTAGTTCCTTTTTTATGTCTTTATTTTAGTTGGTCAGGGCGTGAGTTGGGGTGGGCATTCTATGTTGTTTTTCTATGTTTTGTTCTGTTGTTATATTTCTATGTGTTTGGCCTAGTATGGTTCTCAATCAGAGGCAGGTGTCAGTCGTTGTCTCTGATTGGGAGCCATATTTAGGTAGCCTGTTTTCTATTGTGTTTGGTGGGTGGTTGTTTCCTGTGTCTGTACCATACGGGACTGTTTCGATTTTTCGTTTGTTCATTCACTTTGTTATTTTGTATTTTTGTAGTGTTCAGTTTTATATATTAAAATGGACACTTACCACGCTGCACATTGGTCTGATATCTCTTACTCCTCGTCAGAAGAAGAGGAAAGTCATTACAAAATGTTAGGCTATTTTCTAGCAATTGTGCCCTTATTATGTGCCAGATGTTATGACTACAAACCGTTATAAATGGCCTATTTGCTAGATTGACTTGTCATTTCCATAGGCATAGGCTAGGCCTACTGACTAAAATCTGGGTTTATGATTGTAATTCAACTTTTCTATGGTTTGGCTAGCTAGATGCAGGTAGCCTATAACGCCTGATAGGCCTACATCTTATGTCAGATAGCCTACAGTAGCCTAGGCAAGATGTAGGTAAGATGAATGATTTAGCAGCTTGCTTAGTTCAAATTGACAGACTAATTTATTCAACATGAATAGTGAGGAGATTGACGTAAGAAGTGCTTCCATTGCCCAATAGCCTTTTGGAATGGGGTCATCATTTCAATCACTGAATCAAATTTTAATTATATGGATATGAACTGACTAGGCCTATGCTTGTCAACAACAGCCAGTGTTTTCTTTACCTGTAGCCTAATCTGACTGACTTCAATCTAATGCATTCTATTAAAAATTATATAAAAAATTGTGATAGAACTGTAACCATGATCACAATTAATAACTTTCAATTTAATTTACTAAACATGGCATTAATAATTGCATAATAACACAAGGCTACAACAACAATAAACTGAAGTTATAAAATAGCCTATTTATTAAATCAAGTGGTGTAAAGTACTTAAGTAATAGTACTACTTAAGTCGTTTTTTGCAGAGTATCTGTACTTTACTATTTATATTTTTGACAACTTTTACTAGGAATGTAGTGAAGTATGTACTTTTTACTCCATCCATTTTCACTGACACCCAAAAGTACTCGTTACATTTTAAATGCTCAGCAGGACAGGACATTTGTCAAAATCCTGCACTTATCAATAGAACATCCTTGGTCATCCCTACAGCCTCTGATCTGGCGGACTCACTAAACACGCATGCTTCATTTGTAAATTATGTCTGAGTGATGGCAATAGCCCGTGACTATCCATAAATAAATAAAAACAAGAAAATGGTGCCGTCTGGTTTTCTTAATATAAAGAATTTGATACTTAAGTATATTTTAGCAATTACATTTACTTTTAAAAATTAAGTATATTTAAAACCAAATACTTTTAGATTTTTACTCAGGTAGTATTTCACTGGGTGAATTTCACGGGTACTTTTTCCACCACTGATTAAATCCGTTTGACAGCTCCAGGTGTCACGCCCTGATCTGTTTCACTTGTTCCTGTGATTGTCTCCACCCCCTCCAGGTGTCGCTTATTTCCCCCAATGTATTTATCCCTGTGTTTCCTGTCGCTCTGTGCCAGTTTGTCTTGTATGTTTAGTCAAGTCAACCAGCGTGTTTTCCCTGTACTCCTTTTTGCTATTCTCCTTTTTCTAGTCCTCCTGGTTTTGACCCTTGCCTATTTATGGACTCTGTACCCGCCTGCCTGACCATTCTGCCTGCCTTGACCACAAACCTCTCTGCCACTCTGTACCTCCTGGACTGTGATCTGGTTTTGACCTTTTTGCCTGTCCATGACCATTCTCTTGCCTACCCCTTTGAATTATTAAACATTGTAAGACTCTAACCATCTGCCTCCTGTGTCTGCATCTGGGTCTCGCCTTGTGCCTTGATAGTACGAACTGGCCATGACAGACCCAGCAGACTTGGACCAGCTCCGCCACGCTGTCTCCCTGCAGGAAGCCACCATTAGGAGACATGAGGAGCTGGTACAGGGCCTTTTGGAAGGGCTCAGGTCCTTGACGAAACGCCATGACCATGGGTTAAAGGCTATTATGGAGCAAATCAGGGAGTTAGCTCAGAGGCTACCTGCCACCTCTGGAGAAAGAAAATCCCCCTATCTGTGGTGAGTTTGTACAGCCTATCCCGGCTCCCCGAGAAACCCGCTTACCTCCCCCGGAGCGATATTCGGGGAATCCTGCCGGAGTTTTCTTTCTCAGTGCACGCTTATTTTTGAGCTACAGCCATCTTCGTTTCCTTCAGACAGATCGAAGATAGCGTATATTATTACGCTAATATCGGGATGGGTGCTCTCTTGGGCTACGGCAGTTTGTGAGCAACAATCTGCCATTTGTGGTTATCTGGAGGAATTCATGGCAGACGTGAGAAAGGTATTTGAGTCTCCGGTTTCTGGGAGAAAGGCGGCCAGTAAACTGCTTGATTTACGTCAACTCACGTAGTGTGGCAGACTATGCGGACTGATTTTCACAGGTTGGCCGCCGAGAGTGCCTGGAATCCGCAGTCTCTTTTTGATACTTTTTTGCACGGATTATCTGAGGTGAAGGATGAGCTAGCTGCTCGGGAATTGCCGATGGATCTGGACTCCCTCATCGCCCTTACCATTAAAATTGATGGATGCCTAAGGGAATGCAAGAGTGAGAGGAGGTCTGGTCTCAGGCACACTCGTGCACCCGCTTTGGCACGTTCACCTCCAAGGGAATCCGGAAGTTTCCGAAGGTAGCTCTTCAGAGAGGATTCGAAGCCAACCGAGCACTCTCGGGAATCTACGACGGGTGAGTTGGATACTCCTGAGCCTATGCAGTTGGGAAGAGCTAGGTAATCAATTGGGGAATGCTCACGAAGGATGAATAATAACTGTTGTCTGTACTGTGCCCGTTCAATTACGGGTTTCTGGTAAACACAGTGAGACAATACAGTTCCTCCTCATTGCATCTCCCCATGTTTTGGGATTTTCCTGGCTTTAAAAGCACAATCCGATGATTGACTGGACCACAAGCTCCATCCTGGGTTGGAGCCCATTTTGCCATTCCCACTGCCTTCAAGCAGCACAGCCTTCCTCAAGTCGTCTTCCTCTGGATGTTAGCAAGACTGTGGATGTCTCTGCTATCCCCACAGAATACCATGACCTCGTCCTTATGATTGTACCATTGCTCTTCTCCCAGGCACTACACCACCTCGGAATCGATTGTATTCTCTGTCCAGACCAGAGACCAAAGCTATGGAAGAGTACATAGAGGCGTCTCTGGCCACTGGGGCCGTCTGTCTGCATCTCCTGTCGGCGCAAGGTTTTTCTTTGTGGAGAAGGACAAGACCCTGCATCCGTGCATTGACTTCCGGGGACTTAATGACATTACTGTCAAGAATCGTTACCCCCCTTACCTCTCCTCTCCTCGGCGTTTGAACCTCTCCAGGGGGCCACCATATTTTCCAAGTTGGACCTTCGAAATGCCTACCACCTGGTTTGGATACGCGAGGGGGATGAGTAGAAGACAGCCTTCAACACAGCCAGTGGACATTATGAGTACCAGGTCATGTTTTCTAGGCTTTGGTCAATGATGTGCTTCGGGACATGCTAAACCGGTTTGTGTTAGTGTACCTTGACGACATCCTGTTTTTTCCCCCCCGATCTGCACAAGAACATGTTCTTCATGTCAGACAGGTCCTTCAGCGCCTCCTGGACAATCAACTGTTCGTGAAAGCCGAGAAGTGTGAGTTCCACCGCTCTGCAATCACCTTTCTGGGTAATGCCATTGCTGAGGGCAATATTCAGATGGATCCTGGAAAGGTGAAAGCAGTGGTGGATTGGCCTCAACCAACGGCCAAATCAAGTCAAAGTTTATTTGTCACGTGCGCCGAATACAACAGGTGTAGACCTTACAGTGAAATGCTTACTTACAGGCTCTAACCAATAGTGCAAAAAAAGGTATTAGGTGAACAATAGGTAAGTAAAGAAATCTAACAAAAGTAAAAAGACTATAGGCTATATACAGTAGCGAGGCTACAAAAGTAGCGAGGCTACATAGACACCGCTTAGTCAGGCTGGTTGAGGTGGTATGTACATTTAGTTTTGTGGAAAAAGGGTTGGAAATAGGTGTCTCCATAATGACAATCTAAATAGCCTACCTACAACTGGTAAAACGACATGCACATATGCTGCTCTGTTTCCTCTCACTCATGTGGCTCAGCTGCCTGCTTGCAGTGCTCATTCTCAACGCCCTCCCCACCACTCACTTACTCAATTTAATTCAATTCAAAGGGCTTTATTGGCATGGGAAACATGTGTTTACATTGCCAAAGCAAGTAAAATAGATAATAAACAAAAGTGAAATAAACAAAAAATTAACAGTAAACATAACACTCACAAGTTTCAAAGGAATAGAGATATTTGAAATGTCTTATTATGGCTATGTACAGTGTTGTAACAATGTGCAAAAGGGAAAATAAATAAACATAAATATGGGTTGTATTTACATTGGTGTTTGTTCTTCACTGGTTGCCCTTTCTTGTGGCAACAGGACACAAATCTTGCTGCTCTGATGGCACACTGGTATTTCACCTAATAGATATGGGAGTTTGTCAAAATGTGATTTATTTTTTAATTCTTTGTGGGTCTGTGTAATCTGAGGGGAAATATGTGTCTCTAATATGGTCATGCATTTGGCAGGAGGTTAGTGCAGCTCAGTTTCCACCTCATTTTGTGGACAGAGTGCACATAGCCTGTCTTCTCTTCAGAGCCAGGTCTGCCTACTGCCGGCCTCTCTCAATAGCAAAGACATGCTCACTGAGTCTGTACATAGTCAAAGCTTTCCTTAATATTGGGTTAGTCACAGTGGTCAGGTATTCTGCCACTGTGTACTCTTTGTTCAGGGCCAAATAGCATTCTAGTTTGCTCTCTTTTTTTGTTAATTCTTTCCAATGTGTCAAGTAATAATCTTTGTTTCTCATGATTTGGTTAGGTCTAATTGTGTTGCTGTCCTGGAGCTCTGTGGGGTCTGTTTGTGATTGTGAACAGAGCCCCAGGACTAGCTTGCTTAGGGGACTCTTCTTTAGGTTAATCTCTCTGTAAGTGATGGCTTTGTTATGGAAGGTTTGGGAATCGTTTCCTTTTAGGTGGTTGTAGACTCTAACGGCTTCTATTTTCTGGATTTTGCGGAGTATCGTCCTAATTCTGCTCTGCATGCATTATTTGGTGTTTGTACCATTTTGTGAATTCTTGGTTGGTGAGCGGACCCCAGACCTCACAACCATAAAGGGCAATGGGTTCTATAACTGATTGAGATATCATAATTGTGATGTCAAATTTTATGTTCCTTTTGATTGCGTAGAAGGCCCTTCTTGCCTTTTCTCTCAAATCATTCACAGCTTTGTGGAAGTTACCTGTGGTGGTGATGTTTAGTTATAGTTTGTTGTGTGCTCTAGGGCAATGGTGTCTAGATGGAATTTGTATTTGTGGTCCTGGCAACTGGACCTATTTTGGAGATTAACTGTCAGCGCCCAGGTCTGACAAACTGTGCAGAAGATCGAAGTGCTGCTGTAGGCCCTCCTTGGTGGGGAACAGTAGCACCAGATCATCAGCAAACAGTAGACATTTGACTTCAGATTCTAGTTGGGTGAGGCTGGGTGATAATCAAATCAAATCTTATTGGTCACATACACATGGTTAGCAGATGTTAATGTGAGTGTAGCGAAATGCTTGTGCTTCTAGTTCTGACATTGCAGTAATCTCTAACATCTAACAAGTAATCTAACAATTCCACACCAACTACCTAATACACATAAGAATATGTACATATAAATATATGGATGACCGAGCGGCATAGGCAAGATGCAATAGATGGTATGAAATACAGTATATACATATGAGATGAGTAATGTAAGATATGTAAACATTATTAAAGGGGCATTATTTTAAGTGACTAGTGATCCATTTATTAAAGTGGCCAATGATTCAAGTCTTTTTGTAGGCAGCAGCCTCTCTGTGTTAGTGATGGCTGATTAACAGTCTGACGGCTTTGAGATAGAAGCTGTTTTTCAGTCTCTAGGTCCCAGCTTTGATGCACGTGATGCACTGACCTCACCTTCTGGATGGTAGCGGGGTGAACAGGCAGTGGCTCGGGTGGTTGTTGTGCTTGATGATCTTTTTGGCCTTCCTGTGACATCAGGTGCTGTAGATGTCATGGAGTGCAGGTAGTTTGTCCCCGGTGATCTGTTCGGGCAGAGCACACCTCCCTCTGGAGAGTGTGGAAAAATGCTTACAAGAAAGGAACAGATAAAGACTGAGTCAAAGTTCATGATTTCCATTGTTTCTTGTAATGTTAAAAAGGGAAGAAAAAGACAATCCCATGTGTCTAATTTGGCTAGCTATCTAGGCTACTCACTATACTATAGGCTGCAGATTTGAGTCATCACTATAATTTTTATTTTATTGAGTAGGCCTATATCTTTGTATAATTTAATTAATCAAATTATTAATCTAACAATAAAATCCTTATTATTTTGTAAGAAATTTAAGGTATTTTTATACCCTTACAAAAAAGTCCTAGAGGAATCCTGAACGAAAAATTCAGCAGGAATCCTCCAGAATATATATTCTGCAGGAATAGGAAGACCTGCAGGATATACCACAGGATTTTCGGGGCCACTTTCCTGTGGGAATCATGCAGGTAGTCTTTTAGAAAAACAATCCTGCAGAAGGTTCTCAAATAGATTGTTTCCTGAAGGACTACTTGCAGGAATTGTCCTACACAAAAATGGCCCCAAAATCCAGTGGGATATCCTGAAGGTAATTCCACAAGATTTCCAGGGTCATTTTCCTGTCAGACAACCTGCTGAATTCCTTCCTCATCCTTCAGAAAAGTTCATGTAGGACAATCCACATTCTTTCAAAAGAATGGACGGATTGCACAAGATATAAGATTGCATGGCAATTTTATTATCCAATGAAGCAACAGCTGACATGTTTGATTGCTCATATCACCAGCACTGCATAAAATATGATTTCTAGGAGAAAGAAAATGAGATCTTGAATAAATTTGGAAAAGCATATATTGTAACAAGAGCGTGTAAAGGTGTCATCACATGAACAGCTTATGGGTATTGGTTTGAAGGGAAACTGCTATCTGCAACTTGGTTTTAATATGGCTGGTACAACAACATCTGTGAGTATGCATGTTACGCTCCGTTTTAAAGGAAGAAATGAGAGGCTGAAACTGTGTGTGGTGTTACCTGCGCCTGCATGGCTGTCCAGTGCTGCCTTCTGTGGTACTCGGTCTCACTATTGTTTACAGGCTCTGTTTTAACTGGGCAGGACAGGAGAGATATGAGAGGGGCAGAGTTCAGAATATAACTGCAGAACATCTGTGTGTTACATGAAAAACAGTGACAAAATAGTGCAAATTATATATTGTAGTAGTAAAAGACAACCTACTCACCTTTAACTTGTAGACTAATGTACTAATTGAGCTCCAAATCAGACAAAGAATCAGAAACAGATGAATTAGTAAAAAAATAAATAAAAGACATATTGTCTTCTCATGCATTTACCATCTCTAATGCGGTATGGTGGCCTTCTGCTAAACTGTTAGAAATACAAAGAATGTAAAGAATTACAGTGAAATACTAGGTGTGTCTGTTTTCTGTGCTCCCTGTAGTCTAAGCTGTAAGGGAAAAGATAACTCACATGGTGGTGGTAAAACTGTCCAAGCAGCTAAAAGTAAAACAGAAAGAAAGTCATGTTAAAATTATACATTTCTATTTAAATCAAACTATTTGTATATTCAATTGAGACCTAATATATTTCAGTGAAATTTGTGATATTTCATAGATAAACGTTGCCTGTGTTCCAAATTGCATATGTGTTCTATCTAGAGCGTATAGCGAGTATGGAAGTGAACTGTCATTTTTCAAGTGCGATTCTAAACCTAAGAATGTGTAACGGCAAGTATGTACTAGGTTTGCCTGAAGTTCTATAAGCGTACTTGGGAGGTCTGGAAAACAAAGCTGTCACGTCGTTCGTAATAATGGTCGGACCAAGGTGCAGCGTATGTAGAGTTCCACATATTTATTTAGAAAACCAAACTTAGAAAACCAAAAACAATAAAGAATAAACGAACCGTGACGACAATGCAGTGCTAACAGGCATCTAAACATAAACAATATCCCATAACCCACAGGTGAAAAAAATGCAACTTAAGTATGATCCCCAATTAGAGACAACGATTACCAGCTGCCTCTAATTGGGAATCATACACAACCACCAACATAGAAAATGAAACCTAGAACCCCACATAGAAATAATAAACTAGACTAAAAACCCCTAGTCACGCCCTGACCTACTCTACCATAGAAAATACAGGCTTTCTATGGTCAGGATGTGACAGTACCCCCCCCCCCCCCCCCCCCAAAGGTGCGGACTCCGACCGCAAAACCTGAAACAAAAAGGGAGGGTTAGGGGGGGTGTCTAGTGTCGGTGGTGGCTCTGGTGTGGGACGAAGTACCCGCTCATCCTGCGGATCCAGCCATGGACCCAGGCTGAACACTGTGTCTGGACTGGGCATCGGCGCAGGGGAAGGCTCCCGCCATGGAGCGGGACTGGACGCTGTGCCTGGACTGGGCACCAATGCAGAAGAAGACTCTGGCCTTGGAGTTGAACTGGACGCCGTGCTCAGACTGCGCATCGGCGCAGGGGAAGGCTCCGGCCATGGAGCTGGAGGTTCCAGACCGTTGACCGTCGAAAGGAGGTTCCAAACCGTTGACCGTCTCAGGAGGTTCCATACCGTGGACCGTCTCAGGAGGTTCCGAACCATTGACCGTCTCAGGAGGTTCCGGACCGTTGACCGTCTCAGGGGGTTCCGGACCGTTGACCGTCTCAGGGGGTTCCGGACCGTGGACCGTCTCAGGGGGTTCCGGACCGTGGACCGTCTCAGGGGGTTCCGGACCGTGGACCGTCTCAGGAGGTTCCGGACCGTGGACCGTCTCAGGAGGTTCCAGACCGAGGACCGTCGTTGGAGGTTCTGGACTGTGAAACGTTGCCGGAAGCTCTGGACAGGGAACTGTCGCCGGAAGCTCTGGACTGGGAACTGTCGCCGGAAGCTCTGGACTGGGAACTGTCGCCGGAAGCTCTGGACTGGGAACTGTCGCCGGAAGCTCTGGACTGGGAACTGTCGCCGGAAGCTCTAGACTGGGAACTGTCGCCGGAAGCTCCGGACTGGGGATCGTCGCAGGAAGCCTGGTGCGTGGGGCCGGCACTGGTGGTACCGGGCTGGTGACACGCACTTCAGGGCGAGTGCAGGGAGGAGGCACAGGACGTACTGGACTGGGGACACGCACTTCAGGGAAAGTGCGAGGAGCAGGCACAGGACGTATCGGGCTGTGGAGACGTACTGGAGACCTGGTGCATATAGCCGGCATCAATGGTACCGGTTCGATGACACACCTCGCCCGGCAAGTGCGAGGGGCTGGCACAGGACGTACTGGGCTGTGAAGGCGCACGGGAGACACGGTGCGTAGAACCGGCACAGGACTTACTGGGCCGTGGAGGCGCACTGGAGATCTGGAGCGTAAAGCTGGCACAACATGTCCTGGACAGATGACAACCTTCGCACGGCAAGTGCGGGGAGCTAGCACAGGACGTACCGGGCTGTGGAGGCGCACTGGAGACACGGTGCGTAGAACCGGCACACATTGTACCGGAACGATGACACTCTCCTCAAAGCGAGTGCGGAGAGCTGGCACAGGTGGCATCGGACAGCTAATACGCTCCTCAGGGCGACTGTCTTGCCTCTCCGGCCAAACCAACAGCTCTCTCTCATCACTCTCCTCAACTTTCGCCAACCACTCCTCGCTCAATCTGTCCCAATATTCCTCCTCGGTCTCTGACTCACCCCTCAGCGTCGCCGACCACCCCGTGTGCCTCCCCCCCCCCCAAAAAAAAATTTGGGCTGTCTTTTGGGCTTGCGTCGTGGCCGCGAACCCTGGTGTCGTCGCTGTCCTTCCCTCACCGCTTGCGTCTGCTTCCACGGAAGGCGTTCGTCTCCAGCCATAATTTCCCCCCAAGGCCAGAATGTCTTCTCCTCCTGGGCACGCTGCTTGGTCCTGTTTTGATGGGATATTCTGTCACGCTGTTCGTAATAATGGTCGGACCAAGGCACAGCGTATGTAGAGTTCCACATATTTATTTAGAAAGTGAAACTTAGAAAACCAAAAACAATAAAGAATAAACTAACCGTGACAACAATGCAGTACTAACAGGCAACTAAACATAAACAATATCCCATAACCCACAGGTGGAAAAAATGCAACTTAAGTATGATCCCCAATTAGAGACAACGATTACCAGCTGCCTCTAATTGGGAATCATACACAAACACCAACATAGAAAAATAAACCTGGAACCCCACATTCAAATAATAAACTAGACTAAAAAACCCTAGTCACGCCCTGACCTACTCTACCATAGACAATACAGGCTTTCTATGGTCAGGATGTGACAAAAGCACACAAGGGATCATACATTTTCGTTCCCTTCACCGGGGAGGCTATCCCATAAAACCTTGCGACACAGCGAAAATTACCAAAACTTCTGAATTAATGGCGGACTGAAGTCCCGGCTTGGGAGAAAATGTTCCAGAGGAATAAGGAATAACTTTGTAAAATGCAAGTATTACGTTTATTTATTCAACAAATTACTTTAACATGAATTTTGAATTCAAATGTTGAGTCACTGCTGTTTATCAGCCTGCTAGCCAAGCTAATGGGCATGATACACTAGCACAGGATGCCTCGCGGTGAAACACCGCTTCCCATTCATAGCTCGTCGGACACGATGGCTAGCTAGCAGGCGATCTCATCCTGGTTATCAGCTGTTTAGGGATGACTAACTAATCGTAAAATTAGCGGTGTCAACTGTGAAGACCCGGACAGTTTTAAAAAAATCCTGTATTGGTGAACTTTATAGGCAGCTAATGAGAAATGTAGCAAATCTTTTTGTTCATTTGTTTTCAGGGACAGATTGCAACTGATGCGTTCATTTCAATCCATGGCATTGGCAGGACAAAAAAGACTGGTTTAGAGATTTGACATTTTAATGACATCTGATTAAAAACATAGGAAATGCAGATAGCCGTTGTCGTGTCTTCGGCTATGCCGGATTAAGTGATATGACATGCTATTCTATAAAATAATTTCTCTGTAATTCATATTACCTGATTAAGCTAATCCTGTCTCAGATGCCAACTGAACTGACATCATATTCATTAAGTCCCAACGCATATTTTCAACTGGTTGTATTACCGAAATATGGCTCCGTTTCCCATCTTTTGATGTCATCAAACTCTCTCTCAAGGTTAACAAAGGGATTTTCAATAGTCACATCGGTAGAGTAGAGAAAGGAAAAAGGGGAAGGTATTTATGGGGGTCATAAACCTCCCCCCTTAGGCCAACGTCATGACACCATGTTCTGTTCAATCTAGGCTTGTTAGCCAGCCAAGTTATTTGTGCATTCTTACATGATCAGTAAATGCATACAGTGCATACAACTTTCTTCTTGTCACTTTCCCCTCCCCTCGTGTTTCACCATTGCATACAAAGACATTTTTTTAAATAATGAAATTATTAAATAAAAGTAAATCAGTGACAACTTGATCAAGCCTATGAATATGTAAAACTGTCTACAAAACCATTGCACATTAACAAAGCTATTTGTGGTTCTCAGCAACTTGAACCAGCACTCAAATTTGAGCAGTGAGGTTCATTTCTCCTCCCTTGGCCTTATATGTCTGCTCTGTTCGCCTCAGGTTGAAGCACATCCCACCCCATCACCCAGACAGATGTAAAGAACTTGGGAACTTCCCATCCACCATGAAAATCACCCTATCCAGGAGTTTATTCAGCAGTGTGCAACATCGCTATGTTAGAAGTAGATTCACACATGTTATTCTCTATCATGCAGAATTGTCAGCTCATTATAACATATGAAGCTCATTCTAAAATACAGACGTGGATGATTTCTGCTATGTACAAGTCTTTATTCCTACCAAGCAAACACCATGTATGTTCAACTATTCATCGTCTAAAATTTAGACCACAATTAGTTGAATGAGGTGTACTGAACAAGCTTTTGAATGTTAATCTCCTTGATGTCCCTCACTTGGGGATTCTAAAATGTGTTCCATTCTACTGAGCCATTTATTTTATATCCGTATTAGCTTTTATTTCTTATTGTTGTTTCAGTGTCGAGAATGAACCTGCAAGTAAGCATTTCGTTGGACCATGTGTATCCTGTACATACGATTAATACAACTTTTCTACAATGATCTGTGATCATGCACAGATACAGGAAAACCAATAAAATGGTGAATATCTATAAAAAATGACAAGTATTGTAACGATCTTCTTTGGGAGAAAGAGAGGAGGACCAAAGCACAGCGTGGTAAGTGTTCATGATGAAACTTTAATAGAACAAACTGAACACTGAATTACAAAACAATAAACTGAACGAACGAAAACCGAAACAGTTCCGTGTGGAACACACAGACACGGAAGACAACCACCCACAAAACACAACAGAAAACAAGCTACTTAAATATGGTTCCCAATCAGAGACAATGACTAACACCTGCCTCTGATTGAGAACCCTATCAGGCCAAACGAGAAACCCAACATAGAAACACAAAACATAGATAACCCACCCAACTCACGCCCTGACCACACTAAAACAAAGAATTAACACAAGAACTAGGGTCAGAAAGTGACAAGTATTGATGTCTCCCTACTGTTCTGGTTTGAGGCTTGGGAATTTGGGCTGCAGTTCATCTGTCTAATCCCCTGTAGGGAGAGAGTAATAATATTACAATGGTGTGTTAATTTAATATTATTCCTGTTTGATATGCATGCATATAATTAAAGTGGACATTGCCAGTGTTTGTTTTGTATCCAATACATTTAGCTTACATTAGGATGAAATAGTCTAGGCCCTCCATACTCATCTGGCGGAACGGATCCGGACACAGAACGGGGTCAATACGTACCGCAGATTGACACACCCCCAAAATAGTTTTTTATTTTATTATTTATTTTACTCGGTCGGGCTTCGACCCCTGGTATACTATAAACACACACAAGACATGGAAAATGCATATAATTGCAGGAAATGAACTTTAAAACAGCCATAAAAATCTGCCCCGTGCTAAATGTGTAGAATTGCTGGAAATTCACTTTAAAACTGCAACCTTTTCTCACTGCCAACAAGAGGGGTGTGAACATTTTGGGGTCGCATGGGTTGCGAGGTGGGGGTTTGTTACAACGCCGATAAATTACATTATCCATCCGGACCTTTTCCACCAAGGAAATGTGTTTGACTGGACCTCAAATAGTACTTTAGTACCCCTGGTCTAGGCCTTCTAATCTAGTTGTATTGCATCATGTCGCCTATCATTTAGTTATCAATGCATAAGGTGAATATAAAACCAAGCTAATCGTGAACATCAGCATCATTTAATAATATGCATGGGTGTTATAGTTGTATGAATTTATCACAATGCAAACCTGCTCATTGGAAATAAAACACCAGTGGTCCTAATGCAATGTAATTTTAGCTTCACAGCGAAACACCACTATCCTGGCTATTTATCATTCTTAAACGTAAGCAAAATAATTTATTTTACAATAATTTATTTTTTGCTTCTGCCTCTGTACAATGTATGAATGTACAATGTAGACCACATTATCGACCAAAAGAGATCTCATCTATATTATTCGTAGCAGTCTATTTATGACCACAAACCGATGCTGGCACTAAGGCTGCACTCAACCAGCTGTATAAGGCCATAAGCAAACAAGAAAATGCTCATCCAGAAGCGGTGCTCCTAGTGGCCTGGGGACTTTAATGCAGGCAAACTTAAATCCGTTTTACCTCATCTCTAACAGCATGTCACATATGCAACCAGAGGGAAAAAAAACTCTAGACCACCTCTACTCCACACACAGAGTGTCACGACTTCCGCCGAAGTCGGTTCCTCTCCTTGTTCGGGCGGTGTTTCGGCAGTCGACGGTACCGGTCTTCTAGCCATCGCCGATCCACCTTTCATTTTCCATTTGTTTTGTCTTGTTTTCCCACACACCTGGTTTACATTTCCCTCATTACTTGTCATGTATTTAACCCTCTGTTCCCCCCATGTCTGTGTGTGGAATTGTTTATTGTTTCGTGTTTGCGCACGTTAGACTGGTTGCGCTGGCTTATGTCAACCCATATTGTGTTTAGTGTTCTTTGTGCCGTGTGTTTTGTTCGCCTAAATAAAAGGCTCCGTTTGCTCCCCAAATTCTGCTCTCCTGCACCTGACTCCCTTACAGCCAGTTACGCATACCTAACACAGAGATGCATACAACGCTATCCCCCGCCCTCCATTTGGCAAATCTGACCATAATTATATTCTTCTGATTCCTGCCTACAAGCAAAAACTAAAGCAGGAAGTACCAGTGACTCGCTCAATACGGAAGTGGTCAGATGACACGGATGCTACGCTACAGGACTGTTTTTCTAGCACAGACTGGAATGTGTTCCATGATTCATCAAATGGCATTGAGTAGTATACCACCTCAGTCATCGGCTTCATCAATAAGTGCATTGACGACGTTGTCCCCACAGTGACCGTACATACATATCCCAACCAGAAGCCATGGATTCCAGGCAACATCCGCATCGAGCTAAAGGCTAGAGCTGCCGCTTTCAAGGAGTGGGACGCTAATCCGGACGCTTATAAGAAATTCCGCTATGCCCTCAGAGTAACCATCAAACAAGCAAAGCGTCAATACAGGATTAAGATTGAATCCTACTACACCGGCTCTGACGCTCGTCGGATGTGGCAGGGCTTAAACTATTACGGACTACAAAGGGAAACCCAGCCACGAGCTGCCCAGTGACGCGAGCCTACCAGACGAGCTAAATGCCTTTTATGCTCGCTGAGAGGCAAGCAACACTGAAGCATGCATGAGAGCACCAGCTGTTCTGTACGACTGTGTGATAACGCTCTCGTTAGCCTATGTGAGCAAGACGTTTAAACAGGTCAACATTCACAAAGCCATGGGGCCAGATCGATTACCAGGACGTGTACTCAAAGCATGCGCAGACCAACTGGCAAGTGTCTTCACTGACATTTTCAACCTCTCCCTGACCGAGTCTAATACCTACATGATTAGACTCGTCAGTGTGGTAGTAATGCGTAGGCAACAACACGTCTGCTACGCTGATCCTCAACACTGGGGCCCCACAGGGGTGTGTGCTTAGTCCCCTCCTGTACTCCCTGTTCACCCACGTGACCATGCATGACTCCAACATCATCATTAAGTTTGCTGACGACACAACAGTGGTAGGACTGATCACCGACAACGAAGAGACAGCCTATAGGGAGGAGGTCAGAGACCTGGCAGTGTGGTGCCAGGACAACAACCTCTCCCTCAATGTGAGCAAGACAAAGGAGCTGATCGTGGACTACAACAAAAGTCCGGCCGAACAGGCCCCAATTAACATTGAAGGGGCTGTAGTGGAGCAGGTTGAGAGTTAGGGTATCAGGGTCCAAACACACCAAGACAGTTGTGAAGAGGGTACGACAAAACCTTTTCCCCCTCAGGAGACTGAAAAGGTTTGGCATGGGTCCCCAGATCCTCAAAAAGTTATACAGCTGCACCATCGAGAGCATCCTGGCCGGTTGCATCACTGCCTGGTATGACAACTGCTCGACATCTGACCGTAAGGTGCTACAGAGGGTAGTGCGTCCGGCCCAGTACATCACTGAGGCCAAGCTTCCTGCCATCCAGGACCTATATACTAGGCGGAGTCAGAGGAAGGCCTCCAGTCACCGAAGTCACAGACTGTTCTCTGCTACCGCACGACAAGCGGTACCGGAGAGCCAAGTCTAGGACCAAAAGGCTCCTTAACAGTTTCTACCCCCAAGGCATTAGACTGCTGAACAATTAATCAAATGACCACCAGATTATTTACATTGACCCCCCACCCCCCTCCATTTGTTTTGTACATTGCTGCTACTTGCTGTTTCACTTCACCGCTACCTACATGTACAAATTACCTTGACTAACCTGTACCCCCGCACATTGACTCGGTACCGGTACCCCCTGTATTTAGCCTCGTTATTATTTTGTTGTTACTTTTTTATAATTTTTTACTTTAGTTTATTTGGTAAATATTTTCTTAACTCTTTCTTGAACTGCACTTTTGGTTAATGGCTTGTAAGTAAGCATTTCACGGTAAGGTCTATTCGGCGCATGTGACTAATAAAGTTTGATTTGATTTGAAAGATTACCTGTCATACGTCCACAATGATGTAGCAGCACAAAACATTTTTTTTTTTTAAATGTAGCAGCAGACCAAGCAATTTGTGAGAGGAGGACCCAACCTAAAATGATTCTGTTTGGTGTCAGCTTAATTCACTAACAGGTACAGAGAAAATCGATTCTGTTACTTGTTATTCATGTTAAATATTTCCATTCTGGGATAGTTGTTCACTGAATTGCTAGCACTAGTTGCTACAATGTAAACAGATGTAGCTAGCTAGCATAAAAGCTAGCTTTGTTGGTGTCGGCTGCATGATGATGCAGTTTCCTATTTAGGTTAGAGGTCATGTCGAAGTACGTTTCAAATGTAACAGATTTTAAGCGCTCTGTGTTCTCCTATACTAGACGGTATGCTCTCTCAGGTGTTCTTGGAAGATCACCCTTGAAAGAACGGGAAAACGCAAGTATGCAATTTGGAACATTGTTTTAAACAATGTTTTTAACCCCCAATTCAATCACTTCCTTATTTATACGTCATGTTCAGTCTTGTGACTTGGTTACCGTCGTCAAGTGCAAGCCAATAAGCAATGAAACATTATAGCCTAACTTGTGACAACAGTACTAAAGAGACAGAGCAGGGGGGTGATATCAAACCTCATTTGTCACTTTCCATGGAAGCAAAAGTTAAATGTTTTGTTTTGTCAATGCTATGTAGAGCACATGCTAGCTAAGATAGCTAATTTACTCATAAAATATTCTGCAAACAACATTAAAAAATAACTATGCGACCCCCTAACATGTTTATATAGACATTTGTTGCAGTTTTAGTTAGAGGTCGACCGATTTATGATTTTTCAACGCCGATACCGATTATTTATTTGTAATAATGACAATTACAACAATACTGAATGAACACTTTTCTTTTACCTTAATATAATACATCAATAAAATCAATTTAGCCTCAAATAAATAATGAAACATGTTCAATTTGGTTTAAATAATGCAAAAACAATGTGTTGGAGAAGAAAGTAAAAGTTCAATACGTGCCATGTAAAAAAGCTAACGTTTAAGTTCCTTGCTCAGAACATGAGAACATATGAAAGGAGGTGGTTCCTTTTAACATGAGTCTTCAATATTCCCAGGTAAGAAGTTTTAGGTTGTAGTTATAGGAATTATAGGACTATTTCTCTCTATTATACCATTTGTATTTCATATACCTTTGACTATTGGATGTTCTTATAGGCACTTTAGTATTGCCAGTGTAACAGTATAGCTTCCGTCCCTCTCCTCGCCCCTACCTGGGCTCGAACTAGGAACACATCGACAACAGCCACCCTCGAAGTATTGTTAGCCATCGCTCCACAAAGGCCGCGGGCCTTGCAGAGCAAGGGGAACAACTACTCCAAGTCTCAGAGCAAGTGACGTCACCGATTGAAACGCTATTAGCGCGCACCTCGGTAAACTAGCTAGTTACACCAGCCTAATCTCGGGAGTGTATAGGCTTGAAGTCATAAACAGCTCAATGCTTGAAGCACAGCGAAGAGCTGCTGTCAAACACACGAAAGTGCTGTTTGAATGAATGCTTACGAGCCTACTGCTGCCTACCATCGCTCAATCAGACTGCTCTATCAAATATCAAATCATAGACTTAATTATAACTTAATAACACACAGAAATACGAGCCTTTGGTCATTGATATGGCCGAATCCGGAAACTATCATTTCGAAAACAAAACGTTTATTCTTTCAGTGAAATACGGAACCGTTACGTATTTTATCTAACGGGTGGCATCCCTATGTCTAAATATTGCTGTTACATTGTACAACCTTCAATGTTATGTCATAATTATGTACAATTCTGGCAAATTAATTACGGTCTTTGTTAGGAATAAATGGACTTCACACAATTCGCAATGAGCCAGGCGGCCCAAACTGCTGCATATACCCTGACTGCTTGCACGGAACGCAAGAGAAGTGACACAATTTCCCTAATTATAAGAAATTAATGTTAGCAGGCAATATTAACTAAATATGCCGGTTTAAAAATATATACTTGTGTATTGATTTTAAAGAAAGGCATTGATGTTTATGGTTAGGTTTTGTGCAACGACAGTGCTAAATCATCACCCGTTTGGCGAAGTAGGCTATGATTCGATAAGAAATGAACAGGCACCGCATCGATTATATGCAACGCAGGACACTAGATAAACTAGTAATATCATCAACTATGTGTAGTTAACTAGTGATTATGTTAAGGTTGATTGTTTTTTTATGAGATAAGTTTAATGCTAGCTAGCAACTTACCTTGGCTTCTTGCTGCCCTCTTGTAACAGGTAGTCAGCCTGCCATGCAGGCTCCTCGTGGAGTGCAATGTAAGGCAGGTGGTTAGAGCGTTGGACTAGTAACCGGAAGGTTGCAAAAACGAATCCCCGAGCTGACATGGTAAAAATCTGTCGTTCTGCCCCTGAACAAGGCAGTTAACTAACCGTTCCTAGGCCGTCATTGAAAATAAGAACGTGTTCTTAACTGACTTGCCTAGTTGAATAAATAAAAATAAAAAAATCGGCCAAATCGGTGTCCAAAAATATCGATTTCCGATTGTTATGAAAACTTGAAATCGGCCCTAATTAATCAGCCATTCCGATTAATCGGTCGACCTCTAGTTTTAGTATGTTTCTCTAACTCTTTACCTGTTAAAAAAGTAAAGTTATATTAGCAGTACTTGAACTAGCTAGCTAAACTGCCTGGCAGCCATTTCCTCAACTGTTGCTATGGTGACCAAGATGTCACATGACCGTGCATCTTCTTCTTGTTGATTGTAAAGGAAAGTTTAAAACACATTTTTGGGTAATCAAAAACTAGCTAGCTATATACAAAATGATGTGCGCTCACCACCACACACACACTTTATCTCCTCCAGTAGTTTGAATATCTGATATGGCCTTACCGAATATTTAACTAGGCAAGTCAGTTAAGAACAAATTCTTATCTTACAATAACAGCCTACCCCAGCCAAATCCTCCCCTAACCAGGATGACCCTAGGCCAATTGTGCGCCGCCATGAACACTGCAGGAATATCAAAATCCTGCAGGATTCACCCTTACAAAAAAATATTGCAGTTTTGAAGCTGCAGTACCTGCAGTCAACTATGGTATTTTGGACGCAGTAATTGCAGAATAACTGCAGTTATACTGCACCGTAACTGAAGTTATACTGCACTGTAACTGCAGTTACACTGTAAAATTACTGCAGTAAAAAAAACTTTACGCAGTATTTGCAACATACTGCAGTTATACTGCACTCTGACTGCAATCTTTTTTTTGCAAGGGCGGTTCGGCAGGATTCGTGCTGGGATTTACTTGGTCCTGTGGGAATTGCCATATCCTGCAGGTTTCGGTCCTGCAGGATTCTTGCAGGAATTGTCATGTTTGTGCAGAATTTTCAACATTTCTGCAGGACAAGTCATACTACTGCAGGATTTTGTCAATCCTACAGGATTCCTGCAGGACACCTGCAAAATTCCTTCACAAAAGGTTAAAAAAAATTGTAAGGGTATTTTGCAATAAAGCTGTAGAAGTAGATGAAGTAGAAGCTCTTTTGTAGGTATTTTCACTTGGTAATAAGTAATTATATAGAAATTGCTCATAGGTATAGTTACACATCACTTTAAATAGCTACATCCCGTGTAAGAACTATCAACAACCATGTAATCATTCCAGATATGTAGTCTGTGGTCTATTAGTGTGTTTATTTTCTCACGACTAGATTGTCAGAATGAGTAACGTACTTTGTAGGTACACAATTATTACAAGTACTCATCAAGATACCCTTAATTTTAACTAGCTAAATCCTGTGTAACACCAAGTAATTACATTGTACTTTTGCAGATATTACATGTACTCTGTGGTGTACTTGTGTTTATTTTCTCACTTGGATGGGGTTTCCAGAAGCTTAAAAATGAGGGTCAGGATGGGTAACATACAATATAAGTACACATTAATTACAAGTACCCAACATACTCTAAATTTTAACTACCTAAATCCTGTGTAGCACCTAGTATTTGCATTGGTCTTACAGATATTACATGCATTCTGGTGTACTAGCGTGCTTATCCTCCCACTTGGATGGCGCTTCCGGAAGCCTTAAAATGAGGACCAGGTTGTCAGAATGGGTAATGTACTATGTAAGTTCACCTCAAAATACACTTTATTGTAAACAGCTAAATCCTGTATCACATTGTATCACATTACATTGTACTTATGGATTTATCCTCTCACTTGGATGGCAAGGAGGTTCAGGTTGTCATAATGGGTAATGTACACAAGTTGTATTTATATATACAGTTGAAGTCGGAAGTTTACATTAACCTTAGCCAAATACAATTAAACTCAGTTTTTCACAATTCCTGACATTAAATCCTAGTAAAATTCCCTGTCTTAGGTCAGTTAGGATCACCTCAGCGGACACCCAGTGCACAAAAGATTATAGTCCCTGTGACAGTTATCACTAAATGCGATGCAGCAGGGAAGAAACGAAACACTAAATAGGTGAATTTAGTAGAAACTTGCCCATTTGTAACAAGCATGGTAACAAGCATTTGTTGTTACACCTCTGTAATTACAGACCGCAATTACCACCAGTTACATGTTATTACAATTAACTACAATACTTAGTGTAATTACACTGTAATAAGGACGCCTTAAAATGAAGCATTACTCAAATTATCTATCTTTCCCTGACACTTGCATCTATATCAGTTCCAGGGACCAGGTAGCCTACTGTTTCTCCTAGTTCTCCTGTTATTTTGAGATCTTTACACTCAGTTGGTATGTCGGACTTTATTAAATGTACAACATTTGAAAAATGAATGTAAATCAGTAATGTGTCACTGCATGTTGTTTAGATTGAATCACAGTATTCATGTATGCTTGCTAGACCTCCATGTTGCTCTGGGTTTATTAGCAGAGAAGTGGAAGTGGGGAGAGCAGCCAAGTGAAAGGTAACAACTTGCCAGGCAATAACTCCTCCCAGGGGACCCTGCCTGGCCCTCAGCAGTGCAGCGTCTGTGCCAGGGTAAAAAAAACTACATTTCTCATGCTGGCTGGAGTTTAGTTTAATGGGGTATTCCACTGTTTGTTCACTTAGAAAAACAAAATGGTAGTGCCTTCAGAAAGTATTGACACCTGTTGACTTTTTCCACATTGTGTTACAGCCTGAGTTTAAATTGAGATTGTGTCACTGATCTACACACAATACCCCATAATATCAGTGGAATTGTTTTTAGATATGTTTACAAATTAATAAATGAAAAGATTAATGTCTTGAGTCAATAAGTATTCAACCCTTGTGGCTAGCCTAAATACATTCAGGAGTACAAATGTGCTTAAGTCACAAGTTGCATGGGCTCAATGACTACCCCATCTCTGTACCCCACAAAAACACTTATCTGTAAGGTCCTGCAGTCAAGCAATGCATTTCAAGCACAGAGTCAACCACAAAGACCAGGGAGGTTTTTCAATGGTTTGCAAAAAGGGCACTTTTTGGTAGATGGGTAAAGAAAAAAGCAGACATTGAATATCCCTTTGAGCATTAATTACACTTTGGATGCTGTATCAATACACCCAGTCACTACAGAGATACATGCGCCCTTCCTTCGGGGATTTCATCATAAGGCCAATGGTGATTTTAAGACAGTTTAATGGCTGGGTCAACAACATTGTAGTTACTCCACAATACTAACATAAATAGAGTGAAAAGAAGGCCTGTACAGTAGGCACTAAAGTAAAACTGAAAATGTACTTTTTGTTCTGAATAGCAAGAATTGTGTTTGGGGCAAATCCAACAACACTGAGTACCACTCTTCATATTTTCAAACGTGGTGGCTGCATTATGTTATGGTTATACTTTTCTTTAGCAAGGACTAGGGAGTTATTTTTATACAAATAAATGGAATAGAGAAGCACAGGAAAAATCCTTGAATGTTGACTGGTTCTGACTAGCCTAGTTTATAAAGTTTAGGTTTGAAAATCTATGGCAAGAATTAAGTGGCTGTCTAGCAATGATCAACAACTAACTTGACAGAGCTTGAAGTATTGAAAAATTGTACAATCCCAGTGAGCAAAGCCCTTAGACTTACCTAGAAAAGGTCACAGCTGTATTCGCTGCCACAAGTTATTCTAACATGTATTGACTCGGTGAGGTTGAATATTTATCTAAGACATTTTATTTTCCATTAATAAAAAAATAAAAAATCCAAGTTGAGTATTGTGTAGATTGTTGACAAATTGCAATCAAATATTTTTTTCTATCACACTTTAAATGTGGAAAAAGTCGAGGGTTGTGAATACTTTCTGAAGGCACTGTAGATCTCATTTAGTGTTAAGGTTGTCTATTTAACCTCGTAATGTATTTATCACAAAATCCAATTCTTACAAAGACCTTGTTGACTTTGCAAGACTTGAATCATAATCCAGTATGCAGCAAGTAATGTGGAGAAAATATTGCAGGTTATGACTGAGGGTGACAGACATTTGGCCCTTTTCCTTTTGTTCTTTCTTAGGAGCAGGAGCTGGTGGAGCAGAGCCAGGCCTATTTTCTCCATAGTTATGGAGTAGCAGGCGATGCACCACCAGAGATGGATGCCCCAATCTTTCAGGCCTTACCTCATGGGTTCCCACTGTATGACATCCGCAGGCAGTTTGTAGATCGGGCAAAAAGGATCGACACCATATCTAGGGCTGTGTTCCCTCTGAGTTTCCTCTGCTTCAATGTTTTCTATTGGCTCACCTACAAAGTGCTGCGGAATGAAGCCATCCGAGCTACTCTGTGACAAACCAACACGAGGACTGAATTACAGCACTAAAAACCAATACGGAGTTGAACCTAGTCTTCCACAGAACACTTTTACAGACAATGTCAAATCCATTCGCTGTGCCAATGGAAAAATAATTGACTGCATGTCCAGTTCCATTCATTTTTTCACTAAAGTTAGCAAACCTGATGTAGTCCAAGTGTCATCCTTAAGGGGGCAATCTGCAGTTTATACAATAACAAAGTTTCACCCCACCACTGATTTGGTAAACAACCATGGGATTGGGCTGGAGAAATATAACCACTCAAATGTGTAGACCGCTCTGGATGCAATTAATGACCCTCCATGAAACTTAAGAATGTTTTTAGGCTAGTGCTTTAAGAATCAAATGTGTAGATATAAATTAAGTCCAAACGCATATTGCCCCTTTAACTTTCTATTTTTTACAATTCCAGTGGAATGCACTAATTAGCACAAATATTGTAGTCCTTGTACTATGGACACTTAATGTCACCCTCATGGAGCAAGCACAAGCCCAGATATTGAGGCAGGACTGCATGGAAATGTTGGATTCCCCTCCTCCCCGGAATTGTATTTTGTACTCGTTTCTGGCAAATTGTTAATAAATACAAATGATTTCAACCTAATATGGAATACTATGTAATGGGACAGTACTATTGGTACATGAATCAACAGAAGTGAATGCTGGACATTTTGAATTGTCTAGTTAGGCGATGTCCTTCGTTAATTGTCAGCCTTTTCTTTATGCACCTTGTCTTGGATGTTTTTTTAAATGTCAATGGCTAGCGTAAAAATGAATAATTTGTTTAAATATAAAACCATGGCTGTTGTCACCACTACAAATTCATGCAGATGTCTCAATGTTTCTAAGCTTGCTTCCATTGAGGATTTTTTTTACAAGTCAGTGAATGAAAACATACATAAGAGGGGAATGAAAGTTCAGGATGAAGCGTACATCTTCCCGAGTCAGTGTAAAATCCACAACTATTCCATTAGAAACACTGAATAATACATAGGCATTATCTAGTTTGTTTTCCTTCACAAGTATTTAACAACTAGAAACATTCTGCCCCCTAGCAAGATAACTATGTAGCAATTTGCTTCACACCATTGAAAGTCAATTCGGGCGAAGGTATCATCACCAAGCTTCACTAGACACATATATTGCTACAATGTATCTTTTTGGGCAGCCTGACCAAATTTCACAGAAATGTGAGTTATAGATCAGTCACTCATTCTCATTGAAAGCAGGTCTAAGAAGCAGTAGATCAGTTTTATGTGTGCTATTTCTATGCTTCCCGATCTTAAGTGTCATTTTGCGTCTTATTTTCAGTTTTCTATACCAGCTTCAAACAGCTGAAAATACAATATTTTAGGTTATGGAAAACATATTTCAGTTATGGTACAATGATTCTCTACACAATTACTGCTTGATTTGTCAAAATGAAATTAGGCAAACTATTCGAATTTTAGCAACTAGGAAATGGTAGCGTAATTTCTGCATATTGCACCTTTAATGTGTAACTACATGTGCCAGACAACTCAAGATCCCTTATCTGATTGGTTCCAATGTTTCAACGCATAAAGGTTTATTAACTGACAGTAAATACAGTACAAGTTCAAGTACAGTTAGAGTACATATTTTATTGATAAGTGACCCAAGAAAAGAGCTCAAAACTGGATGACCTGGCCCTGAAAGATTGAGAAAAAAAGACATAAGAAATTGGTATTTCAGATTGCTGCAAAGAGATTCAAATCACCACCCATTAACTCAATTTCATTAACACCACCGTCTGCCTACTGCCTTATTTCCAAACAATGCTCTTGTTTGCCATTAGGCTTCGAGTAGAAGCCAAGGTTGCTGGCTCTCAAAACCGAGGAGAACCAGTATGCTTACCTTTCTCTTCTTGTCTCCTCCCAGTTCAAAGTGTTTGCATCTCTTGATGGGCACCATTCTCTTTTGCCGACAGTTGGGCTCCACACACTCCAGCCTCAAAACGATCTTCTTTGTAGTTTTAGCCTGCAGGAGAAATCACAAGGGTTTGAGCAAGTAACATAAAAAGATGGAAATGATGTGTTTTGACTAGTAGACTGAGTATTGACATGGAACCTAAAACCGAAGACAGTGGCAATTTGCAAACAAACATGTCCCATCGGTAGGAGGGGAAGACAATGTGAATTTATAAATCTTTTCCCATTATGATTCTTCCATACCTTCTTCCTGAAAATAGGCTTGGTCTGGCCACCATAACCAGATTGCTTTCTGTCATATCTCCTTTTGCCTGAAAGACAGTTACCTGATAAATGCATGCCAAGGTAGATACCACACATAATACATGTTCAAGCAGACAAGAAAGAGAAGTAACTTTAGACCAAAGATTTTTTATAACTAAACCAAGATAGACCACAGCCTGTCGTTTCCAATGGGAACAAATTAGTCATATCATGTAAGGAGGGCAGAGCCAAGCACGTGCTAGCGAGATCCTACTGGCCGTTTCTAGCATGTATCTGCATATATCCGTTAGGGACTGCCTGCCCTGAGGTGCATGTGCAATAACTCAATTTACCTTTGCACTTCTAAATAACAAGTTTTTTTTTTTTTTTTACTTTGGCAAAAGGTAAAGTCCACAAAATGTAGTCGACTCTGTTTATAACAGATTATAGTTGTGGGAACAGATAACTATTGAAGTCAAATGTTTCATGGATGAGAATTTCAGAATGTCAGCCAAAATCCATCTCCTCCCACTGGGCTTCCTCTCAGTACCATATTTGTTAGTGAGTGGAAACAAAATTCGGATGATTCACATTTATACATCCGGTGAAATATCTGTCTCGTTGCTCTATTTGTGGTTAGACTCTATAGCAAACTTACCCTGTGCATACAGAGAATCCTTCCCCTTCTTGTACTGGGTAACTTTGTGAGTTTGATGTTTCTTACATTTCTTGCAGTAAGTCCTGCGGGTCTTCGGTACGTTTACCTAGATAAGTGATACAAAAATAAGTAAATGACTGTACCAAAGATACCATAGTTAAGGCTTCTCTTCGATGTAACATTTGCCCCGTTGCGTTCTAGCAATTTCAGTAACGTTAGCTTAACCACATTGCATTGGAAGTGTTTGCTTAGCTAACGTTCGCTAGCTAATTCCTGTTAATACGCTCTAGGGCCACAACCAACTGGCTCGTATGAAACGGGAGGGAGAACAATAGTTGCAAACACATTATCTCCTACATACAATATAAACTAGCTTAAATACATATTTTAAATAGTTGTGGGTTACAAATTAGCAATTGGTAGCGAAAACGTACCATGACTGCACACTCTTGATGCAGGAGGTCAAAGGAAGAAAAATAAGTCAGGAGACCGCATGTAGATGAAACCGGAAATGCGTGTGTGAGCTGCACAGAAGAGATCTGTGCAATACAATAGTGCCGTCCTGTGGATTAAGTCCGCCTAGCAGAAGAGAAAATCATTTCATGGAAAGTACTGGCACAGAGTTTCTAAAACCATACTAAACCATCTTTGTTACAGGTAAGTGATTTGTATGGCTGTTCTCAGTCCACAGATGTAAGAATGAAGAAATTACTTGTAAGCCTACATTGTGACAATGAAATCTGACTTTCATTTACTGAAACCAGTACTGAGAGACTAGAATATGTCATATTGACATGAATAACTGCATGTGGAAATTTACTATTGTGGAAAATAATTATGTTAGAAACATTGAATTATGAATTTATTAATTATTGAAAATGCAAAAAATATCAACATCATGAAATATTACGTCAACATAGAACATAGACAGACTGGCCTGATACCATAAAACAACACATCAGATTTCCATCCAGTAACGTTAGACTGATTTTGTAAAACAGGGTCATGATTCTCATCATTAGCCTGTTTATTCATTTCAATGTGTATTAACCCATTCATGCCAGGGTACGGTATTTAATACAATATCAAAATGCACCACTGAACAAATTATGTCTGGTGTTATTGCATGAAATTTGGTGTCAACATAGTACAAGTGTCTACACAGGCCACATTGAAATTTAAGATTGACAGTGGAAGTATGATAGATAATGACAATCAAAGTTGGGACTTTGAGACCATTTTTTAAAAATCATTAAAATGACTTCAGCATATGTATTTTAAAATACTTTTCAGAATGTATTTGTTTAAAAGCATATAGTATTGTTATTTGACCTGTGCCAAATATGATTCAACTCATTGTTGTTTGAACTACAGCTGTTTCTATATTTTACTATATTTAGTCTCTGGACACAAGGTACATTTTTTTTTAAATACACATTTCACAAATCAAGTGAAGTGAATACACGTTCAAATAATCAGATCTTAATAATTTGTGGTATATAGATTGTCCGGACCAATACACTGAGTGTACAAAACATTAGGAACACCTGCTCTTTCCATGACATAGACTGACCATGTGAATCCAGGTGAAAGCTATGTTCCCTTATTGATGACACCTGTTAAATACACTTTAATCAGTGGAGATAAAGGGGAGGTGACAGGCATTGAGACATGGATTGTGTATGTGTGCCATTCAGAGGGTGCTTTTGAATGGGGTATGGTAGTAGGTGGAAGGCGCACCGGTTTGAGTGTGTCAAGAATTTGGTTTTTCACGCTTAGTAGTTATCTGTGTGTATCAAGAATGGTCCACCACCCAAAGGACATCCAGACAACTTGACAGAACAGTGGGAAGCATTGGAGTCAACAGTGGCCAGCATCCCTGTTAAATGCTTTCGACACCTTGAAGAGTCCATGCCCCGACAAATTGAGGCTGTTCTGAGGGCAAAAGGGGGTGCAAGTCAATATTAGGAAGGTGTTTCTAATGTTTTGTACACTCAGTGTAGATTTCTCTTATTTCACTAATTTCTAGAACTTTGGCTACCAGCTTAGTGCACAACCTCCAGATGTTTTTTCAAGTTTGATGTGGTGTTTCCGGACGAAGAGATCAATGCTGCCTTTCCAGAGTTTGTATTTGACTGATCTCCTCGATTAACAAAAAATAAATGGGAGCATTTCCACAAGGAAAAGATTTAGCAGGGTAACACAGCTGCCATCTTGCTTTGATTTTTGGCTTTACTATAGCCTATTGGAAACAAGTTAGCCTACAGCATGAATTCCGTTACCATGAGACAAGGCATTAAACATGTATACTGTATATAACATGGCGGTAGAGATATGCTTCAAAGTAATAAACGGGTTACTTGAAAAAGTAACTAATATTACAATATTTAAAGACAGGAACTTATATTACTCCGTTACTCATGTAAGTAATATATTACACCCAACACTGGTCCTGAGTGACTGTTCTGTTTTTGGAACTCTGTTGTGTATCAGAAGCAACACTACCACCTGGGCCATGTTTCAGCAATAAATTAAGAATGTTACAGATAGAAATGCAATGATGAGAGCTGATGTGATTCCTAATGAGATTTCAAGGGGAGGGTTTAGTATTTACTAAATCTAGTCCAGGGGAGGGTCATGTAATTTCAATAATTCTACAGTTAGTACTGTAGTATTCTATAGTACACTTCAGAACACAACGTCCAGGAGGTGAGCCCACTCTACTACCACTAAGTAACAGTTTAGTTGGCACAACGTAAGACAGTCTCGTGTTCCAATTGTTTGTTTTAGTAGCGTGAATGGTTCATGTTCAAACCGAGGTGACATGGCCGTAATTACATAGGACACTTACCGGACCTCGGTAATCTTTTCACACTTTTGCATAAAAAAAAAAAATATATATATATATCGTTTGTACACACTAAAGAAAATCAATTACGGGTCAACATCTAAACATTGCTCCTAGCGTTGATCAAAGCTCCGAACCCTTATATTCTTGATCTGACTGAATTATATTAGCGCCTGCCTCTGCAAACGAGTGGGAATCATAAAGTGTTTTTTTCGTTATTTTCTCCTGCGTCGCCCAGATTTGACACTTGGATTTGCCTTTATAGCACCACATTCACCACTCGCTCAAACAGCTAACTCCACCCTCTCGTGGGACAAACCGAAAGCCTGAGATGTGAAACGAACTACCCCATTTTGGAGTCCGCTCAAGTTGGTAACTAGAGATGCTGCAGACAGTGTGTTTGCGAGATACTGGAAAAATGCCATCTTCAAACCGTCCCGCGACTCCTGACGTGTCTACATACAACCACCAAACAAACAAAAACCAGACTCAGAGAATGAGTGCAGAACTGGTAAATAGTAGCTTATAGATATGTCATGTCAGTCAGTCAGGTGGCTAGCTGCCGGTAGAGACGTATTGCAGTAACGTTGAAGGGCTCTGGCTAGTATTACTTCGCCAGCTAGAAGGATTAAGTAAGAAGTTAACGTTAAACGGAGCCTACCTCAGCAGGAGCCAAAAATATGCTTCTAAATTCTCATAATAACTTTGCTTTACAGTGTACGCTACTGAGACAAACAGTGATGTGGCGCTCAGTGCTGAGGCAGGCTGCAATGCATGCAGGAGGAAGAAGAGGAGACAGAGTGAGAGAAAGCAAGCAGAGAGGTTATTAATGTCGTTCCCAAATTTGTGGTACCCTGAGAAAATCTGCAATAATCTTATCAAACAAGTTAGGAATTTACTAAAATAAGATCTTTCAATATGAACATCTCCCCTGTAGGCCTACATTAAAATGCAAGCAATACTGTTCTAAAAATGTAATATGTTTTCGTTTAGTCACTTTTTAAAATTTATTTTACTAGGCAAGTCAGTTAAGAACAAATTCTTATTTTCAATGACATCCTAGGAACAGTGTTCAGGGGCAGAACGACCGATTTTTACCTTGTCAGCTCAGGGATTCAATCTTGCAACCTTCCAGTTACTAGTCCAACACTCTAACCACAGGCCACCTGCCGCCCAGACTTGACTTCTACTTGTCAGTGTGAATAATCATATTTCCCCCCTTTCAGGGATATAACATTAGAATTGTATAGCTAATAGGCTATGTGCTTGTAGAGCGACTGAGGTGAATTAACCTACAGCAGCCAAGGTGATAATGGCTGGGGTCATTTTGGCTTGTTTTTGCTGTTCTCCAAATAGCATTTTAAAGTTTTTTTATTTTATAGAAATGCATAAAGTGAGCTTCAACTTTCAGAAAATTTCCTGGGAGCCCCCTTCTGGACCTCACTAAAACTCAAACCCTGGTTACAGCCCATGAGAGGTGAAATGTAGAATAATTGAAGGAATGAATCCAAGCCTCACGCTTATAACCTATGGAAGGCGGGGCTTCCAGCGAGGTGCGGATTTCATTGGCCTTGTCTGGCGAGATTGTAGATGCTTCAACCGAAGTCACGAGAGAGCGACTCCCCATAGTATGTTGTACGGAAGTTGACTGAAAGGGAACTCAGTTCTCTCTGGTCTCTAACAGGCTGACCGCACCACTTGCGTCGCGTGTGATGCAAAATAAATGTAGAAATCTATGTTATTCAATTATTGCACCCACACTGCTTGTGCGCGCCAACGAGCGCCTGCGTTGCCAAGGGCTAAAATAGAAATCAGTTCTATTTCTGACGCAGATCGCGCTGCAAGTCCTGCCTCCCATCTCCTCATTAGTTTATAGAAGCAGGTACCCACGTGCCATCTCCTCATTGGTTATACCCACGTAGGTGACTGAAAGACGAACGAGGTCAGTGGCGGTAATGCACCTAATTTATGAAAATTGCCAATCGCAATATAAAGTCAAGAGAAGGAAAAGCCTAGAAGGAAGAGAGATGACTAGAAACAATTCAGTTGACCATTTTATGTGTGGATTAATTGGCAGAGTAGAGGACCTTGTGCATTTCAGGTAAAATAACAACTCAATGTTTATATCCCAGGACAAATTAGCTAGCAACAGCAAGCTAGCTAAATAGGACAAATTAGCTAGCAAGTGCAAGCTAACTAGCTAAATTGCCATAAATGTTTAATACTTTTCGACCTGTCCCCAAATTAATATAATTGGTTCAGAGTTTGTTTTGATATTTTAACCTGCGTGTCATGGTCGTGTTTGGTGTGGGGGGACAAAATAAATGTATGCACGATGGCGCACGCGCGCAGCCGGTTTGGGTTCCGTGTAAGGGAAAGACGTTCTTCAGTTGCTCTATGGCCTGTTGAAGGTGATGGAGCAGGGTGAGGCCGGTCATGCTTACACAGAGGGAAAACAAAGGCACGAGGGCTCCCTTTTAGACAGGCCCCTAATGCCTTTTGACAGTTAATCCTCATATCAAACTAGCATACTATGTTACCTGGGGGTTCTGTGTTGCTGGCTCCTGTGCTTAGCTGGCTCCCCAGCTGGTCTCTTTGTAACACCGATGATGGGGTTCCAGTTGATGCATTGCCCTTGGAATCCTCTCTCTCTAAACATATACTAATATGAGGAAATAAAAGGATGCACCTTCATGTGGATAGGACTGCATTCAAGGCATCCCCCTGTCTGCTATCCTCTGACTGGGACTCCCTGTTGTAGAATCTCCCTGAGCCGGTAGAGCTGGGACTCTAGCTCCTTGTTGGGGTACTCCAGGATCTGCATGCAGGTTTCCAGCCTGCCCTGATGGTACCTCAGGTCCCTGGCCCCAGCCAGCAAGGCCTGGTTCTGGTAGTCCTACTGCTCCACGGAGCCCACCCTCAGATGTGGTCAGGCCTGGCCTCAGCATGCTGCCACTCTAGATGTCAGTACTCCCCCTGCAGTACCTTGGGGGGGAATTACACTTTTTTCCCGGGGAACTTTGTGTTTTATGTCTACAACTGTGCTCTGATATTATGGCAGATCTAAGGTAAAACACTGCCTGAAGAAGACTCTTGTAGTACTCGAAACACGTTGCAGTTGTGCGTCCTGATGTAAACTATAGGCTGATTGGCTCCTACTTTATGTATATATTATTTGTAAATAGTTCACTAAAGTTTTCTGCATCGTACTGGCCGCCTACTTGTTTTCTTTCTTAGATCCGAGGTAAACCCATTATGATTAGATTCTCTGGGCCCGGTTTATCAAAAGTTATCTATCTGAATTCCGCCTATTGGATAGGATTAAATGCATAAAAATAGAATGATTCGAACGGGAGTCCCCATTAAAGTCAATGATTTGTCTGTTCTAATCATTCTGTTTCTATGCATTTAATCCTATCCGATAGGCAAAATCCAGATAGATAACCATTGAAAAACTGGGCCCTGATGCCAGAAATATTTTTATTTGGGTGTGATTGGACTGACTTTGGTACTCATAAGATGAAAAGGACATGAGGGTTCGTGACCTCTCACCTGTTCTCATTCTACAGCATGGCCAGTGTTTTCTGCAGCTCATCCTCGGTCTCACAGCCTGTATAACCCAGGTAATGGTCATAGGATGCCAGGGAGTCCTGATCCAGGCGGTCAAGATACTGATCCTCAACCAGAACAGAGGGAAGGACAGAATGAACTATGCGGACGTGAGGAAACCTGAGTGAAGCTAATCTAATGTTTTCTAACACAGTCTCATCTTGTCGTATCGTAAGAGCTTTATATGATAAACTCACAGGCTCTCAGTGAAGAAGGAGCAGTTCTGGTTCTCAATCTCAACGAGTAATCTCAACGAGTCTTGAACAGAAGCAGAGAGTAAAAACATAGTTCACTGTAAAATGAATGTGTCATGGGAGGGAATTCCAAGAAGTGCAAATCCAGCAGTCTTAACATTACAAAAGGGAAACCCTAGCTGTTGCTGCTAAGTCAGGTTTATGTGCTTTTCTGTAAACACTTTCTTTGTCAGAATTACATTTGTGCTTTCTTCACTCATTGCTTACATTTTATAAACATGATCTGGCAGAGAACGAGGACACGCCCGACCAAATGTTTTAATATGATTAAACCCAAACAAAGGAGTCACGCCACTCCACCATACTCATTAGTGGCATCATGTTCATCTGTGTGGAGAAGATTATTTCATAGAAAAGGCACATTGTGGGCAGTGCTGCTGAGGGAAGAATATAATGACAAAGACTGCATGCATGTATAATGTACAAATTAAAATGAAGGTGTTAGCCTACTACAGATAACTTTCCCCCCTGACATTTAAGTAAAGAAACTGACAGATGCGTGGCTGATCTAAGACTTGCTCTGTTGAAGTAAACATAACGGTGCCGGGGCTACCCTTTGCATGCAAGTAGTGTTCACTATGCACAGTCTGCTGATGTTAACCCAGTTAGTTCAAAGTATAGTCTGCAGGAGTCATTGCCTGATAAAAACTGGGTAATGAAGTTCTGCGGACCCTGCTGATTTTCAGCGTGCTCTCCTGTGCTGTCTGGTAGGGCTGGCTCACTTCTCTGAGCCTTATTCACAGCTGTGTTACAACTTATCAATACCCCTGGGGTGAAGCCTACTCAACTAGTGGGCAGCAGCAGGCGGGTGATGCTATAAAATTATTTCTTGACTCATACCTACAGGTATAGTGCTCAATTCTGGAGTGTGTGTCTGAGAGGGGAATCCTTGGGGACGAGCTGGACCTGACAGAAGCACAGAGATGTCTATCAAAATAAGGAGTGTCAATCTGTGCTGACAGTCTCTGGATGTTCCATCACATAAGACCTCCCAGGCTTTAGGACTAATTATCCTCACTCCCTGCCCCCAAGACAGGCTGTACATTTGAACTTGTAGACTTTCAAGTACCCTACCAGGTCTGATTTCATTACTACTAAAACAGAACCCAGGTGGTAAGTATAAAAAGCCAGTCCATTTAAAAAACTGGATGCCTCTTACACTTCAATGTTGTGATGCGAACTTCCTGGCGAAATGCATAGCACATAAAATAAAAAAGGTTTTACCAGATATTGTTCATCTTGATCAGACAGTTTTTTTTTTTACATGGACGATATATTGGAGATAATATACAACAATTACTTGAAACAATTGAACATTATGAAACATCAAATATACCAGGCCTGGTCTTCAAAGCAGATTTTGAAAAGGTGTTTGATAAAGTACGACTATAATTTATATATAAATGCCTGAATTACTTTAATTTAAGTGAATCTCAATTACAATGGGTTAAAGTTATGTACAGCAACCCCAGATGTAAAATAGTAAATAATGGTTACTTCTCAGAAAGTGTTGAGCTTTTAAGAGGAGTAAAACAAGGCTGTCCGTTGTCTCCAAATCTATTTATTATGGCCATTGAAACGCTAGCTATTAAAATTTGATCCAACAAGAACATCAAGGGGTTAGAAATCCAGGGGATAAAAACAAAAGTGTCAATGTATGCTGATGACTATAGTTTTTTCTTAAGTCCACAATCTGGATCCCTGCACAGTCTCATTGAAGATCTTGATCACTTTTCTAGCTTCTGGACTAAAACCTAATTATGACAAGTGTACCATATTACGTATTGGATCATTAAAAGACCGTGTTTACACTACCTTGTAGTCTACCAATAAAATGGGCGGATGGTGCAGTAGACATACTTGGTATTCACATCTCAAAAAATATAAATCAACTTATCACAATCAATTTCAATAGAAAGTTTGCAAAAATTGATAAGATTCTGCAACCGTGGAGAGGTAAATACTTGTCTATTTATGGAAAAATCACAATGATTAACTCTTTGGTCCTATCACAGTTTACTTACTTACTAATGGCACTGCCTACACCAGATGACAATTTTCTTTTATCATATGAGCAAAAAATATTTCTTTTTATTTGGAATGCTAAGCCAGACAAATTAAACGTGCCTATTTATATAATGAATAAGAGTTTGGGGGGCTAAAATGATTAAATATTAAAGCTTTAAACCTCTCACTAAAAGCTTCACTCATACATACATTATACTTAAACCTAAAATGGTTCTCCAGTAGATTTGTTCAAAAATTGCCTTTTTGTCTTTATACAGATTACAACTTCTAATTTCCGACTAATTGAAAATTACATTTTGTTTAAAGTATCATCTTAAACAAGCCATACAAAGCTGGTTACAATTTCTGTTTTATCCTCCAGAAAAGATAGAACAAATATTACAGCAAATGTTATGGTTAAACTCAAATATACTGCTTAATAAAACAACATTCTTTATGGATTTTTTATTTTAAAACTGTATTATATTTATTAATGATATTATGAATAGAAACGGTGGAGTTATGTCACATACAGTGGGGAGAACAAGTATTTGATACACTGCCGATTTTGCAGGTTTTCCTACTTACAAAGCATGTAGAGCTCTGTAATTTTTATCATAGGTACACTTCAACTGTGAGAGACGGAATCTAAAACAAAAATCCAGAAAATCACATTGTATGATTTTTAAATAATTAATTTGCATTTTATTGCAAAAAAAGGTTTTCATCTTTAGCTTACAATCTGTGGATACTAAAGCACACACATCCCTGAGTCGATCGTCTTTTCAGTTTGCTGCAGCTAGCGACTGGAACGAGCTGCAACAAACACTCAAACGGGACAGTTTTATCTTAATCTCCTCATTCAAAGAATCAATCATGGACACTCTTACTGACAGTTGTGGCTGCTTTGCGTGATGTATTGTTGTTTCTACCTTCTTGTCCTTTATGCTGTTGTCTGTGCCCAATAATGTTTATACCATGTTTTGTGGGGCTACCATGTTGTGCTGCTGCCATGTGTTGTCATGTGTTGCTGCCATGCTATGCTCTCTCTTGTCGTGATGTGTGTTTTGTCCTATATAGATTTTATTTTTAATCTCAGCCCCCGTAGGAGGCCTTTTGCCTTTTGGTAGGCCGTCATTGTAAATAAAAATTTGTTCTTAACTGACTTGCCTAGTTAAATAAATTTTAAATAAAAATAAGAAATATACGATTAGAAAGGTTCAATGTATGTAAAACAACACAATTGAAAAATATATGACACATGGAAATCAAACGAGGGTGGTCTATGGTGATAGGTGGGATGGGCTGAGAGTGGCTGGGATGGGCTGAGAGTAGAGGTCGACCGATTATGATTTTTCAACGCCAATACCGATTATTGGAGGACCAAAAAAGTCGATACCGATTAATCGGACGATTTTTAAAATGTATTTGTAATAATGACAATTACAACAATACTGAATGAACACTTATTTTAACTTAATATAATACATCAATAAAATCAATTTAGCCTCAAGTAAATACTGAAACATGTTCAATTTGGTTTAAATAATGCAAAAACAAAGTGTTGGAGAAGAAAGTAAAAGTGCAATATGTGCCATGTAAGAAAGCTAACGTTTCAGTTCCTTGCTCAGAACATGAGAACATATGAAAGCTGGTGGTTCCTTTTAACATGAGTCTTCAATATTCCCAGGTAAGAAGTTTTAGGTTGTAGTTATAGGAATTATAGGACTATTTCCCTCTATACCATTTGTATTTCATTAACCTTTGACTATTAGATGTTCTTATAGGCACTTTAGTATTTCCAGTGTAACAGTATAGCTTCCGTCCCTCAACTCGCTCCTCCCTGGGCTCGAACCAGGAACACAACGACTACAGCCACCATCGAAGCAGCGTTACCCATGCAGAGCAAGGGGAACAACTACTAGAAGGCTCAGAGCGAGTGACGTTTGAAACGCTATTAGCGCGTGCTAACTAGCTAGCCATTTCACTTCGGTTACACCAGCCTCATCTCGGGAGTTGATAGGTTTGAAGTCATAAACATCGCAATGCTTGACGCACAACAAAGAGCTCCTGGCAAAACGCACGAAAGTGCTGTTTGAATGAATGTTTACACGCCTGTTTCTGCCTACCACCGCTCAGTCAGATACTTAGATACTTGTATGCTCAGTCAGATTATATGCAACGCAGGACACGCTAGATAATATCTAGTAATATCATCAACCATGTGTAGTTAACTAGTGATTATGATTGATTGTTTTTTATAAGATAAGTTTAATGCTAGCTAGCAACTTACCTTGGCTTACTGCATTTGCGTAACAGGCAGTCTCCTTGTGGAGTGCAACGAGAGAGAGGCAGGTCGTTATTGCGTTGGACTAGTTAACTGTAAGGTTGCAAGAATGGATCCCCCGAGCTGACAAGGTGAAAATCTGTCGTTCTGCCCCTGAACGAGGCAGTTAACCCACCGTTCCTAGGCCGTCCTTGAAAATAAGAATATGTTCTTAACTGAGTTGCCTAATTAAATAAAGGTATAAAAAAATGTTTAAAAATTTAAAAAAATTGGAGAAAAAAAACAAACAAAAAACTTTCTTTTTTTTAAACAAACAAACGGCAAATCCGCACCCAAAAATACCGATTTCTGATTGTTATGAAAACTTGAAATCGGCCCTAATTAATCGGCCATTCAGATTAATCGGTCGACCTCTAGCTGAGAGTGACATAAAAAATACTAATGGCATAATGAAATTAGTCTTATGGGTTTATCAGAGTCCAAAATGTGTATGCGTACGCACAGCAGTGTTCTACAACATTGGACCGTTGTCTTTCATACTTTTCGAATTCTCAGCACAGCTCAAGCAATTTCACCAACTGTCAACACATTCAAATGAAGAGGACACGTACCATAGACGCGTTGGCTAGGAATTGTGTGGATGTACATCCCCCACTTTGGTGGTCTCAGATGGGACACGAGACTATCGTATCTCAGCGTCTGTGGACTATGATTTACGCTTTTTACTGGGGTGTACTGTAGTACTCAATGATGGGGTAAATTAAAGCCTTGCCCTTGGTAGTACGCCAGGACAGGAAGCAGCTTTGACATTCCCTATATGGTTGAAATAGCGTTCACCTGTGGAGGCCATGTGGCTCATCTAAAGCTCTTGATGGGAAACTGTTTCCAGATGGAGCACTTGGCCTGGTGTTAGGCGTTCTCTGCCTGGACCACTCGCTGCAGCACAGACAGCCACAACACGGACTGGAGCTCCAGGCTCATCCACTCCAGGAAGTGGGACAGCTGGATGGAGGTTTTCCCAGGAGCCTATAGCCACATGGTGGGGAAGAGAGGAGAGGAGGACCATGAGACCACCAGAGATCCAGAGGCAGGGCATATGCTCTCTGGCATTCCCTTCAGAGACTGACTTAGTAGAGCTGTAGTAAATTACTCTAGTCTCAGTCATTTATTTCCAGAAATAAGTCATGAAATTGATGATGAGAAATGTTAAAGAAAATTCTCATGAGTCACTAATGTTCATTACTGGACACAATTCTCATTAAAGGGGTTTGAAAGGCACTCCATGTTTAATTTCTTAAGGGTCTACATGAGAGAAATGACATAATTAAGTTGCTATTCCCATTTGGGTTCCAGTGGTGTGTTCTAATCCAGCTGTGGAGCCTGATAAAGCCTGTCTACTATAGTAGCATCCCAATGCTCCTGGAGTAAGAGACTGCTGGGTATCTTTCAGAGAACAAATCACATATTTACTACACAAACAGACATGCAAAACGTGTGTGCATGTACAAATACACAACGTACACAATACGCCTAATGTACACATACGTGCCCCTGTAAAGCCCACACAAGCAAACTGACAGACAGCACAAGGTCAGAGAGAGAGCCTGTGGTGATTAGCCCTTTCGGATAACACAGCCCATTAAAATGCCATGACCCCTTCAAACAATTTAGTGTACACTAATCTCAGACACGTCAAGATGAGACTGAGGCAGCAGACATATGACTGACTAATCTATAAGAGTCTATCAGAAACAAGGCATTGATGTCTCACCGTATTCATCATGAATGTTTGACATTATAGGGTTTGAGTTAGCATAACTGTCATCATAAATTAGATGCTCAGTTTAATAGAACTCACAGTGTTTAGGCATCTGCATCTCTCCATCATGGTCTCAGAGCTACTCTCAAAGATGTATAAATAGCCTCAAATCCTCTCTTGACATTAGTCTGCTGCTCACATAATGGATTAAAGTACACCTTACAAGTGCATAAAGAATGTTCAAATCCATTTTGAAAATCAATAACATTACATAAAGATTGGAGATAATCCAATGAGAGTTTTTAACACAGATTGGATTTTATTTCTACACTTCCTCTTGTAATATTGTACTATAACAGCGACTAACATGGGGAAAACCTTGGGCTATACTTAACAGTAATAGCTAATGCTTATTTTGACCAACGTAAATCCTAGCTCACCATGCGAAAGCAGCTGGCCACGCTGGGCTCCACATTTCTCCCTCCGAAGGCGGCCACCTCTCCTAGCTGCCGTGGGACCTGGATGAGCTCCTGAAGCAGGGCACTGAGGTGTTGCTGGTCAGCACATCCACCAGGACCAGACACCTGCCAGAACAGAACATCCTCTCCTTAGACATGAAATAGAACACAGACAAGGACGAGCATAAATGGCAAAATACAACTACAAAATACCCTAAAGACCAAAGTATTGTATTTAATTAAAATACATGTATTTTAAAATACGAAAATACATTTGCAAGTAGCCGGCTGAACATCAACAACATTCTCAAAAACTTCTTACTTGCTTTGACTGTGATACAGTGGGGCAAAAAAGTATTTAGTCAGCCACCAATTGTGCAAGTTCTCCCACTTAAAAAGATGAGAGAGGCCTGTAATTTTCATCATAGGTCCACTTCAACTATGACAGACAAAATGAGAAAAAAAATCCAGAAAATCACATTGTAGGATTTTTTATGAATTTATTTGCAAATTATGGTGGAAAATAAGTATTTGATCAATAACAAAAGTTTCTCAATAATTTGTTATATACCCTTTGTTGGCAATGATAGAGGTCAAACGTTTTCTGTAAGTCTTCACAAGGTTTTCACACACTGTTGCTGGTATTTTGGCCCATTCCTCCATGCAGATCTCCTCTAGAGCAGTGATGTTTTGGGGCTGTTGCTGGGCAACACGGACTTTCAACTCCCTCCAAAGATTTTCTATGGGGTTGAGATCTGGAGACTGGCTAGGCCACTCCAGGACCTTGAAATGCTTCTTACGAAGCCACTCCTTCGTTGCCCGGGCAGTGTGTTTGGGATCATTGTCATGCTGAAAGACCCAGCCACGTTTCATCTTCAATGCCCTTGCTGATGGAAGGAGGTTCACTCAAAATCTCACAATACATGGCCCCATTTCCTTTACACGGATCAGTCGTCCTCGTCCCTTTGCAGAAAAACAGCCCCAAAGCATGATGTTTCCACCCCCATGCTTCACAGTAGGTATGGTGTTCTTTGGATGCAACTCAGCATTCTTTGTCCTCCAAACACGACGAGTTGAGTTTTTACCAAAAAGTTCTATTTTGGTTTCATCTGACCATATGACATTCTCCCAATCTTCTTCTGGATCATCCAAATGCTCTCTAGCAAACTTCAGACGGGCCTGGACATGTACTGGCTTAAGCAGGGGGACACGTCTGGCACTGCAGGATTTGAGTCCCTGGCGGCGTAGTGTGTTACTGATGGTAGGCTTTGTTACTTTGGTCCCAGCTCTCTGCAGGTCATTCACTAGGTCTTGTGATCATTTTGACCCCACGGGGTGAGATCTTGCGTGGAGCCCCAGATCGAGGGAGATTATCAGTGGTCTTGTATGTCTTCCATTTCCTAATAATTGCTCCCACAGTTGATTTCTTCAAACCAAGCTGCTTACCTATTGCAGATTCAGTCTTCCCAGCCTGGTGCAGGTCTACAATTTTGTTTCTGGTGTCCTTTGACAGCTCTTTGGTCTTGGCCATAGTGGAGTTTGGAGTGTGACTGTTTGAGGTTGTGGACAGGTGTCTTTTATACTGATAACAAGTTCAAACAGGTGCCATTAATACAGGTAACGAGTGGAGGACAGAGGAGCCTCTTAAAGAAGAAGTTACAGGTCTACGAGAGCCAGAAATCTTGCTTGTTTGTAGGTGACCAAATACTTATATTCCACCATAATTTGCAAATAAATTCATAAAAAATCCTACAATGTGATTTTCCAGATTTTTTTTCTCATTTTGTCTGTCATAGTTGAAGTGGACCTATGATGAAAATTACAGGCCTCTCTCATCTTTTTAAGTTGGAGAACTTGCACAATTGGTGGCTGACTAAATACTTTTTTGCCCCACTGTATGTTGTTGTTTATCTACATTAGTTGAATGCACTGTCACTCTGGATAAGAGCATCTGCTAAATGAACAAAATGTAAATGTGTATGTGAAAATTAACAACTGCAAAGCACACTGGGTATTGTCATTGACCTTGTTTTGGGGCAGAGCTCATCAGAGTAATACTCAGCATGCTTTGCAATTGTTAATTTTTACATACCCATTTAGTAGATGCTCTTATCACACCATAGTGCCATCAGACTTTTAATACCAATGCAGGGTGAAAGGAGGCCACTGTAAGGGGTGCGTGACTGGCTGCAGGGAAGTCAGGCGCAGGAGAGCAGAACTGGGTAATAACCGGAGCAGTTTAATATGCAAAACCAACGGCACCCAGAACAACAAAATATGGGTACAAAAATAACACGTTGCGAACCAGTCAGAGTGCACAAGCACTTTACAACAAACAATTTCACTCACAGACATGGGGGGAACAGAGGGTTAAATACACAACAAGTAATGAGGGAATGTAAACCAGGTGTGGGGGGAAAACAAGACAAAACAAATGGAAAATTAAAGGTGGATCGGCGATGGCTAGAAGACCGGTGACGCCAACCGCCGCCTGAACAAGGGGAGGAACCAACTTCGGCGGAAGTCGTGACAGCCACAAAATTGTGAACCGTTATAATGAAATGGTTTTGAAAATGATTTTGTATTTTGAAAATACTAAAGTACAGCTTTCGAAAGTATCTTGTTACAAAATACAATGGAGTGTAGTTCAAATCAGATCACATTTTATTAGTCACATGCGCCGAATACAACAGGTTCACCTTACAGTGAAATGCTTACTTACGAGCCCCTAACCGGCAGTGCAGTTTCAAAAAAACACAGATAAGAATAAGAGATAAAGGTAACAAGTAATTAAAGAGGAGCAGTAAAAAATAACAATATATACAGGGGGGTGCCAGTACAGAGTCAGCCCAGTGTAATGCAATATATAAAATACTCAGAAGTAGGGGAGCCAGGTAGCCTAGCGGTTAAGAGCGTTGGGACAGTAACTGAAAGGTTGCTGGTTTGAATCCCTGAGGCGACTAGGTGAAAAATCTGTTGATGTGTCCTTGAGCAAGGCACTTAACCCTAATTGCTACTGTAAGTCGCTCTGGATAAGAACGTCAAAATTAAATTACTAAATTACACATCTCAAGCCCTGTTGTACACGTCGCAGCTTCATGTATTGTTCGATAGGCAGAGAACCTGGTGTTGTTCAGATCAGCTGGGGAAAGGAGGGAAATATGGACATGTTTAGATCAGCACCACATGATGGAGTGTCCTCACTTCAGGTGTATCCAGATTTTTTGCAGTGACAAAGAGCTAATTTCTGTCTCTTCATTTTAGACACTGTATATCACACATTCTTGTTATACTGTAATAATCCAATCATACCAACTGCCTGGTAGAGCACCTTCATCTGAGGATGATCTCAACAAGTGGTCTGGGTTTGATGGCTTACTTAATGTACAGTCGTGGCCAAAAGTTTTGAAAATGACACAAATATTAATTTTCACAAAGTTTGCTGCTTCAGTGTCTTTAGATACTTTTGTCAGATGTTACTATGGAATACTGAAGTATAATTACAAGCATTTCATAAGTGTCAAAGGCTTTAATTGACAATTACATGAAGTTGATGCAAAGAGTAAATATTTGCAGTGTTGACCCTTCTTTTTCAAGACCTCTGCAATCCACCCAGGCATGCTGTCAATTAACTTCTGGGCCACATTCTGACTGATGGCAGCCCATTCTTGCATAATCAATGCTTGGAGTTTGTCAGAATTTGTGGGTTTTTGTTTGTCCACCCGCCTCTTGAGGATTGACCACAAGTTCTCAATGGGATTAAGGTTTGGGGAGTTTCCTGGCCATGGACCCAAAATATCGATGTTTTGTTCCCCGAGCCACTTAGTTATCACTTTTGCCTTATGGCAAGTTGCTCCATAATGCTGGAAAAGGCATTGTTCGTCACCAAACTGTTCCTGGATGGTAGGGAGAAGTTGCTCTCGGAGGATGTGTTGGTACCATTCTTTATTCATGGCTGTGTTCTTAGGCAAAATTGTGAGTGAGCCCACTCCCTTGGCTGAGAAGTAACCCCACACATGAATGGTCTCAGGATGCTTTACTGTTGGCATGACACAGGACTGATGGTAGCGCTCACCTTGTCTTCTCCGGACAAGCTTTTTTCCGGATGCCCCAAACAATCGGAAAGGGGATTCATCAGAGAAAATGACTTTACCCCAGTCCTCAGCAGTCCAATCCCTGTACCTTTTGCAGAATATCAGTCTGTCCCTGATGTTTTTCCTGGAGAGAAGTGGCTTCTTTGTTGCCCTTCTTGACACCAGGCCATCCTCCAAAAGTCTTTGCCTCACTGTGCGTACAGATGCACTCACACCTGCCTGCTGCCATTCCTTATCAAGCTCTGTACTGGTGGTGCCCCGATCCTGCAGCTGAATCAACTTTAGGAGACGGTCCTGGCGCTTGCTGGACTTTCTTGGGCGCCCTGAAGCCTTCTTCACAACAATTGAACCGCGCTCCTTGAAGTTCTTGATGATCCGATAAATGGTTGATTTAGGTGCAATCTTACTGGCAGCAATATCCTTGCCTGTGAAGCCCTTTTTGTGCAAAGCAATGATGATGGCACGTGTTTCCTTGCAGTTAACCATGGTTGACAGAGGAAGAACAATGATTCCAAGCACCACTCTCCTTTTGAAGCTTCCAGTCTGTTATTCGAACTCAATCAGCATGACAGAGTGATCTCCAGCCTTATCCTCGTCAACACTCACACCTGTGTTAACGAGAGAAACACTGACATGATGTCAGCTGGTCATTTTGTGGCAGGGCTGAAATGCAGTAGAAATGTTTTTTGGGGATTCAGTTCATTTGCATAGCAAAGAGGGACTTTGCAATTATTTGCAATTCATCTGATCACTCTTCATAACATTCTGGAGTATATCCAAATTGCCATCATACAAACTGAGGCAGCAGACTTTGTGAAAATAAATATGTGTCATTCTCAAAACTTTTGGCCACGACTGTAGTATGGCACTTTGTTGGGCGATATGGCACGTTCCCATGGAATCTGCACTCAACCTAAAATAAAACAAACAGCAATGTAAATCAAGCAAGCACAGCTATGTAGCATGACATATTTAACCAGGAGATCAAGGCTTTGCACAAAGCATGGCAAATCAATGCTGGGACCTGGGTCCAAGGTGTCTGTGGACCTCCTGCAACTGCCTCAGCCTCTCCTCAGTGGACTCCTGCAAGAGGGAAACAAACACTGCAGCACACACATCTCTAAGATTGGCAAGATATTAGCTTTAAAGCTGCAACAACAAAACATCTCTGCTACATGACAAACTCTGTAGAATTGCAGAGGCAATGTTCTTTCCCTGGGCCCGAGACTTGGTTCGTCCGGCCATGCACTGCCGGAGTCATAGTAAAACTCCTTGTATGCTATTTTTAATCTCACCTGTTGTGTTCTGATTATGAGGGGGTCCCTGAGGAATTTGCCATCACAAAACAGGTCCCCGGCCCCAAAAGGTTTGAGAACCCCTGCATTAAAGGAACTATTTCTAAGATGCTTCCCCCTTGTTGACTTGCCTAGTTAAATACAAGTTAAATAAAAAATAAAACATTGTTGAAGCTGGACGAATTGCAACAACACTTATGCTGAATCTAAACAACCTTCCCCCCTCCTGGATTTACTCACCATCCCCTCCCCACTTTTGAGCCTCTTAGTTTCGGTTTTGTCCACCAGCTTCAAACAATATTTTTCATTATGGAAAATATGTTTCACAGCGATTTTAGATGGTACTCTCTACATTATAAATTGCTTGTTTTGTCACAAACTAAAATTAGGTGAACAATGCAAACAGGTAGGGCGATTTCTGTGTCTTTTTCGTTTCAGTTTTGTACACCAGCTTCAAACAGCTGAAAGTACGCTATTTTTTGTTATTGAAAAGATATTTCACAGCAATTTAGATGATACAATGATTCTCTACACAGCATTTCTCTCAGACATTTTTTGCTTTTGTCACAAACTGAAATTAGGCAAACATGATAGAATTTTAGCAACCAGGTAGTGGCAGTGTAATTTCTGCCATTGATGATTGTGCTTAACCACACCTCTGATTGATGCTGATGGAAGAGAGGAAGGGTGCAGCCTTCCAATTTGACAACCAGAGATGGACCGTCTTTTGTTGACCAATAGGAAGGCTGCACAATCTTAATGCAATTTTGTGTGGGCCAACCTGGACACAACCTGGGCCAATATTGTAAACGTAAATCTGTGACACTTAAATTAGTATGATATGTTACGAATTCCAATTTGTTGTGGCTAACGTTAGCTAGTTGGCTAACGTTGGCTAGGCTAGGGGTTATGGGTTAAAGTTCAGGTTTGGGGTTAAGGTTAGGGGAAGGGTTAGTTAACATGCTAAGTAGTTATTAAAAAGTAGTAAGTAGTTGCAAAGTTGCTAATTAGATAAATTGCTGAAGTTGTCCGTGATGAGATTCGAACACGCAACCTTTGGGTTGCTAGACGTTCGCGTTGTACGCCCACCCATCCTCCCCGACCAACCTCCACACATGAAAGGATTTTCATTTTTGGCTTAAGTAACCTTCTGTCTTATGTAACCATACCTAACATATAATACTAATTTGAGTGTCACAGATTTACGTTTACTATGTTACGTCTTTAAGGCCAAGCTATGTGGGCCCCCCTAAATTTTGGGGTGAAAAAACATAGAGAAACATTATCATTCCACTATTACTGCAGATATATGAAGGCCATTTTCAGAAATTACAATGCAAAAATACTACATATAGCTCCTTTAAGCATTTGAAGCATATCAACTCACTTTAAAAGGTTAGGCTCCTATGGGCCCCCAGCCCTCCTGCACCCCTTCAGGCTGCTCTATGTCCAGGAACAGCTCCTCCCTACCCAGTGCAGCTCTGTGTACACTGCATGTGTTTGTGGCGCTGGACACTGCGTGACATCACTCTCTCCCACATGTCTGCAGCCACTGCAGCCTGCCTCGACACCCAGCTACCGGTACTCTGCTGCTGAGGACTCACATCTACAGAGATGAGGCAGAGGAACAGGAGGGGCAGATCTCACTGCAGAGTCAATGACAATGGATCTAGCTAATTATGTGATAAGCATTTTCTTCCCAACCAGGAACACATAACTCATTCCCAGTGGTGTGTATTCATGGATTCCAAGGGAAGCCAAGCTTCTCCAAAAAACTGACCAAGAAAAATAAAACATATAAAATAATTAATCTTTTGTCTCTCTGTGTTTCATAATTTTCCTTAAATTCGCAAGAGGCTGAATGTATCCCACTAGAGAAAGCATTCGAGCGAGCAAAACAGCACCCCTCTGTCTCTGCATGTGTAGGCCATCTATCTGATGCGGTCTGGTCAAAAAGAATATGACATTAATGCTACGGGTGGCATTAAACGTAAGGGAAGCCAGCGAGCATTTGGCCTCCCTTGATAAACAAAGTATAAAATAACTGAGTGAGTTCAGCTGTGAATGGTCCTGGCGCACCAAAAATAAAAGTGTCAAGGGAAGCCAGTTTGGATTTGGCTTCACTCCAATCACATCCCTTCGAGAGCAATACGTCATTGACAGAAACAACTTGAATTGTTGCATCTCGTTGTTTTGTTGTTCTCTGGTGGCTAGCTAGCTAGCTACAATTGGCCCTTTCCTAAATTAGCCATGGATGGAGATAGTGATTTGGACTTGTGGTTTTACTTAATTCTGCGTACTGGCCAATAATTATAATGGTGATTCTGATTCAACCATGAATTTCATACATTGCGACCCTTGCCTGAGAGGATGGAAGTTCAATATGTAGCTAGATGTAGAAGGCTAATGTTAACTGGCTAATGTTCCCATGAAAGGAAGTTAGGCTAGCAAGCTAACATTTTAGTCTTGGACAACAAAAAATAAGAGTCATAGACCGTTTACTGTATGACAGAGTCATAGACCGTTACTGCAACATGAAAGAGAAGAGGATTGGCGTTTCTCAACAAGTAGGGTAAATGTTTTGTCTGCTTGTGCACACACTCACATGCACACACACACACAGAAATCAGAACCATGGACAGCCACATCATATTTAGCTTAAGTTGATTGGGACTAAATCATTTTTTGTATCTTTTAGTTATCACTGTATTAGACTAAGCATAGGTGATTTGATGATGTAAAATGTTGATGTTGAAATGGTGCTGGAATAGTGAAGGCAGCTCCTGTTTTCTTTGCAACTTGAGGTAACTCTCCATGGTTCCAAATCAACAGTTGTTTAGCAGTCCGAAAATGTCGGAAACATTAATTGGCTTGACCATGCTGTAGGTCATGTAACTGTTTGTTACATGCAATATGCTTTGTGGACTTCACCGGACAGAGGTTGCTCTCCGGTTTTGTGATGAAGCAAAGGTGTGGTTGAATTGTTTCTGCCACTGTGTCTTCCTATTGTCTCGGATACAGTATATCACAGTCACAAGGCATATGACTTAACGGGTTATAGAGCAAACAACGCAATTATCACAACACACAACATGTAATATGCCTTTTTTTACTGACTTGGCTTCACCAGTGATTTTACCCACGCACCAGTACTGCTCATTTCTTGACTTAACGATCTGATTATTGGTTTTGCCATATCCTGCCTACTTCCTTTGCTGTCTTCTGATCCACAGTGGCACATTGTGAGAGGAAGGCCTGAGCAGACTCCAACACTGAGTAAATAAAAAGTGACTTCTCAACAAAAACCTACAGATGAGATCAACAGAACAGACATCCATTCCATGATCTTAGTATCGCTCTGGTTGAAGTGCTTGCACATAACAGCATAACAAGTCTTTACGTTAATAAAACCAGATAACTGGAGTATACATAATATATCCCGTTTGGTTCTACCTTGTAACTGAATTAGATAAGACCTTTGTGGACTGGCAAATACAGTCAGGAGCAAACAAGAGAAGAAATAGTCACAAACTCAGGCTCCAGACTGAAGCTGTGTTGCTTTCCAATGACAATATCCAGACTACATAATTAATTTTTATTTATTTATTTAACCGTTATTTAACTAGGCAAGTCAATTAAGAACACATTTTTATTTACAATGACGGCCTACCCCGGCCAAACCTGTACCAATTGTGTGCCGCCCTATGGGACTCCCAATCACGGCCGGTTGTGATACAGCCTGGAATCGAACCAGGGTCTGTAGTGACGCCTCTAGCACTAAGATGCAGTGCCTTAAACCACTGCACCACTCGGGAGCCCATAATGTGGATTAAAGTACTCTCTCTATAATTTAATTTGGATTACATTTTATACATTGCATGCGTTGGGAGTTTGTGATTCTGTACAACCAGCAGACTGTAGAGATGATTTGGGCATGGGTATATAAAGATCATCTATAGAAAACATTCTTGCCAACCACCTCATAAACAATGGCTCAATGAATAAGAGCTTTACAAGGCCATTTTAATGTTTGATTTATATACAGCACTGAGTGTACAAACATTAGGAATACCTGCTCTTTCCATGAGATAGCTTTCACCTGGTCAGTCTATGATCCCTTATTGATATCACCTGTTAAATCCACTTCAATCAGTGTGGATGAAGGGGAGGCGACAGGTAAAAGAAGGATCTCTATGCCTTGAGAAACTTGAGACATGGATTGTGTGTGTGTCATTCAGTGGGTGATTATGCAAGACAAAATATTTAGGTGCCTTTAAACGGAATATGGTTGTGCGTTCGGAACGCTTGACACCTTGTGTTCCTAATGTTTTATACTCTCAGTGAATATTGTGTACATATCCTGCAATAAATACACGATAAAAGTAAAACAAATAAAAAGTTCTCTCAGATTGTTTTGGCCTACCTGATGTACCTCAGTCTGATGCTGGTAGGTTGTTATATCGTCATGTGAAGGCAAACTGTCAGAGATAGCTCCTCATCCTTCACAGATAGCTAATTTATTTATTTAACCTTTATTTAACTAGGCAAGTCAGTTATGAACAAATTCTTATTTACAATGACGGACTACCAAAAGACATAAGGCCTCCTGCGGGGGCTGGGATTAAAAATAAAATAGAAATATAGGACAACACACACATCACGACAAGAGAGTGTCATGACGTGCCCTGGGGGGAAGATCATAGCTCTCTCTAGTTTTATGAATTTACAACAGGTCATAAATACCTGGTAGAAACTGCCATGCAGTACTGAGAGAGTCTACCAGAACAAAGACCTTATTTTATTCAAAACTCCTAATCCCCAAAATGGGGAGAACTAAACAATATTTCTACTTTTGAGAATGTGGGAATGGTCTGTGGACACTTAAAGGGACAGTTATGACGAGTGTGTTTCGTTTGGTGATCTCATGAAGGACAGGAAACACATAACTGTATCTCTTAAGTGTACATTTCCAAGCTGTCAGGTTTACATCTAAATATTGTGAAATGTAATGTGATGTTAACCTTCTAAATGAGAGAATGGGTCTTCATATAAAGTTAACCAAATCAATGGCATAGCCATTACGTCGGGCGTCACCACCTGTGCCGAAATGTACATTTCATGACAAAGAGACCCACGGTAAGCCAGACGTCTCGAATGGTTAACAAGTCAGAGAACGCCGGGACAGGAGTCCCCACGTTGGAATGGCTGCAATTCCATAGGCCATCGGAGACCATACAGCTGTAGTTTGGCTACACGGCTGGAAATGGTTAAACTCTGAGACTATTGATCACTACAGAATAAGAGCAAATCTTAGACGTATAATTACTAGTCTCCAGCTAGAAATTACATAAGTCTAGAACGAGAATACCGACAAAGCATCTATCCTATGAGAACATTTCCAAATGGTACTCTGAAGTATCCATTCTAACCCCGTACAACCATGAAAGACATTGTGACTTCTGGGAAAGTTAACCAGAGACTGATGAACTCTACAGGACGATCGAGTGTTTAACGGAGAGACAACGACATCGAGGCGTAAATACACTGCTCAAAAAAATAAAGGGAACACTTAAACACAATGTAACTCCAAGTCAATCACACTTCTGTGAAATCAAACTGTCCACTTAGGAAGCAACACTGATTGACAATAAATTTCACATGCTGTTGTGCAAATGGAATAGACAAAGGTGGAAATTATAGGCAATTAGCAAGACACCCCCAATAAAGGAGTGATTCTGCAGGTGGTGACCACAGACCACTTCTCAGTTCCTATGCTTCCTGGCTGATGTTTTGGTCACTTTTGAATGCTGGCGGTGCTTTCACTCTAGTGGTAGCATGAGACGGAGTCTACAACCCACACAAGTGGCTCAGGTAGTGCAGCTCATCCAGGATGGCACATCAATGCGAGCTGTGGCAAGAAGGTTTGCTGTGTCTGTCAGCGTAGTGTCCAGAGCATTGAGGCGCTACCAGGAGACAGGCCAGTACATCAGGAGACGTGGAGGAGGCCGTAGGAGAGCAACAACCCAGCAGCAGGACCGCTACCTCAAATCAAATCAAATCAAATCAAATTTTATTAGTCACATACACATGGTTAGCAGATGTTAATGCGAGTGTAGCGAAATGCTTGTGCTTCTAGTTCCGACAATGCAGTAATAACCAACAGTAATCTAACCTTACAATTCCACACTACTACCTTACACACACACACAAGTGTAAAGGGATAAAGAATATGTACATAAAGATATATGGATGAGTGGTGGTACAGAACGGCATGGCAGATGCAGTAGATGGTATAGAGTACGGTATATACATATGAGATGAGTACTGTAGGGTATGTAAACATAAAGTGGCATAGTTTAAAGTGGCTAGTGGTACATGTATTGCATAAAGATGGCAAGATGCAGTAGATGATATAGAGTACAGTATATATACATATGAGATGGGTAATGTAGGGTATGTAAACATTGTATTAAGTGGCATTGCTTAAAGTGGCTAGTGGTACATTTTTACATAATTTCCATCAATTCCCATTTTTAAAGTGGCTGGAGTTGAGTCAGTATGTTGGCAGCGGCCGCTAAATGTTAGTGGTGGCTGTTTAACAGTCTGATGGCCTTGAGATAGAAGCTGTTTTTCAGTCTCTCGGTCCCTGCTTTGATGCACCTGTACTGACCTCGCCTTCTGGATGATAGCGGGGTGAACAGGCAGTGGCTTGGGTGGTTGTTGTCCTTGATGATCTTTATGGCCTTCCTGTGACATCGGGTGGTGTAGGTGTCCTGGAGGGCAGGTAGTTTGCCCCTGGTGATGCGTTCTGCAGACCTCACTACCCTCTGGAGAGCCTTACGGTTGTGGGCGGAGCAGTTGCCGTACCAGGCGGTGATACAGCCCGACAGGATGCTCTCGATTGTGCATCTGTAGAAGTTTGTGAGTGCTTTTGGTGACAAGCCGAATTTCTTCAGCCTCCTGAGGCTGAGGCTGCGCCTTTGTGCAAGGAGGAGCACTGCCAGAGCCCTGCAAAATGACCTCCAGCAGGCCACAAATGTGCATGAATGAGACTAATTGATCAGATATTAAAATATCTGAAGATTTATATTCGGAAAATTATAACTTTAATCTCAACCTTTTCCATGGTGCCCCGACTTCCTAGTTAATTAATGTTTACATTATTAGTTTCATCACTTAATAATTAAACCTAATTTTATATAAATAAGTCTTCACATTTAATGATGGTCACAGACACAAGAGACAACACTACATAAAGAGAGACCTAAGACAACAACATAGCAAGGCAGCAACACATGACAACACAGCATGGTAGCAACATAACACAACATGGTAACAGCACAAAACATGGTACAAACATTGGGCACAGACAACAGCACAAAGGGCAAGCAGGTAGAGACAACAAAACATCACACAAAGCAGCCACAACTGTCAGTAAGAGTGTCCATGATTGAGTCTTTAAATGAAAAGATTGAGATAAAACTGTCCAATTTGAGTGTTTGTTGCAGCTTGTTCCAGTCGCTAGCTGCAGCAAACTGAAAAGAGGAGCGACCCAGGGATGTGTGAGCTTTGGGGACCTTTAACAGATTGTGACTGGCAGAACGGGTGTTGTTTGTGGAGGATGAGGGATGCAGTAGATACCTCAGATAGGGGGGAGTGAGGCCTAAGAGGGTTTTATAAATAAGCATCAACCAGTGGGTCTTGCGACAGGTATACAGAGATTACCAGTTTATAGAAGACTATAGAGTGCAGTGATGTGTCCTATAAGGAGCACTGGTGGAAATTCTGATGGCTGAATGTTTTTTTTTTTATTGATTTTTTATTTCACCTTTATTTAACCAGGTAGGCCAGTTGAGAACAAGTTCTCATTTACAACTGTGACCTGGCCAAGATAAAGCAAAGCAGTGCGACACAAACAACACAGAGTTACACATGGAATAAACAAACGTACAGTCAGTAACACAATAGAAAAGTATATATACAGTGTGTACAAATGAAGTAAGATTAGGGAGGTAAGGCAATAAATAGGCCACAGTGGCAAAGTAATTATAATATAGCAATTAAACACTGGAGTGATAGATGTGCAGAAGATGAATGTGCAAGTAGAGATACTGCGGTGCAAAGGAGCAGAAAAAATAAATAACAATATGGGGATGAGGTAGTTGGGTGGGCTATTTACAGATGGGCTATATACAGGTGCAATGATCTGTAAGCTGCTCTGACAGATGATGCTTAAAGTTAGTGAGGGAGAAATGAGTCTCCAGCTTCAGTGATTTTTGCAATTCTTTCCAGTCATTGGCAGCAGAGAACTGGAAGGAAAGGCAGCCAAAGGAGGAGTTGGCTTTGGGGGTGACGAGTGAAATATACCTGCTGGAGCGCGTGCTATGGGTGGGTGCTACTATGGTGACCAGTGAGCTGAGATAAGGTGGGGCTTTACCTAGCAAAGACTTATAGATGACATGGAGCCAGTGGGTTTGGCGAAGAATATGAAGCGAGGGCCAGCCAACAAGAGCATACAGGTCACAGTGGTGGGTAGTATATGGGGCTTTGGTGACAAAACAGATGGCACTGTGATAGCAAATTGGATGCAGTCTGAGTAGAGTGTTGGAGGCTATTTTGTAAATGACATCACCGAAGTCAAGGAACAGTAGGATAGTCAGTTTTACGAGGGTATGTTTGGCAGCATGAGGGAAGGATGCTTTGTTGCGAAATAGGAAGCAGATTCTAGATTTAATTTTGGATTGGAGATGCTTAATGTGAGTCTGGAAGGAGAGTTTACAGTCTAGCCAGAGACCTAGGTATTTGTAGTTGTCTACATGTTCTAAGTCAGAACCGTTCAGAGTAGTGATGCTAGTTGGGCAGGCGGGTGCGGGCAGCGATCGGTTGAAGAGCATGCATTTAGTTTTACTTGCATTTAAGAGCAGTTGGAGGCCACGGAAAGAGGGTTGTATGGCATTAAAGCTCATCTGGAGGTTTGTTAACACAGTGTCCAAAGAAGGGCCAGAAGTATACATAATGGTGTCGTCTGCGTAGAAGTGGATCAGATAATCACCAGCAGCAAGAGCGACATCATTGAAATATACAGAGAAAAGAGTCAGCCCGAGAATTGTTACCGTGTGGCACCCCCATAGAGACTGCCAGCGGTCCGTACAACAGACCCTCCGATTTGACACACTGAACTCTATCTGAGAAGTAGTTGGTGAACCAGGTGAGGCAGTCATTTGAGAAACCAAGGCTGTTGACTCCGCCAATAAGAATGCGGTGATTGACAGAGTCGAAAGCCATGGCCAGATCGATGAATAAGGCTGCACAGTATTGTCTTTTATCAATGGCGGTTATGATATCGTTTAGGACCTTGAGCGTGGCTGAGGTGCACCCATGACCAGCTAGAAAACCAGATTGCATAGCGGAGAAGGTACGGTGGGATTCAAAATGGTCGGTGATCTGTTTGTTAACTTGGCTTTCGAAGACCTTGTAAAGGTAGGATAGATATAGATTTGTAACAGTTTGGGTCTAGAGTGTCTCCCCCTTTGAAGAGGGGGATGACCACGGCAGCTTTCCAATCTTTGGGGATCTCAGACAATACGAAAGAGAGGTTGAACAGGCTAGTAATAGGGGTTGCAACAATTGCAGCGAATAATTTTAGAAAGAGAGGGTCCAGATTGTCTAGCCCAGCTGATTTGTAGGGGTCCAGATTTTGCAGCTCTTTCAGAACATCAGCTATCTGGATTTGGGTGAAGGATAAATGGGGGAGGCTTGGGCAAGTTGCTGTGGGGGGTGCAGAGCTGTTTACCGGGGTAGGGGTAGCCAGGTGGAAAGCATGGCCAGCCATAGAAAAATGCTTATTGAAATTCGATTATCGTAGATTTATCAGTGGCGACAGTGTTTCCTAGCCTCAGTGCAGTGGGAAGCTGTGAGGGCAGTCAGGTCTGGAGTGAACCAAGGGCTATATCTGTTCTTTATTTTTTATTAATGGGCCATGCTTATTTAAGATGGTGAGGAAAGCACTTTAAAAAAATAACCAGGCATCCTCTGCTGACAGAATGAGGTCAATATCCTTCCAGGACTCGCGAGCCAGGTCAATTAGAAAGGCCTGCTCGCTGAAGTGTTTTAGGGAGCGTTTGACAGTGATGAGGGGTGGTCGATTGACAACGGACCCATTACGGACGCAGGCAATGAGGCAGTGATCACAGATCCTGGTTGACGACAGCATTTAAAAAAAAAAGGTTGGTCAGGATGATATCTATGAGGGTGCCTGTGTTTACAGATTTAGGGTTGTACCTGGTAGGGTCCATGATAATTTGTGTGAGATTGAGGCCATCTAGCTTAGAATGTAGGACAGCAGGGGTGTTAAGCACATCCCAGTTTAGGTCACCTAACAGTACAAACTCTGAAGCTAGATGGGGGGCGATTAATTCACATATGGTGTCCAGCGCACAGCTGGGGGCTGAGGGGGGTCTATAACAAGCGGCAACAGTGAGAGACTTATTTCTGGAAAGGTGGATTTTTTAAAGTAGAAGCACGAATTGTTTGGGCACAGACATGGATAGCATGACAGAACTCTGCAGGCTGTCTCTGCAGTAGATTGCAACTCCACCCCCTTTGGAAGTTCTATCGTGGCAGAAAATGTTGTAGTTGGGGATGGAAATTTCAGAATTTTTGGTGGCCTTCCTAAGCTAGGATTCAGACACGGCTAGGACATCAGGGTTAGTGGAGTGTGCTAAAGCAGTGAAAAAAACAAACTTAGGGAGGAGGCTTCTGGTGTTAACATGCATGAAACCAAGGCTTTTACGGTTACAGAAGTCAACAAATGATAGCCCCCAGTTCCACTCCTATTCCCCAGGTGCTACAGGGCCTGTGTTAACCTCTTCATCACCAGAGGAACAGAGAAGGAGTAGCATAAGGGTACGGCTAAAGGCTATAAAGACTAGTCGTCTAGTACGTTGGGGACAGAGAATAAGAGGAGCAGGTTTCTGGGCGTGGTAGAATAGATTCAAGGCATAATGTACAGACAAGGGTATGGTAGGAGGTGAGTACAGTGGAGGTACACCTATGTGTTGGGTGACGATGAGAGATGTTTCGTCTCTGGAGGCATCAGTTAACCTAGGTGAGGTCTCTGCATGCGTGTGGGGTGGGATGAAATAGATATCTAAGGCATTTTGAGCGGGACTGAGGGCTCTACAGTGAAGTAAAACAATAAAAACTAGCCAAGACAGCATTAGACAAGGCATATTGACATTAGAGAGAGGCATAAAGCAATCACAGGTGTTGATCAGGGGAGCTAAGACAACAACGGGTAAATGGTGATGAATGGGCAGAGCGGGTCAGTTAATTACATACAGGACCTGAGTTCGAGGCTGGGGCCGACAGGTAAACAAAAAGAGGTACCGTGTTATTGAAACAGTCCAGGGGCCATCAGCTGCGTAGCCGAGTGATAATAGGTTCAAAAGAGCAGCAATAGGTGAGTCAGGGTGCTGTTCGGTCACTACTATGCTAGGCGAGCAGGGGACACATCGTTCAGAAAAGCTAGCGGGTCGGGGCTAGTAGATGGTTCTTTGTGATATTGTAACAGAATAGCCTGTTGAGACCACATCGGTCGATCACGTCTTGGGGGAAAAGAGGAGCGATTACGAGGAAACCAAGTCTAGATTTAACTCTAGCCTGCAGCTTCGATATGTGCTGAGAGAAGGACAGTGTACCGTCTAGCCATACTCCCAAATACTTGTATGAGGAGATAAATGAATGTACTGTAGCAAACGCTGTAGTCTCATTGATGTCAGAGAGATTCTCCAATCCTACACTGTGTGGATAGGAAATACATTTTGAAACAAACACTAATCTTATATTTTTAAATACAGCATTTCTCAAAAATCATGTGAAAAGTTTGAATCTGTGAAATCATTATGTGTGTGTTGTGTGTGTGTGTGTGTGTGTGTGTGTGGGGGGGGGGGGGGGTTAATGGATGTGTTTGAAATGTACTGTAATGACTTCCTCCTCACACCAGACCAAGCCTACCAGCTACAGACAAAGATGCCCTAGTGACACATGACCTGACCTCAGCCTCCAGAGCCAATCAATACCCTGACAGAGGCCACCTCTGAGCCCAGCAGTTTGAAAGATGGAACCCTCAAACGCTCAATCCAACATGGCAATGACAAGTAACACTCTTCCAGGGCATGTTTCCCTGTGTTATCTATGATTGAGCAACGTCTACTTTCTGTCAGTTCAACGTCAACACCAGCAATCAAAATGCTAAATCCAGCCTGTCTAAGTGCTGTGAGAGTCAGTGGGGGTCCCTTCATGGTTCATGTGCCAATTAAAGCCTCCGAGATAAGCTGTGTGTTAGCGCAAATTTCTCCGCTCTCCATAGAACTCTGGCTGGTTCAATGAGTTCCATCCTCCTCGGTAGGGACAAAAAAACAAAACAAAAAACACAGCACCAACAAAGTAACAATTTACCAAAACTGTACACCATAAACAAACAGGAAAATATGGAATTGACAAACAGTGCCACAGTAACAGAATGTCAGGGGCTAAATGAACAGATAGCAGATAAGTCACATGATATAAACACATCTAGAAGGGCACATCACAGCACATTTGCTAAAGACAACACACCCCAGTTAAGGATACTGTGGACTAAGTATATATTATGTGATGTTAGCATCACACAAAGGCATCCTTCAAACTATCCGGGTTGAGCTTGACTTCTACTGGCATCACAATAAAAAGCAAGATGGGTTGTTCTGGATTGAAGCTGAAAGCTAATGCCAGGGGAAACGCATGGTTGCGTCTCTCTTCTTCTGCTTGACTAGCTTACCTTATGTATTCATTAACCCAGAAACAGTCTTAGCATCAGCGTACACAAGGCACACACATGAACAGGCACAAACAAGCAAGCACACAGACAAGTACACACACACTACACAAATACGCATGTTCTTTGTGGACTCTTTTATAGACCAAGCTCGTATAAAGACCCAACTCATATACATAATATTATGCAAACACATTCATGCAGAATATTTTACATTACATATATTAACATGTGCATACATTAAATACAGTTCATAGTAAGTATGTATGGTCTCTGCAGACCCAAGGCCAACAATAACATTTCAGACAGGGCCCATCAACAGAGATAAATCCCTTCTGCTCAGTGCTATACAATTCTCTCTCCAAGCATTAGGAATAATGCGTTATACACAAATCTAATACATCAGACTGTGATACCTCAGACTATGCTGTACATTTATTTTGAAAATGTTCTCTCACGAGATCTACAAGCCAGAATGTTGAATAAATGTAATTTGAACTACCGGTTGTCTACCGGTTTTCTGTGCTGTTGGTCCTTATGAATCTACAAATTTGAGAAAAAATATCCACAGGATTATTAAACTGACTTTTCAAAACACTGGTACTGCCATTGAGATTTCTATCACCTGACATGTGCAAAACCATGTAAACACCTGCAAGACTTCCAATAGTATACACTTACGTCTTGTGCATGTGCCTCAAACAAATTGTGAGAGACACACTTGGAGACCTGCATTTTGAAGCTGGTTTAATAATACTTTCCTGTTGATATTTTTGCTAAAATGTTCAACGGCAGAAGAACAAAATAAAGCAGACAACAGGTAGAGTAAATTAAAATGACGTTTATTCAACATTTTGACTTGTAAAGGGACTGTATACCAGAGACGAGTAAGGAGACTTCCACACTCGGATTCAAAAGAGGCCAACACAAACCTTCCATTTGCACTGTCCTACCTGGTGTTATGAGGATTCTGTTGGACTTCCCTACACCAGAAACACATCTCAGAGTCTACAAACTGCCTTCCCTGCTGGTTGGCTGGTCCTCTGCCGGACTGGTCCCCAGCACCCCACGGACCCCCCAGGGTGTGGCTGTGGCTCACACGGACACTGTGGCATGGAGAGGCGTGCCCGAGCTAGAGGAGACAAGCAGGGACACATGACAGTATAGTCAGATGGCCATTAAAATACAGATAACAAATAGACACATATGAGTGAATCTTAAAGTGATTTCTTCCTGCAAACCATATACTGCATCTGTTCAGACCTTTATGAATGGTTGTGATACTGTTATGGGATTTTTATGAATAATGACTAAATTATGTATACATTTAACTAGAAATATAACTAACAGAATTATATCCTGTCTGATGAAGAATGTTTGTCCATAAGAAAGAGGGACTGTTAGCAGGCAAGGAACTGTGGCAGACAACTTGTGACCACTGTGGAACTGATAACAGGGAAGGAAGTCTCCCCACCCAGGGAGGGGAGAAACCTTGGGCTTGTAGTAGATTGTACAACAGGTGGCAGGCAATATATGAGAAGGACTTGTAAACTATATTATCATTGTATTAGAGGGACATTTATGACGAAATGAGAGGTATATAAACCAATGTACATGTAATGATTGGCAGAACGTTCCCGTAAATTAACATTTGACTTTTGTAGACTGGGCCTCTGTCCGTTTTTATTTCTATCAGTATCCTACAAATCCTGATAAAGCAGACTGAGTAATTTAATTGGTTAAAGAATGAGAACTTAATTATCCTAACAGATACCCACTAAGCCACTGTACACACTGCAGTAAGATTTGTTATTATTTTATTTAACTAGGCAAGTCAGTTAAGAACAAATTCTTATTTACATGACGGCCTACCCTGGGCAAACCCTAACCTGGACGACGCTGGTCCAATTGTGCGCCGCCCAATCACGGCCGGTTATGATACAGCCTGGAATCAAACCAGGGTCTGTAGTGACTCCTCCAGCACTGAGATGCAGTGCCTTAGACCGCTGCACCACTCAGGAGCCCTGAAAGATGTGCCACTGCAAATAAGGAAACCATTCTATGAGACTTGGCATTACTGCAAACTGGGTAAGGGGGGATACCTAGTCAGTTGTACAACTGAATGCCTTCAAATGTGTCTTCCGTATTTAACCCAACCCCTCCGAATCAGAGGTGCGGGGGGCTACCTTAATCGACATCCACTGCTTTGGCGCCTGGGGAACAGTGGGTTAACTGCCTTGCTCAGGGACAGAATGACCCTGTCAGGGTCGGGGATTCGATCCAGCAACCTTTCAGTTACTGACCCAACGCTCTAACCACTAGGCTACCTGCCACCGGGTGTCATGCTCTCCAGCACTACTACCATAAGGCATGGATTATGGTAGTAGTGCTGTTTGTGAGAGGATTACCCTCACAATATTAAAAACATAATTTTGATAACAATTGAGAACCTTGCCTATGGTTGCAAAATGAGTGATGTTTCCAAAGGAACATGGGGATTGGCTAGTGCGGGAAGAGCTCTGTTGCCTGACAAGAAGCAAGTTTGTCTCACACTGTCTGCTCTTTGATACGTGACCTGATACAAGCCTTTTAGATGCTATTTACGGCTTAGGACCAGAACTTTTGAATGAGTGAAATGCCCTTAATTAAGAATGAACATAAAAATAAAACTTGTTGGCACTTACAAGTGCAACCTAAGGAATTACATGACAGAAAAAAGTGTTGGCATGTATGCATATATGAATATCTGCTGCTGTGATGAGCACACAACTCATTACATCAAATTCCCTGAGTGAGATCTGATCTTCTCTGATTGAAAGGGTTTTGTCAACAGTTTCCACAATGGTGGTGGTCCACGCACAAACCCACACCAAGGACCACCAAACCTCTATGTGGCTCCTGTGAGAGAACGTCCAGTCCGCTCACTGCCACCCGTCCTACTGCATCACCCACAGTGCCAAAATGGAGGAGCGAGATTGAAAAGCAAATGAAAGAAAGAAGCCAGCAGCAACGGAACCGACGAGGTATTTCACATTGACGCATCTTCACTGCACTCAAGTAGACTTCCAGACGGCAACACAAGCACAGTGACCTCCGGCACCTTAGAGAGCAGGCTGGGAGAGGAGGGGTGAGGGTGGCTGAATAACTCTGACTTGCAGTGCATAGGTCCTCTATGTGGAAGGACTCACATGTGATGTGCATAAACCAATATTACATCTCTGTGGTGAGATGTCAAGTGGTGCTGGTGCCTTATGTTCATCAATAGGTAATGGGAAATACCGGGTTTATCTTCATGGTGTATGAAAGCTATTCACAGTTTAATCCTTCTTATGGCATAGTAGTACCCTTAGGTTATATGTCTGTACAATAATTTGTTTCATTATGTGCTTTTAAAATACAAATTGAGTGGTCACTTAGTGGTCAAACATTGACTACCAGTAGTTGAAGATCAGGGTGGGATGAAATCTCTAAACTATGAAATGCCACCACCTGGTGCCTGGATAGCAATTTACAGTAGCTCTGACAGGAAGAGCTGTCCACCACACCATGTCAGATGGCTACAAAGCATATTCCAAATGTGTTAAACTATATTTTATAATTGGTATGCTTTTTACACAGACAGTATTTGTATCTTGATTAAATTGTTTCCCATGTCAGTTGAATGCCGGCTAGAATGATGCATGATACAGAATTATGTATTGTAAAATCCAACCAACCACAATGTGATACATGCATAAACCGTATATGGATACATGTCTCAGCAGGTCTCAATGGTGTGTGTGACTGGACCACTTAGGGCAGTTCAGATTTGCTTGAATAAAATATAATCTCTCTACGCTTCTGATTTACATAATATTTCCAGTTGTTCAACCTGCATGAATGTATATATTGACAATACCTTCGCAATGTTGCTGGGGGAACCACCAACATTTTTTAAATACTTCTTAGATATACAGCTGACGAATACAGAGACCTCGAATAGCTTCCGTTTGTCAGTGGCGTTGATTGGACAGTTCAATAGTCTGCTCTCCCACTTGCCCAGTGAGCGGTGCACACTGGTAGACGAGCTCGGATATTATATTACACTTCAATGGAGGAACAGCCCAAAGATCGGGCACAAGAGAGACGATATCACCACCATGGAGAAGAAAGAAACCCCATTCAATACAAAACATCTCTAAAAAATGATCAGATCTACTTCCAGTACCAGCATCAGGAAACGCAGACGAAGAAAACAGGTTGGGCCATCCGGAAAAGTTAGCAAGCTAGCTAATGTCAATGACTTAGCTAGCCAGTTTATTACTTACGTCGATGTAGCTTGCGTGACTCATAGCAGAGTGGTTGCAAGCTGTTAAAAAAAACATATTTAGCTCATTAGTTAGCTGGGTCAAGCGCTGCATATTGCTGGATGGGTTCGTTAAACGTCGCGTGACAGCTGATGGTTTGACAGATGCGGATTGACCTTGTGCGCCGGTTTCGCCACCCATTTCTACATTTATGCTACTCCCTGACAAAATTCACCTGTGCTACTAATTAGTCATTTTGTAGTTCAATTATTTTGTCACGTGCATACATTGACTCTGTCAAAAAACTCATGCAAATTTGGTCGGAATTCCGTGAAATATTTTGCTAACAAAAACAAGCCGGCTCCACTGGAATGTTCTGAGTTGCCATTTCCCGTCGGCCATGTTAGAAAATGCGAGATAGAAAGCTAACGAGCTAGCTAGTTAATCCTAGCAACGAGAGTGAGATTTGTCCATAAAACAAGTTTCAATTTTATTTTGTTTACTACCACCTGGCTGCAGACAGGTCTGCAAAAGCAAGATGGCTAACTAACTAACTTTTGAGACTTTTCGGGGATTAAGTAGCTGGTTCGTGCCAGACATTTTACACTTACAAGCAGGTTCGGCTGGGTCGGGCCTGTTGCGTTTATTTAACCATGATGAAGCCACGCAAACATGTTAGCCTGGGTAGGTGATTTGACGACATAGCATTTTCTTGCTAGCAAGCAGGCTGATTCATGGGATTTTTATTTTAATAAACAATTCAGAACCAATTTCTGCTTGTTTTAGCTAACTAAGTACGTAACTTGAAATGTAATTGTAGCCAGTTTCTTTCGATAAGTTCACACTTGATGGCATGCATAAAACAAAATGTTACATTCCTTGGCTTCAGTTCAGACAAGAAAATAGAACACCATTTAACACAATTTTAGTTATTCTGAATATAACATTAAGATGTTATTTGTTAATCCATATTTTATACAGGTATTTTAGGCGAAATGACAATCTTTCATCTAGTTTAAAATGTTGTCTTTAGATGCTAGTATGGAACGTATTTTAGTATTAGCTAGCAAAGTCAAGCCTAGTTACATTGTCAACCACCTTCCCCTTATCAAACGTTATAGGACAATGTAATGGTAATTTCTACCTACAGCACACATTTTTCTTCAGTGATTTATGTATGGTATCTAGTCACAAGTAGGCTATGGGACTACTATGTTCAAGGGAATCTGATCTGGCACTGGTGTGTGGTTGTTTGCTGCCAGCTGACCTATTCAGTCTAAATAGTCATGATACAGCATCTTATAAAGGCCTTGCCATGTTTCCTGTAAAAGGAGCTGCGAGCTTGCATTTTTGTAGACAGATTAGGTATGTTAGTCCCTTTTGATATATTTGGAGAGTGAGGTGGTAGGGAATTATGGACTTTGCTTGGACTTTATAGTCTAAAAAAGTATTATTGGCAGTGCAACTAACTTTCTTTTGTTTTCTTTTACAGGCAATGGAAAAATAAACACCGGGGAGGTGGCGGGGGAGAAGATTCTGTCTGCAAAGGATTTTGTTGGTATTCCTCTTCCCACCAACAGCAATGGTAACAGACATTTGATAAATGCTAACGTAAAACAGAAGTCAACACGAAATGTTTTTACCACTCTTTCAAAAGTGGGCAGCAAAGAGGGTCTTGTTCACAAGAAGAATATGGACCACATAAATGACAAGGCCCTGGATTTCACTAATCACTATGAGGGAAAGTTTTTGGACAAAAAGGAATCTGCTTTGTTTCTGAATGGGGTGGTAAACTCTGCTCATATTACAAATGGTTACTCCAGCAAGACACCCCCTGATAATGATGGCAGTGGCTCAGAAGGTGGATATACTACTCCTAAGAAACGCAAGACCAGACGCAACAGCATCAAGAACACAGAGCATGTGACAAGAGAAAGGGAGAGAGTCATGCAGCAGGGCAATGCCACACAGGAGCCAGAGGTTTCTGGACTTGAACCAACAGAGAAATTGGTGAGCTCGCGAGTTGTCCATAAAGCAGACGCCCAGACAGCAGTCAAGCGGATGGATGCTCCAGAGGTGGCTATGGGTGAACTGCAGAAGAAAAACTCAGACAGTAAGACTGCTGCAGGTGCCTTTGGTAAAAAGTTTGAGAATAGGCCTAAATCCAAGCTCTCCTCCTCTTCAAAAGAGGACTCTTGGACTTTATTCAAGCCCCCTCCAGTATTTCCTGTGGACAACAGTAGTGCTAAAATAGTGCCCAAGATTAGTTATGCAAGTAAAGTTAAGGAGAACCTCAACAAAGCAGCCCAGGCTGGAGGAGAGGTGCAGCCTCCTCAGGTGCCTGGTAGACTCTCACAGGTCCCCATGTCTGCTATGAAAACCATCATCTCAGCTAGCTTTACTAATGGCCCCGTTTCTGGAGATGGAAATAGTTGCCCGTCTGTTGGTACCTTCTTCACTCCCGCTGCTAGTAGTATTCCGCCAGCCCCCTCTCTCCCATGTGGGGAGAACGTAGCATCCACTTTGGACAATGACTATAACTCTTTAACCAACCCTGCAGCTGTAGATCTGAGAAAGTGTACTCTTTTCATTTACCCCCTAAACCCTTTAAATATGCAACCTGTGCTCCCTAGTGCTCGCCAATTGGACACCCAGGCTGCTCAGACAAATCAGAAAGCCTTGGGGGACATTTTCCAGAATCAGTGGGGGCTGTCTTTCATCAATGAGCCAAACGTGGGGCCAGAAGGAGGAAGCGGGCCGGTGGCTGCCGTGGAGGGCAAGGCTGCAGTGGTAACATTTCAAGGGGAGCAATGCCCTGCTGCCAAGCCAGGCCTTGACTCTAATCTATCAATCCCAGAGCCTTTGCCTCTCACTTTGGCTCAAGACTCAGAGAAAAGGACTAGTGCCCCAGCTTGCCCACCTGCTACAGTGAAGGGTGAGGATGGGGAAAAGGCTCAGCTGTCTAGACAGGACAAGACAAAGGGTGAGACTAAGAGTCCAGGTGCAGTTTTTCTGGCCTCTTGTAAAGACATTAGTGCTGTGCCTGCCCAGGCCCCCCTGACCAACCTGGTGTTGGGTCTGTCTAAAGAGCCGCCCCATTCTAAGAGCCTGGACAGAGGTAGCTGGGGGTCGTTTGATCTGAAAGCTGCTGTTACTTATCACACTAAAGGTAACTCCTCTTCCCCTGCTTTATCAATTCTATGAACATATTAGAGGTCGACCGATTTATGATTTTAACACCGATAGCGATTTATTGGAGGACCAAAAAAAGCCGATACCGATTAATCGGCCTAAATATTTTGTATATATATATTTGTAATAATGACTATTACAACAATACTGAATGAACACTTTATAATACATGAATAAAATCTATTTAGTCTCAAATAAATAATGAAACATGCTCAATTTGGTTTAAATAATGCAAAAATGCAGTGTTGGAGAAGAAAGTGAAAGTGCAACATGTGCCATGTGCCATGTAAAAAGGATAAAGTTTAAGTTCCTTGCTCAGAACATGAGAACATATGAAGCTGGTGGTTCAATATTCCCATTTCTTCAATATTCCCAGTTAAGTTTTAGGTTGTAGTTATTATAGGAATTATGACTCGTCGACCATTTCTCTCTCTACCATTTGTATTTCATATACCTTTGACTATTGGATGTTCTAATAGGCACTTTAGTTTAGTCATAAACAGCGCTGTGTCTCAAGTAGAGGTCGGCCGATTAATCGGAATGGCCGATTATTTAGGGCCGATTTCAAGTTTTCATAACAATCGGAAATCTGTATTTTTGGACCGATTTGGCCAAATTTAAATATATTTTTTAACACCTTTTTATTTAACTAGGCAAGTCAGTTAAGAACACATTCTTATTTTCAATGACGGCCTAGGAACGGTGGGTTTACTGCCTTGTTCAGGGGCAGGACAACAGATCTTTACCTTGTCAGCTCAGGGATTCAATCTTGTAACCTTACGGTTAACTAATCCAACGCTCTAACCACCTGCCTCATGAGGAGACTGCCTGTTACGCGAATGCAGTAAGAAGCCAAGGTAAGTTGCTAGCTAGCATTAAACTTATCTTATAAAAAACAATCAATCAATCAATCATAATCACTAGTTAACTACACATGGTTGATGATATTACTAGTTTATCTAGCGTGTCCTGCGTTGCATGTAATCGATGCGGTGGCATTCGCAAAAAAGGACTGTCGTTGCTCCAATGTGTACCTAACGATAAACATCAATGCCTTTTTTAAAATCAATACACAAGTATATATTTTTAAACCTGCATATTTAGCTGAAAGAAATCCAGGTTAGCAGGCAATATTAACCAGGTGAAATTGTGTCACTTCTCTTGCATTCATTGCATGCAGAGTCAGGGTATATGCAACAGTTTGGGCCGCCTGGCTCATTGCGAACTAATTTGCCAGTATTTGACATAATTATGACATAACATTGAAGGTTGTGCAATGTAACAGGAATATTTAGACTTATGGATGCCACCCGTTAGATAAAATACGTAACGGTTCCGTATTTCACTGAAAGAATAAACGTTTGGTTTTCGAGATGATAGTTTCTGGTTTCGACCATATTAATGACCTAAGGCTCGTATTTCTGTGTGTTATAATTAAGTTTGATTTGATAGAGCAGTCTGAGCGGTGGTAGGCACCAGCACGCTCGTAAGCATTCATTCAAACAGCACTTTTGTGCGTTTTGCCAGCAGCTCGTCGCTGGGCTTCAAGCATTGCGCTGTGTATGACTTCAAGCCTATCAACTCCCGAGATTAGGCTGGTGTAACCGATGTGAAATGGCTAGCTAGTTAGCGGGGTGCACGCTAATATCGTTTCAAATGTCACTCGCTCTGAGACTTGGAGTAGTTGTTCCCTTTGCTCTGCATGGGTAACGCTGCTTCGAGGGTGGCTGTTGTCGATGTGTTCCTGGTTCGAGCCCAGGTAGGAGCGAGGAGAGGGACGGAAGCTATACTGTTACACTGGCAATACTAAAGTGCCTATAAGAACATTCAATAGTCAAAGGTATATGAAATACAAATCATATAGAGAGAAATAGTCCTATAATTCCTATAATAACTACAACCTAAAACTTCTTACCTGGGAATATCGAAGACTCATGTTAAAAGGAACCACCAGCTTTCATATGTTCTCATGTTCTGAGCAAGGAACTTAAACGTTAGCTTTCTTACATGGCACATATTGCACTTTTACTTTCTTTTCCAATGCTTTGTTTTTGCAATATTTAAACCAAATTGAACATGTTTCATTATTTATTTGAGGCTAAATTGATTATTGATGTATTATATTAAGTTAAAATAAGTGTACATTCAGTATTGTTGTAATTGTCATTATTACAAATACATTTTTAAAAATCGGCCGATGAATCGGTATCGGCTTTCTTTGGTCCTCCAATAATCGGTATCGGCGTTGAAAAATCATAGTCGGTCGACCTCTAGTCTCAAGCATTGCTAAGAGCTGCTCGCAAAAGCAGTAAAGTTTGAATGAATGCTTACGAGCCTGCTGCCGCCTACCACCGCTCAGTCAGACTGCTCTACCAAATCATAGACTTAATTATAATAAACACAGAAATACGAGCCTTTGGTCATTAATATGGTCAAATCTGGAAACTATAATTTCGAAAACAAAACGTTTATTCTTTCAGTGAAATACGGAACCAAACCGTAATTCTGGCAAATTAGTTCGCAACGAGCCAGACGGCCCAAACTGTTGCACATATCCTGACTCCGCGTGCAATGAACGCAAGAGAAGTGACACAATTTCCCTAGTTGATATGGCCTGCTAACATGAATTTCTTTTAACTAAATATGCAGGTTTAAAAAAATACTTCTGTGTATTGATTTTAAGAAGGGCATTGATGTTTATGGTTAGGTACATTCGTGCAACGATTGTGCTTTTTTCGTGAATGCGAGTTTGTTAAATCATCCCCCGTTTGGCGAAGTAGGCTGTGACTCGATGATAAATTAACATGCACCGCATTGATTATATGCAACGCAGGACAAGCTAGGTAACCTAGTAATATCATCAACAATGTGTAGCTAAATAGTGATTATGTGAAGAGTGATTATTTTTTTACAAGATAAGTTTTTAATGCTAGCTAGCAACTTACCTTGGCTCCTTGCTGCACTCGCATAACAGGTGGGCAGCCTGCCACGGAGTTTCCTCGTGGAATGCAATGTAATCGGCCATAATCGGAGTCCAAAAATGCCAGTTACAGATTATGAAAACTTGAAATCGGCCCCATTTAATCTAATATGTATTACACATTAGTAGCGTTAACCTACTATTTCACTTGCACCAAAAGCTTTAAATCCATTAGCTTCACATTAAAGACAATGTGTCTAATAATAAAATTGTCTTATGCATCTGGAGATGATAATCCGTTTTTTTTTTTCTCTACAGAAATGGAATATGTTTTCAATTTGCAAAAACAAGGTAAAGTAAAAGGTCTCTTTTCTGTGTAGTGTATTTTTAAAGATGTGAAGTTGGGTTTTCTATTTGATGTTCAAAGGTATACAGCTGAAGTTTGAATAACATGCATTATGCGTTAACTAAGTTCCCCAGGGCCTACACACTCAATTTCTGTCCTTCTCCCCCCCAGATCCAAAAAGAGTAGTCTGTTATGACAAGACCAAGGATGGACCTGATCAGTGAGGTAGTGCATGTCAACAATTACATGTACCTTCTCCCTACCTGGGTGCTGCAGATGTCTTCTTTGGCGGTTATGATCCCTTTGGAAAACAAAATTGAGTCAACTGTGATATTGGGACAGAAAGATGTGTGTCCTGTGACATACATTTATTGGAATACAGAATGGGATAATGGGATTCGTTTTTGGGGGGTGCGTCAGAGAAGAGGAAGATGACAAGGGAAGGTGTAATATGAGGAAATATTAATCCAATTATTGGCATTAAGTTGAGCGCAAGAGCTTTGGCTGACGCTCTGGACTACACAAAGACTCAAACACTTGAAAGAAATTTTGGGTGCCTCTCCCATGTGAATGGACACTTGTGACACTTTCTGCTGTAATAGATGTTGGTCTCATAGCTCCTTCCTCTGGGTGTTGGGGACATAAGACTGAGGAAGGTGCAAACTGCACCTCCCGAGCCTTTATCCTCTTGCCCATTGAACTGTGGTGACTGTATGACAGTAGGATGCCTCAATCGTTTTATTTCCTCATGCATTCAAATTAGTCCAATATATGTACATTTGTGTATGTGTTATGATTTATGCATACACATCAGTATATGTGCACATTTGAATACATTTTAAAAGAAAATTAACTCAATTCTAAGAACGCCTTGAAATTTACAAAATGTGAAGATTATGAGAAGGCTGGTAGTATTGATAGTCCTGTTAGGCTGCAGGTTAAATGAGAAATATATATGTTGAGGGAACGCATTTGTCTTAATTACTTTAGTGAAATAACTATGCCCAGCAAAGACCTGACTGCTTGGTATCAGTTTTGACAACTATTTTACTCTGTTTTGTATGGTTTAGCGATTTCAGATGTGATCTACAGTAGCAACAAACTCCCAGAGCACAGATAGAGACGTGTCAAATCAGAATGAAACTAAAGCCATGTCATAATCTCGTGGTTCGGTTGTCAGTTTTTGGTAGCCGTGCTAATCAGTAAAAAAGTTTTGGCATTAATTGTCTATATCTGAGTTTAGCTTTATTTGTACTTTTATTTCTTAACACTTGCTGTTTTCAGTCTACAAATTTCATTAATTTCAGATTACGATTAATGTAGGCTGTTCCTTAATTTTAGTTGTAGGTTCTCTTGAGCTTTTCACTTGATTGTGGGAGTTTTCGGGAAGATTCGGAAGTGACATTGTGGAGCAAGGGCTATCTATGTAAGTGATATTTCAAAAAAATAAAAAAATGTTGTTTATTTCATCAGTAAGGAGGTTCAAAATGTCTAATTCATTAGGCCTGTCTAAGCTATATTTGCTGACACCATGTGGAGAAATGGCAAATTTCCTATTTTCTTTCTCAAGCAATTTGCTTTTGATTTGCTGACCAACCTGTTCAGCATATGATACTATTTGCCCTTTCAGCATTTGGTCTTTAATCTCTCTCTTATGACAATGTATTTCTTGCATGTGTGGATGAGATGTGAGAAGTCGCAGTATAATATAACCAAGCAAATTTTAGACAGAAAACAATCGCAATAGTAATCATTTCATGTCCCAGACCAGCCGCTCTTTGTTATACTGTGCATAGAGATTTGGTGGTGATGACGTTTCATAATACCGTATCATCGAGGTAGTCTTTGATCAAAGTGACTGTGTCAAGAGGCCTAAACATGTCAAGGCAGGCCAAATTTGGCAATACAATGAGTGGACAACCACGATGTCATTGGTACTACCATCTCCCTCTGTTGGGTTTTTGGTTTTGCGCTAAGGAAGGACATTAGTTTCTTTTCTCTAGCATAAATTATTTGGTTGTGTGGATTAATAGCACTTTATTTAACATCGTTTTTTAAAAATCTTTCAATTACTACAGATATACAGTACCAGTCAAGTTTGGACACACCTACTTGTTCAAGGGTTTTTCTTTATTTTTACTATTTTCTGCATTGTAGAATAACAATGAAGACCTCCAAAACTATGAAATAACCAAAAAAGTGTTAAACAAAGTAGCCACTCTTTGCCTTGATGACTGCTTTGTACACTCTTGGCATTCTGTCAACCAGCTTCACCTGGAATGCTTTTCGAACAGTCTTGAATGAGTTCCCACATATGCTGATATTCCCACAACCAGCTTCACCTGTTGGCTGCTTTTCCTTCACTCTGCGGTCCAACTCATCACAAACCATCTCAATTGGCTTGAGGTTGGGTGATTGTGGAGGCCAGCACTCCATCACTCTCCTTCTTGGTCAAATAGCCATTACACAGCCTGGAGGTGTGTTGGGTCATTGTCTTGTTGAAAAACAAATGATCCCCCAGATGGGATGGCATATCGCTGCTGTGGTAGCCATGCTGGTAAAGTGTGCCTTCAATTATAAATAAATCACTGACAGCGTCACCAGTAGAGCACCATCACACCTCCATGCTTCACGGTGGGAATCACACATGCGGAGATCATCCGTTCACCTACTCTGCATCTCACAAAGACACAGCGGTTAGAACCAGAAATCTTAAATTTAGACTCCTCAGACCAAAGGACAGATTTCCACCAGTCTAATGTCCATTGCTTGTGTTTCCTGGCCCAAGTAAGTCTCTTATTATTGGTGTCCTTTAGTAGTGGTTTGTTTGCAGCAATTAGACCATGAAGGCCTGATTCTCCTCTGAACAGTTGATGCGGAGATGATTATGTTACTTGAACTTTGACGCATTTATTTGGGCTGCAATCTAATGAACTTATCCTTTGCAGCAGAGGTAACTCAGGGTCTTTCTTTCCTGTGGCGGTACTCATGAGAGCCAGTTTCTTCATCAGCGCTTGATGGTTTTTGCGACTGCACTTGAAACTTTCAAAGTTCTTTACATTTTCCGAATTGACTGACCTTCATGTCTTAAAGTAATGAGCTGTTCTTGCCTTAATATGGACTTAGCACTGTTTGGTAAAAGACCATATTCTGTATACCACCCCTACCTTGTCACAACACAACTGATTGACTCAAACACATTAAGAAGGAAAGAAATTCCACAAATTAACTTAAGGCACACCTGTTAATTGAAATGCATTCCAGATGACTACCTCATGAAGCTGGTTGAGAGAATGCCAAGAGTGTGCAAAGCTGTCAAGGCAAAGGGTGGCTACTTTGAAAAATCTAAACTCTATTGATTTAACCCTTTTTTGGTTACTACATGATTCCATGTGCTATTTCATAGTTTTGATGTCTTCACTATTATTCTACAATGTAGAAAATAGTGAAAATAAAAAACCCATGAATGAGTAGGTGTGTTCAAACATTTGACTGGTACTGTGTATATATTTATATAATGGCATACTAACTTCTTTTAAGAATGGCTTTGGTTGGGCTGTTCTTTTTAAGAAAAATAAATGAATAAATACAAAATGTCACTCAGGTAGCATTGGTAAAGCCATGACAAAGTTGGAACAATTTTGTTTTCTGCCAAATGGTTCAGAACAAGATCCTCATATTGTGCTCAAATTTGAATTGCTCAAATATTGAATTGGAGTCATATTTAATACTAAACTACAGAGCTGTGATAAAATACCAAAATATTTAGCTTACAGAAAACACTGACATTGCTTGCAAGCAGCTGTCATACATGTTATGTAGGCTTCAAACCTTTTAAGTTCTCTGTTTAGGCAATTTCACTTTAAGCACACTGATTTGCACCGTTTTCCACCTGTTATTGGACAGGGGATCTCTTACTGTCCTTGATTCTTTTGTCATTCATGACCTGAAGCACTTCTCTGTGTTCCCAGTCCAGGTTATATGCAATGGCAGGAATCTATGTCTGTGCTTCCTAGTCCAGCCCTCTCTTGGGTTTTCTGGTCACGTCATGGCTTGTTCTTGCAGACTGAGAGGGAACTACAAGAAGGTCACACATACCCCTGCTGTGTACAAAACTGTCTCACACATACACTTAAAGGGCAATTCTGCCACTTTTCAACCTCATTCATCATCTCCGCACCATACCAGTGTCTACATATGAAAAACGCACATTTCTGTGGTTTAGAAGAAAGGTCCTAAAGAAATGCTTCTCTGTGACATCACAGGGTAGGTTTTAAAAGTAAGAAACTGATTTTCCAAAACCTGCAACAAGTTTCTAGCCAGAGGGAGGGTATTTTCTTGCTCCCCATGTCATTGTGAATCTCATTGCATTTGAAAAATTGCTGTTATCAGGTAGAACTTTTTAGTAATGCACCATTTTCACATATGTAGACACTGGTATTGTGCTGGAGATAATGACAATTAGGTTGAAAAGTGGTGAGATTGCCCTTTTTTAAGTTACTTCGCTGTGGAATTCAAAGCAAAGGATAGACCTCTGGATGTGGTATTTTACTAAGTGTTATCAGATGGGGAAACTCTTATCGAGCAAAATAATATCTTATTTGGCTAATGCTGGACAATGGCGAAATTGATCTGTTTTATTTTGTCTTGATCGGCAGTGGGAATTGTTTTTGCGATGGACAACCAAGTTTGAATAGTTTGCAATGGTGACATTGACGGCAAAAAAATTAAATGTATATCTTTTTTAATTTTTATTACTTGTACTCTGAATGTTCATGCAGTCGATTTATGTTTCTTTACTTGGTTCCCCAAAATATTGGAATAGAAAACACCAGATCATACCACGGAGTAAAAAAACAAAACAAGTTTGTCATTTTCATAACCCTAACCTCTTTTTTTAATTTTAATTTAATTTTTTTATCCTGAGTGGGAGAACAAGTATGGTTCTTTGTGAAAGCGGGCATGCAATCTCTTTGGAGTCGGTGTGCTCTAACAGTCCTAAGTACATATTATGTTCATTGTTTTGATCCAGACATGTCCCCTTTTATTTGATTCTTAAGAGGGCTCATTGATCTCTAGGGAAATAACACAAAAGTTTTCCCCCTTAGATATTTTAAAGCACTTAAGTAAAATGGGTATTTTTTGTATTTAAGAAAATAATATAGCTATATTACTTTAACGATAGTGTAGTAGGATGTAAACCAAAAACTGGTTCTTAATAGAGGAGTTGGTTTGAGAAATACTCTGCTACAAGAGAGCGCGTTTGTGCTTTGTGCGGTGAAAGAAAATCGAGAAAGTGATTTCTGTCTGTATTTTCATCCTCCTTAGGACGTGCAATCACCTCAAGGATACTCGCACAGTCCTCCGAGTTCTGAATAGGAGGACTGCTGTTTGATGTGTGTGTAAAAGTGAGCTCTTCCAATTATATGCAAGTTTCCCCCTTTTTTTCAAGACCCTTGTATCATGTTCATGTGCCTGTGTGAAAAGTATGCTTTTACAGTGATTTGGATCTTTTCTTCTTTAAAAAAAATAATAATTTGTGCCATGTGTTTTTGTTTAAAAAAAAAAATCTACATTTGCAATGCTGTTTAACATTTTTTACAGCTTCCTTTGCTGCTTCCTTTCACTGACATGGAAGAAGCTGAAAGCAATGTGCGTTTTTAGATGTTTTGAAGGAAAATTTCACAGCTCAAAATCGAATGATGTGCAAAATCTTTCAGTGAGCTTGCATTTTAATGAAAACTGCTTGGTGGTATATTATAGTCTGTCCGTCGTTAAGTTAGTAGAGCAATTTTGAATTTTACTTTTGAATTGATCTAACGCAAGTAATGTATTAACTTTGTATGTTTAATAAGCTGTTTTTGTTTTATTTTGTGTCACTTTAATTTATTTGTAGATGCACAACTAGAATGGAACTATTTTGCGTCAAAGGAAAATGATGGGGAGAATTAGGCTGTCTCATTTTTTTAATCTTAACAAGTACCTACTTTTTAAAGACCATTTCATTATTGAATCTCAATTCTCATAATTGTATATACAGCCCCAATGTTCAGATCTTTGTGTCTGAAAACAAATGGCAATGGTGGAGATATGAGCAATGAAAGAAATCCAGAGTGTTCCTATAAAGAATTTGTACCTGATGTTCTTCATCACAGGTGTTAAAGGGGAGTGACGTAAAGGGGATTGATATACTGTTTGACAACTCTTATTTCGCGTTCGCCAAAGGTACACTACTCGGATATTCAGCCGCTGTATGGTCCATGCTCTTAGATTGGAAAGATTGATGGTTTAAGCCAGCCTTTGTCTGAGCCAACAGCAGCTGAATGCCACTGTGGGAGTCTGTGTTGGTATGAGTGAGGACAAATCTAAAATAAAACAACAACATGTAAATAGAAATCACAAATACCGAAAGTGCTGCTTCTTCATCCAGTTATCGATTGTCTGTAATGGGAAATGCTGGACTTAAGGTGAAAATGGAGTGAACACGGTCTCCCATGCCTCCTGTAAAAACATTTTTTTGGGGGGGGTGGGATGGGGCCATTTTGTTTACTCTCTTTGGCACATGAGAGCTATTTGTAGATGCACATTATGTTAAAGACAAGGGAAAAGTGTTTATTTCTGGGGCTCCACAGTGCTACTGTTCTTTTTGAAAGGTGGTGTGGTCATACTGAGATGTGTGTCTGAAGAAAACAGCTGTGTGTGGTGCCAAGTCCATCTTTGTACTCTGTGCCTGTTGATGGATTATCAATTGGCCCCTAGGAAATTTGTCCCTCAGAATTTGAGGCATTTACAAGTTGACATTTACAAGTTTTAGAGTGTGAAATGGTTTCATTTTCTGAATTTAACAAATGCTTCTTCTTTTTTTTTTGCATGATAATATCCCTCAATTTCCAAACAAATGTAATAAATGAAAGAAATTCAGTGTTCACAATTTCAGTTTCCATTAAAATGTAAAATTTTCTTTAAAAATCCTCACTGGTTTGTTTTTTTGTTCTCCCCTAACATTTTCAATTGAGATCTCATTGCAGGAAAACAAAGGATTTCACAGTAGGTCCGGTACAAGGCGTGGAAAATTAAGTGCACCTCACTCACCTATTGTTGAATTTTCCATGAAAATGGAAGTTTGCTGCAGCACCTAACGTCATGGTACATAGGCTATGTTGGTGAGCATTGATATCATGTTTGATTTCTGGTACCATTCTGCCATTTATATCAGTATTTTGGGATTAACAAATGTTGAAACATTTGCCCTGGTCTGGCAAGTAACCTAATGTAATTCTAAACACAGTTCCTTCTATGCTACAGGTAGAGGACAAAACATGGAAACTGGGAAATGAGGAACAAGTACCCAAAGCAGAGGCTACTTTAGAAAGCAGGGAAATACTTCAGATAGCAGAGAAATAGTCTGTCATTTGTGTATGTCTAAAAAATGAACACGAGTGGTGAAGCGCTGTCTGTTACCCTGAGAACATCCCCCCATCTCCTGGCTGTTCTGAACCACTACAGTATAGCCAGTCATACATTGTGGCAGGCAGCGCCTTGGGATTGAGTTTGCTGTTAGCTGGAATGATGTGTAATGATGCCTGTGTCTGGGCTTTCTGTTTCTCTGACTGTCTCAGGGGCTGCATAGCAGATCTTACATTTTTCTCTGATCTAGTTTGACTGTGTCTGCCTCGCTCGGTGGCATTGGTGGCATCCATCCGCAAAGCCCAACTGGAGTGTAGCAACAGGAGGGAAGAGAGTGGATTTGAACCGCCATTCCTGAAGCCAGAACAACAACCCACTTGTCAAATATTGGTCTCTTCTCTGTTTCATCCATTGCCTCCTGTGCTTTCTGTTATCCTTAGTTTAGTATTTTACTACTTTTCTTTCTGCATGTGTATAATATGTTTGTAGCTAAGTTAGTTGTGGTTGAAATTAATCACATCTGTTATCTGACAAATCCTCTTCCAGGCCCACAGCCTCATCCAGCAAGTATAGCTGCTGTTCAAACAAATTCACTGTAGACTTGATATTTATCTAAGAATTAAGGCAATATGAATAAATAATACATATTTATTTTCAATAGTGTATGATCCATGTACTGTATGAATACTGCTGAAGTTTGATTTGGTACAAGGGACGCTTGGTTCTAATAATATCCTGTACAGTTCCTGCTGGGCCTTGCTCTCCCTCTCCATCCCCCATCCTTTCCTGTTCACTGCCACTTTGAACCTGCCTCAGCATTGTTTAAGCTAGGGGCAAGGCCTCCAAATTTGAGGTAGCTGAGGTAGAACAAAACATAACCATGCTTTTTCATCTCCTATTTATGAAATGGATGGTTGTGTAAAAATATATTACTGAAAAAGTGGTTAAATTAACCAGATTTCCATCCAACCTTTTTGTGTAAGTAAAGTACATGTTGAATAAAAAATGTAATGACAGGCCTGATGGAAAATCTTAACTACACTACTCACTGTTTAGCACATGACCTCACATGTGACTCCTTAAAGAGATGGGTGAGGCAGGCTTAAGAGGGAGTGAAAAATGCTGAATGTGTGTAGACAAAGCTCTCCAGTAGGTACCAAAACAAACATTCAAAGGCCATTTTCTAAAAAGTGAAGTTACACGTTTATCAACTTTCAAATCAGAATTACTTTCCCATTGTTCCTCAAAAATGCAGTGTATGATATACAATTTTGTAGGTCTGAGTCTATACTTTTTACCAATGTAAAAAAATAAATAAATAAAAGATTTTGCAACATAAGACCGAAACCAGGTGGTGAGTCACATTTTTCGTAACCTTTCCAAATGTCACAAAACAAAATACTCTAGACAAGGTGGGATCTTTTTGTATCGATGAAATGAATTATGCGAGAAATGTTGGTGGAAAAGCTTTTATGCGCAATTATGAATATAATAACCATATCGAAGTAAACTTGGAGTCAGTCACACGATGAGCTTCATGCTCCTTTCCAATAAATATCGAGGGTCTTATTCTGGTGACATATTAATTAGTGCTTGACTGCCGTTTTAAAAATACAACTTATCTCGCTCTTTTGTCCATAATAATCTCACCGTGTAGGCTATACGTCCGCTCCAGCCAGCAGCGCTGTTGGCTAGGGCGCACCAGAGTGGGCACACTCACTATAGCCTCCTGAGACCCAGCAATTCATTTTTGTCCTCTAGTGGACATCAGTTCTTGGTCCGTATCTCTGAGGCCATACAAGCCACTGTATTAAGTCCTATTGTCCTTTTGAGAGGACATTCTGGGCTTTTCAATTATATATGTGTGGGGGTGTGACCTTGACAACTTTATCTCCCTGGTTTAAAAAAAAATCTCTGCCATCAAAATGTGCACATTTTATGGAAATTTAAAATGAAGTGTGTGTAATTATTAATTAGAATGAACAAAAATATAAACGCATCATTCAAATTGTTGATCCCATGTTTCATGAGCTGAAATTAATGTTCCATACGAGCAAAGCGCTTATTTCTAAAGAATTTGGTGCCATACCTGTTAGTGAGCATTTCTCCTTTGCCAAGATAATCCATCCACCTAACAGGTGTAGCATATCAAGAAGCTGATTAAACAGCATGATCATTACACAGGTGCATCTTGTGCTGGGGACAATAAAAGGCCACTGAAATGTGCAGTTTTGACACAACACAATGCCACAGATGTCTCAAGTTTTGAGGGAGCGTGCAATTGGCATGCTGGCTGCAGGATTGTTCACCAGAGCTGTTGCCAGATTGAATGTTAATTTCTCTACCAACGTCGTTTTAGAGAATTTGGCAGTACGTCCAACCGGCCTCACAACTGCAGACCACATGTAACCACACCAGCGCAGGCCCTCCATATCCGGCTTCTTCACCTGCGGGATGGTCTGAGACGAGCCACCCGACAGCTGATAAAACTGTGAGTTTGCACAACCGAAGAATTTCTGCACAATCTGTCAGAAACCGTCTCAGGGAAGCTCATCTGCATGGTCGTAGTCCTCACCAGGGTCTTGAACTGACTGCAGTTCGGTATCGTAACCAACTTCAGTGTGCAAACGCTCACCTTCGATGGCCCACTGGCACGCAGGAGAAGTCTGCTCTTCACAGATGAATCCCGGTTACAACTGTACCGGGCAGATGGCAGATAGCGTGTATGGTGTTGTGTGGGCGAGCGGTTTTCTGATGTCAACATTGTGAACAGAGTTCCCCATGGTTATGGTATAGGTAGGCATAAACTACGGACAACGAACACAATTGCATTTTATCGATGGCAATTTGAACTCACAGAGATACCGTGAAGAGATCCTGAGGTCCATTGTCGTGCCATTCATCCGCCACCATCACCTCATGTTTCAGAATGATAATAATGCATGTTAAGGATCTATACACAATTCCTGGAAGCTGGAAATGTGCCAGTTCTTCCATGGCCTGCATACTCGCCAGACATGTCACCCATTCAGCACATTTTGAGATACTCTGGATCGAGATGTACGACAGCGTGTTCCAGTTCACGACAATATCCAGCAACTTTGCACATCCATTGAAGAGGAGTGGAACAACATTCCACAGGCCACAATCAACAGCCTGATCTACTCTATGCGAAGGAGACGTGTTGTGCTGCATGAGGCAAATGGTGGTCACACTAGATACTGACTGGTTTTCTGATCCACGCCCCAACCTTTTTGTTTAAGTATCTGTGACCAACAGATGCATATCTGTATTCCCAGTCATGTAAAGTCCATAGATTAGGGCCTAATGAATTTATTTAAATTTACTGATTTCCTTATGAACTGTAACTCAGTAAAATCTTTGAAATTGTTGCGTTTATACTTTTGTTCGGTGTTGTTACGGCCGTCTGAAGAATAAGGTGACTAAAGCGCAGCGTGGTAAGTGTTCATGATTTATTAATAATACTGAACACTGAATAACAAAACCAACAAAGAGAACGACCGAAACAGTTCTGTCTGGTGCAGACACAAAAAACAGAAACAACTACCCACAAAACACAGGTGGGAAAAGGCTACCTAAGTATGGTTCTCAATCAGAGACAACGATAGACAGCTGCCTCTGATTGAGAACCACACCCGGCCAAACACACAGAAATAGAAAACATAGAACACAAAACATGAATGCCCACCCCAACTCACGCCCTGACCAAACCAAAATAGAGACATAAAAAGGATCTCTAAGGTCAGGGCGTGACAAGTGTATAATTTGTGTGAGTGATATTGAAATTGTTTCTTGTAAGTGAATATATCAGAAATAGTTAAGTGAGTTGTCAGGGCTGTGTAATAATTGTTTCATTGTATAGCTTATCAAGAAATGTCCTTTGTAGTGGATACCCAGATGCTGTAACTGTTTTTAACCTACTGTACCCATTGACTGTAATGTCAATTCTTTTATATTTACATCCTAATGACCACTACAGAGGACAATTAGTAAAAAAAATAAAAAGAATATCCCAATGTTTTGGGGGGGTCGGGTCTCAGAATGCAATTTTTTGTGAGAAAACCATCAGTAGAGTTGCGATGGAAACCCATTTAACAAAATGTATTTTTATGTGCACTATGTCATCACGCACAGCCTTTTATGTGCAACATGTCAATTTGATGGAAACATCTCTGTTGGGAAAATATACATATTGTTTTTATGCGTATTTGAGAATATTCGCATGAAAATCTGTAACCAATTGGATGGAAACCTAGCTAGCTAGCGATAGATATTGTGAGATCCCCTAAACTCAGTGCATTCGGAAAGTATTCAGACCCCTTGACTTTTTCCACATTTTATTACATTACAGCCTTATTATAAAATTGATTAAATCGTTTTTTTTCTCTCATCAATCTACACACAATACCTCATAATGACAAAGAAAAAACTGGTTTTAGAAATTTGTATTAAAAATAAAAACTGAAATATAACATTTAAATAAGTATTCAGACCCTTTACTCTGTACTTTGTTAATGCACCTTTGGCAGTGATTACGGCCCCGATTCTTCTTGGGTATGAGGCTACAAACTTGGCACACCTGTATTTGGGGAGTTTCTCCCATTCTTCTCTGCAGATCCTCTCAAGCGCTGTCAGGTTGCATAGGGAGGGTTGATGCACAGCTATTTTCAGGTCTCTCCAGAGAAGTTTGATCGGGTTCAAGTCCAGGCACTGGCTGAGCCACTTAAGGACATTCAGAGACTTGTCCCGAAGCCACTCCTGTGTTGTCTTGGCTGTGTGCTTAGGTTGGAAGGTGAGGCTTTGCCCCAGTCTGAAATCCTGGGTGCTCTGGAGCAGGTTTTCATCAAGGATCTCTCTGTACTTCGTTCTGTTCACCTTCCCTCAATCCTGACGAGTCTCCCAGTCCCTGCCGCTGAAAAACATCCCCATAGCATGATAATGCCACCACCATGCTTCACCATAGGGATGGTGCCTACGGTGAAGGAATAAGGTTTTGAAGTGTCTCCTATATCTAGGAGATATAAGAAAACTAAGGATATATATTTTTTGTACCCTTTATTGAGGGGCACAAAAGTACCTCCATTTTTATTTATTTTTAAAAAACCGGTACCGGTTACCTTCGGAGAAGTCGTAGAGAACACCATTGTGTTCATGAGAATCTCCCCATTCCACAATGGAGTCACATTCGTTTATAGCCCAAACAGTTTGGACGCTATAAACAGAAGTTGGCACATCAACCATACCGACATCAGACGAGTCCCGTCTGGCTTGTGGGGGTCATAGGGCAAAACGGAGATTCTCATCTTTCCATAGAGTGGTCATATTAGTTTGTAGGCCCACCCTTTCGGACGCTACAGACGTTTTCGTGAGAATACCGATTTCCAGGATGTCTCATGGTCTGACAAACACCGCTGTTGCTCAACCACCTTCCACCGCTGATATCTCTAGCTTGAACTGACTGATTTTTTAATTATGTTACTAACAGTGCTTCCGGAAAGTATTCAGACCCCTTGACTTTTTCCACATTTTGTTACGTGACAGCCTTATTCTAACATTGATTAAATTTCCTCAGCGATCTATACACAATACCCCATAATGACAAAGTGAAAACAGGTTTTAAGATATTTGGGTCAATATCACAAAACAGTACCATTTGGACCATGCAACATTTAAAAATGTTGTATTCCTTTTATGTTTTACTATAAAAAGGAAATATTAGACTTGTAGAAAAACATGTTGGCCAAGCTCCAGGAGTTAGATAATTATAAACACATTTTCAGTGAATCAGCCATATTGTCACGGCCGTCGAAAGAAGTGGACCAAAGTGCAGCGTGGTAAGCGTACATTTCCAAGAAACCAAATAAACGACCGTGAAGCTTCCGAGGGCTATAGTGTCACTAACAAAGTCAACTACCCACAATCACAGGTGGGAAAAATGGCTGCCTCAGTATGATTTCCAATCAGAGACAACGATAGACAGCTGTCCCTGATTGAGAACCATACCCGGCCAAAACATAGAAACACAAATCATAGAAATAAAGGACATAGAATGCCCACCCCAAACACACCCTGACCAAACCAAAAAGAGACAAAAAAGGCTCTCTAAGGTCAGGGCGTGACACATATGCTATATCCACCCTGTTACGGACATGCACTTAACTGTCTTTAATTACTTTCATTCAACTATTTTAATAATATTTACATTTTCATAAAGCTATTGTGTCCCCTTGTCAACCCTGTCCAGTTGTTCTGGTCAAAATATAAAGAAATAACAGATTTTGTATACAATGCGTGGTTTTATACAGAGCTTCATCTAATTTGCACCTTATCTTTCTAAATTGAGACAGGTATTAATGATATTTTATCCAAGTTTATAATTGTGTTGTGTTGTGTTGTCTTACTCTTTAAAATACATTACACACATTTTTGATATTTGACAATGTAACTGAATTAATTTGAAAAAGATTCCAAGATAACAGGGTGGATGGCTGTAACAGGACAGAACATAAATTAAACCCTGAACACTGAATACTGAACACTGAATAGACATCTACATAGTAATAGATGTACATTGGAACTGCTATTTAGTTACATTTTCAAAAACAACAACACAAAAATACATATGCCGGTACAAAATCATTGGAATTAGCATTAAAACACATTCCTGTCCCTCTCTTCCTCTCCCCCTCTCTCGCTCCCCCTCTTTCCATCTCTCCCCCTTTCACCCCAAATGCTCTTCCACATACTTTATTTTTCCATCTGCACAGAGCGTTTAACAGCCTGTGGCTCTGGCATCAGACAAGGTATCTGTCCATCAGAGTACCAACAAATATCTTCCTTTGGACTTGGCCAGAATAATTTGTTGATGCCATTCCGGTGCATGCACTTCACCTTAATGTTGTGTTCCTCTACATCCATGATGATGCCAGGGTATCCTTCATGGTCATAATGGACACACCACTCCCCTACGTGATTAAGTTCAATGGTGCCAGGTCGCCATGTGGTGTCAGCCTTGTCATGAGATGCAGGGAGCTGGTTAGATGCTGCAGGGTCACCCAGAGTTGCCTCTTTGAGCTGAAAACAAGGACAGTCCAACATGCCACTATCCTTGCACAGACAAGTAATGTCCCTGTATTTTATCTGGCCTGGTGAGACACTGACAACCTGATGAATATTCATCGTTCCTTTAATGGCATCTAAGGCAGGCATCTGAGGTGAGAAGAGATAGCATATGATAAGATATAAAGAGTAACAAACACCTTACACATTTCAATACTCAACCAGCTACTGTACAACAAAAACAATTATGTATGTGTGTAAGGGGAGGAAGGAGGGTTACCTCTGCAGACTGCAGCAACGCATTAGCCTTGGCCCTGGCTCTGAGTATCCTTTTTGAATCTCTCCATTTCTTCCTTTCTGCACACTGCACTCTGTCACTGAGTTCAGCTATTGCCTTCTTCTTCCCTGTCTCTTTATCTTTCCTCCATTTCTCCCTCTTTTTCTCTAGATACTCTCTCCTTCTTTCTGGGTCAGCATTATGTCGTTCTCTGTAATGCCGCTGTCTTTCAGATGCGCTAAGAGGAGATGCCATTCCTTCAGAAAGAACTGATTCAATTGATATGTATTTATTCTTAAAATACTATACATGCTATATATACTAGTAATTATGTAATACAATTTATGAACAAAAACACATATTTTGCAAGATATCCATTTGTCCACCCTGTTACACGTACATGGATAACAGGGTGGACAATAACAGGGTGGACATTTTTAGCTAAAATGAGCAACTATGCTCCAAGTGATCGTGATGAAGCTAGGATAATGGCTGCCACTTGAAAAGGAATTTGCATTGTTTGACAAATAAATATGGAAATTATGAAATTCGATTGTCATCTTTTGTATTTTTGCTTAACAGGGTGGACATGTTATGCTTTCCCACATCACATCACCAACATATAATGATGAGAATATAATAGTATGAAATCTAGATACTCACCAAGTTCACCACAGTTGTTTTCCCGCTAAGGAAGTGACATAATTTCCTGTTTGTGATGTCATTGACTTTGAGGACGTACAGAAAATAGTCAATATTCTTATAAAAAGTGCAGCATTTCACATAAAAAGACTATACACAAGATAACATTTATTGAAGAAAATTTGAAAATGTTGAAATATTTTTTTTCATGTAGAATTTTACTCCGAATTATTCTCGTTGAAGTTGATTGTGCAGCACTTGGGACATTGAAAAATTGCCTCCTTCCACTGAAATAAAATAGTAAAAAAATTATAAAATTTACTTTGAAGTTTATGTCATTATGCTTCTATTATCATGAAGGCATACACACATAAGGATCCTTTTGAAATTTGATCCAGTGTATATTTTTTATTTAGAATGATTTATCTTGCGGACAAAAATAACACTTTTAATGATATTGACCCATTTTTTGCCAATTAAAAACAAAAACAGAAATACATTATTTACATAAGTATTCAGACCCTTTCCTATGAGAGTCGAAAATGAGCTCAGGTGCATCCTGTTTCCGTTGATCATCCTTGAGATGTTTCTACAAATTGATTGGAGTCCACCTGTGTTAAATTCAATTGATTGGACATGATTTGGAAAGGCACACACCTGTCTATATAAGATCCCACAGTTGACAGTGCATGTCAGAGCAAAAAGCAAACCATGAAGTCCAAGGAATTGTCCATAGAGCTTGGAGACAGGATTGTGTCGAGGCACAGATCTGGGGAATGGTACCAAAACATTTCTGCAGCATTGAAGGTTCCTAAATACAGGTGTGCCAAGCTTGTAGCGTCATACCCAAGAAGACTCGAGGTTGTAATCGCTGCCAAAGGTGCTTCAACACTGAGTAAAGGGTCTGAATACTTATGTAAATGTGATATTTCATTTTATACATTTGCAAAAATTTCTTAACCTGTTTTTGCTTTGTCATTATGGGGTATTGTGTGTAATGGGTGCGTGTTGGTGGCAGGGAAGTCAGGCGCAGGAGAACGAACTTGGTAATATTGGAGTTGTTCAATAAATGATGATAAAACTCCAAAAACCAAAATGTACAAAATAACAAAAGTGGGTACAAAACCCGTCGCACACCAACATAATACATGCACATCACATACAATCAAACAATCTCCGACAAGGACATGAGGGGAAACAGAGGGTTAAATACACAACATGTAATTGATGGGATTGGAACCAGGTGTGAAGGAAGACAAGACAAAACCAATGGAAAATAGATCAGTGATGGCTAGAAGGCCGGTGACGTCGACCGCCGAACACCGCCCGAACAAGGAGAGGGACCGACTTCGGCGGAAGTCGTGACATTGTGTGTAGGTTGATGAGGGGGGAAAAACTGTTTAATAAATTTTAGAATTAGGCTGCAACCTAACAAAATGCGGAACAAGTCAAGGGGTCTGAATACTTTCCAAAGGCATAGATTGATGCACCGGTGTGTCAATAGACTCTTAATTAAGTATGCTCAGGTGTGTTGGAAGCTCCAACTAATTTGCCACACCTGATCTTAATGAGTGCTTGTTGCCTTTGAAATGGGGACCATTGGAATAGACTAAAATGAACAGCTTTGTATGTGTAAAAACATGTCTTGCTATCTCCATCCTGGTGGTGCCTAAGACTAATTCCATTGATAGAGAGCAGAAGATTATAGGTTCAAATCTCACAGATGTCGTGTAACAATAATAAAATAAATGTGTTTGTGTGATTAAGGTTTAAAGAAATCTATTTCCATGTGTGCTATCTGTGCTTGGAATAAATAAATAAAAAATTACCCAAATACACTAGCAGTCTTATTGAAACATTCAGTGAAAGTTTTCAGGAAGTTATTAAAAAACCTCCAAATAACCTATAATTTTTGTTCCCAGAGCATTAATAAAACCTCCCAGGAAAACTTTCAACGAACCGAGTAAAGCATTCTCAGAACCTCCCTGCAAACTAAAAATATATGTTCCCAGAACAGGCAAAATATTCACTTCTGTTACCAGATCGTAATTTTCTTCCTTCGGTTTTACATGTCAGGAAACGTATGGCTTTGTTCCCACAACCAATGTGAAACCAAAAACATACAGTATGTTCCCACAACTTCCAAGGAAGAAAATGTGCTAGCTGGGGAGTGTGTGCTAACAGAGTGAGAAGAGAAAGTAGCCAGTAGTGGTTGTAGTCCTGGGGCCTGACTTGCGCAGCTAATTGGTCATTCTGGGCAAGCTTCAGCGACAAGGGCAGTAACCTTCCTGTATGGCTGGCAGGGTATTCAGGGCTGTGTGGTGATCAGTTTCCATTTCTATAACAGTTGGGTGCAGGCACTCAGCAGATGCAGCTTGCTTGCCAATAAGTAACTGGAATGTTATCAAATGGTTGGTTGTCTGGCTGTGAAGGAGAGTCTGTGAAAGGGCTGTCACAAACAGACCTGCCTGTACATCTTTCCAACACTTTATTGACCTGCAGTTGAAGTTTTTTATGTTGAATGTGGCAGAAAGTCCTGCAGGTCACATGCTCAATATTGCTTTATATTTCTTTGGAATCAGGTACACTCTTAGAAAAAAGGGTTCCAAATGGTTCTTCGGCTGTCCCCATAGTAGAACCCTTTTTGGTTCCAGGTAGAACCTTTTTGGGTTCCATGTAGTTCTACCAGGAAGTTATACCAGGAAGCAAAAATGGTTATTCATAGAGTTATCCTATGGGGACAGTCAAAGAACCCCTTTAAGGTTCTAGATAGCACATTTATTTCTAAGAGTTTAGGATGATTATTTGGCTGATATTTACTGTGGGTAGTTGGTTGTGATTATTGGCTGGGGGCAGGTCAAGCAGAAGATGAAGAGAGTGACAGAACCTAGAGGTTACTTAGAATGTAGGTCATAGACTATGACTATAAAGCATTGGTTATGAGGGACGTAGCACATAAACATTTGAAGATGGTGCATGGGCTTTGATGGAAAGTAAAGGGGTTGAACAGGTGGTGGAACTGATCAAACATGGTGCACAAAGACCACTCTCACAGTCAATCCCCAGCCACCGTAAACAATCACATACGGCATCTTTGTTTAACTTTGACTATCCTAAGGGGCCTCTTCTTTGCCATAGATGGAATTTTTGGGCTCCCGAGTGGTGGAGTGGTCTAAGGCACTGCATCTCAGTGCTAGGCGTCACTACATACTCTGGTTCGATTCCAGGCTGTATCACAACTGGTCGTGATTGGGAGTCCCATAGAGTGGTGCACAATTGGCCCAGGGTCGTCCAGTTTAGGGTTTGACCGGGGTAGGCCGTCATTGTAAATAAGAATTTGTTCTTAACTGATTTGCCTAGTTAAATAATTTGTATTTCATTTCAAATGATGTCCTTGTTGGGATAATTGAACAGTTTCCCAGACCAAAACATAAGTCACCACAGCATGAAAGCTCATTCAAATTTTAGTTTTTTACATTTTATTTATTGAATATTGAAACATACAATATACTTGCAGCGAAGCCGCTCAACAACTACACCATACCAGTCATCCAACAGACTCCCATTCAGAGCAACACACATAAGCATCCAGGGTCAATGCCCTGCTCAAGGGCATGTTGACAGATCTCCCACCAGGCCAAAGAACGTGAATCCGAACCCTCCAAGATCCCTGCACAGTTCCCCAATAGCTGTCCCTCAACCATTCGAGACCCCTCCCACAGTCCCCCCCAAGAGGAATAAGAAAATAACATTTTTAATTAATTCCATTCCCCACCCCCAAGAACCCCCCAATGCACCAACAACCAAGAGAATGAACTAAAGAGAAAAAAGAAAAAGACAGAAGAAAACAGCAAACAACAATGCAAAATAATAATAAAAAAAAAACAAAGGACATCAAGGACAACTACAATCATAACAGCAATGCCAACTGTATATGTTTGTGTGCATGTCTGGCACTATTACATGTATGTGTGTGTGTTCTTTTATGCGTTTATTTGAATGAGAGTGTGTGTATATGCACAAACACCTGCACAGCATCAGCCTCAGGCAAACTGCATTAGCTGTAAAAACACTGCCCCTCACTGTCATTCAAACATACTTTTTAATACACTGCTCAAAAAAATAAAGGAAACACTTAAACAACACAATGAAACTCCAAGTCAATCACACTTCTGTGAAATCAAACTGTCCACTTAGGAAGCAACACTGATTGACAATAAATTTCACATGCTGTTGTGCAAATGGAATAGACAAAAGGTGGAAATTATAGGCAATTAGCAAGACACCCCCAATAAAGGTGTGGTTCTGCAGGTGGTGACCACAGACCACTTCTCAGTTCCTATGCTTCCTGGCTGATGTTTTGGTCACTTTTGAATGCTGGCGGTGCTTTCACTCTAGTGGTAGCATGAGACGGAGTCTACAACCCACACAAGTGGCTCAGGTAGTGCAGCTCATCCAGGATGGCACATCAATGCGAGCTGTGGCAAGAAGGTTTGCTGTGTCTGTCAGCGTAGTGTCCAGAGCATGGAGGCGCTACCAGGAGACAGGCCAGTAGGCTGCCTCCTCATATCGCCGCCGCTCAGCTTTCGCTGCCTCCAGTTCTTCCTTGAGGCGGAGATATTCCCCAGCCTGTGCCCAGGGTCCCTTACCGTCTAGTATCTCCTCCCATGTCCATGAGTCCAGAATCCTCTGCTCCTGTTTACCACGCTGCTGGGTCCTTGGTTGGTGGGTAGTTCTGTAACGGCTTTCGTTGGTGGAAGGAGAGGAGGACCAAAATGCAGCGTGGTAGGTATCCATAATAACTTTTAATGAGAATGAATACAAAATACAAAAAGAACAAGAGAATCAAAATGAAAACCGAAACAGTCCCGAATGGTGAAAACACTAAAACGGAAAACAACTACCCACAACCCATAGTGGGAAAACAGACTACCTAAGTATGATTCTCAATCAGAGACAACGATCGACACCTGCCTCTGATTGAGAACGATACTTGGCCAAACACATAGAAATATAACACACAGAACAAAACATAGAAAAAACAACAGAATGCCCACCCCAACTCATGCCCTGACCAAACTAAAATAAAGACATAAAAAAGGAACTAAGGTCAGAACATGACACACCTTTATTTAACCAGGTAGGCTAGTTGAGAACAAGTTCTCATTTACAACTGTGACCTGGCCAAGATAAAGCAAAGCAGTGTGACACAAACAACAACACAGAGTTACACATGGAATAAACAAACATACAGTCAATAATACAATAGAAAAAGTCTATATACAGTGTGTGCAAATGAGGTAGGATAAGGGAGGTAAGGCAATAAATTGTCCATAGTGGCAAAATAATTACAATATAGCAATTCAACACTGGAGTGATAGATGTGCAGAAGAGGAATGTGCAAGTAGAGATACTGGGGTGCAAAAGAGTAAAATAAATAAATAAATAACAATATGGGGATGCGGTAGTTGGATGGGCTATTTACAGATGGGCTATGTACAGGTGCAGTGATCTGTGAGCTGCTCAGACAGCTGGTGCTTAAAGTTATTGAGGGAGATATGAGTCTCCAGCTTCAGTGATTTTTTGCAGTTCGTTCCAGTCATTGGCAGCAGAGAACTGGAAGGAAATGCGGTGACCAGTGAAATGTACCTGCTGGAGCGCATGCTGCGGGTGGGTGCTGCTATGGTGACCAGTGAGCTGAGATAAGGCGGGTCTTTACCTAGAAGATACTTATAGATGACCTGGAGCCAGTGGGTTTGGCGACGAATATGAGGCGAGGGCCAGCCAACGAGAGCATACAGGTCGTAGTGTATGGGGCTTTGGTGACAAAACGGATGGCACTGTGATAGACTGCATCCAATTTGCTGAGTAGAGTGTTGAAGGCTATTTTGTAAATGACATCGCAAAAGTCAAGGATCGGTAGGATAGTCAGTTTTACGAGGGTATGTTTGGCAGCATGAGTGAAGGAGGCTTTGTTGCAAAATAGGAAGCCGATTCTAGATTTAATAAATACTTGAGGTTGCCATGCCAAGCAGTCTGCTGCCTTCTATATCCAAACAGTGGTCTTTGAGTGTAATTATGGCAGGCCTATTGATTCCAAACATAGTTGAATTACACAAAAATTGTATTACGTACAGGTCATAAGTACAGTACACAAATCTGAAAAATGTCTCTCATTTAAAACATGCAGTGATTAAACCACCATTTAATGGTATTGTTTAATTGTAAACATATTGGATTTGGACACCATAATGGATTTGCAGTTTTCAATGTCTCAGCCCACTTGTTTTCCTTAGAGCCGAAATGCCTTTAAAGAATATATATATACACTACCGTTCACAAGTTTGGGGTCACTTAGAAATGTCCTTGTTTATTAAAGAAAAGTGTTAAAGAACTGGTGTTTTGGGGGTACTATTTAATGAAGCTGCCAGTTGAGAACTTGTGAGGCGTCTGTTTCTCAAACTAGACACTAATGTACTTGTCCTCTTGCTCAGTTGTGCACCGGGGCCTCCCACTCCTCTTTCTATTCTGGATAGAGACAGTTTGTGCTGTTCTGTGAAGGGAGTAGTACACAGCGTTGTACGAGATCTTCAGTTTCTTTGCAATTTCTCGCATGGAATAGCCTTCCTTTCTCAGAACAAGAATAGACTGATGAATTTCATAAGAAAGTTAATTGTTTCTAGCCATTTTGAGCCTGAAATCGAACCCAAAAAATGCTGATGCTCCAGATACTGAACTAGTCTAAAGAAGGCCAGTTTTATTCCTTATTTAATCAGCAGGACAACAGTTTTCAGCTGTGCTAACATAATTGCAAAAGGGTTTTCTAATGATTAATTAGCCTTTTAAAATGATAAACTTGGATTAGCAAGCACAACGTGCCATTGGAACACAGGAGTGATGGTTGCTGATAATGGGCCTCTGTACGTCTATGTAGATATTCCATAAAAAATCATCTGTTTCCAGCTACAATAGTCATTTACAACATTAACAATATCTACACTGTATTTCTGATCAATTTGGTGTTATTTTAATGGACAGAAAATGTGCTTTTCTTTCAAAAACAAGGACATTTCTAAGTGACCCCAAACTTTTGAACGGTAGTGTATATATTATGTACTTTTACCCCCAATTTCATGATATCCAATTGGTAGTTACAGTCTTGTCCCATCCCTGGGCCAATTATGCACCGCCTCATGTGTCTCCCGGTCACAAACACCTGTGACACAGCCTGGGATTAAACCCAGGGCTGTAGTGACGCCTCAAGCACTGCGAAGAGTCTAAATTTCACTTTGAAAGTTGTCTATTAATCAGCTACCAAAAGGTAAAGCTTACATTTGTGATAAATATTCATAGTTGATTTTCCCGCCTATTGTATCTCTGTGTTTACAGGTCTATATGTCCAAGCTGCAATAAAATATCCCAATGCTGTTTATTTGTGTATGTAGTCCAGACAACTGACTAATGGTATTCCACATTTTAGCAACATCAGTGCTTGTAATATTGGGTTAGATATTGGCTTATGTGGTCAACCATGCATTATTCTGCACTTTTTGCATTTAGGGAGTGTCACAATATCTATACATTTAACCACTTTGGCAGTAAAATATTTTTTTCACAACCATCAATTTCATAAATGTATAGATGTGAAAAAACATGGTTGTGTTTTGATCTACCACGGGTAGGGGTATCTCAAAAACGAAAGCCCTTTTTGAGGATTGGCCATTATTTTCTTTATTTAGCTTCCTCTCAGTCATGAGGTGTTTTTACCTATAAAACTTGCCTGTAACCCATCGCTTATACTCTTTAATAATCATATTTTTGTCTTTAATGACGAAAGGTCTCTGAATATTATTGTTGTTGATTTCTGTCTGCAGGAAGTTGCCCCACTGTGTATGATGATGTAATTGCTGAGTCTACCTTTGAGACTTTTTTCACTTAGCCTTCTGACACTCAGGTGTCAGTTACAGCTCTAAACAAAGAGGAGTGTGTTCAGGAGGGAACCGTGAATGGAACTGCGGTGGGAGTATTAGTATGTTCCATAGTGTTCGATGGATTATGTATTCTGTGGAGCATGGACATGATATTGCTATTTCCTGGCATAGATTTTTTGGGAACTATGTAAAGGCTTAGATTCACTTAGCTGCAAACGACTAGCATGTTGTTATCTTGTTCTGAATCAGCTAGGCATCCTGCTTAATTCCAGAGATTTTTTGTGTATCCCGTCAAGTCTGGAATGGCTTGAAGACAGATTAGCATCAGCAAAGCTTAAATCTGTGTTTTGTTGTGGTTCCTTTAGCATCCTCAGGTCTGAAAGAAAATCTGGCAGTTTCAGGGTAGACCAGAGGTGTGGAGGAGAGGACTGAGATGAAAGGAAAGTCAACATACTTTAGTTCCCAGACTGCCAATGTCTGGGTCTCTATCTCTATCATTCAAAGACACACTTAGTGTTTATCTCATTTCTCTTCAGCTCACTCTCTCTGTATCTCTTTTTTCCTCTAAAGGGTGGAGGGGGTAAGGGTGCCTACAGATGAGAAGAAAAGTGAGAGAGGAGGTGGGTGACAGGAGTGGTGCAGTGAGAAGATTTGTTGATAGCCGGAGTGAGGCTTGAGGCGACCTTGGCGGGACAGATGAGGCCTCTCAAGATGTAGTCTTAGAAGTTCAATATGAAGGAAATGGCGAGGGGAAGGAAAGTTGAAAACCCAGAGATTTCTGACAGTAGAGTTCACACAGCTCTGAGATGTCTCCAGCCCATTTGGGACTTTTTTGGAGTAAGTCAGAGGACAACAATTATGGAGGATGTAATTCAAGGGTCCTCATTTTGACTTCCTAGGGCTCCTAGCCGCCTCTTTCATGAACAGCCCCTGCCAGTCCATGACCTTTGCTCTTATCAGTGTGTGGATGGGTTGGTATAGCAGAGCTACTGTTGCTATCTGTTTTGATGAAGTGGGTTTAGGAGGGCAGTAAGCCATCACCTCATGAGTGAATCACCAGTCAGGACTTTACTACACTTCTGGCTGCTCATGAAAATGCAATCAAGATGAAAAAGTATAATTGAAGCTCATTTTTAAATCCCACTGGGAGAATGTGCAGAGAGAAATGGGAAGGATTGCAATGGCCATGCACCCAGCTAGCACATTTAGTTGTGGGAATGTACGTTTTGGGTTTCGAATTGATTCTGGGAACAAAGCCATACGTTTTTTTTACTGTTTTTTAAACGCTCTGAGAGCGGAAGTGAAAATTTAGCTGGTGAATGTTATTTTTCAGGTTACAGGGAGGTTCTGAGAACGTTTTGCTATGGGTCCCTGAAAGCTTTCCTGGGAGGTTTTATTAATGTTCTGAGAATGGAAATTATAGGTTATTTGAGGGTAATTAATGTTCTGAAAACATGTTTCAATAAGAATTGTAATAACATTTCTATCTTAGGTTAACTGTTTTGAACTACAAGCACAGATAGGACACATGGAAATTAATTTCCTTAGGCATTAATCATGCAAACACTTTTCTTTATTATTGTGGCATGGCGTCAGTGAGATTCAAACCTTTGATCTTCTGTTCTTTATCTATGGAATTAGTCTACTGCGCCACCAGGATGGAGCTAGCATGCCATGTTTTTTCTATTCAAACAGACCCCATTTCAAAGGAAACAAGCACTCATTTAGATCAGGTGTTGCCAATTAGTGGGCGCAGCCAACACACTGGAACACATTTAACAAGATAGAGGATAGAGAAAGGTTTGTAGAAGCTGAGAATGAAATGTATATATTTTTTAAATAACTCTTTATCATTATTTGAATGTTACTGTCTTCTTGTGGTTTTTATGCAGTTTTCTTTATGTTCTGAAAACATGACTTTAAATAGAACCATGAGTAAACCTGCAGAAAACGTTATTGAAACGTGTATGCTAAGAATCAGGAAGCAAGTACAGGGAGTGTATTTAATAATAAATGACAGAACATGGAACAAAACAAGAAACACGAATAGCGTACAATAACGCCTGAGGAAAGAAGCAAAGGGAGTGACCGATATAGGGGAGGTAATCAGGAAGGTGATGGAGTCCAGGTGAGTCTCATGAGGCGCAGGTGCGCGTAACGATGGTGACAGGTGTGCGTGTGCGTAATAATGAGTAAACTGACGATGTCGCGCGCTGGAGACGGAGTAGACGTGACAGCTATGCTGAAGTACTGAAATTCCCACCTAAGAAACATCTCACTGGGCACAGGCGCCAATTCAACGTCTATTCCAAGTTGGTTCAACGTAATTTAACAACATTGATTCAACCAGTGTGTGCCCATTGGGATATGGTTCTCAAAATGTCATGTGCTATCTGGGTATCGTGCACCATTCCCAGAACATTGTGGGAAGGTTTTATGAAAAATAACCATAGGACAACCACGCTCTCACCAAGCTCTAAGAAACATATGGTTCTCAGAATGTTATGTGCTAGCTGGGCAGTGCATAATACCTCAACCCATCAGTGTTCCCTGAATACAGCAACTCTCATGTGGGAAGTCATTACAATCGATATGTATTTAAGTGAATGGTTGATGAAAAAGGTTGATGATGTTGATGTTCACCCTCATAGGCATTACTTTATATCCTGTTCTACTTATCCAACTAGACCTCTCATGAGGCTGGTCACCACCTTTGTTGGATATTTGTGCTTGGCCTCTACCAGCCAGGTCTAAACATGCCACTTTCAGCTTGTCACTGCTTATAAGTTCTATGATGGCGTTGTAAGAATGACCTCTCTGCTGTCTGGAGGGGTGAAAGGTCATCCACCAACAAACGTGTTCCATGTAACTCTCTCTCTCGCCTCCCCTTCCTACCTCCTGGTTAGCGGTTCAGACTGCTGTTGGGCTCTGCTCTGAGCCCTCCGGTGCCTCACCTCCTATGTGAGCATATGGCGCATCAGTCAGTGTTTATGACACTGATCCATTCCCGAGGCTATTACTCTGCTGATAGTAATAATGCTTCCATCATGGCCTGGTGAAATCCCCCCAGGGACGTGTGTTTCTGTCATGGACTGTCATCCTGTGCCACGGCCTTGGATTTGTGGCCTAGTCTGTCAGCAGGTATTAGAAGGCTGTGGGCTTAAGGCAGACTTTCTACCAAAATAAACTGGGTCTCCTTCCTCTCTTTCTCTGGGCATTATCTCCACCAGGGGATTAGCTTGTCTCCTGGTAGCCAACTGTTTGCTGACATAAAGTCCTATCCCTGGTACATATGACTGGTGTACAGTATGGGGTGTGGTGTGTGTTCTTTGTGTGACCCTATGATTGATCATCCAGTCCCTCGGGATGGCCATGAGTTCTTGCCATGTACCAGGGAAAGGGAAGATGCATGTAGCATCTTGAAGACTTTGCTGCTTTCCACAGCATGCGTTGATTTAATCGTTTTTCTTTTCCACATTGTGGATTTCTTATCGACCCATATCTCAGCCTAAGCAGTGTATCTGTCCCCTCCTACAATTTGGACTATGTGTTTTACCTGGCTAGTCTGTGTACCTCTCCTTAAAGTAGAGAGTTGGTTTGTGACTTAGTGTATTGAGACCTTGGGACTATAAGTTTCAGTCTGCGCAAAGCATAATTTTGAGATGTTGAGTATCAAAGTTTCTCATCCCAGATCTCAGAATTGTTTTGTAGTAAATTCTTCTTTCATAACCCATTAAGGTCTTTACCTTAAAGCTACCTGAAGTGCAGAGTATCAAAATCCTAAAATATTTGTAAATCATTTTACATTGACATGTAATTTGGGTTCAGCCATAAGGTTCTATCTGGGACAGAATGTAAATATTATTTCAATTTCAATAAAAAAGAATACACTTCCTTCTTTCTAATCATATCATCAATATATTAATTCATGTTCATCACACATTTGTTAAAGTGATAGTTCCCTAAAATGACAAGTACACTATATCCTATGGATAACTAGCAACATCGCTAAAGCTTAGCACTGGATGAATAAACTGATATATTTTTTTGGTCTCTGACACCCAAAGTTAGTAAACTACTTGTTATTAATCTATAAAATGTTGTAAGTTTGTCATTTTTGTGAAGTACACCTTCCATGGAGGTTTTTATACTGATATAGAACAAGACCAAAAACAGCAGTCTCTCCTAAGGGACTTAAACTAAGGCACGTGTATTTATTTGTTTTTACCATAAAGAGTTTACATTACGGCCTTTCTTCTGAAAATGTGGTGGGAAAAAATACAAGTAATTGAAAAAGTGGACCAGAACCTATGATATTAATAATCAAGGACTTGGGACTATAAGGTTCTATCTTCAAAATGTATAGTTTGAGATAATGAGTCTTTTCCAAGTCCCAGATCTCAGAGCTGTTTTGTCGTTGTTGCTCCAAAACGTTTCAACTTTACAATAACAAGACCTATACACGTCAGCAACGGGTGTGGCTGAAATAGCCGAATCCACTAATTTGAAGGGGTCCTCATATTTTTGTATATATAGTGTATCTCACTATAACAGCAACTCTATGTGAATAACTCATTTTTGACCAAAATGTCAGATAGAACCTTCTAGTCAGTCCCAAGGTCACGGTATGTCCTCTAGCTGTGTTGTATTAGACCTATCAGGGCCAACCTACACACACATCCTTCCACTGAGCAGGAGCTGAAGCTATACGCATTCACTGGAGACCAAAAGAAACAAAGGGGATGCCATGAATACTCTGAAAAACCCTTGCTAACGGATGCTGGAATGAAATGGCCATGAGTATGAACAGATTACTCCACCAGCCCTTGACAGCATATCCACTTGAGTGGTACATACAGTGGCCTTTATTGGACTCTGAAGCAGTCCCGTTTCTTTTGAATCACTTCCCTGTGTTGTGGTTTAGTTCTCATCCACTCACCTGGCTAAACATTGGCAATTTTAGCATGTCATCCCATCCTGTTTGACTTTTAATAAGGTTTCCAACGAATGACATCAACAGCAGTGCTGTTTTTTTCTTGTTCTTCTCTTAGTTTTTTCTTGTAGATGAGAGCAAATTCACAGCACCAGGAGGTGACATTATTAATGGAAAATGATTATGTAACATTTTTGGTGATAAAAAAGAGAAACGTTTGAGCCCCCTAATCTTGTTTGAGTCTCACTACAGCTGTACTACCACTACCAATGGCTACCATAAATGCTGATCCCCTGTAGATGGTGCTGTGGGCCCATGATTATTCCTAAGGAAAGGAAAAGGAGAAGCCCCTTCAACATGCCTCTTAAAAGCTTTTCAGCTCAAACATGTTATCTAATAAAGCTTGATATGACCGGCTGCAGACATAACAGACGTGGTTGGGTTTAAATGGACTTTTATTCAGATATTTACATGTACAGTATGGTATGCGTTTGATTATGATTTTGTTGTCTGCAATGCAACATGGCTTAAATACAGTAGAGGGTACTGTATGATGGCCATCTAAAAATATGTCTATTGACATATACATAGTGCTGAATCCTGAATAAGAAGACAGGTCACCTAAGATAGCAGCACGGATACACTGTGCATGTTTGTATGAGCCGTCAGTGAACTGTTCAAATCAAATGTGAAAACAGATGTTCTATGAAATAATACTACATGTTGCCAAAATGTGACCTTTGCAAAGTGAAGCAAGTATTTGTTATTCATTGTATCATTGAAAGAATGCACAGATAAAGTTTTTTTTGTAAAGATGGCCTCCAGATCTCTTGGCTTTGAATGCAAGAGATAGTGTTGTTGATGTTGTTGTCCGTCCCTTTCGCCCTCCCCTTTCTCTCAAATCTCTCACTTTAGCTTTATGTTGACAGTATCTGTGGTCCAACACGGGTCCTCTCTGTTCACCATCACTGTCCGTTTTTGTCGGCCCAGGCAAGAGTGATGATGCCTCTCATTGTGGTGGCCAATATGACGAACAGGGAACAAGATTACCCTTGACATGGGGGCGGGAAGGATAAGACTGAGTTGTCTCAGATAGTGTCCTTGTCTGTGACATGAACCTGTCTTATTACATGGTGGAGCAAACTGGTCTCAGAGCATTTCGTATTATTCTGTACATAAATCCGAGGGTACTCCATTTAGTATGATATATTACGTTTTGTATGGCATGTATTAATTTGTGGAAGTCCATCACCCATTTCCTATGATATGTTATGAATTACAATTTTTATTATATGTTAAGAATTTGCAAAATCTACAATATGTTAGGAATTTTCTAAATGTGTGATATATTTTTTTATTTAACCTTTATTTAACTAGGCAAGTCAGTTTAGAACACATTCTTATTTACAATGACAGCCTAGGAACAGTGGGTTAACTGCCTCTTTCAGGGGCAGAATGACAGATTTTTACCTTGTCAGCCCGGGGATTTGATCTTGCAACTTTTCGGTTACTGACCCAACACTCTAACCACTAGGTTACCTGCCGCCCCAGCTTACTGATCACTGCACCTGTACACAGCGCATCTGTAAATAGCCCACCCAACTACCTCATCCCCATATTGTTATTTATTTTTGCTCTTTTGCACCCCAGTATCTTTACTTGCACATCATCATCTGCACATCTATCACTGCAGTGTTAATACTAAATTGTAATTATTTCGCCACTATGGCATAATTATTGCCTTACCTCCCTAATCTTTCTACATTTGCACACACTGTATATATATTTTTCTATTGTGTTATTGACTGTACGTTTGTTTATCCCATGTGTAAGTCTGTGTTGTTGTTTTTCTCTATCTTGGCCAGGTCGCAGTTGTAAATGAGAACTTAATCTCAACTGACCTACCTGGTTAAATAAAGTTTAACAAAAATAAGCTGCTCTGACAGCTGATGCTTAAAGTTAGTGAGGGAGATATCAGTCCCCAGCTTCAGTGATTTTTGCAGTTCGTTCCAGTCATTGGCAGCAGAGAACTGGAAGGAAAGGCGGCCAAAGGAGGACTTGGCTTTGGGGATGACCAGTGAAATATACCTGCTGGAGTGTGTGCTACGGGTGGGTGTTGCTATGGTGACCAGTGAGCTGAGATAAGGCAGGGCTTTACCTAGCAAAGAGTTATAGATGACCTGGAGCCAGTGGGTTTGGCGACGAATATGAAGCGAGGGCCAGCTAACGAGAGCATACAGGTCGCAGTGGTGGGTAGTGCAGTCGTATGAAAAAGTTTGGGCACCCCTCTGAGGTTGCATAATAATTTACTCTGTCGTCACAGAAAATGATCACAGTGGCATGCCATTCATTTTCTAATAAAAGCTGAGTACTGGGGTATTGTCCAGACAAAGATTTTTAGTGTAGCAATATTAAGTTGTATGAAATTAAATCAGATGTGAAAAATAGGCTATGCAAAAATGTGGGCACCCTTGTCATTCTGTTGATTTGAATACCTGTAACTACTTAGCACTGAATAATTGGAACACACAATTGGTTTGGTGAGCTCATTAAGCCTTGAACTTCATAGACAAGTGCATCCAATCATGAGAAAATGTATTTAAGGTGGCCAATTGCAAGTTGTTGTTCTCTTTGACTCTCCTCTGAAGAGTGGCAACATGGGGGCTTCAAAACAACTCTCAAATGACCTGAAAACAAAGATTGTTCAACATTATGGTTTAGAGGAAGGCTACAAAAAGCTATCGCAGAGATTTAGGCTGTCAGTGTCCACTGTGAGGAACATAGTGAGGAAATGGAAGACCACAGGCACAGTTCTTGTTCAGGCCAGAAGTGGCAGGCCAAGTAAAATAACGGAGAGGCGAAGGATGGTGAGAACGGTCAAAAACAGCCCACAGACCTACAACATCATCTTGCTGCAGATGGTGTCACTGTGCATCGTTCAACAATTCAGCGCACTTTGCACAAGGATGGGAGAGTGATGCGGAAGAAGCCTTTTCTGCACACACGCAGAAAAGGCTTAAAGTTGAGGGTCGCATGGATTCCACTCAATATCAGCAGATTCTTGGGAATAATGTTGAAGAATCAGTCACAAAGTTGAAGTTACGCTGGCGCTGGATATTTCAACAAGACAACGACCCAAAACACTGCTCAAAATCTACCCGGGCATTTATGCAGAGGAACAAGTACAATGTTCTGGAATGGCCATCCCAGTCCCCAGACCTGAATATCATTGAGAATCTGTGGGATGATTTGAAGCGGGCTGTCCATGCTCGGCAACCATCAAACCTAACTGAACTGGAGATGTTTTGTAAGGAGGAATGGTCCAAAATACCTTCATCCAGAATCCAGACACTCATTAGAGGCTATGGGAAGCGTCTAGAGGCTGTTATTTTAGTAAAAGGAGGCTCTACTAAATATTGATGTGATTTTTCTATTGGGGCACCCAAATTTATGCACCTGTCTAATTTTGTTTTGATGCATATTGCACATTTTCTGTTAATCCAATAAACCTCATTTCACTACTGAAATATTACTGTGTCCATCAGTTATTTGATAGATCAAAATGAAATTGCTGATCCAAACACCCAATTATTTATAAATGGAAATCATCAAAATTGTCAGGGGTGCCCAAACTTTTTCATACGACTGTACATGGGGCTTTGGTGACAAAATGGATGGCACTGTGATAGACTTTATCTAATTTTCTGAGTAGAGTGTTGGAGACTATTTTGTAAATGACATCGCCAAAGTCAAGGATCGGTAGGATAGTCAGTTTTACGAGGGTATGTGTAGCAGCATGAGTGAAGGAGGCTTTGTTGCGAAATAGGAAGCCGATTCTAGATTTAATATTGGATTGGAGGTGCTTAATGTGAGTCTGGAAGGAGAATTTACAGACTAACCAGACACCTAGGTATTTGTAGTTGTCCACATATTCTAAGTCAGAACCGTCCAGAATAGTGATGCTAGTCGGGCGGGCGGGGGCAGAGATCGGTTGAAAAGCATGCATTTAGTTTTACTTGTATTTAAGAGCAGTTGGAGGCCACGGAAAGAGTGTTGTATGGCATTGAAGCTCGTCTGGAGGTTTGTTAACAGAGTGTCCAAAGAAGGGCCAGAAGTATACAGAATGGTGTCGTCTGCGTAGAGGTGGATCAGAGAATCACCCGTAGCAAGAGCGACATCATTGATATATACAGAGAAAAGAGTCGGCCCGAGAATTGAACCCTGTGGCACCCCCATAGAGACTGCCAGAGGTCTGGACAACAGGCCCTCCGATTTTACACACTGAACTCTATCTGAGAAGTACTTGGTGAATCAGGCGAGGCAGTCATTTGAGAAACCAAGGCTGTTGAGTCTGCCGATAAGAATGTGGTGATTGACAGAGTCGAAAGCCTTGGCCAGGTCGACGAAGACGGCTGTACAGTACTGTCTTTTGTCGATGGCGGTTATGATATCGTTTAGCACCCATGACCAGCTCGGAAACCAGATTGCATAGCGGAGAAGGTACGGTGGGATTCGAAATGGTCGGTGATCTGTTTGTTAACTTGGCTTTCGAAGACTTTAGAAAGGAATGGCAGGATGGATATAGGTCTGTAACAGTTTGGGTCTAGAGTGTCTCCCCCTTTGAAAAGCTTTCCAATCTTTAGGGATTTCAGACAATACGAAAGAGGTTGAACAGGCTAGTAATAGGGGTTGCAACAATTGCAGCGGATCATTTTAGAAAGAGAGGGTCCAGATTGTCTAGCCCGGCTGATTTGTAGGAGTCCAAATTTTGCAGCTCTTTCAGAACATCAGCTGTCTGGATTTGGGTGAAAAAGAGGCTTGGGCAAGTTGCTGTGGGGGGTGGAGAGCTGTTGGCCGGGGTTGGGGTAGCCAGGTGGAAAGCATGGCCAGCCGTAGAAAAATGCTTATTGAAATTCTTGATTATCGTGGATTTATCAGTGGTGACGGTGTTTCCTAGCCTCAGTGCAGTGGGAAGCTGGGAGGAGGTGCTCTTATTCTCCATGGACTTTACAGTGTTCCAAAACCTTTTGGAATTTGTGCTACAGGATGCACATTTCTGTTTGAAAAAGCTAGCCTTTGCTTTCCTAACTGACTGTGTATATTGGTTCCTGACTTCCCTGAAAAGTTGCATATCGCGGGGGCTATTCGATGCAAATGCAGTATGCCACAGGATGTTTTTGTGCTGGTCAAGGGCAGCACAAAAAGTGAATCTGTTCTTAGTTCTACATTTTTTGAATGGGGCATGCTTATTTAAGATGGTGAGGAAAGCACTAGAAAGGCCTGCTCGCTGAAGTGTTTGTTACGAATATGTTACGAATTTAACCATAACAAATGTAACATATGATACTAAATGGAGTGTCTCGGATTTACGTACAGAATAATATGAAATACTCTGAGACCAGGTTGGGTGGAGGCAGTGAGGGTTTGTTGATGGATCTGATCCTGCAGGATGTGGACAATACAAATACAGGTGTGTTTTTAGTGCTGTGATCTGTCCTTTCTATCTGCCCCCCCCCCCTCTCTGTCAGCTCCAGTCCTGCTCTCAGTGTATGGATGGAATACTGTGAATGGAGGAGGTTGATATAAGCTGTTAAATACAGCCATGCACACATTGTCACTGTACTATTATTTCATTTGAGTGCAGCGAGCCAAAATACCACAGCAAGTAAAAATAATGATGGTATTGTGTCAGCACTGAAAGTATAGTGTGGATACACACCCGAGGATATGGTAGAGAAAAAGGAGAGCATGTTACATCGTTTTGCATACCATTCTGTCTGTGTGTATTCAGTATTCTTAAAGGGATATTTGTGTGATGCTGTAATAGAATAACAGCATTAAAAATAGACATGAGAAAAAGTGATGCTCACCACATACTGTAAGATATCTGCTAAAAGCTGGCATTTAAATTATACTTTGATTTTCAAAAAACCCTAGAAATATCTTTGCAATATTTCCAGTTCATACCATCAGAATCTACCAGTCTGTTATAACTGAAGTCCTGTATAAAATCTATAGTGAAGTAATTAGGATTGGCAGAGCGTATGAATGGCCTCCCTCCCTACCTGTTCCTAACCAGAGGAGAATTCCTTTCCATGTCCCAGCACCAGAAGGGAGATTGATCCTATTCATTTCTGGTCTCTACACTCAGGTCTCCATTCAAAAGGACCCAGCGAGTCAGGGCTTACAAAGCCAAGGGGTTAAATGAAAGGGGCTTTTGTGGTGTTTGGCTTCATGAAAGCTAGAGATTTCCCACCGCCACAATTTCTCCAGTCCCTGTAGCTGACAAAGGAGATATTTGAGATCAGGCTAAGCGTAATTTGAAAGCAATGACCTTGTCCCTGTCTTTTATTATTAACCTTATTTTTGCTGTGAAAAAAAGACAGTGGTTTTCTTGATGCTCCCTCTCACCCTGTTGTACCTGGAAAAATGCCTCCATGATAATAGAACCTGTGATTGTTCGCGCACAATCGACTGGAAAGCAATCCTGACGGTAAGAGGCCTATCTTTGGTGTGGAGATGAGTTATAAACACAGCAATGAAAATGATAGATATGAGATTGTAAAAAATTGTCTATGAATTCCAGAGCGACTGAGGACAATAATAACATGGCTCAACAGAGGATCTCATTTAGAGTTTTTAAGCTCAAAATGAAGTGAAAAAAGCCCTGGCTCTCTTTCCTGTAAATACACCTTTAAACATACAGACTGGGTTGTAGTCAAGTCAGTTGTGATCCATCATGATCAGTAAGTTGCAAATAATTCCTCAATTAAATATTCTACCTGCCGTTGATGTAGCAGTGGTGTAAGCCAACCTACTGTAATGTGAAGAAAGTGAGAGACTCTTATCATACTTTGCTCTTCAAAGCTCAGTCTCAATGGGACTGCTAAAATAAAAGTAAAATAAAAAATGGAATAAAAGCATATGATTTGTATACACTGTACTACTACAATACATGCGTGCTTTGATGGAATGAAGATGGACTAAAAGTGTGCTAGGTGTTGTCAGTGTGTGTGTTGATGCTACAAGGACTGCAACACTCAGCTGTATTTCCTCCTGCTGGCACCAGTCCAAGCTTTCCCAATATTTCCTTTGAAAACGTCTTCCCAGGCAGGTAATTAGGTTTTTTCGGTTAGATTCCTGGCAAGGACCTGTAGTGTAGATATAAATGATGCCAATGGAGCATGGACTGGAATTGAATTGATCAGAATGCCTTCTACTCTGCCACTCAAGTGGACTGAGTGTAATAAATGGAGAAAAGTTTATGGCGTCTGGTGGTGCCAAGCATCAGCGGGGGCTGTGCCAAACACACCAATTAATATCAGAATCCACGTTGAGTGCTGAGTGTGGGCCTTCAATGGAGCTGTCACATCAGGAGGGCTCGTCCCTTATGCAGGTGATGCAGCAACACTGGCCCTCATTTGATTACCACCCATCAATCCGCCTCCCACTGCCAGCCCACCCAGCCACCCTCCAACTAAGATAAATGGAAAAATGGCTCACCCAGGGATGGGAGACCCATTACCCAGACATCAGTCCTCCTCCATGGGGCAGGAGGCAGGCCTGCCGTAAGACCTTATGGATGAGCAGGGCCCAGGGGCCGCATTTATAACTGTTGCATAAATTTCACACTTAATATCTATGTGTACCATTTCTGAAAGGAAAACGTGTAAAAAAATATTTATATTTATAAACTTTATAAATAAGCATTATAACTCTGACCTGGAAAACACCCTCCATCCACCATTTATGATGAAAATTACACCCTTTATTTGCAGTATAATTTGGAACTATTGGAATTATGCTGTGTTCAGAACCAAGTGGGAAGGTGGTAATTTCCATTTGTAAAGTAGTAAATACGAGTTGGATGCGTTCACATGCTTTGAACTTGTTGAGAAACTCAGATTGGCTAATGGCAAACAAGCTGCGGCAAATTATTTTATAAAAAGAGCTGCACACTCTCTCTATATATAAACTCCAAGTCATTCATTGGGTAAAACACCAATGTCAAGCTGCGTTAACCATAATCTAAAAGTACAGCTATCACGCGCGCAAACAAATTATAGTGTTCAAAAACCATATTAATATATTGCTTTTAATAAATAATGTTTTGTTGTTGCATTTAAAGATGCAGTCCGGGATCTTAAGCACTTACAAATTCGTAACATATTGTACAAATTGTAATTCGTAACATATCATACGAATTGCCCCCCAGGGATGATAGATGAGTTTCCCACTAGTAATGCCGCGTTCACATCATGTTGGAGTGATTGGAGGAGCGACTTGTGTATTTCGGAGGAAGGACTTGGAGTGTTCACGTGCTTGGAGCGTGGAAGGTACTAATGAACTATTCTCACCATTGACAGTTGAAATCACGGCCATTTTTGCTTCCATTTTCAGTGGTTCATGGTGTTAGAGTTCAGCATGTGGGAAAGATCGGGGTCTTCCTAGTTGTAATTACGAGTTGGAGGGGCAGCACTTTCATTAGTTATTAAGTGGATTTTTCCCAGTCGAATGTGGTAAGTACCACCTTCCCACTTGGTTATGAATGCAGTTTCTAAAACAAAAGAGCAATTGCTAATTTTATCACATTTATGTAGCTGTGTGGGTAGAATGTTTTGATATTTCGCAGTGACTTTTTCAAAACATGCATGCTGCCTTTAGCGAGTGCCATACACTGTCTGCACATTCTGCAAGATTGATTGTAATTATAAACTGGGTGGTGAGACCTGAATGCTGATTGGCTGACAGCCGTGGTATATCAGACCGTATACCATTTATTTTTACTGCTCTAATTATGTTGGTAACCAGTTTATAATAGCAATAAGGCACCTCTGGCATGTGTGTCTGTTTGCGTGCGTGTATTTGTGCGTTTTCTAATTAAGCAATAATGCCTAAGGGGGTGTGGTATATGGCCAATATACCGAGGTTAAGGGCTGTATCTATGCACTCTGCGTTGCGTCGTGCCTAAGAACAGTCCTTAGCCGTGGTATATTGGCCATATACCACACCCCCCTGGGCATTATTGCTTAATTAGAAAACGTAAATGCTACATTCCGCACTTCTATGCAAAATACGTTTTTCAATATTTTGTTTATCAATAAATTATTGTGTTTCTATCTCTTGCCTTGGTATAGGCTCTATTCAATCTGTATCGCTAAAGTGTTACAGATTGTGCGATAGAAATGTAAAGGTAATTTCTGATTGAGCCGACACATTTTTGTCATTAAATATCTAAGGTGTCCCCAAAACAACAATGAAATAGGCATGGTGTCTGTAATTATCATAGAAAACAGGATATTATTCTATATCGAAAGCACAGTTGTTTTTTATGTGTTATCGCTGAAGAGGGACTGGCTGCCAGTCACTTTGACGGACAGCTCTAAAATGTAACTATATCGCGGTGTGTGAAATGGAGAGGAAACGGCTTTGAGTGACTTATTTTATCTGTTGACTTATATCCTGCTCATATTTACCATAACCCCCCTATCATCACACCTCACTCCATCATCCGCCTCCTCAACTGCTTTGTCTTGCACAAGAAAAGAATGGGAATCTCATGGGGCCTTAAAGCTTATTAGCTTATGAACTATGACTGACATTTCACCATTCTGAGCCTGATGTGCGTTTTGTTTTGTGGTGTTTATGTGTTTCTTTGATGATTTGCATAGAGAGAAAGAAACCAAAGTAAAGAGAGGACATTTTCTCACCTCATTGTCTTGTATGAGAAGATTGGATGTCTAGGAAATGTAATCTAATAATGTCTGTCACACATTTATCAATTCATTGATGTAGGCTAAGTTTTCATCGTGAAATAGTTGATGTGAGATGTGACAACTGACATATGCACACGCACGCACGCACGCACACACACACACACACACACACACACACACACACACACACACACACACACACACACACACACACACACACACACACACACACACACACACACACACACACACACACACACACACACACACACACACACACACACACACACACACACACACACACACACACACACACACACACACACACACAATGGTATATGTGCGCTTAGAACTCCAGCTATTTCCAGGGACAAGGATCAGGCTGTGTTGACTGCCAATGATGAGATATTGATTAGCCGGGAAATGTCATTGTTGAATAATAGCCTGAAGCCATGAGAGTTTCTCTGACAAGAGAGGGTAACGTTCCTCTGCTGCCCCTGGGTGAAGCTGTTATCATTCAGCTCCATCTGTGACTGGACAGGAAGGCCTTTCAGTCTAAAGTGCGTGCAGCACAGTTCACTGAGCAGTTGTCATCTGTAGCAAATTGAAGGGCAGATGCCTGCTGCAGTGTACTTCCTACTGAAACCATGCGAAGCAGCACGGATGTTTGGAAGGCCTTTGATTTTGGCTTCCCTTTTTGTTCTTTATTTTTGAATCTGTAGTTAAGTATAGTGTAACAAAGAAACTAGGTGCCGTGAAATCAGACGGAAGGCTGAAAACGTACAGATCATCTCTGTCCATCTTCTCAGTAAAGTGCCCAGAATGAGAGAGATGATGAGACAGAAGCTTTCAGAAATTGCCTTCACAATTGCTATCCATACTGTATGGCAGACAGAGTAATTGTCTTCTTTTCTGAGCATTCTCTCATATGAGATATACTGTACAATAGCATTCCCGCTTGTGCACATTTCTATACTGAACAAAAATATAATCACAACATGTAAAGTGTTGGACCCATGTTTCACGAGCTGAAATAAAAGATCCCAGAAAAGTTCCATATGCACAAAAAGCTTATTTCTCTCAAATGTTTTGCACAAATTTGTCTGTTAGTGAGCATTTCTCACTTGCCAAGATAATCCATCCATCTGACAGCTGTGGGATATCAAGAAGCTGATTAAACAGCTTTATCATTACACAGGTGCACGTTGTGCTGGGGACAATAAAAGGCCACTCTAAAATGTGCAGTTTTGTCACACAAAACAATGCCACAGATGTCTCAAGTTTTGAGGGGGCGTGCAATTGGCATGCTGGCTGCAGGAATGACCACCAGAGCTCTTGCCAGAGAATTGGATGTTAATTTCTCTACCATAAGCCACCTTGAATGGTGTTTAGAGAATTTTGCATTATGTCCAACCAGCCTCACAACCGCAGACTAAGTGTAACCACGCCAGCCCTGGATCTCCACATCCAGCTTCTTCACATGCAGGATCGTCTGCGACTAGTCACCTGGAAAGCTGATGAAACGGAGGAGTGTTTCTGTAATAAAGCCCTTTTGTGGGGAAAAACTCATTTTGATTTGCTGGGCCTGGCTCCCTAGTGGGTGGGCCTGGCTCCCTGCGCCCCTACCCAGACATGTGAAATCTAAAGATTAGGGCCTAATTTATTTATTTCAATTGACTGATTTCCTTTTATGAACTGTAACTCAGTTATTGCATTTATATTTTTGTTCAGTATATATATTTGAGATATCTATTAGTGTGTGTGTGCTTGTGTTTGTGTTTGTGCATGTGTGCGTGCTTGTGTGTGTGCCTGTGTGTGTGCCTGTGTGTGTGTGTGTGTGTGTGTGTGTGTGTGTGTGTGTGTGTGTGTGTGTGTGTGTGTGTGTGTGTGTGTGTGTGTGTGTGTGTGTGTGTGTGTGTGTGTGTGTGTGTGTGTGTGTGTGTGTGTGTGTGTGTGTGTGTAACTAGAGTGACAGCTGTGAATCTGGGAGCAGCTCAGAATTGAAAAAGCCAGGTGTAAATATGAGTTTGGGAATAACAGGCCTGTAAGAGGTAAATCTGGCAGTGCATGACAATTATTCGGAGCGTAGCAGAGCAAATTAATACATTTAAGATCAGCCTTTAGAGAGGCATGCATCATCCACAAAACAACCTCCCCCCTCCCCGGTCCATCACCATATCCCAATAAAACTGGAGAACGAATAAATAAATAAGAATCCCCATGACAACTGAGAGAGAACAATTGTCACGCTGCGTGCCGGATGACTGGCATCGCGGCCGCTTCATCCCTCTTAAGACCCCCGACGGCAAATGCCAGAAGATATATTATTCATGGAGCCTCACTCCAAGCTCTATTGACAGGAAGCCGGGGAAAGTTCCCTGGTGCATATTCCTCTGTGTGACTGTGGCATCTCCGGACCACACCGTTTCCAACAGGTAGCACCTCCCAAAGGCTATTTCAAAGGAGACGTTTATGGGTAAAGGTGCCCTCGTGCTTTGACGTTGGCCCCTGGCGTTCTTCATGCCGGTCATTCAGGCATGAGGACGGAGGGGAAGAGGCGGCGTCTGTTTCAGATAAACAACATGAAGTTGGCTGCCATGACTGAGTTCTCGTTAGCTAGGTGCCTCGCTCTGGGAGCCACCCCAAGCAATGCGTCATGGTGCTGCCAAAGTGTCAGTCAGAGCGAACAAAAAAGAGAGAATGCCTCTCCGCAAGCTTTAGTTATTCAAATCCTTTTCCACCGTACCCCCAGCACCCTCCCACCCCCAACACCACCCTGTTAATTCCTGAAGGAAGATTAAGCCTTTTGCAAACCAATTAGATCATAATAACAATGAATTATGCTGAAGACTCCCCAGGTAGGCAGTCATAAATGGGTTGTAAATGAAGACTGAATATTATAAACATATGGCCCTGCTGTTTTAGTCTCATTTTGTTCCATGCAGAGCGGAGAAGAGAGATGTGCGTTCATGGAAAACCTCTGAGCTAGTCTCTGTTTGACTGAGAATGACATCAGCGCAATCAATTGTAGGTATGAGGGACTCTCTTAATAGGGCATTGGGCTACTACGAGTCGCCAGAACAGCTTCAATGCACCTTGGCATAGATTCTTTAAGGTCTGGAACTCTATTCGAGGGACGCAACACCATTCTTCCATGAGAAATTCCAGGTGCCGCTCTCAAGCCGTCTCAGGCGCCGTTCCAGAACCTCCCATAAGTATTCAATTGGGTTGAGATCTGGTGACTGAAACAGACACACACACATACCCTTTAAACCCCCTATGCCCCTTTAAAACCACTCTTTCAAAGTCACTGAGATCTCTTCCTCTAGCCATGGTAGCCAAAATAATGGACAACTGGGCATTTTTATACATGACCCTAAGCATGATGAAATGTTAATTGCTTAATTAACTCAGGAACCACACCTGTGTGGAAACACCTGCTTTCAATATTCTTTGTATCCCTCATTTACCTAAGTGTTTCCTTTATTTTGGCAGTTACCTGTAGATTCAGAGAAGCATTGACGTCGTAGACACAACATCCACTATATGTTGTCAGTTTATCTTTTTGGAAAAACTTAACAGACAGTTGCTGTCTTGAAGCCTACTTTAACCAATCATTGTGGCCTGAAGCAAGGCTAAATAAGTTAATTAAAGTTTATGCATGTTATTCAACAGGTCAGAGAAATATAATCCTCCAGGTTTCTTTCCAAGCAGATGATCTCTCCTTTTCCGTTTTGGTTTGTAATAGTATTTGCAATTCACAGCAGCATGCTATTTTGGTCATAGCTCTTAATGATGATCGGTGTGTTATTGCTCACCAGAGCATAGCAAATTGCTGTTATGTTGTTTGCCTGGGCCTAATCTAATTGGCACATTGTCACAAAAGTAATTATCTGTCATTTAAATTGATGCCATAACTACAAGTTAGGGACGCACCTGCTGCCACCAGCCTGGCTGAGAATAAATAAGGATGCAGGCCCAGTCCCCCTCCCTCCCTGTGTCCCTGTAGTACAGGAGAATGTGAAGGAACTCAGCCAAACCGGCCTCTGTTTCTCAGCCACTGACTGTATCTAATGTAACACATATAACTTCTTCGAGCCACCCCTGCTATGATGGTGAGGGCTGACAGGGTTGCTCTTACTCTCATCATCCCCAAACTAACAGTATCTCTACCTCCCCTGATTGACAGGACAGTAGCCCAAGCTGCATGGGTCAGAATTAAGCTTGCCTTGCCTCTAATCAGCACCAGTGTGGCACCACAATGAACATGGATCTTGAGATATGATACTATATTACACTGATACAGTGTTTCTAATGTCTGATGTCAACAGGCAAAAATAAGTAATGTTTCAGGAAGAGAGATAGCATTTGTAAAAAAAAAAGAGATAGCATTTGTAATGAATGTACACAGACACCTGTGGGTGTGGGTTAGAGAGGGCTAACATACCTCCCCCTATAAAGCCCCTAAGAGCTTCTTACATATGAGAGAGCTGTGTGGGCTGTATGTGTTTGTATGAGAGAGAGTTCAAAGACAGGGCCTCCTCCACCAAGCACAGCACTGCAGGAGCATCTGAATACCACTGGAAAGATCCTGTCTCACCCAACACTATGAGCACCAATGCTGTGAGGTTTGAGTAGAAAAACATATTTTTGGGGTTAAAAAAACCCACTCTAGAATGTATAAAACTAAATAGGAAGTATGTAGAAATTATAATGGAGCTATATGTTTTCAAATAACTGCACTTTGCTGGCCCACAAATTGCTTTTGACAAACAAATCGTTCTGAAAAAAATCTGTGTGGCACTCTGTTAATTTTAAAATCCCAATGTGGCCCTCGAGGCAAAAATTACACCAACCTGTTTGTGAGCATCAAGGACTTTTTTCATGAGCCTGGAAAAGCTGTCAGTAATTGGTTGAAGCAATCCAAATGCCCACTTCATCCACTTCAACAAGGCTACCCACGAATGATCATTTAATGACCATTTCATAAGAATGTCTTTAAAAAAAGGATTATCTCAAGTTGGGACTGGATGAAAACATCTTGAGGTCTAAGATATCAAGATATTTAACTGTATTATTCTTTCTTCGGCATTGGTGCAACCTCTTTTTTAAATGTTGTGCTAAAAGTTAGAGCCTTGATATAAACTGAGAGTCATGAAATACTTATTTTTGATTTCTAAATTGCTTCTGCCCTTGGGAAGGGCTCTTTCTCTCGGGATCAAAAATAACCTTGAAAACAGTGTCAATCCTCACAGTCGGTACCAGGTCCTTGCTGCTTTAAGTAGTTGCATTCACAGCACCTACCAGGCCTACGCAGATATATGAGTCCCAGAGTGAGAACTCATGAGTAATGGGATATCACAGATCAGGAATGGAGGAGAAAGCTTATTTTTGTCCCCTGAATAACATGAAAAATTTAAACTATGAGAGGAAGAACACTATGATGAATCTGACCTTATTCATTTGTGCTTTAAATAAACCAGGATTCATTTCTGACAGTGGTAGGAAATGGTGATGACCGAGCCTCAGCCCAGAGTCCCACTTACCAACTCTGTCGCTCACTAAAACGGAATAAAGTCAAACGGAGACCCAATATGATATTGAGATGAAAGGTCTACATTATAAGGTAAGTGATATCCCTCACCAAAGCATGGCTGCACAAAAACTGCATGGGTATGCATTGTCATGTAATACTCCTTCACTGTAGCTCTTTGTACTGAAATGTTGACGTGGTCTCCTTTGTTGTGTGTGAGTCTAATATTATTCAATGTTAGTCGGGGAGAGTGGGGTAAGTTGAGCCATTTTCTACATTCAGCAGCACTCCGTCAAGGGAAATATATGCTGAGTGTACAAAACATTAGGAATACCTTCCTAATATTGAGTTGCAAGCCTTTTTTGCCGTCAGAACAGCCTCAGTTCGTCAGGGCATGGACTCTACAAGGTGTCGAAAGTGTTCCACAGGGATGCTGGCCCATGCTGACTCCAATGCTTCCCACAGAATGGTGGACCATTCTTGATAACTCCATTCTTGAAAACTCAGCAGCATTGCAGTTGTTGACACACTAAAGCCGGTGTGCCTGACACCTACTACAATAACTCATTCAAAGGCACTTAAATATTTTATCTTGCCCATTCACCCTCTGAATGGAACACAAATCAAATCAAATCAATTGTATTTATATAGCCCTTCTTACATCAGCTGATATCTCAAAGTGCTGTACAGAAACTCAGCCTAAAACCCCAAACACCAAGCAATGCAGGTGTAGAAGCACGGTGGCTAGGAAAAACTCCCTAGAAAGGCCAAAACCTAGGAAGAAACCTAGAGAGGAACCAGGCCATGAGGGGTGGCTAGTCCTCTTCTGGCTGTGCCGGGTGGAGATTATAACAGAACATGGCCAAGATGTTCAAATGTTCACAAATGACCAGCATGGTCAAATAATAATAATCACAGTAGTTGTCGAGGGTGCAAAAAGTCAGCACCTCAGGAGTAAATGTCAGTTGGCTTTTCATAGCCGATCATTAAGAGTATCTCTACCGCTCCTGCTGTCTCTAGAGAGTTGAAAACAGCAGGTCTGGGACAGGTAGCACCTCTGGTGAACAGGTCAGGGTTCCATAGCCGCAGGCAGAGCAGTTGAACAGTTGAAACTGGAACAGCAGCACGGCCAGGTGGACTGGGGACAGCAAGGAGTCATCATGCCAGGTAGTCCTGAGGCATGGTCCTAGGGCTCAGGTCCTAGAGAGAAAGAGAGAAATGGAGAATTAGAGAGAATTAGAGAGAGCATACTTAAATTCACACAGGACACCGGATAAGACAGGAGAAGTACTCCAGATATAACAGACTGACCCTAGCCCCCCGACACATAAACTACTGCAGCATAAATACTGGAGGCTGAGACAGGAGGGGTCAGGAGACACTGAGGCCCCATCCGATGATACCCCAGGACAGGGCCAAACAGGTAGGATATAACCCCACCCACTTTGCCAAAGCACAGCCCCCACACCACTAGAGGGATACCTTCAACCACCAACTTACCATCCTGAGACAAGGCCGAGTATAGCCCACAAAGAACTCCGCCACGGCACACCCCAAGGGGGGGGCACCAACCCAGACAGGAAGATCACGTCAGTGACTCAACCCACTCAAGTGACGCACCCTTCCTAGGGACGGCATGGAAGAGCACCAGTAAGCCAGTGACTCAGCCCCTGTAATAGGGTTAGAGGCAGAGAATCCCAGTGGAGAGAGGGGAACCAGCCAGGCAGAGACAGCAAGGGCGGTTCGTTGCTCCAGAGCCTTTCCGTTCACCTTCACACTCCTGGGCCAGACTACACTCAATCATATGACCTACTGAAGAGATGAGTCTTCAGTAAAGACTTAAAGGTTGAGACCGAGTCTGCATCTCTCACATGGGTAGGCAGACCATTCCATAAAAATGGAGCTCTATAGGAGAAAGCCCTGCCTCCAGCTGTTTGCGTAGAAATTCTAGGGACAATTAGGAGGCCTGCGTCTTGTGACCGTAGCGTACGTGTAGGTATGTATGGCAGGACCAAATCGGAAAGATAGGTAGGAGCAAGCCCATGTAATGCTTTGTAGGTTAGCAGTAAAACCTTGAAATCAGCCCTTGCCTTAACAGGAAGCCAGTGTAGGGAGGCTAGCACTGGAGTAATATGATAAAAAATGTTGGTTCTAGTCAGGATTCTAGCAGCCGTATTTAGCACTAACTGAAGTTTATTTAGTGCTTTATCCGGGTAGCCGGAAAGTAGAGCATTGCAGTAGACTAACCTAGAAGTAACAAAAGCATGGATTAATTTTTCTACATCATTTTTGGACAGAACATTTCTGATTTTTGCAATGTTACGTAGATGGAAAAAAGCTGTCCTTGAAACAGTCTTGATATGTTCGTCAAAAGAGAGATCAGGGTCCAGAGTAACGCCGAGGTCCTTCACAGTTTTATTTGAGACGACTGTACAACTATCAAGATTAATTGTCAGATTCAACAGAAGATCTCTTTGTTTCTTGGGACCTAGAACAAGCATCTCTGTTTTGTCCGAGTTTAAAAGTAGAAAGTTTGCAGCCATCCACTTCCTTATGTCTGAAACACAGGCTTCTAGCGAGGGCAATTTTGAGGCTTCACCATGTTTCATTGAAATGTACAGCTGTGTGTCTTCCGCTAGCAGTGAAAGTTAACATTATGTTTTCGAATGACATCCCCAAAAGGTAAAATATATAGTGAAAACAATAGTGCTCCTAAAACGGAACCTTGAGGAACACCGAAATTTACAGTTGATTTGTCAGAGGACAAACCATTCACAGAGACAAACTGATATCTTTCCGACAGATAAGATCCAAACCAGGCCAGAAGTTGTCCGTGTAGACCAATTTGGGTTTCCAATCTCTCCAAAAGAATGTGGTGATCGATGGTATCAAAAGCAGCACTAAGGTTTAGGAGCACAAGGACAGATGCAGAGCCTTGGTCTGACGCCATTAAAAGGTCATTTACCACCTTCACAAGTGCAGTCTCAGTGCTATGATGGGGTCTAAAACCAGACTGAAGCATTTCGTATACATTGTTTGTCTTCAGGAAGGCAGTGAGTTGCTGTGCAACAGCTTTTTCAAAATGTTTTGAGAGGAATGGAAGATTCGATATAGGCCGATAGTTTTTTATATTTTCTGGGTCAAGGTTTGGCTTTTTCAAGAGAGGCTTTATTACTGCCACTTTTAGTGAGTTTGGTACACATCCGGTGGATAGAGAGCCGTTTATTATGTTTAACATAGGAGGGCTAAGCACAGGAAGCAGCTCTTTCAGTAGAGCTGAAACACACTCCCATGTCTCAATTGTCTCAAGGCTCAACATTTCTTCGTTAGCCTGTTTCCTCCCTTTGTCTACCAGTGGTTGCCAAACTTTTTATCGTCCCGTACCCTTTCAAACATTCAACCTCCAGCTGCGTACCCCCTCTAGCACCAGAGTCAGCGCACTCTGAAATGTTGTTTTTTGGCATCATTGTAAGCCTGCCACACACACACACTATACGACACATTTATTAAACATAAGAATGAGTGACAAAGAGCTCTTATAGGACCAGGGCACAAATAATAACATCATAATAATCAGTCATTTTTCTCTTTATTTAGCCATCTTACATATAAAACCTTATTTGTTCATAAAAAATTGTGAATAACTCCCCACAGGTTAATGAGAAGGATGTGCTTGAAAGGATGCACATAACTCTGCAATGTTAGATTGTATTGGAGAGAGTCTCAGTCTTTTTCCATACACAGTCTGTGCCTGTATTTCGTTTTCATGCTAGTGAGGGCCAAGAATCCATTCTCACATAGGTATGTGCCTGCAAAGGGCATCAGTGTCTTAACAGCGCGATTTGCCAAGGCAGGATACTCTGAGCGCAGCCCAATCCAGAAATCTAGCAGTGGCTTCTGATTAAAATCAATTATCACAGAACCACTTGTTGCAATTTTGATGAGGCTCTCTTGTTCAGATGTCGGTAAGTGGACTGGACGCAGGGCATGAAAGGGATAACGAATCCAGTTGTTTGTGTCATCCGTTTCGGGAAAGTACCTGCGTAATTGCGCACCCAACTCACTCAGGTGCTCCATTAATTTGCATACAAAAAATCATACAATGATGGAAACACCTGTGTGTTGTCGTTGTTAATGCAGACAGAGAAGAGCTCCAACTTCTTAATCATAGCCTCCATTTTGTCCAACACATTGAATATAGTTGCGGAGAGTCCCTGTAATCCTAGATTCAGATCATTCAGGCGAGAAAAAACATCACCCAGATAGGCCAGTTGTGTGAGAAACTCGTCATCATGCAAGCGGTCAGACAAATGAAAATTATGGTCAGTAAAGAAAACTTTAAACTCGTCTCTCAATTAAAAAAACATGTCAATACTTTGCCCCTTGATAACCAGCGCACTTCTGTCTGTTGTAAAAGCGTTACATGGTCACTGCCCATATCATTGCATAGCGGAGAAAATACACGAGAGTTCAGGGGCCTTGCTTTAACAAAGTTAACCATTTTCACTGTAGTGTCCAAAACGTCTTTCAAGCTGTCGGGCATTCCCTTGGCAGCAAGAGCCTCTCGGTGGATTCTGCAGTGTACCCAAGTGGCGTCAGGAGCAACTGCTTGCACGCGCATTACCACTCCACTATGTCTCCCTGTCATGGCTTTTGCGCCATCAGTACAGATACCAACACATCTTGACCACCAAGTCCATTTGATGTCACAAAACTGTCCAGTACTTTAAAATATCCTCTCATGTTGTCCTGGTTTCCAGTGGTTTTCAGAAGAGAATGTCTTCCTTAATTGGCCCCCCATAAACGTAACGGACATATACCAGGAGCTGTGCCAGGCCCGCCACGTCTGTTGACTCATCCAGCTGTAATGCATAGAATTCACTGGCTTGTATGCGAAGCAGTAATTGTTTCAAAACATCTCCTGCCATGTCACTGATGCGTTGTGAAACAGTGTTGTTTGATGAAGTCATTGTCTGTATAGTTTTTTTGGCCTTTTCCCCCAGCATTGTCCCAGCCATATCCGCGGCAGCAGGAAGAATGAAATGAAATGAAATCAAATTTTATTAGTCACATGCCCCGAATACAACACCTTAGAGTGAAATGCTTACTTACGAGCCCCTAACCAACAGCGCAGTTTTCAAAAATACGGATAAGAAAAAGAGATAAAAGTAACAAGTAATCAAAGAGCAGCAGTAAAAAATAACAATATATACAGGGGGTGCTGGTACAGAGTCATTGTGCGGGGGCACCGGTTAGTTGAGGTAGTATATACATGTAGGTAGAGTTAATTAAAGTGACTATGCATAGATGACAACAGAGAGTAACAGTGATGTGGAGAGGGGGCAATGCAAATAGTCTGGGTAGCCATTTGACTAGATGTTCAGGAGTCTTATGGCTTGGGGGTAGAAGCTGTTTAGAAGCCTCTTGGACCTTGACTTGGCGCTCCGGTACCGCTTGTCGTGTGGTAGCAGAGAGAACAGTCTATGACAAGGATGGCTAGAGTCTTTTTTACGGCCTTCCGCCTGGTATAGAGGTCCTGGATGGCAGGAAGCTTGGCCCCAGTGATGTACTGGGCCAATCTCTCTACCCTCTGTAGTGTCTTGCGGTCGGAGGCCGAGCATTTGCCATACAAGGGAGTGATGCAACCTTTTGAGGATCTGAGGTCCCATACCAAATCTTTTCAGTCTCCTGAGGGGGAATAGGTTTTGTCATGCCGCTTCACGACTGTCATGGTGTGCTTGAACCATGTTAGTTTGTTGGTGATGTGGACACCAAGGAACTTGAAGCTCTCAACCTGCTCCACTGCAGCCCAGTCGATGAGAATGGGGGCATGCTTGGTCCTCTTTTTCCTGTGGTCCACAATCATCTCCTTTGTCTTGATCACGTTGAGGGAGAGGTTATTGTCCTGGCACCAAACGGCCAGGTCTCTGACCTCCTCCCTATAAGCTGTCTCGTTGTTGTCGGTGATCAGGCCTACCACTGTTGTGTCAATAGTATGGGGCTTGGCTGTCCTAGCCACTCGGTAGCTCACCATATAAGACGCTTCCAGCCATTTCTTATTAATGGTATCTGTTGCTTTTATACATGTCTTACTACTCAAAAGTCGTCTTAATTCTTGCTCAAAAAACTCCCATGGCTTATTTTTCAAATTGGCATGTTTTGTTTCTAAATGTCTGCGCAACAGTGAATGTTTCATCGAGTTGTGAGATAGTACTTTTGCATATATAACACTGTGGCTGAGGAAAGGCACTACTCCCAATATAAGTGAACCCCAAATCAATGTAGTTCTCATCATATTTGCGCCTCTTCGATAGTCCAACGTCCTTGTCTGTTGTTCGGTGCTTTTCCGGGTAAGGGGGCAGTAGCTTTTCGACTGCATCAAATTCACAACTGTCAGTGTACATGCTAGCTGGGCTAACAATAAATGTAGAATTGCTAATGCCAGCATTGGATGTGCTCGTGGAAGCAGAACAACTTGTGTCGTCGACAGGTGCAGATGTAGTACTGCTGGTAGTAGCAGTACTACCAGTAGAGCTGGTATGTGTCTCTATGCCTTACTTTTTTAAAACGATTTATCCATTTAGAGCAAACGGAATGAGCAGCAGCTACGTTTGGCTACATACAGACCGTTAGTGGAATTCCCGCGAGAGAGTAACGGTTAATGTGATTGGATGTTAATTATTTGACTAGGCTACCTATATTTGACATTGTGTTATTTCGCTGAACGCTAGATGGTTTCATTTTATTTTTGGCAGTGAAACGAGGCTACTCAGGGGAGAGAAAAACCTCACCCAAATGGAAAATATAAATGGACTGTTTGAAAATGTGAAGAAAAAAAAAGAAAAGAAAAAAAAAATATATATATATATTATTACAAAAAAAAAGTTAATCACATTTTTATTTGGCGTACCCCCGACGGCATTGCGCGTACCCCCGTACCCCAGTTTGGCAACTGATCTACACTGATTGAAGTGGATTTAACAGGTGACGTCAATAAGGGATCGTAACTTTCACCTGAATTCACCTGGTCAGTCTATGTCATGGAAAGAGCAGGTGTTCCTAACATGTTGTACACTCAGTGTATTACTGTAATATTACTGTAAGTAATATATTACCACTAATCACTGGTCCCAAGTGATTCTGCTGCAATTTGTCTATTTTTCCACATTAAAACTTGGAGAAGGAACTCTGTCTTGTGTATTATTTTGGTATAACTGGCATCATTATTGCTTAAATGGCAAATGAGAGAAAGTACAGAAATGCTAAGTTAACACATTTTTGCGAATATGGCAACCATGATCTGGGTATATTTCTATCAGAAGGAACACTACCACCTGGGCCATGTTTCAGCAATAAATTAAGAATGTTACAGATAGAAATGCAATGATGAGAGCTGATGTGATTCCTAATGAGAGACACGTTTGTTCTACATGGTATGTGGTGTGGATGCTCAGCTATATAGAATTCTATCGATTCACATCTTTCAATGTGAAACTAATTTTAATTAGAACAGATAGGTGTGGTGTAATTTATGCCAAATAATGACGTTAACATATACTGCTATGAATGTGAGAGTAGGGTGACTCTTCTAGTGGGTATTGAACGCAGGCCACCAGCACCAACGTTTTCTTGCAGCGTTCCCATGAAACGTGTGTAGAACTTTAATACTGTATCTTACATTCTGAGAACATGGCAACCATGTTCTGAGTATGTCTGGTGGGAAGTTGATGGAATATTTCCCTAACCCTCAGAAAACTGGACACATGAATGTTCTTGCAACATCCCATCAAACATGTCTAGAACTAAACGTATTATGTTCTGAGAACATGGCAACAATGTTCTGTGTATGTTTGATGTGACATTGATGGAATATTCTCCAAACCCTGAGAAAACAGGACACTTCTTTCAATGTGAAACTAATTTTAATTAGAACAGATAGGTGTGGTGTAATTTTTACAAAATAATGACATCAACATATATTGCTTGGAATCTGAGAGTAGGGTGACTCCCCTAGCAGGTCTTGAACCCAGGCCACCAGCACCAAACTCCCAAACTACTGTCCCAATAAGTGATATCTCTAGGGAATGTGCTTTCTGGGCCAGCATAGTTAGGCACTATCCAGAAGAAACCCTAACCTCTCCTCCCTAGGCACTTGTGAAGATATGAAACAGCTAGATAGTTGTAAGCAATAGGGTGAATGCACTTTTAAGTAAATCTCAGCTCTGTTAAACGTACAGTCAAGAAAAAGTGATTCAGAAGTATCTTTAAAACAGGTTAATATGCCCCACCAACATTAGACAACTATACAGAAAGCTCTTAAATTGTTGAAATAAGTACATCAAATCAATGATGAGAGAATAGTCAAACTGATAACTGACACAGACATGGTTGGTGGAGCAGGAAGATATGAATGCCGTGAACCAAGTGAGTTAAAATCCCATGTAACGCTCGTCTGAAGAAGTGGACCAAAGCGCAGCGTGGTATGTATTCATGATAATTTATTCACCAAAAAACACTCAAGCAAAATAACAAAGTGAGAAACGAAACAGTTCTGTAAGGTGCAGACACTAAACAGAAAACAACTACCCACAAAACACAGGTGGGAAAAGGCTGCCTAAGTATGATTCCCAATCGGAGACAACGATAGACAGCTGCCGCTGATTGGGAACCACACTCGGCCAAAAACAAAGAAATATAACACATAGAATGCCCACCCTAATCACACCCTGGCCTAGCCAAAAAAGAGACTAAAACCCTCTCTATGGCCAGGGCGTAACATCCCAGGACCTGTTAAATAATAATTCCATTATAAATGAGCATGTATCATGTATGTCAAACTGTGTCAAATATGTAAGTTGAAAACACTGTATTTTAAAAGCACTGTGTGTGTGGGTATCCTTAACCTTGCCAACAGACAAAAAGGGCTGTGAATGTAAGGACCGACGTCGGACAAGAGAAGCAGGTACAGGGAGTCAAACATTTATTCAGGAACAGACATAGAACACGACAGGAACAGCGTCAGCACACGGGTAAACAAGGACATATGACAAACAATCTCGAGCAGGGAACAGAGCTAGGAAACAGACAGATATAGGGAAGGAAATGAGTGCTAACGTGCGTGACGGGGAAAGGCAGATGTGCGTACTGAAGGTGGCTTGAGTGCGTAATGTTGGGGAGTCTGGCGCCCTCGAGCGCCAGAGGGAGGAAGAGCGGGAGCAGGCGTGACAGTGAATGGATCTGTGGTTCACCAGTCAGGGCCTTGATGGGCTGGACAACAGTAACAAGGCATAATGTGTAATAAAAAAAATATTTGGGGGGAGAATAATTCTTTGGGACCATCAGGCGATGTCCTGACAACTGATACACAGGAATGTCCTTGCAACGTTCCCATCAAACGTGTCTAGAACATGAATATCCTACATTCTGAAAACATGGCCACCATGTTCTGTGTATGTTTGATGTGACATTGATGGAATATTCTCCTAACCTTCAGAAACCTGGACACATGAATGTTCTTGCAACGTCCCATAAAATGCATCTAGAACATTAATGTTGTATATTCTGAGAACATTGTAACCATGTTCTAGATATATAAATTCTGTTTGACATTAAGGGAATGGTCTCCTAACTTTAACATAAAAAAATGCTTTTGCTGACATAGATAAAATGTTCCCCTAACTAACGGAAAACTGGACACTCAAACATTAAGGGAACTGTTGTGGAAATTCTACACAGGGGAATTCATTCTTTATTATCAGCGCACTGGAGAGGTTCCAACCAACTCAATGCACCAAGTACACATGCCGATCAGGAGCTCTCCTCGGGGCAGTCCCGTTAGTTCCCTTATATACTGCTTAGAGACACGTTGCATAGGCATCTTTCATAGGGTTGGTTCCGCCATGTGTCTGGCACCGTCTCCTATCTTAACTTAAAGTACATATTCTGGCCGTTCTGCCAGATGCTCCTAAGGAGGAGGTCATGTCGCCCCCCCCCCCCCCCCCTCATATCTTTACCAAGCGCAGGCAGGAACCAAGGATTATTTATGACTCTAAGTCATGATTAACATTTTCAACATTGTGTTTTCACAAGATACAAATGTCCATTACAGAACATTACGGCTAACATTACAAAAACGTTCTCTCTCCCTATAATTGTTAGCTGGGTTGTTACCTCATATTCCAGCAATAATGCCTTGCATTACGTCTGGAAAGAAAACACTTACATTTGCACAACTTGCCATTGGCTCGACCGTTGGCTCAACTTACCCCATGGTAAACATTTTGACTATATTAGCCCACACAGCTACAAGGATGCACTTTAGGACCTCATATTGAAGCTTATATGTATAGAAAAATCTTTAAATTATCTACTTTGGTTAAGATACAGGCATCATGAAACCTCTTAATACAATACATTAATTAGACTTTTTTGGACCTAACATGCTTACCACTTTTTCCATGTGGTTTCTTCCTTCAGACATGAAATAATGACCTCTTCCAAAATATTTGTTCAAATGATACATTTTGAGTATGGTTTCCTAGAAACACGGGTGGCTCAGCTTACCCCTTCGGCTCAACTTAGCCAACTCTCCCCTACTTAGAAATGATCAAATGTCTTTTGTGATTTTCCTTTTTCTGATGTGACAAATAAATCCTCTTGAAACATTTGCATTTCAGTTTCTTCAGGGCACTGGACGATGACTGTCTCTTGAAGTGTTTATCATCTTTATGTATCTCCTTATTCATAGCACTGATGTGGAGCTTTAAATCCTCCCGATGTGTGGTTTGATAAAGTTGCCACTGATCTCAAAGCAGCTGTCAAGGCCTTTCCTTGGAGGGCCATGCTTTGCCCTTGACAAATTGGGTTCTGAAAGGCAATTCCTTCTGCAGGGCTTGAAAATAGAAGCGTCAGCTTGACAAGACAGGAAGAGGCTCCTTCTGGAGATTGGGCTATAAATAAAATAAAGTAGGGAGCCCCTCCCTTTTTCATTCTTGTCATCCAGACTGGAGCTGCTCAGTCAGAGTTGAGGTTGTCTGTGATAATCTTATCTGACTATGATGGCTAGCAGAGAGGGACAAACGAGCTACATCCAGACTGCAGCTCTGATGGGCCACTGATTGCATAGCTGTCCAATACAGGGACAGTTGCTGTAGAAATTATGAATGATGTGTGTCCCAACCTTTTGCCCCCGGCCATCAAGAGATGAAAACAACAGAAACTTCTCAACCAAGGAGGGAAGCCGAAGAATGATGTTGGTGAATCCCATATGTTTGTGTGTGATAAAAGTATGTACGGTGATTTCAAGTGATCTGATATAGTCACACTGTAAATCTATATTTATTTTAATTGCACGCCCCCCCAGGAATAGGATGTGTGTGTAGCTAAAGGGGGGCAGGCGATGCTGTGGTCTGTGCCTGTACCCCTCGGCTGTAAGTCGTGATTCACGAGGCACCAGACTGTGGATCCCAGGCTCACAGCCAAACATCTGAATAGCAGCTTATTGACCATTCCTAGGCCTGATCAATATTTAATGGCATCTTTAAGAGGATCAAATTCAACAGAAAGTACTTTAACCATTTCCAACAGATCACAGCTGGCACCTGGTCCACAGAGTGGGATCATTTTAGTGTTATCAAATGTAAACCAATATTTCCTGCAGCTCATCTGAGCTCAGTGGCTTGTTGGATTCCTTTTACTACAGTGCCTTCAGAGAGTATTCATACCCCTTGACTTATTGCACATTTTGTTGTGTTATAGACCAAATTCAAAATGAATTAAAAACATGTTTTTAGAATTTCTTGTCAGATTTATTGAAAATGAAAATGAAATACAGAAATATCATATTTACATACCCCTGAGCCAATACTTTGTAGAAGCACCTTTGGCAACAATTACGACTGTGAGTCTTTCTGTGTAAGTCTAAGATGTTTCCCCACCTGGATTACAAGCAACATTTGTCCATTATTCTTTCTGTCAAATTGGTTGTTGATAATTGCTAGAAAACCATTTTCAGGTCTTGCCATAGATTTTCAAGTAGATTTAAGTCAAAACTGGAACTCAGGAACATTCACTGTCTTCTTGGTAAGCAACTCCAGTGTAGATTTGTCCTGCTGAAAGGTGAATTAATCTCCCAGTGTCTGGTGGAAAGCAGACTGATCCAGGTTTTCCTCTAGGATTTTGCCTGTGCTTAGCTCCCTTCCATTAATTTTTTTTATCCTGAAAAACTCCCTTAACAATTACAAGTATACACATAACATGATGCAGCCAACCCTATGTTTGAAAATATGGAGAGTGGTACTCAGTAATATGTTGTATTGGATTTGCCCCAAACATAACACTTTGTATTCAGGACAAAAAGTTAATTGCTTTGCCACATTTTTGCAATTTTACTTTAGTGCCTCATTGCACACAGGATCCATGTTTTGGAATATTTGTATTCTGTACAGGCTTCCTTCCTTTCACTCTATCAATTAGGTTTGTATTGTGCAATAACTACGATGTTGTTGATCCATCCTCATTTTAATCCTATCACAGCCATTAAACTCTGTAACTGTTTTAAAGTCACCATTGGCCTCATGGTGAAATCCCTGAATGGTTGACTTCCTTCTGGCAACTGAGTTAGGAAGGACGCCTGTATCTTTGTAGTGACTGGGTGTATTGATACACCATCCAAAGTGTAATTAATAACTTCACCATGATCAAAGGGATATTCAATGTCTGCCTTGTTTTTATTTTTACCCATTTTACCCATACTAATAGGTGCCCTTCTTTGCGACGCATTGGAAAACCTCCCTGGACTTTGTGGTTGAACCACAAAGTTGAAATAATTCTCCCCAATTGGTAGTTACAGTCTTGTCCCATTGCTGCAACTCCCGTACAAACTCAGGAGAGGCGAAGGTCGAGAGTCATGTATCCTCTGAAACAAGACCCTGCCCGCTTAACCCAGAAGCCAGCCGCACCAATGTGTCAGAGGAAACACTGTACACCTGGCGACCGTGTCAGTGTGCATGCGCCCGGCCCGCCACAGGAGTTGCTATAGCACAATGGGACAAGGAGATCCCAGCCAGCCAAAACCTCCCCTAACCCAATTGTGCACTGCCCCATAGGTCTCCTGGTCGCAGCCGGCTGCGACAGAGCCTGAACTCGAATCAGGACCTCTAGTGGCACAGGTAGCACTGCGATGCAGTTCCTTACACCACTGCACCACTCGGGAGGCCTTGTGACTTGCTAAGTACATTTTCACTCCTGAACTTATTTAGGCTTGCCATAACATTGTCATTTAGCAGACGCTCTTATCCAGAGTGACTTACAGTAGTGAGTGCATACATGTTCATACTTTTTTTCATACTGGTCCCCCGTGGGAATCGAACACACAACCCTGGCATTGCAAGCGCCATGCTCTGCCAACTGAGCTACACATAACAAAAGGGTTGAATACTTATTGACTCAAAATATTTCAGCTTTTCATTTTTTATTAATTGGTAAAAAATTCTAAAACATATTTTCACTTTGATATTATGGGGTATTGTGTGTAGGCCAGTGACAAAAAAATCTACATTTAATCAATTTTAAGTTCAGGCTGTAACACAATCAAATGTGGAAATAGTCAAGGGGTGTGAATACTTTCTAAAGGCACTGTAATTGTATGTGTGGGGTACAGATGAGGTAGTCATTCAAAAATCATGTTAAACACTATTATTGCACACAGAGTGAGTTCATCAAATCAAATTGTATTGGTCACATACACATGGTTAGCAGATGTTATTGCGAGTGTAGCGAAATGCTTGTGCTTCTAGTTCCGACAGTGCAGCAATATCTAACATGTAATCTAACAATTCCACAACAACTACCTTTTACACACAGAAGGATTTGGAATAAATATATGGATGAGCAATGACAGAGCGTCATAGGCAAGATGCAATAGATATAAAATATAGTACATAACAAAATGTGGAAAAAGTCAAGGGGTGTGAATACTTACTGAAGGCTCTGTAGCTGATTTATGTTGCCAGGATGGCACTAAATGCACATGGTTTGTGGAAAATACACAAGAGAAGAAGCACCTCATTGATGAAAAGCTGATATCCACCAGAATAGAAGGGATTTTAAACAATCAGAAATTCTAGGCAAATATTGCTGTCAAACATTTCTATTCTATTCTATTCCGTACAAAAAAGGAAGCAGACTGGTGCTGTCAAGTTTGTCGGCAAGTTTTTTCTGGTACAGTACATATCATAGATGATACAGTAACGGCCCTTCCACCAAAGAGAGGATTTGAGCCCCAGAACACATCAGACAGAGAAAACCCGACAACACCATGCTGAGAACAAGGCCCATTTCTGCATACCCTAGTGTTTTAGCATCAAATGCCATCATGATTAATAACCTGAGGGGTAGAGGGGGAGAGTGCACAGAGAGGAAAGTGGATATGAGGGAGAGATATGCTGGAATCTATTCAGGATGCAATGCTGGATTAGACCAAAAGGCATTTCATTAACAGTGACACCCTGCTCTCTGTGTGTGTGGAATACTAAATTGCCTCTGTTCCCAGGGAGAATGGTGGGGTAAACTTCCTGTGCCTGTGGACAGTGCCTCAGGTGAACCACTGGCTGCTTGTAGCATAGGGCCCAGCACACTCCACTGCTTGCCCTATATGTCACACACAGTTTATCTCAACATCTACTTGCCGCTGGATTCACTCATGTTGTCAGTCTTGCCAGGACAGCACATACAGTGGGAAACAATGGAATAGTATCTGCCAACAAAAATATTGTATGTGATGATGTTGAATCAATGTGTAAAACTGATAGAATTTGCAAAAAATCATCAACGTAAGTGAATTTTGTATTTTTTTCACAACATTTTTACCAAAATCCAATGACATTGTGAAATGTTTTGTTGATTTCACATGGAATTCATGCTAGTTGACAACTCAACCAAATGTAAATCAAAACAACGTGTTGAAATCACTGTGCTCAGGGGTTGGTTATCACCTAAAAGATAGATGTCTTTCTTCTGAAAAATGTACAAAGCAAGTCTTTACTGTTCTTCATATCTCATGTCATGTGATATGCAAATTTACCTTGCTCTAAATATCATGGTTATCTGTGTCATGAGAGGGAGGTGGACATTCAGTGCCTAACAAAGACTGTGGACATGGACCATAAATCACACTTTTGTATCTCTTTCTAATCACACTTTAGCGTGTTTAGTATGCCGGTGAGTTTGTCTTAAAAACAATTAGCTACAGACTTTCATAATAACCTCTGACCAAGCTGGTGAATATTGTTTGGTCCTAAATGGAATTAATTAAGCTGTGTGCGCTGAGGGAGAGGATGACAGGATGAGATAATGTATTTTGTGTGATATGGGCCATTGACTGCTTTTCCATAGCACAGGAACAATAATGAGAAAAAATACAGAATATCTGTGGATCCATTCACAGCGCTGATTGTTTGTGGGTATTAAATTGTGCGTACATCTCTGACTGCTCGGGTGAAAAAAGGAAAGCCATTGTCAAAACATTTATTAGCAAATTGGTTTCTCTGCCATTGTGCCGAATTTGATGGATTCTGTGTATTTGAAATAGAAAAAAAAGAAAGGCTGTTTTTTGGGGGGCTGCCTGGTGGTCCTCTACATGCTTACTCCAGGGAATACATTGTTTAAGATATCTAAAGGGGGGATTGTGTTTTCTTTGCAATAACTGAAAGATGAAGGAAGAAAAGTATTGTTTTTATCGAGAGTTGTTCAGTAGCAGGCAATTTGAAATTAATTTTGAATGAAAACACTGGTTCAAGTTAGCATTGGCACTTTCTTTGAAATAACACAATCCCTGGTCAATTTATGTTTCCTTCGATAAAATGTTGGAATGAGCTTTTCTGAATGACTGAAGGGTCATTTTCAGTAGGCCCTGATTTCTTCTTAAATCCCACTGCCTTAGCACAATTTTAAACACATTTTATACAGATGGTGCATGAAGGTTTGATGGATGACATATTGAAAAAGCCCTTTGTGTGTTTGTGTGTTTGTGTGTGCATCTATCTGTGTGGCTGTAGCCAAGGATAGGGTTAGGGTTAAGTGTATGGTTAGCCTACCATTAGCTCCACTGCTGTAAGTACAATGTCGTACCAGTCTAGGGTTAGGGTTACGGACATGTTTAGCTCTACTGCTGTAAATACAATGTATTACTAGGGTTACGTTTACTAACTTACACTCAGGAGGTTGAAAAGATTTGGCATGGGCTCTCAGATCCTCAAAAAGTTCTACATCTGCACCATTGAGAGCATCTTGACTGACTGCATCACCGCTTGGTATGGCAACTGGTTGGCATCCGACAGCAAGGCGCTACAGAGGGTAGTGTGTACGTCCCGGTACATCACTGGGGACGAGCTCCTTGCCATCCAGGACCTCTATACCAGGCGGTGTCAGAGGAAGGCCCTAAAAATGGTCAAAGACTACAGCCACCCAAGTCATAGACTGTTCTTTCTGCTACCGCACGATAGCAGAACAGCTTCTACCCCCAAGCCATAAGACTACCTGGCTACCTTGACTAATGGCTAACATACAAACACACTGTATACAGTATGCTCACACACACAAAACACACACACACACATGCATATTGACACCACACACGGTTTATTATCTATTCTGATTACCTAGTCACTTTTACCCCTACCTACATGTACTGTACATATTACCTCAATTACCTCAACTACCTCGTACCCCTGCACATTGAATCTGTAACGGTAATAGCCTCATTACTGTTATTGTGTCACTATTTCATAATTATATATTTTTTGCTCATCTTTTCTTACTTTTTAACTTTGCATTGTTGGGAACGGGCTCGTACATAAGAATTTCAGCAGTAAAGTCTACACCTGTTGTATTCGGTGCATGTGATGAATAAAATTGTATTGGATTTGATTTGAGTAGCGATAACGGTAACCCTAGTGTTCTATTTCTACATGTTGACAGTGTATCTATTGATATGAGGCTAGTGACCTTTGACATTATATGGGCACAATATTTTTAAAGTCTGTATGTACAGTATCTCTTGATTGACAGCACCACCGGTTGTTGTGGTTCAGTGTGAAACCTCTCCTCTGCCCTCAGTATTTCTGGACTGTCGTCCGACAATGACTGATGCTTTTCTCTGCTTCTTATGTGTGTTACTCAATAGAGTTTTTGCTCTAAGGCAGTTATTGATTTCAGGGAGTCAAATCTTTCTGGGTGATAACAATGATGAATAATGAGTAGTCAGCTGCATGCTTGATCTAGGGCAAAACTGGAGCTTTAGTGGAGCTTTAGAAACCCTAATCTTAGTAGATAATACAAGAAAGAAGAGATACAATGACAGTATATTTTGTGTTAGTTGCTCCGTGCTCGAGCTGACAAGGTACAAATCTGTCGTTCTGCCCCTGAGCAAAGCAGTTAACCCACTGTTCCCCGGGCGCCGAAGACGTGGATGTAGATTATGGCAGCCCCCCGCACCTCTCTGATTCAGAGGGGTTGAGTTAAATGCAGAAGACATATTTCAGTTGAATGCATTCAGATGTATAACTGACTAGGTATCCCCCTTTCTTTCTTTATTTTGCAGTGGTAGGCTACGGAGAGCACAAGCCACCATTTCTAATTACTGCTACTATAGTTACTTCAAGTCTAGAGGGGTTCCAGGTACAGATGCCACTCTTTATACGAACCAGAATCGTCCACCAACATTTCTGTCAGCTGAGATCTGACACAGACACTACAAACTATTTTTATATTTGTATACATTTACCCATATTTAAGAGACATAATAAATAATTTGGGGACATGTGAATCTGGGAATATGCAATTACGAGTGATGACCTAATAACTGGTATCATTTAGAGTTGACAGTTTTTTTTGTTGATAAATGCATTCATGATTCTAATCTTCCAAAATAATATTTGAGTAAATGCCCAATGCAGCCATTTTTATCTCAATATTAAATAATTTCTGGATCACAATTAAATACCTTAACGTCATTGTTTTCATCAATATGGTCAAAAATAAACAAAAATGTCTTCTTTAGCAAAGAGCAATTTCTCAAGCAAAAATGTTGCTAGGACTGTCTGTGAGTGGTCTGAGTGGGGAGGGGAAAGCTGAAAACTAGCTGTTATTGGCAGAGAGGTTTTGAACTCTCTTTCTTATTGGTCTAAGAAAGAGAGGCCAAAACTCCATCCCTACAAAACTTTTCAACAGCTCGTACACTAAACGGGCATTATCACAATTATCACAATTTCACAGTATTATTCCAACCTCATAGTCTCAACCTATACATAATACAAAGGAAAGTCAAGATTTGGGCTGCACTAGTTCTGTAATTAATATGAAGAGTTTCATTCCAAAATACTACAGTGCCTTCGGAAAGTATTCAGACCCCTTGACATTTTCCACATTTTGTTAGGTTACAGCCTTATTCCAAAATTTAATAAATTGTTGTTTTACCTCATCAATCTACACACAATAAGCCATAATGAAAGAGCAAAAACTGTTTTTAGAAATGTCACATTTACATAAGTATTCAGACCCTGTACTCAGTAAAGTGTCTCCCATTCTTCTCTGCAGATCCTCTCAAGTTCTGTCAGGTTGAATGGGGAGCGTTGCTATGCAGCTATTTTCAGGTCTCTCCAAAGATGTTTGATCGGGTTCAAGTCCGGGCTCTGGCTGGGCCACTCAAGGACATTCAGAGACTTGTCCTGAATCCACTCCTGCGTTGCCTTGGCTGTGTGCTTAGGGTCGTTGTCCAGTTGGAAGGTGGATCTTCGCCCCAGTCTGAGGTCCTGAGCACTCTGGAGCAGGTTTTCATCAAGGATCTGTCACACCCTGATCTGTTTCACCTGTCTTTGTGATTGTCTCCACCCACCTCCAGGTGTCAACTGTTTTCCTCATTAGTCCCTGGTACTTATTCCTGTGTTCCCTGTTTGTCTGTTGCCAGTTTGTCTTGTCAAGTCAACCAGTGTGTTATTTCCTCGCTCCTGTTTTTCCTTTTCTCTGTTTTTACTAGTCCTCATGGCTTTGACCCTTGCCTGCCTTGACTTTGAACCCGCCTGCCTGACCATACTGCCTGCCCTGACCTCGAGCCTGCCTGCCACCCTGTACCTCGTGGACTCTGACCTTGTTATGATCTTTTGCCTGTCTACGACCATTCTCTTGCCTGCCCCTTGGATTATAACAAATAGAGACTCTAACCATCTGCCTCCCGTGTCTGCATCTTGGTTTTGCCTTGTTCCCTTATACTCTCTGTATTTTGTATTTTGTATTTGTATTTTGCTCCGTTCATCTTTGCTTCGATCCTGACTAGTCCGCAGTCCCTGCTGCTGTAAACATCTACCACCATGCTTCACCGTAGGGATGGTGCCAGGTTTCCTCCAGACGTGATGCTTGGCATACAGGCCGAAGAGTTCAATCTTGGTTTCATCAGATCAGAGGATCTTGTTTATAATGGTCTGAGTCTTTAGGGGCCTTTTGCAAACTCCAAGCGGGCTGTCATGTGCCTGAGGAGCGGCTTTCATCTGGCCACTCTACCAGAAAGGCTTGATTGGTGGAGTGCTGCAGAGATGGTTGTCCTTCTGGAAGGTTCTCCCATCTCAACAGAGGAACTTTAGAGCTCTGTCAGAGTGACCATTGGGTTCTTGGTCACTTCACTGACCAAGGCGCTTCTCCCCCGATTGCTCAGTTTGGCCGGGCGGACAGCTATAGGAGCTTGGTGGTTCCAAACTTCTTCCATTTAAGAATGATGGAGGCCACTGTGTTCTTGGGGATTTTTAATGCTGCAGAAATGTGGTGGCCTTCCCCTGATCTGTGCCTCGACACAATCCTGTCTTGGAGCTCTATGGACAATTCCTTCAACCTCATGGCTTGGTTTTTGCTCTGACATGCACTGTCAACTGTGGGACCTCGTACAGACAGGTGTGTGCCTTTCAAATCATAACAAATCAAGTCAAAGGTCAAGTTGTAGAAACTTCTCAAGGATGATCAATGGAAACAGGATGCACCTGAGCTCAATTGAATACATTTCTAACCTTTACTAGGCAAGTGACTATTACTAGTCACTAGTATTACTATTACTAGTTACTATTTAACTAGGCAAGTGAGTTAAGAAGAAATACTTATTTTACAATGACGGCCTACCCCGGCCAAACCCTCCCCTAACCCGGACGATGCTGGGCCAATTGTGCCCAGCCCTATGGGATCTCGATCACTGCTGGTTGTGATACAGCCCGGGATTGAACCAGGTTCTGTAATGACGCCTCTAGCACTGCCTTAGACCGCTTGCCTTAGACCGCTGCGCCACACGGGAGTTAGCAAGGGGTCTGGATACTTATAGCACCAGCCAAAAGTTTGGACACACCTACGCACTCCAGGGTTTTTCTTTATTTTTACTATTTTCTACATTGTAGAATAATAGGGAAGACATCAAAACTATGAATCATGTAATAACCAAAAAAGTGTAAAACAAATCCAAATATATTTGAGCCACCCTTGCCTTGAAGACAGCTTTGCACACTGTTGGCATTCTTTCAACCAGCTTCACCTGGAATTCTTTTCCAACAGTCTTGAAGGAGTATGCTGCAGCACATGTTGGCTGCTTTTCCTTCACTCCGCGGTCCAACTCATCCCAAACAATCTCAATATGTTTGAGGTCGGGTGATTGTGGAGGCCAGGTCATCTGATGATCTGAATCAGCACTCCATCACTCTCCATCTTGGTCAAATAGCCCTTACACAGCCTGAACGTGTGTTGGGTCATTGTCCTGTTGAAAAACAAATGATAGTTCCACTAAGCGCAAACCAGATGGGATGGCGTATCGCTGCAGAATGCTGTGGTAGCCATGCTGGTTAAGTGTGCCTTGAATTCTAAATAAATCACCACCAGTGTCACGAGAAAAGCACCCCCATACAATCACACTTCCTCCTCCATGCTTCAGGGTGGGAACCACACATGCAGAGATCATCCGTTCACCTACTCTGCATCTCACAAAGACACAGCGGTTGGAACCAAAAATCTCAAATTTGGACAGATTTCCACCAGTCTAATGTCCAATGCTCATGTTTCTTGGCCCAAGCAAGTCTCTTCTTCTTATTGGTGTCCTTTAGTAGTGGTTTCTTTGCAGCAATTCGACCATGAAGGCCTGCTTCACGCAGTCTCCTCTGAAAAGTTGATGTTGAAATGTGTGTGTTACTTGAACTCTGTGAAGCATTTATTTGGGCTGCAATCTGAGGTGAAGTAATGAACTTGGGGTCTTCTTTTCCTGTGGCGGTCCTCATGAGAGCCAGATTCATCATAGTTCTTGAAGAAACGTTCAAGACTGACCTTCATCTCTTAAAGTAATAATGGTCTGTCGTTTCTCTTTGCTTAATTGAGCTGTTCTTGCCATAATATGGACTTGGTCTTTTACCAAATAGGGCTATCTTCTGTATTCCACCCCTACCTTGTCACAACACAACTGATTGGCCCAAATGCATTAAGAAGGAAAGAAATTCCACAAAAATGTTTTTAACAAGGCACACCTGTGTTAACTGAAATGCATTCCAGGTGACTACCTCATGAAGCTGGTTGAGAGAATTCAAAGTGTGCAAAGCTGTCATCAAAGCAAAGGGTGGCTACTTTGAAGAATCTAAAATCTAAAATATATTTTGATTTGTTTCAACACTTTTTTGGTTACTACATGATTCCATATGTGTTATTTCATAGTTTTTATGTCTTCACTATTTATTCTATAATGTAGAATGACTATCGCCCCGTAGCACTCACTTCCGTCATCATGAAGTGCTTTGAGAGACTAGTCAAGGATCATATCACCTCCACCCTACCTGACACCCTAGACTCACTCCAATTTGCATTTAACACCATAGTACCCTCCAAACTCGTCATTAAGCTCGATACCCTGGGTCTCGACCCGGCAACTGGGTCCTGGACTTCCGTCATCATGAAGTGCTTTGAGAGACTAGTCAAGGATCATATCACCTCCACCCTACCTGACACCCTAGACCCACTCCAATTTGCTTACCGCCCCAATAGGTCCACAGACTGCTCCTTTAATTCTTTGTCCCCAGCGCTCTAGGCGTCCAGTTTTGATAGCCTTTAGCCATACCCTCATCATACTCCTCCTCTGTTCGCGTGTCCCCAGGCACCCTCATGAGGCACCCTCATTTGTTGACTTCTGTGATCAAAAAAGCCTTGATTTCATGCATGTTAACATCAGAAGCCTCCTCCCTAAGTTTGTTTTACTCACTGCTTTATCACACTCCACCAACCCTGATGTCCTTGCCGTGTCTGAATCCTGGTTTAGGAAGGCCACCAAAAATTCGGAGATTTCCATACCCAACTACAACATTTTCCGTCAAGATAGAACTGCCAAAGGGGGAGGAGTTGCAATCTGCTGCAGAGAGAGCCTGCAAAGTTCTGTCACACTTTCCAGTTCTATACCCAAACAGTTCGAACTTCTAATTTTTTTAATTAATCTCTCCAGAAATAAGTCTCTCACTGTTGCCGCCTGCTATCGACCCCCCTCCGCTCCCAGCTGTGCCCTGGACACCATATGTGAATTGATCGCCCCCAATCTAGCTTCAGAGTTCATTCTGTTAGGTGACCTAAACTGGGATATGCTTAACACCCCGGCAGTCCTACAATCTAAGCTAGATGCCCTCAATCTCACACAAATCATCAAGGAACCCACCAGGTACAAACCTAAATCCGTAAACATGGGCACCCTCATAGACATTATCCTGACCAACTTGCCCTCCAAATACACCTCCGCTGTTTTCAATCAGGATCTCAGCAATCACTGCCTCATTGCCTGTATCCGCTATGGGTCCGCGGTCAAACGACCACCCCTCATCACTGTCAAACGCTCCCTAAAACACTTCTGCGAGCAGGGCTTTCTAATCGACCGGGCCCGGGTATCCTGGAAGGATATTGACCTCATCCCGTAAGTCGAGGATAAGCATGCCCATTTCAAAAAATGCAGAACTAAGAACAGATATAGCCCTTGGTTCACTCCAGACCTGACTGCCCTTGACCAGCACAAAAACATCCTGTGGTGGACTGCAATAGCATCGAATAGTCCCCGCGATATGCAAATGTTCAGGGAAGTCAGGAACCAATACACGCAGTCAGTCAGGAAAGCAAAGGCTAGCTTTATCAAGCAGAAATTTGCATCCTGTAGCTCTAACTCCAAAAAGTTCTGGGACACTGTAAAGTCCATAGAGAACAAGAGCACCTCCTCCCAGCTGCCCACTGCACTAAAGCTAGGTAACACGGTCACCACCGATAAATCCATGATAATCGACAATTTCAATAAGCATTTCTCAACGGCTGGCCATGCCTTCCTCCTGGCTACTACAACCCCGGACAACAGCTCCCCCCCCCGCAGCTACTCGCCCGAGCCTCCCCAGCTTTTCCTGCTACCAAATCCAGACAGCAGATGTTCTGAAAGAGCTGCAAAACCTGGAAGCATACAAATCAGTTGGGCTAGACAATCTGGACCCTCTCTTTCTAAAACTATCCGCCGCCATTGTTGCAACCTCTATTACCAGCCTGTTCAATCTCTCTTTCGTATCGTCCGAGATCCCTAAATATTGGAAAGCTGCCGCGGTCATCCCCCTCTTCAAAGGGGGTGACACCCTAGGCCCAAACTGTTACAGACCTATATCCATCCTGCCCTGCCTATCTAAAGTCTTCGAAAGCCAAGTTAATAAACAGATCACTGACCATTTCGAATCCCACCGTACCTTCTCCGCTGTGCAATCCGGATTCCGAGCCGGTCACGGGTGCACCTCAGCCACGCTCAAGGTACTAAACGATATCATAACCTCCATTGATAAAAGACAGTACTATGCAGCCGTCTTCATCGACCTGGCCAAGGCTTTCGACTCTGTCAATCACCGTATTCTTATCGGCAGACTCAATAGCCTTGGTTTCTCTAATGACTGCTTCGCCTGGTTCACCAACTACTTTGCAGACAGAGTTCAGTGTGTCAAATCGGAGGGCGTGTTGTCCGGACCTCTGGCAGTCTCTATGGGGGTGCCACAGGGTTCAATTCTCGGGCCGACTCTTTTCTCTGTATATATCAATGATGTCGCTCTTGCTGTGGGCGATTCCCTCATCCACCTCTACGCAGACGACACCATTCTGTATACTTCTGGCCCTTCTTTGGACACTTTGCTAACTAACCTTCAAACGAGCGTCAATGCCATACAACACTGCTTCCGTGGCCTCCAACTGCTCTTAAACGCTAGTAAAAACAAATGCATGCTTTTCAACCGTTCGCTGCCCGCACCCGCCCGACTAGCATCACCACCCTAGACGGTTCCGACCTAGAATATGTGGACAACTATAATTACCTGGGTGTCTGGCTAGACTGTAAACTCTCCTTCCAGACTCATATTAAACATCTCCAATCCAAAATCAAATCTAGAATCGGCTTTCTATTTCGCAACAAAGCCTCCTTCACTCACGCCGCCAAACTTACCCTAGTAAAACTGACTATCCTACCGATCCTCGACTTTGGCGATGTCATCTACAAAATAGCTTCCAATACTCTACTCAGCAAACTGGATGCAGTCTATCACAGTGCCATCCGTTTTGTTACCAAATCACCTTATACCACCCACCACTGCGACCTGTATGCTCTAGTCGGCTGGCCCTAGCTAGAGAGACTAGTCAAGGATCATATCACTTCCACCCTACCTGACCCCCTAGACCCACTCCAATTTGCTTACCGCCCCAATAGGTCCACAGACGATGCAATCACACTGCACACTGCCCTAACCCATCTGGACAAGAGGAATACCTATGTAAAAATGCTGTTCATCAACTACAGCTCAGCATTTAACACCATAGTACCCTCCAAACTCGTTATTAAGCTCGAGACCCTGGGTCTTGACCCGGCCCTGTGCAGCTGGGTCCTGGACTTTCTGACGCCCGCCCCCCCCCCCCCCCCCCCAGGTGGTGAGGGTAGGAAACAACATATCCACCCCACTGGTCCTCAACACTGGGGCCCCACAAGGGTGCGTTCTCAGCCCTCTCCTGTACTCCCTGTTCACCCATGACACCCAGGCCATGCACGCCTCCAACTCAATCATCAAGTTTGTAGACGACACAACAGTAGTAGGCTTGATTACCAACAACGTTGAGACGGTCTACAGGGAGGAGGTGAGGGCCCTGGGAGTGTGGTGTCAGGAAAATAACCTCACAATCAACGTCAACAAAACAAAGGAGATGATTGTGGACTTCAGGAAACAGCAGAGGGAGCACCCCCCTATCCACATCGACGGGACAGTAGTGGAGAAGGTGGAAAGTTTTAAGTTCCTCGGCGTACACATCACGGACAAACTGAAATGGTCCACCCACACAGACAGCGTGGTGAAGAAGGCGCAATAGCGCCTCTTAAACCTCAGGAGGCTGACGAAATATGGCTTGTCACCCAAAACCCTCACACACTTTTACAGATGCACAATCGAGAGCATCCTGTCGGGCTGTATCACCTCCTGGTAATACAACTGTTCCGCCCACAACCGTAAGGCTCTCCAGAGGGTAGTGAGGTCTGCACAACACATCACCGGGGGCAAACTACTTGCCCTCCAGGACACCTACACCACCTGATGTCACAGGAAGGCCAAAAATATCATCAAGGACAACAACCACCCGAGCCATTGCCTGTTCACCCCGCTATCATCCAGAAGGCAAGGTCAGTACAGGTGCATCAAAGCTGAGACCGAGAGACTGAAAAGCAGCTTCTATCTCAAGGCCATCAGACTGTTAAACAGCCATCACTAACATTGAGTGGCTGGTGCCAACATACTGACTCAAATCTCTAGCCACTTTAATAATTAAAAATTGGATGTAATAAATGTATAACTACTCACTTTAAACAATGCCAGTTCATATAATGTTTACATACCCTACATTACTCATCTCATATGTATATACTGTACTCTATACCATCTTGCCTATGCCGTTCGACCATCGCTCATCCATATATTTATATGTACATATTCTTATTCATTCCTTTACACTTGTGTGTACAAGGTAGTTGTTGTGAAATTGTTAGATCACTTGTTAGATATTACTGCATGGTCGGAACTAGAAGCACAAGCATTTCGCTACACTCGCATTAACATCTGCTAACCATGTGTATGTGACCAATAAAATGTAATGTGATTTGATTTAGAAAATAGTAAAAAAAAAAAAAAAAAAATGGAATGAGTAGGTGTGTCAAAACTTTTGACTGGTACTGTATATTTACAAAAAAAGAATAAATACAGTCATATGAGATCTATATGTAAAACATTAACATTTTACATTTTAGTCATTTAGCAGATGCTCTTATCCAGAGCGACTTGATCTTAAGAAAACGAGGTGAGACAACCACATATTCCAGTCAAATGTACAGTATACAAACATTTCATTCCAGCTAAACAATGGATATAGAGCGTTGTGCAAAAAATCCCACATTTTAATACACATCCAAAAATCTGAGATATTAATCATTTCTAGTGAAAAAATACAAATGTGAAAAATGGTTGGATATAGCATTTTGGAAATAAACTCTTCATATGTAACTAGACATTTGATTGGCAAAGGTCATTGCAACTTTATTGACCTTACCTTATTCCAAGGCACATGTTTTCAGAATTAAATAATTATAAGACCTACTTGTTTCATTAAATTGAGATCAAGCATGATCCGTATAGCAGATCAGCCACAAAAAGAGGCTTGCTGTAGACATTGGCAGGCACCTTTATGTGTCACCATCTTCCCTTAATATATAAGCTCATAAACAGATTGATAAGCACTCAATAAAGATAAAGCAAAAAGGATATTGTTAAAACACATTCTCAAGATTTTTTTTAAATACATAATCTCTCCTGTTTCCTCCTTATCTGCACTTCCTCAATAACAGCTTTGCAGCCATATTCAAAGATGAAGCAGTTAGTTCACTTTGGTGGAGGAAGGCACACTGTTTTTCAGTCCCAGTCCTGGAAGGTCATTTGGTTAATGCACATTTTAGTCTTCATGGGCTCTTAACTAGTTTTTAATCAGCAATTATTAGCGAGCTGGAAGGGTGTGCAGGTACGTGTCTCCCTGGCCGCGGGAGAGTGCCCATCAATATGTCACATCAATTACCACACCACAGAGTTGGCACATCAGGAGGGGGAAGATGGGGGGAAGAAGGGGAAGGAGACAGCCACCTGAGTGCCTCAACTAAAATCCACACAGACACACATTTCTCCATTGCAGACATCACAGGGACTAATTGACTCCATTATGCTTTATTGTAATAAACGAGAATAGCTTTCTCTATTTGTTGTTCATCTTCTGCTATGATTTGGAAATGGAAACAGTTAGTTTATGATGCCCACATATGTGCACTTCTGCTATGATTTGGAAATGGAAACAGTTAGTTTATGATGCCCACATAAGTGCACATACAGTAAGCATGGCTCTTTTTGGTTGGGGAATGCCTCTGCCAGGTCCAAGGGGCAAACTGCAACGGATTATCTAGTCTGCTGAGAGGATCATCGGTTATCACCTGCCCTCCATTGAGGGCCTGCCACCACTCCCTTCCACCACCCGGTCACTCCCTCTTCCGAAACCTCCCCTCTGGCAAACGGTTCAGGTCAATCACGACCAACACTTCCCGCCACCTGAACAGCTTCTTCCCGTGTCATGGCCCTCACCAACCAGCCACCTGGTCCACGATGATCTTCTCACTCATTGACTTTGCACTCTGCAATATTCATCCATGAACGATGCAACCTGCACTTTCATCCTAGACTGCACATTGCTCTTTTCACTGCCCTATGCCCTATGCGCTCTGTGATTCATTTAGAATTCAAGGCACACTTATCCAGCATGGCTACCACAGCATTCTGCAGCGATACACTATCCCATCTGGTTTGTGCTCAGCGGGACTATCATTTGTTTTTCAACAGGACAATGACCCAACACACCTCCAAGTTGTGTAAGGGCTATTTGACCAAGAAGGCGAGTGATGGAGTGCTGCATCAGATGACCTAGCCTCCACAATCACCCGACCTCAACCCAATTGAGGTGGTTTGGGATGAGTTGGACCGCAGAGTGAAGGAAAAGCAGCCAACAAGTGCTCAGCATATGTGGGAACTCCTTCAAGACTGTTGGAAAAGAATTCCAGGTGAAGCTGGTTGAGAGAATGCCAAGAATGTGCAAATCTATCACCAAGGCAAAGGGTGGCTACTTTGAAGAATCTAAAATCTAAAATATATTTTGATTTGTTTAAGACTTTTTTGGTTACTACATGATTCCATATGTGTTATTTCATAGCTTTGACATCTTTACTATTATTCTACATTGTTGTCACGCCCTGGCCTTAGTTATCTTTGTTTTCTTTATTATTTTAGTTAGGTCAGGGTGTGACATGGGGGATGTATGTGTTTTGTATTGTCTAGGGTTTTTTGTATGTTTATGGGGCAGTGTCTGGTCTAGGTGTATGTATGTCTATGGTTGCCTAGATTGGTTCTCAATTAGAGACAGCTGTCTATCGTTGTCTCTGATTGGGAACCATATTTAGGCAGCCATATTCATTAGGTAGTTCGTGGGTGATTGTCTATGTCTATGTTGCATGTTAGCACATTGTTTATATAGCTTCACGATCGTCGTTTATTGTTTTGATTAGTTTGTGTAGTGTTCTTCGTTTTTTCGTCTTCAATAAATAGAAGAATGTATTCTAACTACGCTGCGCTTTGGTCCTCCTCTCTTCCACCATACGACGATCGTGACAATTGTAGAACATAGTCAAAAATAAAGAAAAACTTTTGAATGACTAGGTGTGTCCAAACTTTTGACTGGTACTGTATATTTCCCCCATTTCTCATCATTCTGTAAAATCTCTACATGCATAAGTTATAATGTAGTTTATAGTGTTTGTAGTGTAGTCTGTAGTTTTTAGGTTCAGTGTTAATAGTGCACATAACTAAGTAAATTGTGTAAATTCTGTGTCTATATATTTTGTCTGTATACTCTGTTCATTCTGCTCATTGTGGCAGCACCATTTTATTGACTCCAATTCATGTACATGCAAATGTATTTGGAGAATAAAGGTGATTCTGATTCTATCTTCAGAATGGTACTTAAGTATAGTACGAGCACCATGGTTAGAATATTGGGCCAGTCACCAAAAGGTTGCTGGTTAGAATACCCGAGACGGCAAGGTGAAAAATCTGCCGATGTGTCATTGAGCAAGGCACTTAACCCTAATTTGCTTCAGCGGCGTCATACTCCTATGGCTGACCTTGTAAAACAACACATTTCACTGAATCTATCCGGTATATGTGACAATAAAACATATTCTTTCCAACCTCTCATTTCTTTCTAATTTAAAAGACATAAACATAGTTTTCCAATTCACGCCTATGTATTCTAAACATAGCTCTGTCACGTTCACCCATATCTAACAAATCTGAAATTAAGCATTGCCGGCATTTCAAACTCGCTCTTAATTGCTGTTAATGAGTGCTGAGGAGCCCCAAGGTCTGTGCAGTGTCCTCCACTTCTCACTGCGGTAGAGAGCCCATGCAAACTAACTAAGAGTAGCAGAGCTGCTCAGGGAGCCAGGCAGCACTGTAGATCATGAATATGCATGGTAGTCATGCAGGTTGGGAGCTAGCTCTCCTCTGCTTCCCCGACAGATTCAGATGGACATCGACCCACCAGGCAGCTCTCCTTTTGAGTTGCCACTACTTCTCTACGCTCCCATACTGGCCAGAACGTGAGCGTCATTCCCTCACCTTATTATCCATGCAACAATGTCGTAGTAGTAGTCTCTGCAACCCAGTGTATGTCTGTGAAACACAGTGTGTGTTGTAAAGAGCTGTCACCATAGGCCTAGTGGTGGTAGTTCAGTGCATGGAGAAATCACAGGGAGCCTCTTCCTATGAGGCACTGTCACACTGCTGCAGATGAGTCCACTACTGTCTGTTTAGAAAAACAGTATTGGATGGTTTATCCTCCACAAATAATAGTTACCCTTATTTTGGAAGTTCAAAGCTTTTTTCTTTGAAATGTAAATAGAAAATGCAGCATTAACCGATCAGCTACATCAGAAATGGTAAAAAGGGCTAACGTTCCTAGGCAGACTCCAAAGGGTGGTGAATAACCTTAATCTTAGACAGAGTCATACATTTAACCCGTCATCTTGTCCAAAAGAATGATTAAGTTGTCAGCATCATAAGCGTACTTGTCTGACATCTATAGTTGATAATGGTAAGCTTCTTTTGGCAGGGCAGACCCTGAAAGATAAAACTTTAATAAAAAATGTATGACAGCATACAAGCAACTATATCAATATATTATTGCAATGTATGTTTTATCCTGCATCATATATATGAAAAGTGAATATAATTCTGGAAAAATAAATTGTGTGACATATTACTGAGATATTGCCTACTACTCCAAAGGTACTGTAAGGATGCCTTTAAAACACATCAGTACATAGTGAATGCAGTAAAGAGTGAATACAGTGAGAACAGAACTGAATCCACTAGCATGAGATCTCAGAGGAGTTATCTGAGTAAAAATTCCAATGTTCTGCCTCATAATCAAAAGGGTGAGTCATGGACAAAGGAAGCTCTAGAATACAGGGTGGCAGGTAGCCTAGCAGTTAAGAGCTAGTAACAGAAAGGTTGCTGGTTTGAATCCCCGGACCGACTAGGTTAAAAATCTTTTGATGTGCCCTTGAGCAAGGCACTTTACCCTAATAGTCCCTCTGGATAAGAGTGTCTGTTAAATTACTTAAATGTTAAAACATATTATATTATCAGGAATGCTATGTTACATTTATGCACACATCAAATCAGGTTACACATCATGTAGCTAGGCCTAAGACCCCTGTACATAACGAGTGCAGCAAAATCATTAGGCTAGTTATTGGTTTCGTAACATATGGGTGCTTGTCCGGCATACTGTACATTTTAACAGACGTTAGCATTTGTCATTTTACTCCGAGTGGTTTTGAAACGGTATGGTTCGGTTTTGTGGTTGTGCATTTGTTGAGAAAGTTTGTAACAGGTGTCTGGCTTGCAAGATAGCTTATGGTTTTGGTCAACATAAATGTTATTAGTTACTGTAGGGCTGATGAGGTGTTTTGCACAAACGTTGCGTTGACTGTTTTTGGCCATGGTTTTGGTAGCTTTTGTTGGTGTCACGTCTGCACCCGCTCCCCCTCTCTATCGCTCGAGTCATTACGTACACCTGCCACCATCGTTGAGCGCACCAGCGCTTCATCGGACTCACCTGGACTCCATCACATCATTGATTGCCTCCACTATATCTGTCACTTCCTCAGTTTCATCCCGTGTCTGCATTGATGTTGTTTTGTTTCTCTTGTCCAGACGCTGGTTTCATGTCTATTTATTATTAAAGCCTCACCCTGTACTTGCTTCCCTTCTCCCAGCGCCTGTCGTCTCAAGACCGTTATAGAATGCAGACACCAATATTGGAAGCATCAGGGAAGCATTTGTTCATTTTTTTATTTTGGTGACGTCTGGGTGCCACTGCCGACGCAACCGGGGATACATCAGCTGGCTCGTCAGGCTCTCATGCCTCAGCTGGCTTGAGAGGCTCACGAGCCTCGGTTGGCTCAGCAGGCTCCCACTCCATGTCTCAGCCGGTTCGCCGGGCTCCCGCGCCTCGTCCGGCCCGCCGGGCTCCCACGCCTCGGCCGGTCCGTCGGGCTCGCCCAGGTAGGATGCCAGGTGGCACCCCTAGAGGGGGGGTTACTGTCACGTCTGCTCCCGCTCCCCCTCTCTATCGCTCGAGGTTGCCAGGCTGCTCATCATTACGTACAACTGTCACCATTGTTACACGCACCAGCGCTTCATCAGACTCACCTGGACTCCATCACGTCATTGATTGCTTCCACTATATCTGTCACTTCCTCAGATTCATCCCCGTGTCTGCATTGATATTTTGTTTCTCTTGTCCAGATGCTGTTTTTGCTTTGCTTCATGTCTATTTACTATTAAATCCTCAACCTGTACTTGCTTCCAGTCTCCCAGCGTCTGTCGTCTCAAGACCGTTACAGTTGGCGCTGTTTGCAGGATTAGATTTCCCGGTTTGGAGCCTGGACTCTGTGGCACATCCCTTTGTGTATTTTTCGGAGGTAGATCAGCATTTATATTAGATTGTAGCTTCATTCAATGTAATTGTCTGCATCACTTCCAATCCCCCAAATATGTTTTTACAAATATATACACTACCGTTGAAAAGTTTGGGGTCACTTAGCAATGTCCATGTTTTTGAAAAAAAAGCACTTTTTTTTTACCATTAAAATCACATCGAATTGATCAGAAATACGGTGTAGACATTGTTAATGTTGAAAATGACTATTGTAGCTGGAAAATCTACATATGCGTACAGAAGCTCATTATCAGCAACCATCACTCCTGTGTTCCAATGGCACGTTGTGTTAGCTAATCCAAGTTTATCATTTTGAAAGCCTAATTGATGTAACGCTCGTCTTCCTCCTCGTCTGAAGAGGAGCATGGATCGGACCAAAACGCAGCGTGGGTTGAATACATATCTTTTAATTAAAGCAACGAAGACGAAAAACACACTTGACAAAATACAAAACAAATAAACGACGTGAACAAACGAATGAACGAAAACAGTACCACAAACACAAACGCACAAACACAGACACGGCAACAATCACCCACAAACAAACAGTGAGAACAGCCTACCTTAATATGGTTCTCAATCAGAGGAAACGTAAAACACCTGCCCCTGATTGAGAACCATATCAGGCTAGTTGACAACCCAACATAGAAACACATAACATAGAATGCCCACCCAGCTCACGTCCTGACCAACTAAACAAGACTAAACAAAGGAAATAAGGTCAGGAACGTGACAATTGATCATTAGAAAACCCTTTTGCAACTTTGTTAGCACAGCTGAAAACTGTTGTCCTGCTGATTAAAGAAGGAATAAAACTGGCCTTCTTTAGATTAGTTCAGTATCTGGAGCATCAGCATTTGTGGGTTCGATTTCAGGCTCAAAATGGCCAGAAATAAAGAACTTTCTTCTGTAACTCGTCAGTCTATTCTTGTTCTGAGAAATGAAGTCTATTCCATGTGAAATTGCGAAGAAACTGAAGATCTCATACAACGCTGTGTACTACTCCCTTCACAGAAAAGCGCAAACCGGCTCTAACCAGAATAGAAAGAGGAGTGGGAGGCCTCGGTGCACAACTGAGCAAGAGGACAAGTACATTAGTGTCTAGTTTGAGAAGCAGACGCCTCACAAGTCCTCAACTGGCAGTTTCATTAAATAGTACCCACAAACACCAGTCTCAACATCAACAGTGAAGAGGCGACACCGGGATGCTGGCCAACTAACCTTTACTTGGCGACAATTTCTTTGTTTTCGATTCGGAAGAACCTTGTCTCTTATAAACATATGTTCAGTTGCAGGTGGCATTTCCTAACATCTTTTGCAGAAACTAGTCGTTTCAATGCGACACGTCTTCAGCCGTAACTATGTGTAGAAGTAGATGTGTGCGCGTCACACAGTGCGACCAAAACAAAGATCTACACACATACAAGAGGCATTTCTCATTCGATACAAAAAGTGGTGTCACGCCCTGACCTTAGGGAGCCTTTTTTATGTCTCTTTTTGGTTTGGTCAGGGTGTGATTTGGGTGGGCGTTCTATGTCCTTTATTTCTATGATTTGTGTTTCTATGTTTTGGCATGGTATGGTTCTCAATCAGGGACAGCTGTCTATCGTTGTCTCTGATTGGGAATCATACTTAGGCAGCCTTTTATCATTTGGTGTTTGTGGGTAGTTATCTTTGTTAGTGGCACTATAGCCCTGTTAAGCTTCACGGTCGTTTCTTTGTTTCTTGTTTTGTTGACGACATTCTAAATAAAAGGAAAATGTACGCTGACCACGCTGCACCTTGGTCTCCTTCCGATGACGGCCGTGACAAGTGGATTACATATATTTAGGAAAATTCACTGGTACAACCTGTAACTACGACTACAAGTTTCTTTCGAATCAAGAATGAACAAAGTAAAATCAAATCAAACTTTATTTGTTACATACGCCGAGTACCGTGAAATGCTTACTTACACAGCCTTAACCAACAATGCAGTTCAAGAAAGAGTTAAAATATTTACCAAATAAACAAAAGTGAAAATAATAAAAAGTAACACAATAAAATAACAATAACGAGGCTATACAGGGGGTACCGATACCGAGTCAATGTGCGGGGGTACAGGTATCTTGTACATGTAGGTGGGGGTAAAGTGACTATTCATAGATAATAAACAGCGAGTAGCAGCAGTGTGTAATATTCTCCCGGCTGTGCCCATGGACCTTTTCCATCCAGCTCGTCCTCCCAAGTCCAGTATTCCTGTGTATTCCACTGCTCGAACAAACGCTGCTTGGTTCTGGATTGGTGGGTGGTTCTGTAACGGCTTTCCTCCTCCTCTTCATCCGAAGAGGAGGAGCAGGGATTGAACCAAAATGCAGCGTTGTGTGATGACATAATTTATTTAAACAAGACGAAAAAACGAACTATACTTGAATAATTAACAAAACAAATAAACGATGTAGACAGACCTGGACGACGAACTTACATGAAACACGAAGAACGCAATAACAGGAAAACTGACTACATAAAACGAACAAACAAACAAAACCGAAAACAGTCCCGTGTGGCGTAACATACAGACACTGACACAGGAGACAACCACCCACAAACAAATAATGTGACACCACCTACCTTAATATGATTCTCAATCAGAGGAGATGAAAACCACCTGCCTCTAATTGAGAACCATATTAGGTACCCATTAACCAACATAGAAACAGAAAACATAGACTGCCCACCCAAACTCACGTCCTGACCAGCTAACACATACACAAACTAACAGAAAACAGGTCAGGAACGTGACATAACCCCCCCCCCCTCAAGGTGCGTACTCCGAACGCACCACCAAAAGTCTAGGGGAGGGTCTGGGTGGGCATCTGACCACGGTGGTGGCTCAGGCTCTGGGCGAGGTCCCCACCCCACCATAGTCAATCCCAGCTTACGTCTCCGCCTTAGAATGACCACCCTCTTATTTCCCCCACCTAATTTAAGGGGCAACACCAAGATAAAGGACAGCTCCGGGACAAGGTAGCTCAGGACAGAGAGGTAGCTCAGGACAGAGGGATAGCTCAGGATAGAGAGGTAGCTCAGGATAGAGAGGTAGCTCAGGATAGAGGGGCAACTCCGGACTGAAGGGCAGCTCCGGACAGAGAGACAGCTCTGGACTGAGAGGCAGTTCTGGATAAATAGCAGCTTCGGGCTGAAGGGCAGCTCATGGCTGACTGACGGCTCTGGACGCTCATGGCAGGCTGACGGCTCTGGACGCTCATGGCAGGCTGACGGCTCTGGACGCTCATGGCAGGCTGACGGCTCTGGACGCTCATGGCAGGCTGACGGCTCTGGACGCTCATGGCTCACTGACGGCTCTGGACGCTCATGGCTCACTGACGGCTCTGGCAGATCCTGTCTGGTTGGCGGCGCTGGCAGATCCTGTCTGGTTGGCGGCGCTGGCAGATCCTGTCTGGTTGGCGGCGCTGGCAGATCCTGTCTGGTTGGCGGCTCTGGCAGATCCTGTCTGGTTGGCGGCTCTGGCAGATCCTGTCTGGTTGGCGGCTCTGGCAGATCCTGTCTGGTTGGCGGCTCTGGCAGATCCTGTCTGGTTGGCGGCTCTGGCAGATCCTGTCTGGTTGGCGGCTCTGGCAGATCCTGTCTGACGAATGGCTCTAGCGGCTCCTGACTGACTATCGGCTCTGACGGCTCGGGACAGACGGGCGGCTCTAATGGCTCGGGACAGACGGATGGCTCAGATGGCGCTGGGGAGACGGATGGCTCAGATGGCGCTGGGGAGACGGATGGCTCAGATGGTGCTGGGGAGACGGATGGCTCAGATGGCGCTGGGGAGACGGATGGCTCAGATGGCGCTGGGGAGACGGATGGCTCAGATGGCGCTGGGGAGACGGATGGCTCTGGCCGGATAAGGCGCACTGTAGGCCTGGTGCGTGGTGCCGGCACTGGTGGCACCGGGCTGAGGGCACGCACATCAGGAAGAGTACGGGGAGAAGGAACAGTGTGTACAGGGCTCTGGAGACGCACAGGAGGCTTAGTGCGTGTTGCCGGAACTGGAGGCACCGAACTGGATACACGCACCATAGGAAAAGTGCGTGGAGGAGGAACAGGGCTCTGAAAACGCACTGGAAGCCTGGTGCGTGGTGTAGGCACTGGTGGTACTGGGCTGGGGCGGGGAGGTAGCGCCGGAAATACCGGACCGTGCAGGCGTACTGGCTCCCTTGAGCATTGAGCCCGCCCAACCTTACCTGGTTGAATGCTCCCCGTCGCCCGACCAGTGCGGGGAGGTGGAATAACCCGCACCGGGCTATGTAGGCGAACCGGGGACACCATGCGTAAGGCTGGTGCCATGTAAGCCGGCCCTAGAAGACGCACTGGAGACCAGACGCGTTGAGCCGGCCTCATGACACCTGGCTCAATGCCCAATCTAGCCCTACCAGTGCGGGGAGGTGGAATAACCCGCACCGGGCTATGCACACGTACAGGAGACACCGTGCGCTCTACTGCGTAACACGGCGTCTGCCCGTACTCCCGCTCTCCACGGTTAGCCTGGGAAGTGGGCGCAGGTCTCCTACCTGCCCTTGGCCCACTACCTCTTAGCCTCCCCCCAAGAAATTTTTGGGGTTTCTTCTCAGGCTTCCTTGCTAGCCGCGTACCTTCATATCTGCGGTTTATGGCTTGATTCTCCGGCTTCCAGCCTTGCTTCCGTGCTGCCTCCTCATATCGCCGCCTCTCTGCTTTAGCTGCCTCCAGCTCAGCTTTGGGACGGCGATATTCTCCCGGCTGTGCCCATGGACCTTTTCCATCCAGCTCGTCCTCCCAAGTCCAGTATTCCTGTGTATTCCACTGCTCGAACAAACGCTGCTTGGTTCTGGATTGGTGGGTGGTTCTGTAACGGCTTTCCTCCTCCTCTTCATCCGAAGAGGAGGAGCAGGGATTGAACCAAAATGCAGCGTTGTGTGATGACATAATTTATTTAAACAAGACGAAAAAACGAACTATACTTGAATAATTAACAAAACAAATAAACGATGTAGACAGACCTGGACGACGAACTTACATGAAACACGAAGAACGCAATAACAGGAAAACTGACTACATAAAACGAACGAACAAACAAAACCGAAAACAGTCCCGTGTGGCGTAACATACAGACACTGACACAGGAGACAACCACCCACAAACAAACAATGTGACACCACCTACCTTAATATGATTCTCAATCAGAGGAGATGAAAACCACCTGCCTCTAATTGAGAACCATATTAGGTACCCATTAACCAACATAGAAACAGAAAACATAGACTGCCCACCCAAACTCACGTCCTGACCAGCTAACACATACACAAACTAACAGAAAACAGGTCAGGAACGTGACACAGTGTTAGAACAAATGGGGGGACGGTCAATGTAAATTCTCCGGGTTGCCATTTAATTAATTGTTCGGCAGTCTTATGGCTTGGAGGTAGAAGCTGTTAAGGAGCCTTTCGGTCCTAGACTTGGCGCTCCGGTAAAGCTTGTCGTGCGATAGCAGAGAAAGCAGTCTATGACTTGGGTGACTGGAGTCTTTGACAGTTTTTGGGGCTTTTCTCTGACACCACCTAGTATATAGGTCCTGGATGGCAGGAAGCTTGGCCCAAGTGATGTACTGGCCCATACGCACTACCCTCTGTAGCTAAGTACACACTCCTGAGGGGCCACAGTGTTGAGGATCAGAGTGGAAGACGTGTCGTGGAAGACGTGTCGTGGAAGACGTCGAAGACGGCTCGTCAGGAAATCCAGGATCCAGTTGCAGAGGGAGGTGTTTTTTCCCAGGGTCCTTAGTTTAGTGATGAGCTTTGTGGGCACTATGGTGTTGAACACTAAACTATAGTCAATGGACAGCATTCTCACATAGGTGTTCCTTTTGTCCAGGTGGGAAAGGGCAGCGCGGAGTGCGATTGAGATTGTGGATCATCTGTGGATCTATTGGAGCAGTATGTGAATTGGAGTGGGTCTAGGGTATCTGGGATGATTCTGTTGATGTGAGCCATGACCAGCCTTTCAAAGCACTTCATGGCTACCGGCGTGAGTGGTACGGGGCGGTAATCATTTAGGCAGGTTACCTTCGCTTCCTTGGGCACAGGGACTATGGTGGTCTGCTTGAAACATGTAGATATGACAGACTCGGTAAGGGAGAGGTTAAAAATGTCAGTGAAGACACTTGCCAGTTGGTCTGCGCATTCTTTCAGTACACGTCCTCGTAATCCGTTTGGCCCCGCAGCTTTGGGAGACTTTTATCTCCCTCAACAACTTTAAACATCTGCTATTTGAGCAGCTAACCGATCGCTGCAGCTGTACATAGTCCATCGGTATATAGCCCACCCAATTTACCTACCTCATCCCCATACTGTTTTCATTTATTTACTTTTCTGCTCTTTTGTACACCAGTATCTCTATTTGCACATGATCATCTGATGATTTATCACCCCAGTGTTAATCTGCTAAATTGTAATTATTGGCTCCTATGGCCTATTTATTGCCTACCTCCTCATGCCTTTTGCACACATTGTATATAGATTTTTTTTTTTTTTTTTTATATTTTTTTTTTCCTACTATGTTATTGACTTGTTTATGGTTTACTCCATGTGTAACTCTGTGTTGTTGTCTGTTCACACTGCTATGCTTTATCTTGGCCAGGTCGCAGTTGCAAATGAGAACTTGTTCTCAACTAGCCTACCTGGTTAAATAAAGGTGAAAAAAAAATAAAAATAAAAAATAAAAAAAATAATAAAATGTTGACCTATTTAAAGGTCTTTCTCACATCGGCTACCGAGAGCGTTATCACACAGTCGTCAGGAACAGCTGGTGCTCTCATGCATGCTTCAGTGTTGCTTGCCTCGAAGCGAGCATAAAAGGCATTTAGCTCATCTGGTAGGCTCGCGAGCTACCCAGGGAAACCCAGCCGCGAGCTACCCAGTGCACTTATTGATGAAGCCGATGACTAAGGCGGTATACTCCTCAATGCCATTGGATGAATACCGGAACATATTCCAGTCTGTGCTAGCAAAACAGTCCTGTAGCGTAGCATCCGCATCATCTGATCCTTCCGTATTGAGCGAGTGACTGGTACTTCCTGCTTTAGTTTTTGCTTGTAAGCAAGAATGAGGAGGATAGAATTATGGTCAGATTTGCCAAATGGAGGGCGAGGGAGAGCTTTGTATGAGTCTCTGTTTGTGGAGTAAAGGTGGTCTAGAGTTTTTTTCCCTCTGGTTGCACATGTCAGAAATGAGTTTGCCTGCATTAAAGTCCCCAGACACTAGGAGCGCCACTTCTGGATGAGCATTTTCTTGTTTGCTTATGGCCTTATACAGCTGGTTGAGTGCGGTCTTAGTGCCAGCATCGGTTTATGGTGGTAAATAGATGGCTACGAATAAAATAGATGAGAACTCTCTTGGTAGATAGTGTAGTCTACAGCTTATCATAAAGTACTCTACCTCAGGCGAGCAATACCTAGAGACTCCTTTATTTTATTAGACATCGTGTACCAGCTGTTATTGACTAATAAACACACCCCCGCCCCTCGTCTTACCATCTTACCAGATGCAGCTTCTCTGTCCTGCCGATGCATGGAAAATCCCGCCGGGCTCTATATTATCCGTGTTGTCATTTAGTCACGAAAAGCAAAAGATATTACAGTTTTTAATGTCCCATTGGTAGGATAGTCTTGATCTTACATCATCCATTTTGTTTTCCAATGATTGCACGTTGGCCAATAGAACGGATGGTACAGGAGGTTTCCTCACTCGCCTACGAATTCTCAGAAGGCAGCCCGACCTCCGACCCTTTTTTCTCCGTCTTTTCTTCTCGCAAATGATGGCGATTTTGGCCTGTTCCCGAGAGAGCAGTACATCCTTCACGTCGGACTCGTTAAATAAAACATCTTTGTCCAGTTTGAGGTGAGTAATCACTGTTCTGATGTCCAGAAGGTATTTTCAGTCATAAGAGACGGTAGTAGCAAAATACATAAAAAAATAAGTTACAAACAACACAAAAAAACTAACAAAATAGCACAGTTGGTTAGGAGCCCGTAAAACGGCAGCCATCCCCTCCGGCGCCATTCCTACATACTGCCAAGTAAAGGTTAGTCGAAAATATCCCGATTATGGCTAAACAGCATCCTATGCACAACCTCAGATGAGCTTCAGCTCTGCCACAGAGGTTCATGTTTACATGGCTGACTGTTGCTATGGTTTGTTAGCGCTAGGCTAGTAGCTAACTGTTGCTATGGTTGTGTCTTTTGTGCATGGCGTGCTGTTTTTTTCCAGGTTGTCTCTGGTTATCTCTGGGGCGTGGAGTGCATGGATGTATTGTTTGGTTAGCGATGATCTAGTGGCTAACTGACTTTTGTCAGGAAATTTATAGGTTCTGTTTGGCATACTAGTTTTGACTATGGGGGTGTTTGAGACATCAGAGTTTTGTGCCAAAGTAGAGGATAGTGGGAGTTTTCTCAAGCTAGCAAAGGATCAGTTATTTCAGGTGGCAGAAATGCTGGAGGTTAAAATAGCAGAGGAGTCGAACAAGATATATGTTGCAGTGCTGTTATGGGAGAAGTGGAGTGAGTTCTTGCCGCCGGTTCTGGTGGATAGCATTCAGGAGGAAGAAGACTTGTTGGAAATGGCAAGGCTAGAACAGGAGATAGCACTCTTGAAACAGCAGCTGAGTGAAGGGCTGAGGGGAGAAAGTTTGTTTCCAGTCAGTCAGACAGTCTTGTCACTACAGCAGTTCCCAACAATGATCAAGTGATGAGTTGTTTCCCCAGGTGATCAGGTTTGTGGAACCCTAGTGAAATGGCAGGTGTGTCCAAAAATGCACTAAATCACTGATTTCATTGAGCACATGTTTGGGTACATATCGTGTTTTGAAGTTATTGGCAGTCACAGAGAAACGGATAAACCACGTGATTCTACAGTCGTGCCCAAAGGTTTTTAGAATGACACAAATATTAATTTCCACAAAGTTTGCTGCTTCAGTGTCTTTAGATATTTTTGTCAGATGTTACTATGGAATACTGAAGTATAATTACAAGCATTTCATATGTGTCAAAGGCTTTTATTGACAATTACATGAAGTTGATGCAAACAGTCAATATTTGCAGTGTTGACCCTTCTTTTTCAAGACCTCTGCAATCCGCCCTGTCCTGCTGTCAATTAACTTCTGGGTCACATCCTGACTGATGGCAGCCCATTCTTGCATAATCAATGCTTGGAGTTTGTCAGAATTTGTGGGTTTTTGTTTGTCCACACGCCTCTTGAGGATTGACCACAAGTTCTCAATGGGATTAAGGTCTGGGGAGTTTCCTGGCCATGGACCCAAAATATCGATGTTTTGTTCCCCGAGCCACTTAGTTATCACTTTTGCCTTATGGCAAGGTGCTCCATCATGCTGGAAAAGGCATTGTTCGTCACCAAACTGTTCCTGGATGGTTGGGAGAAGTTGCTCTCGGAGGATGTGTTGGTACCATTCTTTATTCATGGATGTGTTCTTAGGCAAAATTGTGAGTGAGCCCACTCCCTTGGCTGAGAAGCAACCACACACATGAATGGTCTCAGGATGCTTTACTGTTGGCATGACACAGGACTGATGGTAGCGCTCTCCTTGTCTTCTCCGGACAAGCTTTTTTTTCCGGGTGCCCCAAACAATTGGAAAGGGGATTCATCAGAGAAAATGACTTTACCCCAGTCCTCAGCAGTCCAATCCCTGTACCTTTTGCATAATATCAGTCTGTCCCTGATGTTTTTCCTGGAGAGAAGTGGCTTCTTTGCTGCCCTTCTTGACACCAGGCCATCCTCCAAAAGTCTTCGCCTCACTGTGCGTGCAGATGCACTCACACCTGCCTGCTGCCATTCCTTATCAAGCTCTGTACTGGTGGTGCCCCGATTCCGAAGCTGAATCAACTTTAGGAGACGTCCTGGTGCTTGCTGGACTTTCTTGGGCGCCCTGAAGCCTTCTTCACAACAATTGAACCGCTCTCCTTGAAGTTCTTGATGATCCGATAAATGGTTGATTTAGGTGCAATCTTACTGGCAGTAATATCCTTGCCCTTTTTGTGCAAAGCAATGATGACGGCACGTGTTTCCTTGCAGTTAACCATGGTTGACAGAGGAAGAACAATGATTCCAAGCACCACCCTCCTTTTGAAGCTTCCAGACTGTTATTAAAACTCAATCAGCATGACAGAGTGATCTCCAGCCTTGTCCTTGTCAACACTCACACCTGTGTTAACGAGAGAATCACTGACATGATGTCAGCTGGTCCTTTTGTGGCAGGGCTGAAATGCAGTGGAAATGTTTTTGGGGGATTCAATTCATTTGCATGGCAGAGAGGGACTTTGCAATTAATTGCAGTTCATCTGATCCCTCTTCATAACATTCTCGAGTATATGCAAATTGCCATCATACAAACTGAGGCAACAGACTTTCTGAAAATTTATATTTGTGTCATTCTCAAAATTTTTGGCCACGACTGTATATTTAGCGGTGACCTTCTGTGTATAAAGTGATGCGGGAGATCACAAGCGTTTTTAAGTGTAACGTTAATAATGATGGTTTTGGGAAACAGTTCAGAGATTTAACAATGCTCCTACGAAGGTTCAAACGATGAACTTAGCCTTAAGATGCTTTTGGAAAACCTGGCCCTGGTAGCAAACCAGATAGGGAGGAGGATGATTGGTGTGGGGACTTGGAGGAAACATTCAAAAGTATGCGGACACCCCTTCAAATAAGTGGATTTTGCTATTTCAGCCACACCCGTTGCTGGTGTATGAAATCGAGCACACAGCCATGCAGTCTCCATAGACAAACATTGGCAGTAAAATGGCCCTTACTGAAGAGCTCAGTGACTTTCCAACAAGTCTGTAAGTGATGTTATTGTGAAATAGAAACGTCTAGGAGCAGCTCAGCCGCGAAGTGGTAGGCCACACAAGCTCACAGAACGGGACCGCTGAGTGCTGAAGTGTGTTAAAAGTTGCAACCCTCACTACTGAGTTCCAAACAAGAACTGTTCATCGGGAGTTTCCTGAAATGGGTTGCTATGGCCAAGCAGCCGCACACAAGCCTAAGATTACCAATGCGCAATGCCAAGCATCGGCTGGAGTGGTGTAAAGCTTGCCGCCATTGGACTATGGAGCAGTGGAAACGTGTTCTCTGGAGTGATGAATCACGCTTCGCCATCTGGCAGTCCGACGGATTAATCTGGGTTTGGCGGATGCCAGGCGAACGCTACCTGCCCCAATGCATTTTGCCCTCTGTGAAGTTTGGTGGAGGAGGAATAATGGTCTGGGGCTGTTTTTCATGGTTCGGGCTAGGCCCCTTAATTCCAGTGAAGGGTAATCTTAACACTACAGCATACAATGACATTCTAGACGATTCTGTACTTCCAACTTTGTGGCAACAGTTTGGGGAAGACCCTTTTCTGTTTCAGCATGACAATGCACCCGTGCACAAAGCGAGGTCCATACAGAAATGGTTTGTCAAAATCGGTGTAGAAGAACTTGACTGACCTGCACAGAGCCCTGACCTCAACCCCATCAAACACCTTTGGGATTAATTGGAACGCCGACTGCGAGCCAGGCCTAATCGCCCAACATCAGTACCCAACAGTCCCTGCAGCAATGTTCCAACATCTAGTCGAAAGCCTTCCCAGAAGAGTGGAGGCTGTTATAGCAGTAAAGGGGGGACCAACTCCATATTAATGTTCATGACTTTGGAATGAGGTGTTCGACGGGTAGGTGTCCACAAACTTTTGTTCATGTAGAGTATGTGAAGTGTATGCCTACCCTCTGCAGATTAAGGATGAGGTCAATTTAGTTGACACATTATTTTCCAAAGGAGGAGTAGTTGTGGTTCCTCCGCAGGCTGACCAAGAGGATGTTTGTCTGTCAGGTGTTGATTTAACTGAGCAATGGGAGGGAGTAAATTCTTCCCAGTCATGTTGTGAGGTTAGTGAGGATTCGCTGGGAGCTCCGGTCTGGCATTTGCGGGGTGACACGGCTGTGTTTTGTGATGAGAATCAGGAGCTTGAAGAAGTGAGTTTGGTGGAAAAGACAGATCCACCGGTTTTGTCACTTCCTGTTGTTGGGGAGCGGACGACAGTTAAGGTGGAGGAAAATGAGGAGTATATGGCTAGCGGTTCCCTTCCAGTGGGTGCTCAGGGCTGGAGAAAAGAGGCGTTTGGGAACAGGGATCGTGTTCCTAGTGAGTTGGCTGAGGTTGTGGTCGATGTTCACTTGTCCCTGGTGGTGGTTGCTCCAAGTCTCTCATCATTGCCTTCATATCAGATGGAGTTTGGTGCTTGTAACCTTGGGCCGAGTGAATGGAGTTGGGCTCCCAGTTTAGAAGCAGAGGGGTCAAAGGTTGCTCCTGGGTTCAATCTTTTCAGAGACTTTTGGTGGGAGCAAATTGTCTGTGCCTAGTAATGAATTTGATGGATTTGTTTTGTCTGGCTTCTGGTTTTCTAGAATGGCTTTATCTCAGAGTTTAGGGTATTGGTAGGCAGGTTTCATAGCTGCAGCTCTGGTGTTTATACTGTAGATATGGGTTTCTTCACTTACGGGAGTTTTATGGAAAATGTAAAAGTATGAAATGTGAGATATTTCTGGAAAATAGATATTGGTGACTGTGAGGTTTCTTGTTGGGGGAGGTGTTATGATATGGGGGTAGTTTAGTGTTAGCAGTAGCACACAGTTAGGCAACACAGTACCAGGATACAGTTCCACACTCCATCCCCAGGTGGCAGCACCAACCGGGTCAAGGGCTGTGCTATGCATGGAAGCATGGATAAGTCAACAGGTGTGAACAATCAGGATGATTGTCATTCTGTGCCCAGAGGCATTGTGGCCTGCCAGTGTTGTTTTGTGTTAGTTTAGTTTAGCCATTTACTTATTTTGGGTCACCACTTTGAACGAATACTAATCTGCTTGGACTGGCTGACCATGTGAGATATGACTGAGCTAGCCCTGGACCTAAGGTAAGGTTGCTGTCTCTCGGGTGCATGCATTCAACGCCTGGTCGCATACTCTTACTTCTCACATTTATGCAAAATTCAAATCAGGTTACAGACCATGTAGCTAGGCCTAAGACCCCTAGACATAACGAGTGCAGTTAAATCAGTAGGCTAGTTATTGGTTTTGTAACAGGAAACTACAACGACTGGTTTCACAAGACTACTAAATGACAAACACAGCAAATTGATTCTGGTATTTCATATAAAGCAGAATTATTCTCTCTTGATCAAGATGTATTTAACTTGAAATAGACAGAAATTGCTTTTCTCAATACAAACCCCTTTCCATAATGGGCTACCTGACAAAACAATTTTTAAGAATCAAACCAAATCATATTTTATTTGTAACAAGTGTAGACCTTACAATGAAATGCTTACTTACAAGCCCTTAACCAACAATGTAGAGATAAGAATAACAAATTATTAAAGAGCAGCAGTAAATAACAATAGCGAGGCTATTTACAGGGGGTACCGGTACAGAGTCAATGTGCAGGGGCACCGGCATTGAGGTAATATGTACATGTCAGTAGAGTTATTAAAGTGACTATGTCACGACCGTTATATGACGAATGAGTGGACCAAGGCGCAGCGTGAAAGAAAGCCATCTTCTTTTAATGAAGAAAAACAAACACTTCCTAAACGAACAAAAAAACAAACGATCGTGAAGCTAAAACGAACTAAGTGCACACATGCAACATAGAACATAGACAATTACCCACAAAACCCAAATGCCTATGCCTGCCTTAAATATGGCTCTCAGAGACAATAAACCACAGCTGCCTCTAATTGAGAACCAATCTAGGCAGCCATAGACATACAAACACCTAGACAAGACACTGACCCATTAAACGTATAAACCCCTAAACAAACCAAAACACATACATTCCCCATGTCACACCCTGACCTAACTAAAATAATAATGAAAACAAAGATAACTAAGGCCAGGGTGTGACAGTACCCCCCCCCCCCCCCCCAAAGGTGCGGACTCCGACCGCACAACCTGACATTGAAGGGGAGGGTCCGGGGTGGGCCTTATTACGGCGGCGGCTCGGGTGCGGGACGTGGCCCCCACTCCACCATTGTCAATACCCGCTTTGGTGGCTCTGGTAGATCCTGGCTGACTGGCGGCTTTGGAAGATCCTGGCTGGCTGGCGACTCTGGCTGCTCATGGCTGGCTGGCGACTCTGGCTGCTCATGGCTGGCTTGCGACTCTGGCTGCTCATGGCTGGCTGGCGACTCTGGCTGCTCATGGCTGGCTGGCGACTCTGGCTGCTCATGGCTGGCTGGCGACTCTGGCTGCTCATGGCTGGCTGGCGACTCTGGCTGCTCATGGCTGGCTGGCGACTCTGGCTGCTCATGGCTGGCTGGCGACTCTGGCTGCTCATGGCTGGCTGGCGACTCTGGCTGCTCATGGCTGGCTGGCGACTCTGGCTGCTCATGGCTGGCTGACGACTCTGGCTGCTCATGGCTGGCTGGCGACTCTGGCTGCTCATGGCTGGCTGGCGACTCTGGCTGCTCATGGCTGGCTGGCGACTCTGGCTGCTCATGGCTGGCTGGTGACTCTGGCTGCTCATGGCTGGCTGGCGGCTCTGGCTGCTCATGGCTGGCGGACGGCTCTGGCTGATCCTGTCTGGCGGACGGCTCTGGCTGATCCTGTCTGGCGGACGGCTCTGGCTGATCCTGTCTGGCGGACGGCTCGGGCTGATCCTGTCTGGCGGACGGCTCGGGCTGATCCTGTCTGGCGGACGGCTCGGGCTGATCCTGTCTGGCGGACGGCTCGGGCTGATCTTGTCTGGCGGACGGCTCTGGCTGATCCTGTCTGGCGGACGGCTCTAGCGGCTCGGGACAGACGGGCGGCTCTGACGGCTCGGGACAGACGGGCGGCTCTGACGGTGCTTGGCAGACGGGCAGCTCAGACGGTGCTTGGCAGACGGGCAGCTCAGACGGTGATTGGCAGACGGGCAGCTCAGACGGTGCTTGGCAGACGGGCAGCTCAGACGGTGCTTGGCAGACGGGCAGCTCAGACGGTGCTTGGCAGACGGGCAGCTCTGACGGTGCTTGGCAGACGGGCAGCTCAGACGGTGCTTGGCAGACGGGCAACTCAGACGGTGCTTGGCAGACGGGCAGCTCTGACGGTGCTTGGCAGACGGGCAGCTCTGACGGTGCTTGGCAGACGGGCAGCTCTGACGGTGCTTGGCAGACGGGCAGCTCTGACGGTGCTTGGCAGACGGGCAGCTCTGGCCGGCTGAGGCACACTGTATGCCTGGTGCGTGGTGCCAGAACTGGAGGTACCGGGCTAAGGACACGGACCTTCAGGCTAGTGCGGGGAGAAGGAACAGGGCATACTGGACCCTGGAGACGCACATTAGGCCTAGTGCGTGGTGCCGGCACTGGTGGTACCGGGCTGGGGACACGCATCTCAGGGCTAGTGCGGGGAGCAGCAACAGGACGCACAGGACTCTGGGGACACACAGGAGGCTTGGTGCGTGGTGTAGGCACTGGTGGTAATGGGCTGGAGACACGCACCATAGGGCTAGTGCGTGGAGGAGGAACAGGGCTCTGGAGACGCATAGGAAGCTTGGTGCGTGGTGCCGGAACTGGTGGTACCGGGCTGGAGACACGCACCACAGGGTTAGTGCGTGGAGGAGGAACAGGGCTCTGGAGACGCACAGGAAGCCTGGTGCGTGGTGTAGGCACTGGTGGTACTGGGCTGGGGAGGGGAGGTGGCGCCGGAAATACCGGACCGTGCTGGCTCCCTTGAGCACTGAGCCTGCCCAACCTTACCTGGTTGTATGCTCCCCTTCGCCCGACCGGTGCGGGGAGGTGGAATAACCCGCACCGGGCTATGTAGGCGAACCGGGGACACCATGCGTAAGGCTGGTGCCATGTATGCCGGCCCGAGGAGACGCACTGGAGACCAGACGCGTTGAGCCGGCTTCATGGCACCTGGCTCAATGCCCAATCTAGCCCTGCCAGTGCGGGGAGGTGGAATAACCCGCACCGGGCTATGAACACGTACAGGAGACACCATGCGCTCTACTGCGTAACACGGTGTCTGCCCGTACTCTCGCTTTCCACGGTAAGTACAGGGAGTAGGCGCAGGTCTCCTACCTGACTTCGCCACACTCCCTTTTAGCCCCTCCCCCCAATACATTTTTGGGGCTGACTCACAGGCTTCCTACCGCGTCGTCGTGCTGCCTCCATTCGCCGGTATCCCTCCTCACACTGCGCCAGAGAATCCCAGGAGGGCTCCGGCATTCTCACTGGGTCTATCGCCCACCTGTCGATCTCCTCCCACGTAGTGTAGTCCAGTCTTTGCTCCTGTTTCCCTGCTACCTCCTCATACCGCCGCCTCTCGGCTTTAGCTGCCTCCAGCTCTTCACGAGGGCGGCGATATTCTCCAGGTTGAGCCCAAGGTCCCTTTCCATCCAATATCTCCTCCCATGTCCATGAATCCTTTATGCGCTGCTCCCGTTGCTGCTTTACACGCTGCTTGGTCCCGTTATGGTGGGTAATTCGTCACGACCGTTATATGACGAATGAGTGGACCAAGGCGCAGCGTGAAAGAAAGCCATCTTCTTTTAATGAAGAAAAACAAACACTTCCTAAACGAACAAAAAAACAAACGATCGTGAAGCTAAAACGAACTAAGTGCACACATGCAACATAGAACATAGACAATTACAGGAGTCTTATGGCTTGGGGGTAGAAGATATTTAGGAGCCTCTTGGACCTAGACTTGGCGCTCCGGTACTGCTTGCCGGGCAGTGCAGTTTTCCTGCAGTGATTAGCTTGTTCTTCACTTCCCTGTTCCAAAATGTCTTTCCTTCACAGTCAAATTAATTGTCAGACTAATAGCAACAGAGTACCTGTGTGTAGGTGAACTATAGCAGGTCATTACATAAATATAAACTGTTGAGATAAGGCTGGTCAGTGTTATGGACATTTCTCTATGGACTGGCTAGTGGAGTCTTACCATTGTCCAGCGAGGGCAATGTCCTTTCCATAGTAGTTATGCAATGTAGGACCACTAAAAAGAGTCTGCATCAGCAAGGGAATGAGGAGGGAGGGAAAGAGGCAGTACTGACTTCATCACATTCATAATAACCCTGATTTCTCTAATCATCTGGAGCAATTTGAAACATTAAGATGAGACACAGTTTCAAATGGAAGGAGAACAAAAGGAAGCAGTTCTGCTGATGGCACACGTTTGCAATTCTCCATCTCAGGTAAAACAAAACTGATTACGTTTTGACAATCGTATTAAAAAGTTTACCTTCATTACAGTGTGTGTGTGGGATGGCTACTGAGTGACTCGTCTCCCCTGCGAGGCTACAAAATAACTGTCAGTCTCTTTAAGCATCCGGGAATGTACTGAATCTATTTTCTTTGCTCATCATTTTATTGTACTGTAGTCAAAGAAACAGGCTTTCCATTTGACTGCATCTCTGGCTGAACTCCAAGTTGAACATGGTCCATAAACATATTGAGAGTCATAGTGAGACAAATAGAAGTGATTTTGCATTGCACAAAATTAACTAAGCACCAAACTATCCAACCTCATGAGCGAGGTGCCTTTGAAAACAATAAAGCTGCAATATGCAAGATATGAAATATACGCTGAATAAGCTCCACAGCACACTATCCATCATCGTTGCGCTTTCACCAAATGGGCTGTTTTCACCTCACCTCGAGTAAAGCTTCTATTAAGAGCCATGGCTTGATCTTCAGGAGAGATCTCTGTGTTAGGTGTGGTGGGGTGATATAATTACTGGCTAAGACAAATGTTTTCCCCTTGGCCTGTGCAAAAAATGAAATTAAACACCTTTGAATATTTTAATAAGCAGACAGTGAACCTGGGGGCACCTGTAATAAAATGTGGTTAGTATGATTAATACAACTAAACACCATCACAGAGAGAGAAGCTACCATGCCTGCAGAATTAGGTACATGGGTTAGGTGTCCAGTCCAGTCCAGTCCGTCTTACCTGGAGATCGCAACTAGAGGGACTTGATAATCTGGGTTTAAGGGAATCAGAGTTCAAGAGACCACAGGTCAGCTTTAATAACGTGGGAGAAAGAAGTTGATATCCATTGATTGATATCCATGGACATAAGTATTGTATTGTTTTTTTGGGGGTTCTTTTTTGTTTGTTTCTAAAATAGTAGCAAAATAGTGTGGATAAAATAGTTTTGTCTGATTTTGTACAAAGCTAGGCAAAATGTATATACAGTGCCTTCAGAAGTATTCATACCCATTGACATATTCCACATGTTGTTGTGTTACTGCCTCAATTCAAAAGGGATAATGACAAAGTGAAAACATGCTTTTAGAAATTTTTGCAAATGTATGAAAAATGAAATACAGAAATATCTAATTTACATAAGTATTCACACCCTTGAGTCAATACTTTGTAGAAGCACCTTTGGCAGCGATTACAGCTGTGAGATTTTCTGGGTAAGTCTCTAAGAGCTTTCTGAACCTGGATTGTGCAACATTTACCCATTATTCTTTTCAAAATTTCTTAAGCTCTGTCAAATTTCTTGTTGGTCATTGCGAGACAACCATTTTCAGGTCTTGATATAGATTTTCAAGTAGATTGAAGAAGGTCCTCTTGGATTTTGCCGGTGCATTCAGTTTTCTTTTTATCCTGAAAACTCCCCAGTCCTTAACAATTACAAGCATACACATAACATGATGTAGCCACCACTATGCTTGAAAATATGGAGAGTGGTACTCAGTAATGTGTTGTATTGGATTCACCCCCAAAATAACACTTAGTATTCAGGACAAAAGTGAATTGCTTTGCCACATTTTTTGCAGTATTACTTTATCTACCGAAATCCCTTATTAAAAAGTTTACCTTCATTACAGTGTGTGTGTGTGGGATGGCTATTGAGTGACTCGTCTCCACTTCCTTTCCGGAAACTGATTTAGGAAGGACGCCTGCATCTTTGTAGTGACTGGGTGTATTGATATACCATCCAAGTAATTAATGACTTCACCATGATCAAAGGGATGTTTAATGTCTGCTTTTTTATTTTTATTATCTACCAATAGGTGCCCTTCTTTGCAAGGTATTGGAAAAACTCCCTGGTCTTTGTGGTTGAATCTGTTTGAAATTCACTGCTCGACTGAGGGACCTTACAGATAATTGTATGAGTGGGGTAGAGGGATGAGATAGTGTTTAACATGATTTTTGAAAGACTATTATTGCACACAGAGTGCAACTTATTATGTGACTTGTTAAGCAAAATATTTTTAGGTTTGTCATAAGAAAGGGGTTGAATACTTATTGACTGAAGACATTTCAGCTTTTCATTTTTAATACATTTGTAAAATTATATATATAAAAAAACATAATTCCACTTTGACATTATGTGGTATTGTGTGTAGGCCCGTGTAAACAAATCTAAATGTAATCCATTTTAAATTCCGTCTGTAACACAACAATATGTGGAAAAAGTCAAGGGGTGTGAATACTTTCTGAAGGTGTTGTATATGATTGTACCATTTGGTGCTCATAATACCTTAAATGTTGCATTTACTGACAATATTGAGACCATCAACATTTTATAGGATGAATAATACAATCTTATTACAACAGTTAAGCAAAGAAACAAGGAATAAAACAGTTCATTTTATTTTATTTTATTTTCCAGACAGACACATCGATTTCTGGACCACAGTAGAGGATGGAAACCTTTCACAATTTTTTTTTCATCATTATTATTATTTGAAAATACAAATATAAAATTATACTTTCCACATCTGAGATGTGAGAGACCCCCATCCATTTGAGTTTATTTTACAACAGGGCTTGAGCAAGCCATACAAGAAGACCTGAAAGATGCTTTCAGACGTCAGTCAGTTCTGTCAGTCTCTCGCCGTAAAAAGTCTGTTAACGTTAAAAAATGGGCAAGTGTTAGGAAAGGCAAATCAGGAGCAGACAGCAAATCAGTGAGGAGAGCTCAGTGGAAGGCCGCTCCTCCACTCTGGAAAACAGTGGATATTAAGTGGAAGGACAATAGCCTCATTATGCTGTGCAGTCATAGACTGCCCACTTTTCCTCATACGTTACTACAGATTGGAGTAGCAGCCGTGCACTCCGATCCACACACGTTAAGACTATCCAAAAGAAACTAGAGGATGGCTCACTCATTGCTACAGTCATCCTTAATGTATTACCTATGCCAGACCACTGAACAAGGTCCAGTTAAAATTTTGAAGACAATGCAATGCCAAAAGAGCACACTAGCTTACCATAACGTTGACTGTTTTGACAGCGAGTGATGAAAACAGTGTTGGCTACTATGTTATACAGACCCATGTGAGACAGGGTTTTGCTGTGTCTAGAATACAGAAGGCTCACTATTCTCATCTAGTCACACATGTTCACATGAAGGATATACAGGTCAGACACGTGTACACATAACAGAACATGTACGTACTGTATGTACACAGACTAATGAACACGGGTGATTCATGGATGATGGGATAAAATGATTGGCCATTGCCTAGCACTTGCCTCAAAATTCAAGTTTAAATGGATACGGTAGTACTCCAATTATCAACACCTTCCAGGTCATTTTTGTCCTTTCCGATTTTTTTCTTCTTAAACCAACATGTTTTTTTTTCTTCAATGGAATTTCTATTCTACTAAGATGTGTAACATTCATCAGCTGTAAACTGCTGTCAATGAAAAATAAAATGACAGCAACAGAGCCATGCTACCTTAAAGTCCAAGCTACGGGATCAAATCAAAATAATATTTGAACACAGATCAAAAGGGAATGAGCTTTTTAATGGGATAACCAGCCTTTACTTTAATCAGAGGAGATAACTATAGAATAAGTACCTCAAGGCATTGCAATGTTATCATGAGTACTGTATAGAATATCTATTAAATAAACCTGCTCCCGAGTGGCGCAGCAGTCTAAGGCACTGTATCTCAGTGCTTGAGGTGTCACAGACACCCTGGTTCAATTCCAGGCTGTATCACAACCAGCTGTGATTTGGAGTCCCATAGGGCGGCGCATAATTGGCCCAGCGTTGTCTGGGTTTGGCCGGTGTAGGCTGTCATTGTGAATAAGAATTTGTTCTTAACTGACTTGCCTAGTTAAATATAAAAATATATATTTAAAAAACTGCTACAGATCTGTATGTAGGACCTGGACTGTTGATTTTCATCCTGCCACACACATTACATTTCTTTGTGAACATGTTATGGACAGTGAATCTATGAATTAATCCAACATTTACTTTATTATCAACTCCTATAATAGTCTTATTGAATTCACCTACAATATTTGACTTTCTCTGTCCTCCAATAAACTAAATCCTTGACAAAAGGCTCCAAGGCCAAAATATATATCTGGAAGTGCTGCTTATTATTATAAGTGAGAAAATACATGAATATCTAAGCTTAGATGCACTTCCCACCTGTAAATGATCATCATTAAACTTGACATTGTCCTCCCCCTTGCTATACACATTACAGTTTTACTAACCACCTGACCTACTGTATGAAGACATTCAACAACAGGTGAACTAAATGAAGATCATCTGCAGGGGTAACTTCAGTTTATGCCGTGTTGCCCACCTCCACTAGTTAAGAAACAATCATTAGGACGATTCATTCTGTGTAATCTTTGCTCCAAGTATGTAATGGCATCAAATGACCCCTCTAGAAGGTAGATTACCTCAAATTCTTTGCAACCGTTGTGAAGTAGTAAGCATAGCTGTCTAGATCTGTGAGAGCAACATTAACAGACAACATATACAAGCCTGACTTTGATTAGAATAAAGCGCTGATTTCCAGGGACTAAAAAAAGTAATCACAAAATTGATGTTTTTGGAGTGAAAGAAAAGGCAGAGACATTTAAAAAACAGAGTGGTATCTAAAAATAGCAGAGCCTTATAGGCATCTGGGATATTTTCAAAGTGTACAAAGATTAAAAGATATTACAGTTTAGTAGTGGTATTATTATTGTTATCATCATCATCATTAATATGTTAACTTTCAAAAAAATATATGATTTTTTTCCGCACATAAAATATTTTTCATAATTATAGCTTGTGTCCCTTAGAAAGTAATATAAAAAAATGTTTTGCATATCTAGCGTTAGTATTTAAGGTAGTATGGCACACCCCTTTTAAAACATTCAAGGGTGGAGAATATCCAAATAATGCCTTGTTTAAAATTTCAGCTTACAGCAATTTGTTTCTCTATAGTTCTTCTGTGAGAGCTTTGGTTAGTTGAAACCATGTGAGATCGGTAAAACACAACAGAAAAGGAAAAAGACATATGAAACAAATGGCATGGAACTGCTATTAAAATAACTGTCTGCAAATGTATGTCAAACCTTTGATAATAAGAGCAAGTTCTATCCTTACTGGTCCTAAATCCACTAATAACTATAAGTATTATCACATTACATCTACAACTAATTACAAGGAGATAGAGGAGAGTAAGAGAGAGGCGGTTGGTGGGTGGGGTATAATGTGACAGAGAAAGGAGGCAGAGGAAAAAGCCAGAGAAAGGGAGAACAACAAAGAAGCGCATAGACCACTACACTGGTATCACTCTGTTACAAGTTAATTGTGATTTTTTTTGTACACACTTGATATGCATGGATGATCAACAAAATATTGTATGTGGTGACAGGGAATGGAAAGAGAGAAATCGATGGATGCACAGTACATTTTAATATAATATTACAATTATTAATAGTAACCACAATATCAATAAAACCCCCTGACTCAAAATTGAAATCAGTGAAGAAGCATCTTTTTTTTCTTTTTTTCTGTATTTCTTTTTTTCTTTTACATTTGAACATTACACCGGTTCTCTTCTGTTTTCTCATTTAAATTATTACTTGTTTATCTCCACATCATTCAAAAGCATCCAGTATTTTCCTTCACCTGGTTGTTCTGAACAAAAGAGCTAATGAAATGAAACATCAGGTGAAATGAAATATCAAATACATTTGCAGCAGGAAAAGTACATCATCAGAATATACACCACTCATTCCATCATCATGTTTACAACTCTTACTGCACTTTAAAGCATGTCATTAAATGTCTCTCTATATTCGAGCAAAACCTGTCCCTACACATACTGCATAAGAAATCTGCGCACCAAGCTATGATTAACAGGATTAATCATTTATTGAGTGTCTTCTGGCTGGATCTCAATATTTTAGATTAGAAGTTGACTTACACCATACAATGAAATCCAAAGACATGACCACAAAACATTGGTAGTAATTAATCAGTTAATTGCGATCTGTCAATCTGTTTATTCACCCCTGTGTGTGCCTATTCTAGAGAGGAGCAACGTCCAATAATCCTTCATACTTCACCCCAGAGACACAACCATTTTAAATAGCCAACATATACATGTGCAAATAGGAAATGGCCTGTTCTTTCTTTACTGCTCACAGTGCAATGATTTATTATTTTTTCCATTCAATGTTTTAATCTATTTGCCACTAAAATAAATTAAACCTGTCAACAATTCCAAGGTATAACTCACAGGACTGAGGTATGGTATCAAAATTTTTGCCTTCCTAATTCATTTGAAAAGAGAACTGATGGAGAGAACAAGCGTTATACACTGACTCTACCACAGAGTCCAGATACTGCGTCCCAAACTTAACAGGAACAAGCAGGAGGAAACAAACAACAACAAACTACAAACAAGTTGAGTTTTTCTCTCCGGAGTATAAAAGTGTCAGAATGCGCAGAGCACTGTAAAATGCTTAGGCTCGAGTTCTATTCTTCAACACTAAATACAGTGTGCTTTGGATGAAATGATCACTCTTTTTGAAATAATATTGATTTCTAAATAACAGTTGGTTAGACAAAAGATACCAATGATCTTTTTGTTCCTTTAAAACTGAACTCCCCTTAAAACTGAACTGAACTGTGCACTGAACTCACCTTTTGTAAATATGCTGGTATGACACTTGTAAAGTTATTCAGCTTGAGTATTTACAGAGCAAGCCATCAGTGTTCTGTCCGACACTGGGGTAGTCACTGTCTCCGAGCAGTAAAGGATAATAGTATTTGTTTAGAACTTTTTTTCTATTCACACGCTAGACATTTCTTTGACACACCATCACAAAAATATGCTATCCTCTCATCAAGTTGGTTATGCATGATTGGAATAATATTTACAGTTACATTTCTTTTTCTTAAATCTTGAATTCACAATGTATTTATATGAAATTGTTTATAGTATACATATTTTTTTCCTAAACAACAAAAACAACACTTATAAAAAAGGACCATAAAAATATTGGAGTCCTCTTTGTATTGCCCAAAAAATAGGTAATTATGGTTAACAATGAGACATCACAAAAATAAAAAACAGCTACTAAAATGCATTAGTTAGTTACACTCTCGAATATGTAATTTGAAATTAAATGGATGTTTTTTTCCCAAACCTTTCCACTTTGGATTTATTTTTTGTGCAAAAAGACACCTGAAGCTCTGATCTGTTTTGTTTAAATGATTGGTACCAAAGGTGTAGGCATGACTTGCGAACATTCAACTATGACCCCCAAAGAGAGAAGCAAAACCATTTACATGAGTACACTATAAGACAAAACCATTTACATGAGTACACTAGAAGACAAAACCATTTACATGAGTACACTAGAAGACAAAACCATTTACATGAGTACACTAGAAGACAAAATCCCAAATAAGGTGAAACTAAAATGCCTCTCTCTGAAGCTAATCAAAGAACTAATAAAAGAAAGGAAAAAAGTGAATGAAATCAACATGAAACATACCAAACCAGGTTGTCAGGTTACGGGTTTGGATTATGATACAGCAGTTTATTTTTTTCTGAGATGATTTTAACTTTTTTAATTTTTTTTGTGGTTCCACCTCCTCTTATTTCTCCTGGGTGATGCTGTAGTGCTTGAAGTTGGATGACATCACCTATACTCAGAGCTAATTAGAAGCTTCGGCCTGTCTTCCCTGGACCACCAGATAGACTCTGCTGAGGAACACAGATACAGTGAAACAATTAGGAACATGTACATTTTAAATAGCACAAAACATGACCACAAGCTTCACCATAACCTAGCATACTAACAAAACAATACGAGAATCTTACAACATAACATTGTTTGCTACTATACAATGTGTGTAAGACAATGAGGAACATCATCATAGGTATAATAGCAATGAAAAACAGACTTACACACAACCACAGGAGACTACAAATGCATTCTACTATAGTGGAGTGATCACAAGCACAGCTATGAGGAGGAACTCATTCTCCCAGAATTCCAGTTTACATAAACTGCATCTAATACGGTTGCTTTCTCTTGCCTCATACACTTTGAACACCTTCAGAGTTAACAAAGGTTAATTTTGTGTGTTTACATTCTTGTCGTCATTTAGCAGATGCTCTTATCCAGAGCAACTTGAGTTAAGTGCATTGCTCAAGGGCAAATCAACAGATTTTTCACCCAGTTGGCTCAGGGATTCAAACCAGCATCCTTTCAGTTACTGACCCAACGCTCTTAACCGCTAGGCTATCTGCCACCCTGCTGTGTTCAATGATATTAATAACTGGAACATTGGCTATTATCTTCAGATGAGTCCCTGACCAACAACGTCAACCAGAGACAATAGGCATTACACAGACGTTGACATGTCATGGACACGCTTTACTTGACACATTGACTTGACTTTAAACAACAGGAGAATAAAACCAATCTTTTGCCATGAATGCAAACCAGAGAAAGCAACAGTACACAGTCAATTTAACCAAGAATATCATTATTGTTATTCTATTGATGTAGGCCTATAGGATTAGTGAAAGATATACAGTAAATCAGGGAGGACAAGTTCCACAACAAAAGCGTCATTATGTATTGTAAAAGCATGCAATATTATTAATTTGCCATTTGCGCACACATTTAGCATTTTAGACTTAATTAAAAAAGCTTGTTTCTGTATCTGTACAAGTTTGTAGGATGGTGATGTGAAATATAGGTTTCCTGTATGCATTTTTACAGAAGAAAGGAAAGGTGAAATTGCAGTTGATGTAACAAAGTAATGAGGTAAATCTAAAGAAACAGATGGGTAAAGACTGCTGAACAATATAAATGGAATATAATACCTCCAATGAGATGGCAACCAACCACCTGTTCAATGGTATCCATTTGTAAAAGCTGTCGCAATCAACGGGCCCTAAAAGTGTACAGTCAGTACCTTTGTCAGTATGCATTTCAGGGGAAAAAAGAGTGAGTACATTGTATCCATTTTGTTCTGCTAGCATGAATGGGTATTTTCTGTTCCTGTTCATCACTTTGATCACTAGAGCAATAGATAATCATCATAAATCTCATCGGTTTTTAATTATCTTAGGGGGAAGAACCTGTCCCTTGTAGCATTTTACAGATTTCAGTGTGCTCTTTCTTACTCAGTGAGGGTGTTTACATTGTTATTCATTGATCTTCAAAACCCCACAACTACTGGAGGTCAATTATACATGGTGATGGAATGTTCACATCTTCTAAATGATTCAGTTGATTCTAATGATCAGATGGAAGAGAGCTAGAATTGAGTAAAACGCTACAGGGATGATTGAATGATGACATATTGAATTAATCATTAGCACAATAGAGACAAAACAGAAGGAAAGTTTGAGAAGAGTGCGAATAGAGGCAAATTGAAGCACAATGTGTTTTGAAGAGAAGATTTAAACAACAATCCCTCAACACATAGTTGCCAGCCTAGTCAACTACTGCACAAGGGCCTAAGGACCTGTGAGGGACATAAGATTTCACTTTTTACATACATATATATACTCATTCATGCCAACATGAACAATATTCATTAATTCATGCAAAAGCTACTTAGCATTGTCATACAAAATCTCTTATGATGATCAGCCTGTTCTGCACGCTCTCTCCATCGTGATCTACTGTATGTTATTGTGCATAATGCCAATCACCTGGCATTACATCATCTGTAACCTATAAGTGAACTGGGACACTGACACAGCATTCTTAGAGGGCAGAAAGAACAAAACGCCAATTTGTATTTTATTTTAAACTGAGCCGGTTATCTAGCTTCTCATCTGTCTATTGTGTCTAACAAACCAAGGACGCATCGATTTATAGAAACGCTTCAATGAAACATGCTACAAAGATCTAAAATGTTTAATAGCCATTCGTTTTCTTTGTCATCTTGTTCAATTCAAATCCAAGGGACAAAGGGGGCTTGAGCCCAGTCCATTATTGTTTATGTAAGGGATAATCAAATCTATCGAAAATAATGAACGACGTGGAACTGACCAACACGTAGAGCCCCGAGTTGGTTATCCATTTTATACCATGACTATAGTTTAACACATCTGTCGATAGAAATGTGTTCAACATCCACTGAAGTAGCTAGCAATTTTACTAGATAGCTAAAGTAGTTGCTGTGGTAACCAAACAGACTTGCTAACCAAACCATCAGTCCTAGCTTGCCATTATGAAAATCGAATTCAACAATACCAATAATGTTTTCAATTCGACTCTTGCTTTAAAAAGCAGCTCAAACATAACATGTAAGAATGAACGATAGCCATTCGATTCCACCGTGCAAATATACTGTGCGTTATAGGGAAATAATGCACGCTCTAGAATGCCATTCAAGCCAATAATAAATGAGTATTCGACAATGCCATGGTATAAGACAGTAACTGTTCTGGCATTGACATCATCGTCTGACGTCTCTTAAGTCAGTGCTATGACACCAAACTGGGAGATCTTGTGGCAAGTCAAAGTGACTGAAGTCATCCGTTAGGTTGTAACATGTCAAGTTCCACCATGTGATTACTTTGGCTGCATGTAACACAGAAAATAATTAAAAGGTGCATTTTAGTTCTGAGTCATTTCCCTTCTTAATGTTGTGGATAGAGACACAATCTGCATGTGCACTGGAGGTGAGAAGGCTACCGCGGCGATTCACTGGTTCATTGGACTCTGTTCGATTCATTGAGTCATTTTAAAGTGGATTAGTTTGAATGGAATTTAGTACAACTGAAGTAGAAATTAAAAATACATTTTGACAGCCCTTGTGGGAAACCTACAACCAAACCTGGATTTTATTTTGTAAAGAAGTATAGCTGCATCAAAAATATCATATCTCTCTTCACATAATATTGTTATTGAGAAATGTACAAATGGGTGGCCTTATTCTGACTAGCGTTCAGACAGGGAAAATATTTAAATCTCCCGAACAACAGCTTGATCCCATGTGAAATAGGGATCCAAATGAATTCAGAAGCCTGTCCATCTGTATCTGGGTCAGCTAGACTATGGATGCAAACTGCAAAGGTTAAAACAAAAGAACAGAAAACAATGGGCACAAGCATGCTATTTTAAAAGACAAGGAGATAACATGGTCTCCTGCCCATTTCTACCGCTGTAATCCAATCTAAGTGTTTTTATAGAATTTTCTGCAATTACTCTTGTTCAATGGGCCTATGCTCCTTACTGTATGCTTTCATGATTACTGGTTTCCTCTGTCCTCAGAGTCCTGACGTTTTCTGAGAGGCAGCTCATTTCCAGAGAATTCATCTGATTCTAAAACCCCCAAAACAACACTGAACAAAAATATAAACGCATCATGTCAAGTATTGGTCTCATGTTTCATGAGCTGAAATAAAAGATCCCAGAAATGTTCCATATGCACAAAAAGTTAATTTAGCTAAAATAAATCCACAAATGTTTACATTTCTGTTAGTGAGCATTTCTCCTTTGCCAAGATAATCCATCCACCTGACAGGTGTGGCATTTCAAGAAGCTGATTAAACAGCATGATCATTACACAGGTGCACCTTGTGCTGGGGACAATAAAAGGCCACTCTAAAATGTGCAGTTCTGTCACACAACACAATGCCACAGATGTCTTAAGTTTTGCGGGAGCGTGCAATTGGCATGCTGACTGCAGGAATGTACAACAGAGCTGTTGCCAGAGAATTGAATGTTCATTTCTCTACCATAAAGTAATTTTAGAGAATTTGGCAGTACGTCCAACCGTCCTCACAACCGCAGACCACGTATAACCATGCCAGCCCAGGACCTCCACATGGTGCTGAGGAGTATTTCTGTCTGTAAAGCCCATTTGTGGGGAAAATCTAATCCTGATTGGCTGGGCCTGGCTCCCCAGTGGGTGGGCCTATGCCCTCCCAGGCCTACCCATGGTTGTGCCCCTGCCCAGTCATGTGAAATCCCTCAATTAGGGCCTAATGAATTTATTTAAATTGACTGATTTCCTTCTATGAAATGTAACTCAGTAAAATCTTAGAAATTGTTGCATGTTGCGTTTATATTTTTGTTCAGTATACTTCTGACATTTCCACTCTCTGTCTGACACGTGTAAACTAGGAGACGCTAACAAGTGGTGACAGTTTGAACAAGTTCACAGTGTTTAAAGAGGCAGGTGACTGGCAGAGAGGGATATGAACATGAAATAATTCAGAAACTTTGGCGGTGCAAAGAGACAGGTCAGTAATAAGATTTAACGTTGAGCAAATTAAATGGTTTGATAGCGTGTGTGTGTAAGTGAACTTCAGTCCTATAGCAAATTCTATAACAAACATGTTCTTTCTTCCTAAATTGAGACCAACAAATATTCAACCAATCAGACATGGCACCCCTGACAACCAATAAGGCAAGTTGCAAAAAGCCAATTAAATATTTTTTTTCTGCAATGTGGTGCTTTTGTTGGGATATCATGTGAGTTTTACTTGCCTGATAAAATTACATTAAACTTATGCAATTTGGTCACTCCCTCTCATAACATTCTCTTCCTCAATTGTTTTATGCATTGTTTTATTTACATAAGTCTATTGTTGACAGGATAACACACCAGCCCTGTGATCCTCCCCATCTGATTGGTTCAGTCAAATCTCATTAGATCTTTTTAAAAGTTTGATTTGGCACAAGTGATTCACCTGGAGTGTAGTTAGTGGTGAAAACAGTCACAGGTAGAGAGGGAGTTGAGCAGTGATGGGCGGTGTGCATTGCCTACTGCTCTGCTTTCTTGTAACACTAACACATCTATGTATAAGGACAGCAGTCTAATGGGCTAGCTAGACAAACAGGACGGTCAGTGAACAGAGAAGGTGTACTGTACTCACTGCCATGCTGTGGCCGAAGCCGGAGCCAGGCTGGGGGCTAGCAGCACTGATGTAGTTGCCCACATTGGAGTCCTGGCCTCCAGGGCCGTACAGTTCGGCTACAGGCCCAGGGCTGTTGGCACCAGGGAAACCTCCAGGCCGAGGTGGGTTTCCCCCTGCACAGAGAGCACAGCAGGGGCGCAAAAGTTCAGTTACACCATGGTGCACCATAGAGCACAGATGAGAACTTACATGCAGCTAGTTCATTCTAATTAATTCTAGTTCATTCTTCCACAATATATACATTCACATCTAAGAATACATTACTGGATTCATATGTTTGGCAAGAGGTATATTAAGCAATACTATAATTAAACAGAGCACACACATTAGTGAGAGATTGGAAATGCCATTTCAGGCCTGTTTGCATGTTAATCGCATACATTTTGTTGGGGATTGACAAAAGATATGTTGCAGGCTTCAGGAGGCAAGAGCAATGTAATAGATGAATCCAGTGTGATATTCTTGAGATTTCTACATGCTAGGTATACTATACAGTGATAACACTCAACCATGCACAATAGAAACCATAAGCAGACCACCAGAGATACTTGGACCATGCTAGTAAGGTTGCAGCTTAAAAGGTTAAGTTATGTATGTTGTGGAAAAGTGTTCATTTTAATGAAGTTATTTTGAATATAATTGTCAAGAGGTACCTATAGTTAAGGGGGCAGCTCAGTTGCTTTGGATTCTATACTCATGCAGGTATGAAACCAGTTTTTTTTTTTGATTTGCCTATACATCTAACCTGATTGGACAAAACATTCCAATGTAAACTCAGCAAAAAAAGAAACGTCCCCTTTTCAGGACCCTGTTTTTCAAAGATAATTCGTAAAAATCCAAATAACTTCACAGATCTTCATTGTAAAGGGTTCAAACACTGTTTCCCATGCTTGTTGTTTAAACACCGTTTCCCATGCTTGTTCAATGAACCATAAACAATTAATGAACATGCACTTGTGGAACAGTCGTTAAGACACTAACAGCTTACAGACAGGAGGCAATTAAGGTCACAGTTATGAAAACTTAGGACACTAAAGAGGCCTTTCTACTGACTCTGAAAAACATAAAAAGAAAGATTCCCAGAGTCCCTGCTCATCTGCGTGAACGTGCCTTAGGTATGCTGCAAGGAGGCATGAGGACTGCAGATGTGGCCAGGGCAATAAATTACAATGTCTGTACTGTGAGACGCCTAAGACAGCGCTACAGGGAGACAGGACGGACAGCTGATCGTCCTCGCAGTAGCAGACCATGTGTAACAACACCTGCACAGGATCGGTACATTCGAACATCACACCTGCGGGACAGGTACAGGATGGCAACAACTGCCTGAGTTACACCAGGAACGCACAATCCCTCCATCAGTGCTCAGACTGTCCGCAATATGCTGAGAGAGGCTGGACTGAGGGCTTGTAGGCCTGTTGTAAGGCAGGTCCTCACCAGACATCACCGGCAACAACGTCGCCTATGGGCACAAACCCACTATTGTTGGACCAGACAGGACTGGCAAAAAGTGCTCTTCACTGATGAGTCGCGGTTTTGTCTCACCAGGGGTGATGGTCGGATTCCCATTTATCGTTGAAGGAATGAGCGTTACACCGAGGCCTGTACTCTGGAGCGGGATCGATTTGGATGTGGATGGTCCGTCATGGTCTGGGGCGGTGTGTCACAGCATCATCGGACTGTGCTTGTCATTGCAGGCAATCTCAACGCTGTGCATTACAGGGAAGACATCCTCCTCCCTTATGTGGTACCCTTCCTGCAGGCTCATCCTGACATGACCCTCCAGCATGACAATGCCACCCGCCATACTGCTCGTTCTGTGCATGATTTCCTGCAAGACAGGAATGTCAGTGTTCTGCCATGGCCAGCGAAGAGCCCAGATCTCAATCCCATTGAGCACGTCTGGGACCTGTTGGATCGGAGGGTGAGGGCTAGGGCCATTCCTCCCAGAAATGTCCAGGAACTTGGAGGTGCCTTGGTGGAAGAGTGGGGTAACATTTCACAGCAAGAACTGGCAAATCTGGTGCAGTCAATGAGGATGCACAGCAGTACTTAATGCAGCTGGTGGCCACACCAGATACTGACTGTTACTGTTACTTTTGATTTTGACCCCCCATTTGTTTAGGGACACATTATTACATTTCTGTTAGTCACATGTCTGTGGAACTTGTTCAGTTTATGTCTCAGTTGTTGAATCTTGTTATGTTCATACAAATATTTACACATGTTAAGTTTGAAAATAAACGCAGTTGAGAGTGAGAGGACGTTTCTTTTTTTGCTGAGTTTATATATAGACACTTTTTATTGAATTGAATATTGACTATCTACAGTATACATCTATTTCATCGTCATTTGGCCATTTTCTGATTTCAGTAAACTGCAGAAAGAGTTCTGATTACGTTTGTTAAAAATCTTACTCCAGCAAGAAAGCAATGGACAAGTGTTCTACAGACAGAGGAGGCAAAAACCTTGGGAAATATAAAAACATAAAAGCTTTCCCTGAGTTCATCCACAGGTACACAATGTGGAGATGTAAAAGAATCGCTCTGTGTAACCTCCGACCTATGCCCTGTGGCTAGGAGCGAGTCAGACTAATAAAAAGGCCTTTTGAAACCCAGACACCCAGCGATGGCCAATAACACTGGCGATATAAAACTAAGCCAGAGGGGGAGAGAAGGCACAGATGTCTTAAAACCCTATAACAGCTACACCACTTCAATATCCTCTGCTGTCAGATTCACATAACCCTCCATCTCACCCCTATTGAGAAACAAACCATGAAAATAAATGCACAAATTCAATTAGGAATGGAGGGAAAAACCTCTACAGAGCTCTGAGGCTCTGGACTGTGGCATATCTCGTTCACGAGGAGCTGTGGTGCGTGTATACAAATGGACAGTTGCTCTTTTACGGTAGCTATGTGCTTGAAGTTTCTATTATAAATATATACACAAAGCTAAATTTGAGCTCACGAGGCTAATGGAATCTGTACTGTACAGTGATTCCTTGCAAAACACTTCAAAAACAAGCTTAAGATGCCATTGAACATGCAAAACACACACACACCCTTATCAGATGCTATAGTCCTTCAGAAGTTGTGACACATCACTTACAAAACTTTGTTGTGTTAATTCATCTATACTAACTCTGAGCAGCACAAAACCACTCCTACAGTGGTTTTCTTCCTAAATGTAAAATGAGAACCTGTCCCAGAGCATAGGGATCTAATGAGGGTGACACTGCTGCTTAACTGCAGGCCCTTTCCCATGGCTTGCCTCACTACTCTTATCTGTACAGAACAGCCCCTAATAGGCTTGCTTATTAAGCAATTACTGCTATTTTCAGTTTAAACGGTAATCCTAATTTCTTATAATTGGTGGATTCTATTGAACTGCGCACAGCATCCCCTCTTCATATGAAACAGGATTCATGCTTTTCCTTAAACCCTGGGGCTACACAGGCTCAGCCATTAAGTTTAACAGCAAAACATGAGTTACACTTATTGGGGCTGACTGGTGGCTTAGAGGTGCCCATGCTAATTTAATGAGCTAGCCTTTGATTACACAGCATCTTTTAAGACACAGGTGACTCATCTAACACGCACCAACTCCACTCGCTGGGTTATTATTCATGTCACTTTGTACCTCGCTGCTGCTGTGACAAGATGTTTGTTTGGAGGGGAGCAAGGTGCTGACGCTAATGGAGTTCTATTCCTTCCCCGTTTCCTTGTTTTCAGAAACAATAACATTAACTCTGAAAAGGAAGGTTCAACAAAAAGGCAAACCAGGTGATTGAAGATGTGCCTCTGTGTCTGTGGGAGACTGGGGTGAGTAGATTTGAAGAAACATGCTCAAGTATCTGAGCAACGACAACGCAGTGGGTCAATATGACAGTGTTTATCCACTGTAGTTTTCAATTGCTGTTTTAAGTCCTGGAGAACACAAAACTGGTTTTTGCTGTAATCGGGTCTTAATAACTGAAGCAGTTTGTATACCGTATCTTACTAATGCACACAAGGTCCAACCGAAATTTGAATCCGCTTTTAACCCAACCCCTCCGAAAGACACATACTGTACATTCACATACAGGTTTTGGAGAGGTACAGGGGGCCGCCACACTGAACACCTAGGGCACAACGACAGGCAATGACATCTACCATTTGATACCAGCAACCCTCCAGTTGCCAGCTCACTTCCCGACAGATTTTTCCCGTCGGACCCGAACTGGCAACCCTTCAGTTACTGGCTCGCCTCTCTAACCGTTAGGCTACCTGCCACCCTGTAGAGGCAATTTAGGTAGTTCAGAATTAACATTTGGAGGAGGTTTACAATTAACATTTGGAGGAGATTTACAATTTACATTTGGAGGAGGTTTACAATTAACATTTGCCATGAAAGCGTTTCTATTCAAACTGGCGGTGGCAATTTCCTCGTGGCTGTGAATCTCTCAGTGGAGAACCAGAGCTCAGCTTCCCCACCTGTACCCATTGGGCATAATTAGAAACCAGAAGGAGCCTTTACTACCTGAGGAGGGCCACAAAACACTTCCCCCTCTACAGCCAAGCGCAGACAAAATAAAATAATCGACACACTATACAATCCCCACATCAAAAGCTGTGCTTTTCAGCACTTTGACTTTGGATGTTGACCTATATGCACAATGCTGTAGGTGTCTTAGCAAAGCTGTTTGTTCCCCCCCATCTTCTTTACAGCTGTGTGTAATCAGAGCCCACTCATCACCACTCTGTGGATAAATGCAGGAAGTGGTTGCGGGCCTGCAGTCCTGCCATCCCCTGTGAAGCCCTAGGACAGACATCCATCCCAATGAGTCAGGCAGGCAAATCTCCACCCAGACTGGGCCGGCCTCCAAACCAGGAGATCTGTGTAATCTTCGCTGTTAAGCATGAGGCCTAAAGATGTCCTTTCCTGTCCACTGCCAAAGCCAATGAGGCAGGACTAGTGAGGAGTACAGGGACGGACTGCAGGGGGCCTCAACACCTGCCGCTGCCTGCTGGTCACCACTCCTCCACTGGTACAATGGAGTAGGACTCTACAGAGCAGTGACAGCACCATCATTCTGTCTGGATGGGTCGTCATCATCATCAGACATCATTACTGTCTCTATTCTACATGGCCACTTCATCTGAACACAAGGATAGGACCTGGTCGGGAAGAGCAACACACCAGTAACCAAATTCACTTTATGCAGTCTAGCATACTTTCAGGAATATCATGTATTTCATTGTGAATAACATTGTTTGAGGATTTCAGCTGTGCACATACTGTATATGGAGGATGACTGATAAACGGAGTGATACAACAAGAACCCTGACAAAGAGGGGCTCCAGCACTATCTACTGTGGAGCAGATCAACACCACCAAATCACATCTACAGCTCTCTGCCTGACATCCCCTGAGCTGGGGTCAGAAACAAAAGAAACAAACACTTCTCACAACCTTTTCCTCTCAACATTGTTTTTCTCAACACTTACTGCTCAAAATATGAGATGAAATTTACTGAAATGACATCTCTTGTTAGTTTTATCAGGAACAAACAAATAGCTGACTCTGCAAGTTTAGAATGAGGGTAATCAATTGAAATGAAATTGTCATAGCTACGCATTATCTGTAGAGGAAATTGCATAGAAACACAATTGCTTTCCATTGAGTTATAAGATGTAAAACATACAGTTTTCACTATGTTTAGAATACAACCTTGGGAAAGACTAACCAAATTATAAACGCTTCTGCCAAAAACCAAACACTATCATAACTGAAACATACCACTGTTTTAGTGTAATGGTTAAATTATGCATATGACTGTACTAGGATGTAATGTTACTATAATGTATACACAAATCATGCCTACTGATTGATTGCCTAGTTGTTCACAGAACGATAATGGAGGTGATCATGCTTTCACCACAGGTCCTTTCATTTTCCTTCACTCAATCATTCACAATATACTCTAACTGAATAACTCTTTCAGTCAGTCAGTCAGTCAGCTAGTCAGTCAGTCATTCATCCAGTCAGTCAGTCAGTCATTCATCCAGTCAGTCAGTCAGTCAGTCAGTCAGTCAGTCAGTCATTCATCCAGTCAGTCAGTCTCTCTCATTCAAACGTAGAGATCCAAAAGGTGCAAATGTCCATGTGGATCGAGACATGACAAGTAAATGTGAGCTTTCTCACAGAGGACATTGTAGTCCAGTCCTTTGCCTCCCATGCTCTGTTACATGCATATGGAGGAAAACATACATGTCCTCCCCTAGGTGCAAGCAGGGGCATGGAATAAACCTCACAAATAAACATAAAAAGGTACATTGAAAATCAAAAAGGAGGATAAAACATGCAATGCATTGCTGGCAAAACGTTCATCCTTTTCACGTTTCTTTTCCCCTTATAGACAAACAAAACATAGACAAAAAAAAGCATAGATCATCTGTATGGAGGAAACATCATGAATCAAACTGAACAGTCCAGAAGGTGAATGGGAGAGATGCGCACATACAAACCTGGGCTCTTAAACTGATCCGGGCTGTGCAGGTGCTGGAGGGGGGAGTTGCAGGCGGAGGTGGCATGCTCACTGTGCAGCATCTGAGCCGCCTGGGGCCCCAGGGAGCCATAGTCCGCAAAGGAGCAGGGTGCCCCCCTCTGGTCACTGGGCGCAGAGTAAAACCCGTAATCGGGAAAGCCTGAGAGGTACAGTATAGGGTGGGGAAGGGGAGGGGAAGGGACTCCATCATTGTGGAAAATGTTTGGTTTCATTGTTTCACAGTAGTCAATGTTGTCCAGACTCTTTAGCATGACATGGTTGGTGTGTGACATTATGACGGGTTCATTTAGCTGAGATACATGGCGTCCTCTCCCTGCTCTCTCTCCCCAGCAGAACCTGCTGCCAGTCTGTGTCTGAGGTGTAGGAGTCTGTCAGCACCAGACTAGTGCATCATCCCTCTAGGGAACCCAACACATTTCAATGGTTGACTGTCTAAGATAACAGGATGCTTGACTGGCTATCAACAATCATAAGACAAACAGTGAAGTGGCAGGACTGTCTGTCTCTGAAGCCTAGACACGAATCAGTCTAACCTGATTCCCTCACATTGTCCTGCAATTGACAGAGAGGGATGATATTGGAGAACTATTAAAAATGCAGGTCAATAGAGATTTATTTGAAGACTACAATGCTTACTGGATATACCTGAAGGAAACGCTCATCATTGAACGGGAGGAAAATGTAGAATGCTAACAAATCAATAATTAATTTCAAGCCTCTGGTTCTGAACCACTACAACTACAGATTGAGGTCTATGCATGTGACATTTTCTCCTGGTTTGATAACAAAGAGACACATTCATGTGTATTGACCATAAATAGTAGGAAAGACTCCAAAACCCTCCACAATTAAGCTTGGGCTATTCCAACATACCCTTCTTTCAACACAGATAGAGGATTATCAAGGCTTCAGAAATCGTCATTCAGCAATACGACATGCTGACGTTTATTGCTTGTCCTCTTAATCTGAGACAAACTGCTCATATAAAGAGAGCCATTAAAGGCACATGTTGCATCGTGCACCTCTTCAATATGGGGAGTTAATCCACTCAAGGAAAAACTGAGATTGGCGTCAGCGGCTCTTTTCCCGGCGGGTCTCCCCGCTGTGTGTTTGTTTATTTGGGTCTCCAGCTGAAGAGGCGATCAAAGCCGTGTCACACCTAGACCTCCATTATGAGCTTGTTAGCAGCTGCCAAATGAAATCCAAACACAGGCGTGCTCCTCAACCGGCGCTTTAGGGCCCCCCGGTTTCATCGAGCGCTACGTGGGCTCCATGCCCACTCCTCAAATTATGGGCCCCTAAAATGGCAAGCTTCCCACATTGCTTCCCACTTCCAGTCATGTAAACGGTGACACATGGAAGACAGCTCCATAAGACAATAATCCCCTTTACATCTCTCTTAAGCAGCTGCCATGGAAAATTGATCGGTCTTTATCAATGAGGAAAACTCCGATTTAGGGCGACATTAATGGGACAATGAAGGAAAGGATGTGTAAACGGGTCGATGCAGCAACGCAAGAAGAATGTCTGAATGAATGATAAAAACCTACTTTCACCTAAATCTTTCTAGCCTGAGACAAGTCTTCCCAAACAAGTCTAGAAATGAGAGAATGTTAAGTACCTGCTGACTCCAGTGGTCTGACAGAGCTGTCTCCTCTCAGTGTGATACAGACAGGATATGAAAGGACATGAGACCAAGAGACAGGTGCTGAGTCACCAGTGATCTGCCCTCAACCCACAGTCCTCAGTCTGTCTCTGTATCTCAGTCCTGGAGGCTGCTGTCTGTCTGTCTGTCTGTCTGTCTGTCTGTCTGTCTGTCTGTCTGTCTGTCTGTCTGTCTGTCTGTGCCTTTATCTTACACATGGTCGTTCAGCATTCTGCACGTGTACCACCGTCATTAAACCCAGCTGCATCTTCTCTGTACCCTACGCCGTCAACATGCCACTAACCACAGAGCCTGTCCTCCCAGGCAGGGGCGGTCACTCACACACAGCAAAGACCTGGATGACACTCCCCCTGAAGTACGAAGATGAGGACTCAGTGAGGATGGGTCAGGTTGAATTATGGACGAGGGCATTTCAGAGGGTCACTGCTTTTTTTCTCGAGAGAATGTGCTCTCTTCCGGGAGCGGAGAAGAGGGATAAGGGAGCAAATTTCCTGAGCGTTCCACCTCCTTATCTTCACCCCCGCCCCCCCATCCCTCCTTTCTTCTGCCTGTGCTATGGAAAGCTGCCTTGAGGCAACATTCACGGAAATATGCATTCAGCCAGCTTTAATCGTAAGGAGACCAAGAAGAGAGAAACTAGGGACACTTGTGTTTAATCTGTTTGTGACATCCACGCTAATAGGTGGCCGTCCTTGAGTTTCCGAGGTGCTTTTTCCATGCTCACCTCTAATTAGACAAGCTTCCTCTGCTTCCTCTCCTCTTCCTAATTAGATCTTTAACAACAAACAAGCAGCGACCTTTACAAAGGCCTTGCCACAATCTCCCCCATTAGTTAAACGGCTGAGAGGCGCTGGGCTAAGGGAGGGGAGAGGGGGAGGGAAGCCATGCCAACCATGCCACATCCTCATGGTACTGGCTGTCAGGCCCCCGACAATGGCAGCTTCCTATTACAATCTGCATAAATCCGCCAATTCTATGATAGCAGGAACGACAGGACACAAAGACGACATCAACACACACAACAAATACACATGGCGGCTTTGTTTGCGCTGACACGGACAATTAGCCCTCAGCTGCCGGCAAGGTCTTATCTAATAAAGCCAGGCAAAATTACTTTTATTGTTCAGGTAGATTGCTTCTAATGATAGTGCCATCTGTGGGACAGCATATGAATAAAATGATTCTGAAAATACTTCCTTCTATGGATCAAAGCCTGAAAAGCACACATCTGGGAGAGGCCGAATAGCTTGATTATCTTCCCCAACTAATTTGATTTTCAGAGCATACAAATGTTTTAAGCAACTTTCACTTGGGCGAAGGTGAGGAACAGAATGAGAGTGAAGAAAAGTCTCTGAGCACCAAAGAAATAATGGCTTTCCTGAGATCCACCTAAACACACACATGTTCTTTATCAAGCTGTTAGAGATACACTAGCACATTGATGTTGGGGGATGAAGGGGGCTTGTATATGTGTGTATGCATACAATGTGTGTAGTTTAGGTGAATCCCAGTGGTGCTTTAGAATATAGTTCATTATAAACTGCTCTACTATATTTTTACATTACAGGAACATCTGGTCCTATCAATAGAACTACCACAAATGAATAATAATAAACCAACATGGAATATTCTATGGCACAATGACTTTTCTTTAGAATAGAACACAATACTCTCTGAGCTCTTTAACATGCAAGGAGCATCCACATGATTACCTATAAACTTTCTCTGTTTTTGTCTGTAGATAATAAATGCATTGTGGCTATCAGTACTCACCAGGGCAGAACATAAAACAGAACATTCTGATTGAGGTGACTGAGGACAGAAACGGTGCCATAAAACAATGCTTTGCAGACAGCCGCAGCACGGAAAGTCCTTCTACAATAACAGTCCGTGACTATTCAACTGAGCAGGACACTTTGTGCAGTGTAAGATGTCTTCCCTTGCTCTTTCATGGTCAAGTTTAGGTGGATGCTCAGACTGACTCAGAGACGTGCACTACCACACTATACTGAGGAGTTTTAACTAGGCATGCAGTCTGTGGAAGGGACACGCACACAAACACAGGCACACACACACACACACAAACACAGGCGCACACACACAAACACAGGCGCACACACACAAACACAGGCGCACACACACACACACACAAACACAGGCGCACACACACACACACACACACACAAACACAGGCGCACACACACACACACACACACACACACACACACACACACACACACACACACACACACACACACACACACACACACACACACACACACACACACACACACACACACACACACACACACATCATCTCTGTAGTGTGATGGGGCAGTAGGCTGTAGTAGGTCCCCACAGCTGCATCACTGATCTGTTATGAGCCTGAGACAATCCCATTATTAATATTCACACCATCTAACCGGAACAATGGCCCCTTCTTTGGACTTTATTTTTCCCCCCTTCTGGTCTAATTGGATGTAATTACTCATCTACAAAACAAATGAGCAGGTTGAGGTTGCCTTGGAGACCAGATCAGGAGGCCCAGCAGTGCGAATCATTCGCCGAGCTCCATTTATACTGATAATTATCCCCCCCTCTAATTTTCTCTCTCTCTCTCTCTCCCTTTGCCCACTGGCCAGAGGCTGCTGGGGATGGGGTGGTCAGCTCTCATCGGCCAGCTAAGAGCTCCACAGTTCAATGCTGGAGAGGCTGCTTCTCTCATAGCATACTGCCATCACGAAGATGGCTTTCTTCAAGTGGATAAATGCTCCTCTCTCAAATCCACTTTGCCAGATGACTGCCTCTAAGGAAGGATTGCAAACCACTGCCTTGAAAGTATTGCTACTCTGCTCCTCTCTATGAAAAAACAGACAAAGAACCCTATCATGTTCGTGCTAAAATACAGGGCATATTCCCCTCCACTTTACCACTTTAGAGAGAGGACAAGGTGTTTAAGAGTGCACCAGTGTTCTCTAACAAAAGTCTGTGATTATCCTGACACTGAAACTTCAATTCCCCAAAATACACACAGATATACTCACACAAATATTAATACACAAACACCCATGCACGCACAGACCGTCACAGGCACACACACATAGTCACAGGCACACACACACACACAAACACCTAGAGCGACGTTTGCTCCCAATCATCCCTCTCTCCCATGCCCCCTCTCAATTCCCTGGTGGCCATCCGCACACGTCACTCTGCGGAGGATGTCAATAAACCTGTCATACGGCTTCCCAAATTAGCTTTGAATTTCACAGCGACTGTAATTAGCTTCTCCATTTCCACCTATGCCATTTCTCTGGGCTGCCGAGACTAGCTTTCACTTTCCATTTGAAATAGCATTTTCTGACTGAATGAGTGACTAATTAACAGCACTAGATCCCCTTATCAAAAAGCACCGACATTTCATAAATAATACATATTTAATGTCTTGTCATTTTGTGCTCAGAAAGGCTTGGCTAATGAAGTTTAACAGATGATTTATTTCTGCATTTACTACCCCATAACCAAGCCTTTATTCTTCTTTTAGATTTTCATTCTTTCTCTCTTTCTTCCTCTCTCAATCCTTTTTGAAACACTGATAGCTTCCAGAAGTGCCTCATCACAGGAAAAGAACAGTTTTAAAAGAACATAAAAGAGAATGTTTTCTGACAGTAAATCACAGGTGTCTAACCAGGCGTGTGACAATGTGATGCGTGAGGTAGGCTATTTCCCCTCTTGCAGGTGTGTCAGGAGGGCTACGGAGCACAACAACAGAACACTATGGAACACTAGGACAATTCAGATCGTGTGCTGTCCTTGTAATAACACAACCTACAATTATTTGACAAGAGTTTTGATTCGTGTTTATGAGTGACTAATGGTTTATAAGGTAAAGCTATGTCTTTAAATGAGTTCATGCAAAAGGTTTTCTGACTTCCACTAGAAACCAAAGTGAGTGAGGCCATGACTCCAGCCTGAAGCCCATTGGAGAGGCACAGCATGGACCAAGGCACAGCATGGACCAAACCCCAGGGCATTCTCTTCTGTGACCCCTGAACATCTGCCAGCCACAGCTGTGTGAGCCACTGCACTATAGGACAGGAGCTGGGGAGAGAGGGACAGGAACTCCTCACCCTCCCCACATGTAACATCTTCTCTCTGGGCCCCAGTGCAAACCTGGAGTATACCACTGTCACATGGATTGGTTTGGCATGCTCGTACCCAGGACATGTGATGCTCTTCTGGGCTCGTCGCTGAGCTAAGCGGAGCAGCATCTAGGACAAACGGATGGACCTGAGCACCCATGGAGCCTGGGGATCCAGACTAATTTAGCCCTATGAACACAGCCAATCCCAGACTCCTCTGGGGCACTTCCCAGGATCACAGAGCTTGTTGGGAGGAAATGGATAATGATCTCAGATAATGTGGCAAAATGTGCCAAATGATTTCCCTCTCCAAGCAAGCTGTGAGTTCCTCAGTAGAAAACAAAAACAGCCAGGGTTCAGTGGAGGAGAATACTGAAATCTACATCTACATGAGAACCTCTTGTTTCTCTCTAAGGCAGAATAGAACCATATGATAACTGTTTCCTAGGGGATATTAATCACATGGTATAAATGATCAAACCAAACATAGATAGATAACATACCATTTATTAAATTTATGTCAATGATGTCATTACAGATTCATGTCAACATGTTGCAGAATGTACAAGTTGTATGTTGAAAACAACACATCCCTTGTTCCAAAAGCAGGGACATTTTAAATACTATTTCACTGTTTAAATCCCTCTGTGGGGACAACATGTTGCACTGCCAAGTACTGTTTTAATAGCACAATTATTCGGGCATAGAAATATTACTACCAAAGCATTATACTGTGCTCTGTGTAGTGGGAAAGGTCACATTAAAGCATGGCCTCAGTGTTTCCCAGGACTCTGAGTTCACTGGGGCACTGAGGATAAAGACAGAATTGATTGGCCATAGAAAAGGCCCTGAGAGATGTGCTTATTACAGAAATAATAATGGACGGAACTGAAGCCACGTTAACCTTCAGCACAATGCACTTATTGTGTATCAAGGGACCGTTGGCCAGGAGAACTGGACATGTAAGGAGCCTCTTTAGCTGACGAGACTGATCCGCTCCCACTGAGTTAGCATCTTACTGACATCCACTAACTCACAGGGGAAGGAGGATGGGACAGGGAGAGGGAGAGGGAGAGGGAAAAATAGAGGATGAGAAAGAGGGAAGGGGCGCAGAGGGCGGTGAAGAAAATGAGAGAGGGAGCAAGGCATAGAGAGAGAATTAAAGGCAAAGAGGTAGAGTAAGCAAAACATTAAGAAGAAAGAAGAAAGAAGAGAAAGGATCAAAAGAACATCCTCGGCCTTCATGAGCTCGGCAGCAGAAATTCCTTGGTGATCGATGCAGGTTTACAGGCGTTACAGAGGCCTTGAGAAGAGAATAGGCCATCTCATCTCCAAGACTCTGAAACATCCCACTCATTTCCGCTTCACATAATAAGAGCTCATTCCTCTGGAAGGAGCTGAAAGGGCCAGAATGAGAGACTGAGAGCGGCAGAAATATCTCTGAGTGTGACGGAGGGGACGGAGGAGGGGAGATCAGAGGGGAAGGAGGTGGCGGGTAACAAATGGTCTAAACCCCAGGCTGACATGTCAATCAAGCAGCTCCTCAGGTAGACAGACAGACGTGGAGTCAGATTTAGTGAGGCAGGCATGTTGACCAGTCCAAGAGGGAGAGGACAGACTGGCCTCCAGTGGAGAAGGGCCCTGGGTGAGGTGGCAATGGAACGCAGACCGTGGGGGAAAGAGCAGAAACGCTGTCAATGGTGGCCATTCAAAAAAAAATGATCTAACAAAGTGGATATTCATGAAATCCGTCATCATTTATGTGATGTTATAACAGGCCCACAATGTGGATAATAAAATCTGATTTGGATGTACAGTTGTTAGGAATTTTGTTAATAAATAGTTAAAACAAATTCTAGCTTTAGATAAAACTATAACTAATTGAACTCTGCACGCCTGGTGAAAAGAGATTTGTGTTGTGGGTCATAAAATAAGCAGAAAGGGTCGTTAAACTATGGTTGAACTGACCCAACTTAGCCCTGAGATGTTTAGATAAGGCTGTGGGTAACTTTTTAGGTCTTCCATTATCTTGAGTTGTCTGCTAAAGTGGTAATAAATTATAGTGAGCCTTCAGGATAATTGATTATATTATGTGTCATGTGTGTGTGCTGTGAAGTTGGAATGAACTTTTGAACCTGTTTTCTATTTGTCAGGACAATGAGACTTATTCTGTAACCTATGACGTCATATCTTGTATATAAGCCTGTGTTTATGATCAAATAGCAGCGTGCTCCGAGAATAAACACTATTATCTAATTTTAATATGACTGTATCCTGTCTATTTTATGTTAATAAGTATCTAACAAATTCTTATAAATAGACAGATTGAATTTAATTAATGAGTATATTAGAGGAATTATTTAATTCCACTAACAACAGTTGAAGTCAGAAGTTTACATACACTTAGGTTGGAGTCACTAAAACTTGTTTTTCAACCACTCCACAAATTTCTTGTTAACAAACTATAGTTTTGGCAAGTCGGTTAGGATATCTACTTTGTGCATGACACAAGTCATTTTTCCAGCAATTGTTTACAGACAGATTATTTCACATATAATTCACTGTATCACAATTGCAGTGGGTCAGAAGTTTACATACACTAAGTTGACTGCGCCTTTAAACAGCTTGGAAAATTCCAGAAAATTATGTCTTGGCTTTAGAAGCTTCTGATAGGCTAATCGACATAATTTGAGTCAATTGGAGGTGTACCTGAGGATGTATTTCAAGGCCTACCTTCAAACTCAGTGCCTCTTCGCTTGACATCATGGGAAAATCAAAAGAAATCAGCCAAGACCTCAGAAAAACAATTGTAGACCCCCACAAGTCTAGTTCATCCTTGGGAGCAATTTCCAAACGCCTGAAGGTACCACATTCATCCGTACAAACAATAGTACGCAAGTATAAACACGATGGAACCACGCAGCCGTCATAACGCTCAGGAAGGAGACGCGTTCTGTCTCCTAGAGATACAAAAGTATCTATATCCACAGTAAAACGAGTCCTATATTGACATAACCTGAAAGGCCGCTCAGCAAGGATGAAGCCACTGCTCCAAAACAGCCATAAGAAAGCCAGACTAGAGTTTGCAACTGTACATGGGGACAACGATCGTACTTTTTTGAGAAATGCCCTCTGGTCTGATGAAACAAAAATAGAACTGTTTGGCCATAATGACCATCGTTATGTTTGGAGGAAAAAGGGGGATGCTTGCAAGCCGAAGAACACCATCCCAACCGTGAAGCACGGGGGTGGCAGCATCATGTTGTGGGGGCGCTTTGCTGCAGGAGGGATTGGTGCACTTCACAAAATAGATGGCATCATGAGATAGGAAAATTATGTGGATATATTGAAGCAACATCTCAAGACATCAGTCAGGAAGTTAAAGCTTGGTCGCAAATGGGTCTTCCAAATGGACAATGACCCCAAGCATACTTCCAAAGTTGTGGCAAAATGGCTTAAGGACAACAAAGTCAAGGTATTGGAGTGGCCATCACAAAGCCCTGACCTCAATCCTATAGAAAATGTGTGGGCAGAACTGAAAAAGCGTGTGCGAGCAAGGAGACCTACAAACCTGACTCAGTTACTCCAGCTCTGTCAGGAGGAATGGGCCAAAATTCACCAAACCTATTGTAGGAAGCTTGTGGAAGGCTACCCGAAACGTTTGACCCAAGTTAAACAATTTAAAGGCAATGCTACCAAATACTAATTGAGTGTATGTAAACTTCTGACCCACTGGGAATGTGATGAAAGAAATAAAAGCTGAAATAAATAATTCTCTCTACTATTATTCTGACATTTCACATTCTTAAAATGAAGTGGTGATCCTAGCTTACCAAAGACAGGGACTTTTTACAAGGATTAAATGTCAGGAATTGTAAAAAACGGAGTTTAAATGTATTTGGCTAAGGTGTATGTAAACTTCCGACTTCAACTGTAGTTGTCTGTTTTCGCTGCATGAATGTCTGCTAAATGCTAACTCCCGTTCTTATAAGCTGGTAGCACATACTGTCAAGGAAAACTCATTTCTACTGTTATTCTGGCTATTATCAACAGTAAAATACTGTGAAAGCATTATACTGCAGCATACTGTAATTGATGGTGCATTGTGGGAAACTGTTGTGGGCGGGGAAGGAATTGGTGTATTTAAAATGGTACTGTAATTCCACATTACAGTACTGTACTGTATTTTTCTTCTCATCATTAACATATTTTGAGGCATGCCTTGTAAGAGGCTATATTTGTTCCAACCGTTAGTGTGAGAGCTGTACCAATTTAACTAATTTAGTACGTGGTTATAATGCCCCATCAATTAAACATTTACAGGGTACATATTGGAATGCCTGCAAGTATTTTGCCATGTCCTTTTGGCCTTTTTTGCCCTGTAGTTGCTGCCAGTTAGGAAGCCTTTGTTAAGGCCTCTAGAAGTGCAAGTGATCCAAAACACCAAATATGAATTGATATGCTGTAATGTGCAAAACACATTACCTAGCAGCCGACCTGCTTGCACCAATCCCATGTAATTACAGTAAAACACTGCGAAACCTCCACCCAACGAATTTCATTAATTCATGACAATTACAGTAGCATTTATTTTTTGACAGAACAATAAGTAAATTATTCAGTATTGCACTGTGTGTCATTACACAGTACTTGCTTTACTATATTTAGATTACAGTAGGTGTACTGCAATATGAAATACAGTAACTTACTTGCCACTTTGCTGCCTGTAAGTTACTGTCAAATTCACGGCAACCCCTTTACAGTGTAGCTAGTCATATAGAAATCGGTGGTGGTAGTTGAAGCCATTTTTAAGTGTAATGCAGTTGGTGAAGATGACATGAACATATATTGAGGATGATATCTATACAAGTATTATACTCAGATTTTTACCTCAACATAGTGGGAAATACACATATAATCAGGCACATTTTGATGGGTGGAAATTAAGGGATTCTGAGTCTCGCAATGGATTTGCATGGCGTTTCTGTTGTTTTGGTCAAATTCCATTTATTTCTTTACCGCATGTAGCTATGCTGCCACTCCCCATTCAAAGGCATCTGTAGCATGCTACAGAGTTTGTTCTTAGTATGCCCTCTCTGTAAGGCAGAGTTATGGGGCTGTGGAAATCTGGCTTTGAATACTGTTAGCAAAACTCCAAGGTTGAACGCACACATGCACGTACAGTATAAGGTCCAAAGTGATGATGAGGCAATCTAAAAGACAGCCCTTTGATGGGTGATCTCCCTCTGTTGGAGCATCAGAGAGGAGATGTGCAACCTTTATTTAACTAGGCAAGTCAGTTAAGAACAAATTCTTATTTATAATGACAGCCTACCAGGGAACAGTGGGTGAACTGCCTTGTTCAGGGGCAGAACGACATATTTCTTTACCTTGTCAGCTCGGGGATTCGATCCAGCAAACTTTCGGTTACTGGCCCAACGCTCTAACCACTAAGCTACTTGCTGCCCCTAGATCCAGTGATCTAGGATCTCAATGTAATGGGTGATCCCATTGTCAGAGCCCAAAAAGGTCAGGTCAGAGCGCACCAGACTTTACTGTGACTTACTGATCAATCAACTTTGTCTATAGGAATGACAGAGCCACAGAGTCCATCAATAACAACTCCTATTGTCTTCTCAGTGAGTATGGTTACATGCACACAACAATACGATTGTTGTGGATAGTCAGATTAATATAATAGTTTGATTAAAACATTGACAAGCTTTGCAAGACGAACGATTTCTCAATTAATCCTGTTTCCATGGACACATCTGAAATCAGGCTACCTGATGGGACTCTGAGGAGAAAATCAAAAAAAAAAAAGAAAAACGTTCTACCACAGCGACCATGTTATTTTTGGCGAAGACTGTTTGATTCTGAGTTGGGACATATAAAGTGTGTGTGTGAAAACTATTTCTAAGATGCATACTTTCATAGGCTGACTCGGCTGGTGCTGGCACACGCGCAGATCAAACACACGGCTGGAACTCCCATTAACGTGTTTACACGTCCTAATCATTTGAAAGATTTGCTCAGAAAACTGGGTGTTTTAATTGCCATATGCTTACTTCGATTATGATCGCCATTCAAGGTAAGCAGAGTAAGATGTTTATATGACTATTGCCATACTCAGCCTACTGCCCTAATCCGTTTCCTATCAAATTATTAGAGTCTGTGTTAACATACTCACTGATCAACTCCGCTGATTATATCCCAGAAAACAAACTAACATAGCAATAACTCATCAATGACATGTTATCCATCAGTGTCTGTCAAACAGCTATAAGTATTCAAAACATCCATTTTCTCATATGACCTCAGTAATACAGGCTCATCATCTATCATACATCCACAGAAGGACAAACATCGGGAAGGGACACATGGAATAACATTCAGATTCCATTCTTGTCATTCAGGGCTAAGTTGTTATGGCGTGATGGCAAGGCAAGGCCAGTCCTAGGGACTGCTTTACCCAGAGAGTAAAGAGCCTCACGGAGGACTTAAAAATACCTTCCATCAGCAGCAGCACTGTCATGGAGAGGGAGGCCATCTGAGCATGGTGTCGATCTGACCGGTGACATTAAGCCGTGGGCTGTCAGAGCCAGAGAGGAGGGTGACAGAACCCAGTGTTGGGGACTGTCTTTCATTTACCCTTGGCTCTCTGCGGAGCAGGCAGGCACACCGGTGAGCAGCCAGCCACGTGGCGAGGGGAAGACAGAGACGAGGGTTTAAGGCTTGCTCGCTCTGTGGGGTGATAAGCGTGTGGGTAAATATGAGCGCGGCGGGGCGGTAACGAGATGCACCCGTTCACCCCGGCACGGCGCCACACAACGGAGAGGAGACGAGCGGGAGATTAGCTGAGAGGAAGGTCACATTTAAACACGCTTCGTCTTCCTCAGCGCTCGACCCTGTTTATCTACCCTGTGTGTGTGTGTGTGTGTGTGTGTGTGCGTGCGTGCGTGTGTGCAGTAAACTATGGCGGCTCAAACATCAGAGCTGAGAGAGCCCCCTATGGCTCCTCATTACCTAGACTACAGGAGACCTGTGAGGTCACCATTTACCTCACTATACCCCCATACATCATCTACCAGCACTATCAGGCAACACAGAGTTGTCAGGATCTGACAACAGTACAAGATGTGCCCCTGTCTCATCCTCTCCAAGGAATCATCAGCAAATCACATCCCTGTTTAACTCTCAGTGAATGGCGTTGAGCTCCATTGTCTGGCAGATTGTTTGTTTTGAAAACGCAAGATCAAGAGGCCTGATTGGAGAGAAAGAACATCTGATTGGCTTCCTGTGTTGCCTGCACTGAAGTGAATGCAGCTCAAATGAGAAGAGGAAGACGGGCAGGGTGTGTGTGTGTGTGTGTGTGTGTGCGTGCTTGAGTGTATTGATGGGTCATATTTCCAAACAGTTTCCATCAGGACATTGAAGCTTACATTCACATGATCATACCGCAGGAGCATATACAGTGGGGAGAACAAGTATTTGATACACTGCCGATTTTGCAGGTTTTCCTACTTACAAAGCATGTACAGGTCTGTAATTTTTATCATAGGTACACTTCAACTGTGAGAGACGGAATCTAAAACAAAAATCCAGAAAATCACAGTGTATGATTTTTAAGTAATTAATTTGCATTTTATTGCATGACATAAGTATTTGAACACCTACCAACCAGTAAGAATTCCAGCTCTCACAGACCTGTTAGTTTTTCTTTAAGAAGTCCTCCTGTTCTCCACTCATTACCTGTATTAACTGCACCTGTTTGAACTCGTTACCTGTATAAAAGACACCTGTCCACACACTCAATCAAACAGACTCCAACCTCTCCACAATGGCCAAGACCAGAGAGCTGTGTAAGGACATCAGGGATAAAATTGTAGACCTGCACAAGGCTGGGATGGGCTACAGGACAATAGGCAAGCAGCTTGGTGAGAAGGCAACAACTGTTGGCGCAGATATTAGAAAATGGAAGAAGTTCAAGATGACGGTCAATCACCCTTGGTCTGGGGCTCCATGCAAGATCTCACCTCGTGGGGCATCAATGATCATGAGGAAGGTGAGGGATCAGCCCAGAACTACACGGCAGGACTTGGTCAATGACCTGAAGAGAGCTGGGACCACAGTCTCAAAGAAAACCATTAGTAACACACTACGCCGTCATGGATTAAAATCCTGCAGAGCACGCATGGTCCCCCTGCTCAAGCCAGCGCATGTCCAGGCCCGTCTGAAGTTTGTCAATGACCATCTGGATGATCCAGAGGAGGAATGGAAGAAGGTCATGTGGTCTGATGAGACAAAAATAGAGCTTTTTGGTCTAAACTCCACTCGCCGTGTTTGGAGGAAGAAGAAGGATGTGTACAACCCCAAGAACACCATCCCAACCGTGAAGCATGGAGGTGGAAACATCATTCTTTGGGGATGCTTTTCTGCAACCGGGACAGGACTACTGCACCGTATTGAGGGGAGGATGGATGGGGCCATGTATCGCGAGATCTTGGCCAACAACCTCTTTCCCTCAGTAAGAGCATTGAAGATGGGTCGTGGCTGGGTCTTCCAGCATGTCAACGACCTGAAACACACAGCCAGAGCAACTAAGGATTGGCTTCGTAAGAAGCATCTCAAGGTCCTGGAGTGGCCTAGCCAGTCTCCAGACCTGAACCCAATAGAAAATCTTTGGAGGGAGCTAAAAGTCCGTATTGCCCAGCGACAGCCCCGAAACCTGAAGGATCTGGAGAAGGTCTGTATGGAGGAGTGGGCCAAAATCAATGCTGCAGTGTGTGCAAACCTGGTCAAGAACTACAGGAAACGTATGATCTCTGTAATTGCAAACAAAGGTTTCTGTACCAAATATTAAGTTCTGCTTTTCTGATGTATCAAATACTTATGTCATGCAATAAAATGCAAATTAATTACTTAAAAATCATACAATGTGATTTTCTGGATTTTTGTTTTAGATTCCGTCTCTCACAGTTGAAGTGTACCTATGATAAAAATTACAGACCTCTACATGCTTTGTAAGTAGGAAAACCTGCAAAATCAGCAGTGTATCAAATACTTGTTCTCCCCACTGTATGTATATATATATATATACAGTGCGTTCAGAAAGTGTGGAATAAGTCAAGGGGTATGAATACATTCTGAAGGCACTTGACATAGTATAGTACTATGGTAGGTACAGTAGCACTTGGAGAGAGACGACCTGAGTCTGATTAAGAAAGCCAGTCTTCCCTAGAGCTTGGATGCTGCTTGTCAATTTCCGACACCTAGGTTGTTATTCACTGCTATTGATTGCTTTAGTGTTATTGAGGAGGACAGAGCCAGATATGTTAATGAAGCTGACTGGCGAATCAATGACGAGTGAGAAACAGGGAGAAACTTGCAAGTCTTGTGCTTCAGATTATTGGTACAAGTCGTTCTGCACACACATGTGTACAGTGTTAGCTAATCAATCAGTGCTGTGTGTGTTTATAGTGAGTGGATGTCTCCAGGTTCTATGGAGAAGCAGTGTTAGTCACTGAGGGCTAAAGCAGACATATCACAGCACATTGCCAACGAAGAATTACACAAGTCAAAATGTGTTCGAAATCGATCGAGCTACTTTAACTTTATGTGCTTGACACCCAATTATTTTGGTGAGTCATTCTTAGACAGTTTTAGGATTGGAGAATAAAATGTCTGCCTGTGCCCTTCATTTAAGTATTTAGGGCTCCAGTGTGTGTGGACTACATTATACATGTTTCTATGAGTGTGCTAAGGAGAAGCAGAGCAGCGAGAGAAGCTGGAGGGAGCAGCAGCCACACAGAACACGGACAGAGCAGAGTTTACCTGGCCCTGCGTTCTGTGGGTACGCCATGTAGCCGCCTCTTCCACGGGCCCCCCTACCTGAGCCACGCGCTGCCGCCACCGCCGCCGCCACCGGTCCGTACGCCGTCGCTGGGAAGCCTGTGGGTACACAGAGGACAAACGTCACTCACTGTCATCCCAGACCTAGCTAGTAGAACCCAGAGGCCGCTCCACTGGAGATCACCACAGTGTTCTGGTGTGCTATCAATACGCTTTGGGATCTGACTTACACAGCACTCCTATTTACACCCAGAGAGAGGGAGAGAAAGACAGAGAGAGAGGGGAGATACATTTGTGAACATGAATGCATAGGCAGGCACACATAGATATACGCACATGTATGTGCACACACATATATGCAATCACTCGGACTGTCTCTAGTGAGAGGTTTGGGTAGGCGGGAGGTCCTCTCCTCCACGCTGAGCCTTCACTCGCCCAATTATCAGCACACACACACGCACGCTGTGTGTGTGTGTGTGTGTGGGGGGGGGGGGGGGGGGCACAATCATTTACTCAAATTAAATACTTAGGACGCCTTGAAACGCTCACTATCGTTTTGATCGTACTCAGTTTTTCATGCCTCTTAATTGAGTTAGCAGCAGCTAATGGGCACTGCTTGATGGAGGCTCTCTGTGCCATACTGCCATATTTCCATTTAGCGTGGGGGGACTCTCTTGGCTGGGGGTAGGGGAGGGGATGTCAACGGCTTTACTCTTGGGAGAGACCAGCTTCTTTAGAGCTTTACAGCGTTGCTCTCTGTGAGATCTGCCACTGTAGTGTGTCCCCTGTATTTTCATCTGGCAGCAGTTACCAGTTGCTATGAACCAGCTTTGGCCACTTGAATGCAAAACTGAATGCATCAAAATATTTCTGTTTTCAGGAGCTCAAATTGGAGTTTGACATTTTGTGGGGGGTTGGAAACTCTTCTCCTCTTCATTGTCATGTTCATATCCACTCAATACTCATTGTCATGTTCATATCCACTCAATACTCATTGTCATGTTCATATCCACTCAATACTCATTGTCATGTTCATATCCACTCAATACTCATTGTCATGTTCATATCCACTCAATACTCATTGTCATGTTCATATCCACTCAATACTCATTGTCATGTTCATATCCACTCAAAACTCATTGCAAGAAAATGACAATTTCTTATTATTCTTAGATTTTCCGAGCCAATCTGTTAATCTCTTAATATGGTGTTCAAATATACTCTGAACAGTATTTAGCAGAGTAGGACCGCCAGCTCTTTACTCAGTAAAATGGTGCAGTGCTCTAACATTTGAACTAATACCAGGATCATTACAGTGTGCAATTAAAGCAACACATTGAGCCTGTGTGTCTATGCCTCTATTACAGCATCGATGTAATTACAGTGCAGTCTCTCTCTAATGAACACACCCATCCCTGGCTGACAGAGACTCGTCCATGCCCAGGGCCTGACACCAGAGACGGCTGCCCCTATCTTCTCTCCTCTCCCCTCCCCTCCCTCTCTCACACAGAGGAATGGCATGTCATTAGGCCTGACGACTAGCCTGACTCTTCACTCTGGCCCTAATACCCTTCTGCATAATCGAACAGCCCACATTATCCTGACAGGAACTGTTAATGAGAAAATTCAATCTCAGAATTCCGCCAGCCAGACAGCCAGATAGATGTGGTCTTGATCTTTTCAAAGCAGAAAGTGTTCTGTGTGTGTGTTCTGTTTTGGATTGTGTGTGATATGTTCCGTGTTATCTGTGGGTTGTGTTCTGTGTGTGTATGTTCCGTGTGTGTTGGGCTGACTAGCAGCCAGACAGACACACAGGGGAAGTGTTGAGCCCTCTCTGGAGGAAGTCGAGAATGTTTTTCTGATGCTGTCGAGGTGAGAAGACCACCAAGGTGTGACCTATTTTCTGGGCCCCCCTACAGTTCTGCCCAGAGGGGCTCACACAAAGACTGATGAGGGGCAGGCAAGGGGCAGTTGAGGGGAGGCAAAGAGGGCAGGGTCAGAGGAACTGCAGCGGAGGAGAAAAACACATTGGTTTTCAGTGCCCTGCTGAG